>NC_060088.1:42329168-42939168 GCF_922984935.1 Meles meles | reverse complement strand
CTAGTTTTTCTTAGTTAGTCACTTTGCATTCTCTTAGGAACAGATGCCGGATGGAGTTAGTCATATGAGTGATTTTCCAGGGAGATGCCTGCGGAGAATGAGGAAGCAGGAGTAGGAGTGGAAAGCATTCCAAATTCGATGCAGGTCTGACGATTGAGGAGACAGGATGAGGCAGGATTGGGCAGGAAGAGCTTTGGACTTGAGTGCAGTTCAGAGACAGCTTCAGCCAGGCTGATGCAGAGTCCAGAGTAAAGGCCACCCTCCAGGGAGACCCCACATCAGGCCAGGAGAGCCCCGCTCCACCATCCAGTCATGGCTGAGAGAAGTCTTGGGAGAATATGGCCCCAGGTGGAGGTGATTGGGGGCCCGAATGTCCCAGAGGTATCGAGGCTGGAGGCTGTCACTTTCCCATGCCCCTCACAATAGGTTCTTTTGAAAGGGAGAGCTGAAAAATGTATCTCTATAGCTGCCTCACTAAGAAATATAAGGCTATTAAACTCGCCATATGAAGATGTTCACAGTCTTTAACATCTGCATAACAATGAAATATCATGAATGCATCAGGCTCCTAACCTACACGCTGGCCTACCAGTTATGACATCCAAGAGCATCTCACTGGTGTTCTTAATGATGTGAAAATGAAATGAGGATTATTTGCCTGGCTCAAGGGATTATTTTTTAGAACTTTGTGTTGTTTACAAACAAATTAAGGAACACAATTTTAAAATTTTTTTAAAAAATTTTATTTATTTATTTTACAGAGAGAGAGACAGATCACACTTAGGCAGGGAGGCAGACAGAGAGAGGAGGAAGCAGGCTCCCCGAGGAGCAGAGAGCCAGATGTGGGGCTCGATCCCAGGACCCTGGGATCATGACCTGAACAGAAGGCAGAGACTTTAACCCACTGAGCCACCCAGGCACCCCAAGGAACACATTTTTTATAATTACAAATTAAACTGATGTAGAGACATCTGTTAGTACCCTATAGCTTCAGTTCTCTATTTGTCTGTAAGCACAGTGATCCCCTTTCGTGTTCCTATCCTCAGCAGAGTTGGTTTGCCCTAAGTAGATTTTCTTCTACATGAATACGTACTCATTATTTATTTGGACTTCACATAAAATGATTGCTATCCCTGACCCAGTGGTCCCAAACCACTCACCTGGGTCTAGAATGTTCTGTGCCTAGGGAATGTCATATGACATTCAGACCTCTCAGACTCATCTGCTTCATTAGCTTATTTCTACTAACCACACAACCCAATAAAGCAGAAGGACACAAAAATGGGATTCAGACAAAAGAGGCCAAGCTTAACCAAGAGATTGGTTCTTCCCCCTCCCTTTTGTGCAATGTTCAGTGTATCTAATTTACAATTGGAAAGGAGTGGAATGGCTCACTTACACACAGTAGAAATTATTAGAGAAGAATCATTAATTAGTGAGAGGAAGGTTAACCTCGTGTTAGGTTGGCCATCTGTGTGGGAGAAGAGAATTATGAATCCCTACAGGAGGTTTGTCTAGCAGAGGCCATGCAGTCAGGAAGAGCAGAGAGTCCTAGAAGTGACATGTGTGTGTGTGATGTCCACCATGTGACATGCCTTCACCCAAACCTCTTTCTGTCTTACTAGAACCTCTCACTACCCAGCATGGTTGCCTGCTTAGTCCCATGGCTGCCATAAACCTTCTGGAAAGAGAACAGCTTTCCAGTCGGAACATCAGTATTGTTGGCTCTCCCGATGACCTCCCTCCAGGTCCATGACTCATGCCTAGCTACCTTTGTCCTGAATGGCTCTCACTGATAGCTTGACCTATCTTTGCTCCTGTCAAGGCACTCAGCACCCTTTAATAGAAACAAAGAGTGTTCAGTGACAGTTGCAAAAAGACCCACTAAAAATAGAGCCCAAGTTACTATTAGAAGGCTCACCATAAATAATTAGCTACTTTCAAAATCAAAGCCGACCCCCCCAAAGCCAAGGAAACCCCCTGACTGACAAATACAGTAAGACAGCTAATTTCCAAGGAGACTCCTCCTCCACCACCACACACTGTCCCCTGTTCAACCTTCTGTAGAGACAGAAACTTAACAGACCCAATGCACTGCAGCTGCTAACACCTGAGGCTTAGAAGCTCCTCGGAAGGATGAGGCAGGAGGCTTCACCACTCAGATGGGTTTTGGAGACACCCAAATTGGCCACTGAGTCTCTCCTTGATCTTTCACCCAAAATTTAGCCCACAGCCTTCATAAAATTACACATTAGCCCAAAGGAAATCTCAAAGATCTTCTCCACAAATATTGGTGGTAATGGTGGTAATGGTGATAACTAGCTCTTCTGCACAACCAGAAATAGGCACCATGTGTTCTCATTTATGGTCTTTTGTCTGATGCATGCAGAAGTTTTAGAATTAAAGCTCTTTATTTATGTCTGTCTGGATGTTTTTGTGTCTACACATATGTAATAGTTTTCTCCCTTTGGATGGTATTACAAAATTACACCATAAATTCCCTAAAAGGACTTCTATTTTAATTGCTGTAATGAAAAATAAACACATACAGATTGAACAGTTCTAAAATTCCCAGAAATTTGGGAAATTTAACTTTTAATACTTTCATATACTTTAAAAATTTTCTTATTCAAACTGACTCAATGATTTTCAAAATTAAAATTTCCATAATTTGGGTAGGTCTTTATCAATCAGAACTAGTTTGATATTGTTGGTTGAAACAGTGGCATTTCTAGCATCATACATTTCTATTCCATTTGGGTATATTCTTCCCAAACTTACAAAGGTTTCCTGATTAAATAAACCCGCCTGTGGCTACAGCTGTTTCAGACTATCAAAAATGTGAATTTTTCCTTAACCAAATTGAACCTTCTTCTGACCAACATTTATTGGTTATTTAAACAGTATTATTTCAACAGTACTTACGATTTGTAGTATAAAAATAGTTTACAAGCTCTTTACATAACTTAAAACCTTAAACTTATGCTAACCTGAATTAATAGTTTTCTTTAGACACCCAGGTCACTTATAAAGAAGAGAAAATACTGAAACTTAATTACTAAGCACAATTCTAATTCTATATGCTTTTGTCTCTAATTTTTACATGGTACAGACTGGGATAAGATTTCAGAATTGCATTCACTCCAGGTTCTTTCTCCTGGAGAGCACACTTCTGTTCTATAGAAAACTCTGGACATATTTCCAAATAATTCCTATGCCGCAAATACCTCCTCCCCTCATTCACTCCCGTCCAAAGCCACAAGGGCACCTTTCTCCATCCTCACCATGAGAACCTACGGAGGTCCTGATGGAGAAGGCTCCAAAGCGATGGTCCCCAGGATTTTCCCAATGAGTCACATCCAGCCTCCAGCCATTTGTGAAAAGTATCATGTAAGTCTCCCCATGCATCTGTGGCTTCAATGTGCTTGCTACAGGCCTCAGGAGGCAGTCAGGCTCACTCCTGTCTCTCTGGATATGCCTGCCTCTCTGAATTTCAGGGTGGCAACTAGTCTTGAAGCCTTGGTTCTCTGAGGATCCGAATAAAAGCTACTGATTTCCAGTTTGTCCTGATTTTTCTTACTGTAAGTCTAAAAGTGATGACTTCTGGAACTTGCTTCCCTTATACAACCATGTTATGTCTGTAATACTGAGCAGTGAACACCGGTACCACTGTTAACCACAGATTTTATTCTGATTTCACCAGTGTCTTTGTCTCTCCCAGAATCCACATAAGGATAACACATAGAATTTAGTTATGTATCAGCTTAGTCATCCTCAATCTGTGATACTCCCACAGCCCTTTCTTCTTTTTTAAGACTTTCACATTTGAAGTTCTCTCATTTTGGATTTTTCTGATATTTCCTATTAATTAGGCTGGGGTTATGTTTAGGGGAAAGTATAGCACAAAGGTGAGTCCCCTTTTTATGCATCATATCAGGATGTACAGGACAGAAGCTTGACTAATCACTGGGATGTTAGCTTGATCACAGGGTTTAGATGGCACCTACCATATTTCTCTGCTGAAAAGTTACACTTTTTCCCCTCAAATCTCTATCAGCTAGAAGCCAATCACTAAATTCAGTGCACACTCAAGGGGAAGGGAATTAAACTCTACCTCTTGGTGGCAGGAATATCTCTATCTATATCATGAATAATTTTTCTGTTATTTATTTTTTCATATGGACTCATGGACATTTATTTTAATCTTTGGAATTTGATCCAACATGTGCTTGTTTGTGTCATTGCTCAATTTGTTAAAATTTCCTGGTTTCATCTTTGTTTGAGCTTATAACTTCTTCAGTCTGTGTCTGCCCTGAATAATGCTGCATTCTTACTTCTCCCAGTGAGTGCCTGCCACTCTCTAGTTTTCATGTTGCTTCTTCTTCCTGTGACATCAGTTCTCTGCTGTATTCACAGAAAGTAACTTATTTCCAACAATGCTCTTTCCAGCTCTTTTTCTCTGAAGTCATTTATTAGACTGATATCTGTCAAAAACACTTTCCATTTATCCATAAAAATGTCTCCAAAAAATCTCTGATAAATCATAATCCAAGAGCTCACATGAAAATATTGGATGTATAATTACAATATGAGTTCTGACTCACTAGTTCTGTGTGCTCTGAAATTTTCTGATCCAGGCTGGTGCCATTAGAGAAGATAAAAATAGATTATTTCTTAGTGTCACTTCAGTTCTCTCCCTTCACGTCACTCCCATCTGTCCCTCACCTACAGAACCCATTATGCACACAAAGCCCATGACTTGGCCTTTTCTATATCCATACTATCAATCATGCTCTTTGGCCTTCAGCAATAGACTCACTCCCGACTTTGTCCTCAGGAAAGAATACAGTAAATTATCAAAAAGAGAAGGTTTACATTACTCTCATAAAGTGTAGTTAACAAGCAGGGAGGACGTTCATACAACACCCCCATCAATCAGTGCCTGTGCTGAGACATAACAGTAAATGTCAACTGTAATAATAATAATAATAATAATAATAATAATAATAATAATAATTGAATAAATAAAGGCTTTTAAAATGGGTACACCTCCCAGGATCATAGAAAGAAATGCAACATGAATTTAGGACTCAGAGAATTTAAAGGTCAGAATAGGTCAGGAAGAGTAAAACTAATACCATTTCACAGATTTGAGCAATTACTTTAGGGAAAATCCATTACACAATACACCTGTTAGATGCTGAGGAAGTAGTTTAGAAAGGGACTATCTTGTCTGATAAAACACTATCAAAATGGCGCCTGGGTGGCTCAGTGGGTTAAGCCGCTGCCTTCGGCTCGGGTCATGATCTCAGGGTCCTGGGATCGAGTCCCGCATTGGGTTCTCTGCTCAGCGGGGAGCCTGCTTCCCTCTCTCTCTCTCTCTCTGCCTGCCTCTCTGTCTACTTGTGATCTCTCTCCGTCAAATAAATTAAAAAAAAAATCTTCAAAATGGATTCAAGATGGCCGCAAAGGAAGATCCTGAACCGATTTCCCATAAACATAAACACATCAAATCTACAGCTACATACAGATGATTCCCTTGTGAAAAAGATCTGAAATCTGGATGACAATCATCGGATAAAAGAATGTCATTGAGACAGGTAAGAGAGGCAGAGATGCGGCCTTCACAAAAAACTCAAGCCCCAGAGCCCAGCACAAAATAGGGAAGGGTCTCACCAGTCCGGCACTTCCTCTGGAAAAGTGAGGAGTTGGTGCCTCATATCAGGCAGTCCAACCCTTGGGATCTGCACCAGAGAGATGAGTTCCCCAGAGATGCTTGGCTTAGAAAAACAAGGGATATAAGGGATCCAAAGTACTATAGGAAACTGATGTTCTCCTTCTAAAGAGCTCATGTTTGGACTCACACATCCTGGGATCCTGCTCAAAAGCACCACTTTTTAAAGTGCCTAGGCTGTATGGTAAGAAAATTCATTTGTTCGTCTGAGGGTATCTGCCTGAGGGGCAGGGGAGTGTCAGGGGTCTCTCTGGAGACAAAGGCTCTGGCAGACACCATTTGTGTGTTCTCCACCTACCCTGCTAGCCGAGGTTGGCACACTGTGACACAGCACCATCCTGTTGCCTCACAAGAATGGTGAGGGCTTGCAGTCTCAGCATGGTCCCACCGCCTTGCTGAGGTTAGAGAGAGTGGGTGGAAGCAGCAATTCTTCACTCCTGCAAGGGCAGACTAGTGTGAACAGTCATGGCATTTCCCTGCCCACAACCTCAGGCCTGATTTAGGGCACTCTCTTGCAGCACAGCTGAAATTGATGAGTGCATGCAGTCAAGGCATTTTCCTGTTCTCATTCTGAAGCCAGAGGGCGTGCCTTGCCCCCTGCACATACCAGCTTCCCTGCTAAAGCTAGTAGGCATGTGAAAACCACACAGGGGATGTCCCTTATTTGTTTGGCTCTGGTGGCCAAGGGGGCTGGCATTCCTGAGCTCCAGGGATCTATAACAAATGTAAAGACACTTCATGGCAGATAAGTACCCCCAGGACACAGCATAGACAGCAGGCCAAAACACAACCCCTGTCTTCCTGTGAAAAAAGCCTTTTATTTACCCTGGAGCGTCAACATGAGGGACAAGCTTCATGTCTCCCAGACATCTAGAGGCTACAGAGGTGCCCCCAGGGAATGTAAGCAGAGAGAAACCATCCTTGCTCACTCCCTTCGCCTCAATACAGCTCTACCAAACATCCCAGAAAGGAGCTTATACACTTATCTGGAGCCCTGATTTTTGAAACTGTTACCAGGGACACATCAGATATCCCAATCTGGAGTCCAACTGGGATTGCAATTGTCACCCCACAAGACTATATATATTTGCACACTTTAAAAGCTTTTGCCTGAGGGGCACCTGGGTGGCTCAGTGGGTTAAATCCTCTGTCTCTGGCTCAGGTCATGGTCCTGGGGTCCTGGGATCAAGCCCTACATTGGGCTCTCTGCTCGGTGGGGAGCCTGCTTCTCCCTCTCTCTCTCTGCCTGCCTATCTGCCTACTTGTGATCTCTGTCTGTCAAATGAATGAATAAAATCTTTACAAAAAAAGCATCTGCCAGAGAGTCTGACTTCCAATCAGCCTAAAACGAAGTTTTTGATTAGATTCCTCTTCTTGGAACACTGACAGGTCTTGGGGACAGATCAGAAATAAATCAGACTGTTTAGACAATCACAAAGGTTAGGAGACAACTAAAACCAGGACAAGGGTAAGCTAGAAAGTTCATCTCCCACACATGGCAACTTTTCATCACTGGAAGAAGTAGTTGTTTTGCCAAATATATAGAAACACAGGAAGTCAAGCAAAATGAGGAAATAGAAATATGTTCCAAATAAGAGAATAAGACAAAACTTCAGAAAAACGTTAATGATATGGAGATAAGTAATCTACATGTAATGGACTTAATGTGATAGTTATAAAGATGCCCATGAAACTTGAGGAAAGAATGGAAGAGCACAGGGAGAACTTCACCAGCAACAGGAAGTGTGCGAAAGAACCAACCAGAAGTGACAGGGATAAAGAATACAATAATTAAACCGAAAACTACACTAAAGGTGTTCATCATGAGACTGGATGAAACAGAAGATAGAGTCTCTGAGGTGGAACTCAAAGCTGCCCAAACAGAGCAACGAAAAGAAAAATGAGTTCAAAATGTTAAAGATAACTTAAGAAACTTAATGTGACATCAAGTAGGATAACACTCAAATTAAAGAGGCCCTAAAGGGAGAGGAGGAACAGAAAGGTGCAGAAAATTTATTTGAAAAAATCATGGGTGAAAACTTTCATAACCTGGGGAAGAAAACACCACACTGGGATATTAAAATCAGAAAAACAAACAAACAAATAAAAAACACCTCAAAGACCCCAACACCAAGCCACATTATAATTTGAGTGTCAAAAATTAATGATAAAAAACAGCAGAACAGCTGTTTATTACATGCAGGGAAGTGTACCCAGTAGGCTACCAGCAGATTATTCAGCACACGTTTCACAGGTCAGAAGAGAACAGCGTGATGTATTCAGAGTGCTGAGGGAGGCACCTCAGTAGCACAATTGGTTGTGTCCAACTTTTGGTTTCTGCTTAGGTCATGATGTTAGGGTTGTGGGATCGAGCCCCACCTTGGGCTCCCTGCTCAGTCTGCTTCAGTTTCTCTCTTTTTCATCCCTCTTCAAAACAAATTGTTAGGGTCCATGATCAAAGGAATGAGACTGATGCAAAGTGAAAGTCAAGCAAAGCTTTATTTCGCGCCAAGCATTGAAAACCAAACCAACTAGTAGGGGCCATCTCTTATGAAGAGGTGATGACGATGACCCCAACGAGGCTGCTCCCCAGACGAGGCCACTCTGGAAGGCACCGCTCTGGATGATTCCACTCCCTGGACGACGACCCCGACAAGACCAACGACTACCCCAACGACTACCCCAATGACTACTACCACTCCCCCAATCCAGTCTCAAATACCAACCTTTATAGAGGTGGTTGAGCCTGGCCCACACACAGGTGGCCAATGAGATTGCAACACACAGGGAAAACAGCACAGTCATGCTTGGTCGGCAATACGGGTGACCAATTGAATTTCAATTCACCACAGTAAATATATGTGCACCCCACTGATTGTATGTCTCCATCTGGCCTGGCCCGCCCCTATATCCGGGGTTTGCAAGTAAGGTCCTCTGGCTAACCAGGCCCTCATACAGGCCCTCACATTACCCCTTTTCCTTTGAAATTAGTCAAATCCTTGACTTTTCAGTCAGTTCTATGTTCTCCTGTTGTAAGGGTTATATTGAGCATGTAAGACAAACATTTTTATCACTCTAATTTTCTTTTGTACAAATGACATTAGGGCGTTTATAACGCAGGGGCCAAAAGTAATAGTAGTGCACAATCAGCGGATGAGTTAGCCATTCAATGCTTTGTATAACCTCTTGCGTTTTTCCTAATTCTGTTCATCTAATTTCCTGCCTATACTTTACATAAAGAGGTAACAATAGGAGCAACAATAAACTCACAGTTTTTTTAGTCTTAGCTTTAGTCCACCATCAGTGGGGTCCCTCGGCTGTGGCTTCCATCTCTGGGGGGCCATCCTTGTCCTCAGCTCATTTGATGTGACCCGCATGAATCCAGGCCCTAATGCCTGCTACTTTTACTGCCATGGGGGTGGTCAGGATGACAGTAAATGGTCCCTTCCAGTGAGGTTCCAAGTTTCCCACTTGATAGCGATGTATCCAAACCAAGTCCCTGGGTTGGTAAGGATGTGGTTCCACCTCTGTCTCTGTTCCAGTGTAGGCAGTCTGGATCCCTGCATGGGCTTTTTTAAAGACAGACTGTAATGCCTGCAGTGACTGGAGTACAGACTGATCAGTCATTTCTGCTAGGGAAACCTCTTGTAGCTGAGGACAGAGCAGGGGGAGGGGTCTCCCAAACATTATTTCAAATGGGGTCACCTTGTTTAAATAGGGTGTACATCGTGCCCTGAGGAGGGCAAAAGGACGGAGATCCACCCATTCACTTCCAGTCTCCAGAATTAGTTTTGTCAAGGTCTCTTTAAGAGTCCAGTTCATTCTTTCTACTCGCCCAGAACTCTGGGGCCAGTAGGCACAATGTAGTTTCCAATTAGTACCCATGGCCTAGGCCAATGCCTGTGAGACTGAACTCACAAATGCAGGGCCATTGTCTGACCTGATTGAAAGAGGCAGTCCAAACCTAGGAATTACTTCTTCTAGTAGCTTTTTGGCTACCACTCCTGCTGTCTCATGTTTGGAGGAAAAAACCTCTACCCAGCCTGAAAAGGTATATACAAAAACTAATATATACTTGTGCTCATATTTTCCGGGTTTCATTTCTGTAAAATCTATTTACCAATAAATTCCTGGTCCCTTACCTCTTTCTCTTTTCCCTCTTCCCATTTTAGCTCTTCCCACATTAACTGCCCAGCATTGAGCACATCTATCAACTACATCCTGAACCATATGCCCTAATTTAGAAACCTGGAACTGTTTGCCTATAAGCTCCTTGAGTTTGCGTATCCCCAAATGAGTACACTGTTGTATCTGGTCTACTAACTTTTTTCCTAGTCTTCGAGGACGAATTATTTTTCCTGCTTCAGTCTTAGCCCAGTCCCCTTCATAGTCCCATTTAACCCATTTCTGTAAATACTTTAAATCTTCTTCTGAATAGTTCGTTTTTTCTGGTAGGGCTGGTGCCGGGAGTGTAACCAGTTCTTGCACTGTTTCTCAGGCTGCTTGCTTTGTGGCTTGATCTGTGAATTGGTTTCCTTTTGAAATCGGATCAGTCCCCTTTTGGTGTCCTGGCCAATGCATAACGGCCACCTCTTTTGGGTCCCAAATAGCCTGGAGGAGAGCCAATATTTCTCCTCTGTTTTTTATTCCTTTTCCTTCTGCTGTTAATAGGCCCCTTTCTTTATAAATAGCCCCATGTATATGGAGAGGAGTAAAGGCATACCTGCTGTCCGTATAGATGTTGGCAGTTTTTCCTTTGGCCATCTGCAGTGCCTTAGTGAGTGCAATCAGTTCCGCTTTTTGTGCCGAAGTTCCATGTGGCAGGGCTGCTTTCCAGAGTTTCTGCTCAGGAAAAACTACCGCAGCCCCCACATACCTCTTTCCATTGACCATGTAGCTACTCCCATCTGTGAACAGAGTCATCTCGGCATCCAGGAAGAGAATGTCTCTGAGATCCGGCCTTATTCCTGCAACTTGGGATAGGACCTCCCCAAAGTCATGTGGGTGGTCAGCCAGCTCCTCTGGCAGCAGCATGGCTGGATTTAGCACCACTGTGGGCCAGAAGGTCACTCTTGGTTTGTTGAGGAGGAGGGCCTGATACACCATCACTCAGGCATTTGTCATCCATAGGTCTTGTGGAGTCCGGAGAAGGCCCTCATTAGCGTGTGTGGTGGTTATGATGAGATTTTTGACCCAAAGTCAATTTACTTGCATCCTTGACCAGGAGGGCCATGGCAGCAATTATGTGGAGGCAAGGGGGGAACCCGACTGCTACTGGATCTAGTTTCTTGCTAAGATAGGCTACTGGCCTCTGCCAAGGCCCCAGAGTTTGAGTCAGATCTCCTTTGGCCACTCCTGCTTTCTCATCCACATAAACGTGGAAAGGCTTGGTAACATCTGTGATGACCAATGCTGGGGCACTCAGTAAGGCTGTTTGTAATTCCCGAAATGCTCCTTCAGCCTCAGCTGTCCACTCTATCATAGTGAGCCCCCCTTTTGCCAGTTCGTAGAGAGGTCGGGCAATCTCTGCACACCGCAGTATCCCACCATCCCAAGAAACTCCCTCACTTGTCAGGACGTGATGGGGAGGGGGTATAGGATGATCACCTGTTTCCTGGACTCAGACAGTGAACACACTCCCTAGTGGAGATCAAAGCCTAGATAAGTGGCATGGCTCTGACAGAGCTGTGCTTTCTTTGCTGACACCTGATACCCTTTTTCCAGCAGAGTCTGTAAGAGAGCTCTCATCCCCCATGAACATGACTCATAGTCCTCAGAGGCTACTAGCAAGTCATCAACATACTGTAACAGAGTGACTCCTGGGTTGGAGGTTCTGTACTCACACAAATCCTCATGTAGGGTCTCGTCAAAAATGGTGAGTGAATTCTTGAATCCTTGGGGAAGTCTTGTCCAGGTGAGTTGGCCTTGAAACCCTTCCTGTGGGTCGGACCACTCAAAAGCAAAAAGAGACTAAGATTCCCTTGCCAAAGATATGCAGAAAAATGCATCATTGGGATCTAAGATGGTATACACAGTTCTTTTGGGGCCCAGGAGGGAAAGTAGTATATAGGGGTTAGACAACGTCAGGTGGATATCTTCAACCCATTTATTAACTTCCCACAAGCCCTGAATGGGCCGGTACTCCCCAGTCTCGGCCTTTGTGATGGGCAGCAAAGGTGTGTTCCATGGAAATTTGCAAGGAACTTGGATCCCATCTCCTCGAAGGGGGTTAATGTCTTTTCTGATCCCTTCCTTTGCTCCCCAGTGGAGGGAGTACTGCCAAATGTGAACAGCCATAGTCATCGCCTTTAATTGCACCACCACTGGATGTTGTCCCCTGGATAAGCCAAGGGGCTTCCCTTCTGCCCAGACCTTGGGAAACTCGACCTGTAGGGTTTGGAGAAGGCTCCCCCAAACCTTTGTCTCCTCTGGTTTTGAGGCTGACTCTTAAAGGAGGTATTCATCTTCTGCTGCCATAAGCACCTGTACAATGGGTTATCTCAAGGTTACAGCCATGTCTCCTTTGAGAACTGAATGCCAGCTCATAACTTGTGGAGATCTCTCCCATCAAGTTATATGGGGCATTAGGGAGGACCAAAAATTGATGTTTAACTACTCCTGAAGCCAAATTTAACGTTCTTTCTGTTGTCCATTTATGTCTCTCTGTGCCATTTGCTCCTTGTACCAGACTTCTTCTCCAGATAGTTTTCCCATAGGTTTAAGTAATGATGAAAATTGGGCTCCCTTGTCCACCAAAATATCGATGGATTTCCCCTCCACTTCCATTTTTACTCGAGGTTCGGGAGGGGCTCCGAACCATGGCCCCTTCAGTCTCTCGTGGCAAGCAGTGCTGTCTTCCTTTTGGGGTACTCCCTGACCCAATGTCCTTTTTCCTTACAGTAAGTGCACTGATCTGAATCTAAGTCTTCCCGCCTGCCTTCTCTGTGCTTAGGCTTTTCCTTCCATTTACTATCCCCTACCTCTCTCCTCCCTACCTCATGTAATGCCAAAACCTTAACCATTTTTTTTGGTCTGTTTTTCATCCTCTTGTGCATCCCTGTTGTTAAACACCTTTTCTACTATTCCCACCAATTCAGTCAGATTCTTCCTTTCAAATCCTTCAATTTTCTGAAGTTTCCTCCTTATATCTGGGCTGACTGACTGGCAAACGCAAGATTAATATCCCTCTGATTGTCGGGTGCTTCAGGGTCGATTGGGTTATACATTTTATAGGCTTCAACAAGCCTTTCTAGGAAAGCTCCTGGAGACTCATTCTTACCTTGAGCCACTGTACTAATTTTAGATAAATTTATGGGTCTCCTTGCAGCTGCATGGAGGCCTCCCAGTAGTGCCTGGTGGTGGAAACGTAAGCTCTCCTTGCCTTCATCAGAGTTTGGATCCCAGTTGGGGGGTTCCCTCGGGCAGTAGTCCTCCATTCATCAGGGATTGAGGTCCCTGCCAAATCTCTGGCTATCACCTTATGGGTTTCTTGCATGATGTGATCCCTCTCTTCCACATTAAAGAGAGCCATAAGGAGCTGTTGAATATCCACCCAGGTAGGTTTTTGGGTAAGAAAAACAGTCCCTAAGAGACTAATTAAATCCTGAGGGTAGACAGAAAAGGATTTATGTTGGGTTTTCCAGTTATAGATGTCGGAAGAGGAGAAAGGGATATAGGTTAGGTGGGGGCTCTCTCTCCCCTCCGGTAGAGCAACTTCACGGAGAGGCAGCATTGGCACAGACAGTACTGGTGAGGTAAAGGGAGGCAGAGGGGGATAGAGGAAAGGGGAAAGATCAGGGCCGTCTCTCTGCTTGGTGGTCCCTTAGGCAGACCCTGACCACATTGAGGTGGACTGGTAAGGCTATCTTGGGACCGAGAGTCAGGTTTAGGCGACAGATAAAGGGGGGAAATTCCACCTCAATCTGATGGAGGTAGGACGGTCTTCTTCCCCGGTTCCCCCTCATCTGTGTGTTCTGGTTTTGGTGCTCGTACCTGCTGTAGAGAGAGAGAGATGGTTTCATTAGCAGGGGGAAGGTGGAACTTGAGCCATGACGGTGGCTCTTCTATCAGATATCGCCAGGCCACAATGTGTGGTATTGGTCTCGATGTAGATCGAAGACCTCACTCAGGGTGGAATAGATCTGAGCCTAGGCAAATGTTCCTTCTGGCGGCCACCCTGTGGAAAAAGTGGGCCACTCTAATTGGCAGAGTGTTTTTAGTTCTCCTGCTTAATCCTTGTCACCTGACTGGGTGGCATTACCTTGAAAATCCTTGAAATGTTCGAGAACAGGACTTAGGGGTGTCACAGGTCCCTTACTCCCCACTTGTCCCATTTCTCCAAATACAACAAACAACACAACAGACAACAAAAAAACAAGGCAAAGACAACCACAGGCCCAGTGATCCCCATCTGGAGCCTGCTGCTTGTTGGAACTTTCTTGTCCCCAACAAACCAGACATCAGACAACTAAAAAACAAGGCAAAAACAACCTCAGGCCCAGCAATCCTTACCCAGAACCTGCCACTGGGGGGACTTTCTTTATCTCCTGGATGCCTAGGTGTACTCAAACCCCCTGATGGCCTAGGATAGCTTTAAAACTCCCGGGACTGCCTAGGAGGACCAAAACCACATGACTATCCAGGGGGACTCAAACCCCCTGGTGACCGCCCAGAGGGACTCGAACCCCCGATCATCCAGAGGGACTCAAACCCCCTGGTGACCGCCCGGGGGGACTCAAACCCCCTGGCCATCCAGGGGGACTTGAACACCCTGGTTACTGCCCAGGAGGACTCGAAACTCCTGACCATCCAGGGGGACTCAAACTCCCTGGTGACCATCCAGGAGGACTCGAACCCCCTGACCACCCAGGGGGACTCGAACCCTCCATTGATTTACCAGCAGAGGGATGGGGCATCCCCTCATCCATTCCAGCCCTGGGGAGCATAGCTGCATCCAGCTTCTCCCCTGCAGGGCTACACTCTGAAGCTCCGCAAACAGTCAGACAGACAGGATCCCAAGATTATCCTAAGCCTAAAGTTATCCTAAGTTAAAGTTACCCTCCAGAGGCTTCTCCCAGAAATTCTGATGCTGGCTCAGTTCTTTTCGTTTGATCCTGGACGAGCCCTCAATGTTAGGGTCCGTGATCAAAGGAATGAGACTGATGCAAAGAGAAAGTCAAGCAAAGCTTTATTTCGCACCAAGCATCGAAACCCAAACTGACTGGTAGGGGCCATCTCTTATGAAGAGGAAATGACGACGACCCTGACGAGGCCACACCCTGGACGAGGCCACTCTCTGGACAAGGCTGCTTCCCGGATGATGCCGCTCCCCGGATGATGCCACTCTGGACGCTGCCACTCTGGACAACACCGCTCCTTGGACGACGATCCCGATGAGGCCGACGACTACCCCAATGACTACCCCAATGACTACTACCACTCCCCCACCACTCAGCCTCACAGACTAACCTTTATAGAGGTGGTTGAGCCTGGCCCACACACAGGTGGCCAGTGAGATTGCAAGACACAGGGAAAACATCACAGTCATGCTCGGTGGGCAATTCAGGTGACCAATTGAATTCCAATTCACCACAGTAAATATATGCATGCCCCACTGATTGGATGTCTCCATATTGTCTGGCTCACCCCTATATCCGGGGTTTGCAAGTAAGTTCCTCTGGCTAACCAGGCCCTCATACAGGCCCTCAAAACATAAGTTTTTAAAAACAAGAAAAAAATGCTGGCTGACTGCAACCTGCCTTTCTTTCCAGGGTGCAAAAAGAAAAACATGCAACTAAGAGTTCTCTACCCAGCAAGGTTTTCATTCAGAGTTAATAGGGAGATTAAGAATTATCTAAATAAACAACTAAAGGATTTTATTACTACTAAACTGGCCTTATAAGAGATGTTGAAGGTACTTATTTAAACTAAAAAGTAATGTCATAATTAACAAGAAAAGACATAAAAATAAAATCTTAGGGACGGCTGGGTGGCTCGGTGGGTTGAGGCCTCTGCCTTCGGCCTGGGTCCTGATCCCAGGGTCCTGGGATCAAGCCCCACATGGGGCTCTCTGCTCAGCAGGGAGCCTGCTTCCCCCACTCTCTCTGCCTGCCTCCCTGCCTACTTGTGATCTCTGTCTGTCAAATAAATAAATAAAATCTTAAAAAAAATAAAATCTTAAAGGCAAACACAACATACAGTATATGTACAGCAGAGGTAGTGGGTAAATCACTTATAAAGCTAGAGTGAAGACAAAAATAGTATGTTTAACTAAAACTACAATAATTAGTTAAAATATTTATATTTTAAAAAGGTCATGACATCAAAAACATTAAACATGTGGTTCCCCACAGTATAGAACTCCAACAGTTTACATCAATGGAAAAGTCATCCACACAGAAAGTTAATAAGAAAACATCAGTCTTAAATGAATCATGTATACTGGGGTGAATGGATAAAGATATAACACGCATCAATACTATTCATCCATAAAAAATAATGAAATGGTGATGGTCATGGTAACATGGAGAACCTTGAGAATACTATGTTAAATAAGATAAAAGAAAGACAAATACCATATGGTTTCACTTGTATGTAGAATTGAAAAAAGAACAACAGAAACTCAGAATCATAGATACAGAGAAGAGATTGGTGTCTGCTGAGGGGAGGAACTTGGAGGCCTGGGAGGGCAGAGGGATTGAGCGGGGGGAGGGGCTGCTTCTCGTCTGTCCCCTTCTCCCTCAGGAGCCCTTTGTGACCAGACAATAGCTCTGTGATGTGGGCGTGGGGCTTGTGTCTGCACCTCCACACCCAGGGCTCAGTTGCATGAGGGCAGCAGTGCGATCGGTCACTAACTCTCAGGGTTCAGTTGCCTTAGGGCAGCAGTGCCATTGGACACTAATGTCTGATGAGGAAAGAGATGGATAATTATCTTTTCCCTCAGGATTTCTTTATTGATGGTTGGCTGAGCTCCAGTGCCACTATCTGGGCAGTTAATGCCATCCTTGCCTTCGTGTGTGGCCTGGGGCTCTTCATCTTCTTACTTTCCTATTTCCAGCCTGATCCATCCTCACCACCAGGCAAGAAACACAGGAAGAGCAGGAAGGTAAGGAACCCTCGGCACAGACCCAGCAGAGTGTGATTCTATCTTCTTTTCTATTATTCTTTCCACTTTTCTGAGTCACTGGAGAGACTCCTGAAATGGGAAATAATAGAATGGGTATTCTCAAGAGAGAGTTGACCACCATCCATCCAGGACAAGCCAGACTCAGTAGGGGTTAGAGGGACATGAGGATTTCTCCACAAAGATCTTGGGCCGGAGTCCAGGTGTGGTGGAGAGGTCCATAACAGTGTCCCGAACACAATGACCAGTAGCCGAGGACCAGAGGCTAAAAGAAGAGGTCAGGCCCCTGAGCACCGGGTCACCAGCCACTGTCCCAGGACAGGTGTTTCAGGTGAATGTTCCCCCTTCTGGGCTGATTGAGGGCAGTACTGAGCCCAGGAGGTCCCAAGCAGCAGCTGGAGTGGGGCTCTGGCCTTGGAAAGTGGGGTCCTATGTGAAAAAGTCCAGCTGCGCTACCAGGTCTGGAATTGTGTGTGTTTCTTGATCAGAGGAACAGTCGCAAACTTCTCACATAGAATATCCTTCTGTACATTCTTCAAAGAAGGAAAACTGGAAATATTTGTATCCATTTTGAAAAGGAAATGAGTAAAACTAAAGAAAATCACAGTCCACTCCCCTTTAGTTAAATGTAGGAAGTCACACTACTCATGAGCAGTGAGCACGGAGAAGGAGAACAGAAGCCAGAAAAGCCAGACTCTGAAAGGTGAGCATCCACCACTCACCCCTGCAGGCTCCAGTTACACTGTCCCCTCAACTCTGACAGGGAAGTCCCACTGTCTCCAGGACACCAGGGACTGAGTCCATCCCTCCGGAAACAGAGCCCTGGGTGGGGGGCTCTGGGGAGGAAGAGGGGGAACTAGAAGCTTCCCAGATTGTGTGCCAGAACAAAACCCTGACCGGCTAGAAACCAGTGTCACCCAGCAGGGGCCCCAGGGCCTAGACTGGGGGCGGAACCTCCCATTCCCACTGTAGACAAACTGTTCAACTCCACTCAGATTCTTCTGTGAGGCCACATGGTCCTTCCTCCCCCAGCAAGATCATGAACGAGGAAGCCTTTTGGAAAAGACAAAGATATGATCTTCATCATGACCCCTGTAATCACCGTGAGGGCACGTGGCCTTGAACAGTGCTGTTTGGGGCTCCCGAGTCCAATCCCCCAAAGGTCTCCCCTAAAGGGACATTGCACACAGCCTCCTCTAAGACCACTGGGCCCTGTCTTCCACTGTGACCCGGTCTCCTATTTCCAGTTTTCAGAGATTGCCTACATGATATGGAAGAGGTTCAGGACCTGTCTCCCTTCTTCAAATGTAAAGAATCTGCTCCCTTCTCCCCTAAGTGGGTCTCCCCGAGTCTATGGTGTGAACCCCACACTGTGGGAAATGGCCTGTGGAGCTTCGGTGGGCTGGGAGGAGCCGTGGGACAGATTGTGACCAAAGCCCCGGGCTGAGGGACAGCAGGAGCATTGTGATGTGGGTGTGGGGCATGGAGGGCCGTGGAGTCCCCTCCCAGCCCCGGGCTGCTGCAGCGGCAGCTCACACCTCCTGTCTCCCACAGCCACCTGGCAAGGGTCTCTGACCAGGGGGGCGTTCACCAGTCCTTACGGCAAGCAGCCCCTAGGCAGGTGTGCCTAGGGGTACCAGCTGGAGCCCGTCAGCCATGCAGGGAGCCTGTGGAAGACGCTGCACCCACCATGGCCTCATCACCTGCTCATGCTCCGCTGACAGGGCCCCCTTGGCCTCTGGCCTCCACCCTGCCAGCAAGACCTCAAGACGAGCAAATTAACATAAAAAAATCCCTCCAGACACAGTGAGATAGAACTTTCTTCCAGGTAATTCTTACTGGGCCTTTCTTATTCCAGCCATCTCAGGCCTTGGCAATGCTAGCTACCCCATTTTATCCTTTTCCTGGTAGTGGGAAAGTACCAAGTCCTTGTTCTTGCCTGGCACATTACAGCACAAGTGCCAGCAAGAACACATCCCCTGCCACCCACCAGATGCCTCGTTCTGGGGTGGCCTTACTAACAGGCAGATAGAGCCTCATAAACCTTCGTTTGTCAATCCAGATGTCCAGAAGCCCCTTGAACTACTACTCAGCAAAAGGGTAGAACTGAAGAGTTGGAAGGAGAAAGAAAAGGTTGGGTCAGTTTTCAAACAGTGGTGTCCAGACGACCACGTGAGCTTCTGGGGGACTCTGTGGAAGCTGCTGGGTGCTGAGCAGAACACCACCACCCCACCATCCTTCTGGAACATGAAAAACAAAGCAGAGCCACTGGCCCATCCTCAGCCATTCTCATCTCCCAAGGTCTTGGAAGACCACTTGCAATGGAAATGGAGCCAGCTCTTCTGGGGTCTCCCCTCTCTGCACAGTGAGCCACTGGTGGCCACTGCCTTGTTCTCTACTCACTCTTCTCCACTACAGGCTCCCTCTGTTTTATTCAATGGGACCTCTAATTGCTTGCCAGTTCTAAACCAGGATCAAATATCTTCACAGTTTTCCCATGCCCCACCATTGCTCCACCGTGGGATCCAACCCCAACCCTCAAAGCTAAACTTGCCCCAGCTCCAGGTACCACTTGCACTATCTGTCCCAATAAAACCACCATCTCTCCTATCCCAGAGGAGGAGCAGTGGAGTATCTTGTGCTGCATCCCAGAATAAGACACGATCCTTCATCCCAACTAAAATGCAATATCTGGAGTGGCCCTTGTTGCCAAAGCAACAAGGAAGGGGGAAGACTTTACCCACTATGGAGAAAATATCTCCGAAATTCTTTAGCCAAGTCCCTCCCAAGCTTCTGGAGGACCACCAGGCCTCTCAGGCCCACAGATCAGGTTCCACCTTTCAAGGGGACTTTGTCATCTTTAATATCCAGAAGCTACAGATTCAGAGGAAGCTCAGCAGGGATAAACAGGAAAGCAGCTTGCCCCACAAGATTCAGATGTCTCTGGAACTGAGGTGGCCCCCGAATGAATCCCTGTGGGTGAGTCAGGCACAGAGAGAGCAGGGGCTCTCAAGGCCCTTTGTGTTTAAAGGCAAAAGCAGCCAAGCTACATGGAGGACCAGGTCCAGATACCACAGGAAGTATCAAGTAAGATTCCAACTAGAGGGGCACCTGGGTGGCTCAGTGGATTAAGCCGCTGCCTTTGGCTCAGGTCATGATCTCAGGGTCCTTGGATCAAGCCCCGCATCGGGCTCTCTGCTCCACAGGGAGCCTGCTTCCTCCTCTCTCTCTGCCTGCCTCTCTGCCTACTTGTGATCTCTCTCTCTGTCAAGTAAATAAATAAAATCTTTAAAAAAAAAAAGATTCCAACTAGAGAAGAACTTTGGTGAGGGTCTACGGCAGTGTCTGAAGAGGACGCCAACAGGTCTCTCCAGGATCTCAGGTTCCCAGTGAAGGTTCTGGGAACCAACTCTGAGGAGTTTCGAAGACCCTTGATAAGGGCCTTGGAGGGTGATCCAGGAAAATACTTAGCCAGGGGCCCAGATAAGAAACATCTAGAAAAAACTTTAAAGGTTCATTTGCACAGGAAATTGGGACAGATCAGTAAAGGTCTGATCCCTGTGACTGTGCGTCGATCCTGGTTTGTGGCCAACTATGCTTTTCCCAAGTCCCAACCCCACAAGGCTATCAGAAATCTAGCACCTTTGAAGGATTGGAAGCCCTGTGTAAACACCTCCCATGAGCTGTCCTTCCTTTGTCCTAACACTCACCAGAAGCTGGAAACACACATCATAAGTTTTCAAGTGAGGTGTAAGTGGGACCTACCCCTCCAAACTGTTGAGCCCATAGATCTCAAACTACGTGAAGCTCAACACTTGCCCTTTCCCCAGTCCCCCTTTCCGTGCTCAGCCACCTTCATACCTGGGGCCCCCTCAAAAGCCAAATTTTTCAAGTTCTTGGGGAAACCACCTCAGCCCCATCCAGGAGAGAAGGGTATAACTGAAAAGTCTGGTACCACTTCAGGGAGTTCCCTGCCTGTTCCCTCACCCATATGTGAGCAAATCCAGTAGTCTCTGGGAGGGACTTCACCTGGTGATGGCCATCAGTCCTCAGAGACGTCTTTATCAAGACAGGAGGGCAGATCACCTTCTCAGGCCTCCATTCTCAGCCTCCGAAACAGAACTCTGTACAGCAAGACTGTTATGGGGGCCAAGAAAGACAACCTGGAACCAAGTCCAAGTTTAGCAATGGCCAGGAATGAGCTAAAAGAGGGGAAAGGGGGTCAGGCCTCACCAGACATGGTAGCAACACTGAAGATGAAGCTCAAGTCCCAAACTCCAAGGTCTGAGGGGGCCATAGAGGTGATGGAGGCCAAGAAGGTCCCTGCTTGTAAAATTGTCTTAAGACCCAGTGGGCTGGCCAACAAACCAGCCATTTATGTGGATCTGAGGAGATCAGGATATCCAGGTGCTAGGAAAAGCCTGTCACCATCTACAGTGTTGGTTGCTCAAGATCCAGAGGAGGTAAGCCTTAAAACAAAGGTTAGTAAGGTTGAGGTCCAAGAGAAGATAGAGTCAGAGAATCAGCCTGAAGGCTGATACCACACCATACCACTGGTGTGCTTCCTCAAGATTCTCTCAGTGACATCCTCCTTCCAGACTTTGCCACTTGTGTGCTTGTTGAAGACAGTGGCACCAGCGTGCTCCTGCCAGACTCTCACACTAATGCTGTCCTTGCTGCAGACAGCTTGACCACTCAAGAGTCACCATCCTGTTCCCAAACGGACCGTGCCAGTGGAAAGACACCAGCTTCCCAGGTGTCACATAACCTTAGCTCAAGTGGATCGAGCAGTGAGGGGCAGCAAGAGCCCTGTGGACCAAAGGTTGAGGAACCAAGTGACAGCCAGAGCAACAGTGAGACCACTGATGAGAGAAAGGACCAGAAGAGACCCAAACCAGAAGAGAATGAAGACAGGTGTGCAGAACCGTTGGAAATCAGGGCTTCCCAAGCTAGTGAGATAGGCCACCCTTCCCAGGTCCGAGGATCAGGAGAGAGTCTTGGGAGCAAATACCTCCTGCTCATGCCACCAGAAAAGGGACATGTTTCTCCGGAAAGCCACTTTAGACAAAGGATGAAAAATTTTCTGCAGTGCCTTAATCCCAATAAAAAAATTAAAGGATTGGAAGGCCCCCTTCAAAAAGGCAAGCCTGCACCGGCTCCTGCCCAGAGATGGGTGCCAGTCAGAAGCAGATTGGTTATGGACAACAGGGCTGCCAAAACTCAGATGATCGTGACAGCTGTGTGACAAATGCTGGTGGAAAAATTGGGACTCCACCAAGGAATTCGGGCCTCAGAGATATATCAGCACAAGGAATTTCAGGCCCCAGTACACAGGCATTCTTGCCCCCACAGGGCTCTCGCCTCCACAGACAAGAAGAGAGTGATGGGAGGGATAGCCTCCAATCAGCAAGGTACCCCCAAGGGTCATAGCTTCCCTAGCAAGAGCCAGCTGAACAGAGAGAGGAATGGCGAATGGGAAAGCCTCCCCAGGGACCTGGGGCCCCCAGGCAGACACAGCCAGCACCAGCCGATGGTGGCTGGTGTCTCAGGTCGACTTCACCATTATCCTACATGTAGTCTTTGAAAATATGTCTCAACCTATCAGGCAGAGAACGCTTCACACATCTTTCCTTGTCAGAAAGACTTCCTTCAGGAAAAAATCGAGTATATGCAAAAAGTCCATTTTTTTCTCACATTAGCACATCTTCTGTGTGTTAATGCCCTCCCCACACCACAATTTTTATTGTTTCCCAAAAATATATGTTTGTATTTTTTCTCATGAGTGGTGCTGGACTTTGTGTGTACCCTGTTTGGGGGGGGGGTGGGGAAGATCAGGGTTTTCTCTCCCCGAGTGGCCTGCTTTGGCGTTCAGAAGGAATGGGGCCTTGGAGGGCCAGTGACCTCAGGGTCCACATCCACCCCCTTCCTCACACAACTTCCATTTCCACGACAAAGTGAACAAGACCCAGAATGGGACCTCTCTCTGCCCATCCTCTCCTGCTTTCCCTCCACCTGAAATTTGTGTGGCTGTAGGGAGGGTCTGCTGAGGCAGAAATCCCACTCAGGCTCCTGGAAGACAGAGTCCTAGATCAGAGTGGGGCCCACAGTTGGGAGACGCAAGGCTGGCCCTGAGGGCAGAGGTGAGAAGTCCTGCCCCCACTCCTGTCTCCTGTGGGGAGTAGAGGACGACCACCCCAGGAGACTTCTCTTCCCAGAGAATCCCATCTTAGCTCCATGCAGCCCCTGTTACACTCAGAACAGCAAGGGACAAGCTCACTTCTGGAGCTGAAGGTGTGTGGGGTGCCACAGAGACCCCCAGGCACCAGCCTGAAGGGCACTGAAGGAGCCTGCTCACCAGCACCCCCTTCCCCTTCTGGGGGATGGAGGGGGTGTGGCTGTAGGCAGGGGGACCCTGCGCTTAGGGTGGGAGTCCAGGAAGGAGGTCAAGTGACAGGGTGAGCCCATGCCTGGTGTGACGACTGAGGACCCTTTGTGTCCCACTGCCACCTACCGGCCCAGAGGGGAGAAGTTAGAGGCCCTGGGACTGTCCCCACAGGGTTTCCACCCCACTACAGCTGCCAGGTCCTGGGGTGGGATGGTGGAGGGGTGGGGTGGGGGTTGTACAGAAGCCACCTGAGCTCCCACATGGAAGGCCAGGTCCCCAGAGGCAGTGAGGCCTTCAGGAAGAGAAGTTAACTTTTGCACAATTTGATAAGCTTTTAGGACTGTGGGCCCCGGGATGGACTTGTGGTCTGTGACCGTTACGTACACCTGTGGCCCAATGATGGCTCCCAGGGGTCTGGTGGGGACCCAGAGGCCAAGGGACTGGCCTGGCTCCTGGTCATGGTTACCCCAGAGCCCAGAAGGGCCAGAGGACAAGATGGGGCTTGTCCCACCCCCGGCTGGAAGGGACATGTCCAGAATGAGGGTGCAGTCCAGGAGGGCCTCCCCCTGAGTTCCTCACTCCCAGCCCAACATCGTCCTCCAGAGCTCCCCACACATCACTCACATGGTGGAGAGTCCCACTCCAGTAGGGATCCCCCATCCAGATGGAAGCAGACATGGCTCCACCCTCATGCTGTCAGAATACCCCATGTGGGAATGTATCTGGGGTGGGGGACAAAGTGGGTGCAGTGCTGCTCTGTCGCAGCTTCTCCCTGGAGCCAGGTCCTGCATCTAAGTCCCCAGGGTGGGCCAGCAGTGACAGTGTAGTCAGGACCCAGGGGAGGTGGTACAAGGACAGACAGAGCCCCAGACACTTGGAAGCTCAGGAGAGGGTGGCCCAGAGCAGAGTCCTGAACCTGGCTGCTGCTAGGTCCTCACAATGGCATCTGAGATTGGTTCTGAGAGTTGAGGAGTTGTATGTGCACACCACGCTCTTGCTGGTAGAAGTGCCACAGAAAGGAGGCTGGTGGAACAGCCAGAAACAGGAAGGAGCAAGTCCCCTTGCCGTTCTCCTGCCAGATGGTACAAGAAGGCCAGAAAGGGAAAGCCCATGCCAAGAGACCTTGTGCAGAGACCTCTGTCAGAGACCCACACCAAGACCTCCCACAGAGACTCATACACAGACCCACACTGAGACCTCCCACAGAGACGCACACAAAGCCCACACAGATCCTACACAGAGACCTCTGACAGGGGCCAACATCAAGAGCCCTCATGAACACCATGTCCAGGGATGATCCTCAAAGCCCTCCACACATACCTTATGCAGAAACTCACAGTGGCCAACACCAAGAGACTTCACAGAGAACTGTGACAGAGATCCACACAGACTTTTCTCAGACACACCTCAGAAACTGATCTGAATACCCACACACAGCTCTGCAGAGCCCACACAGAGGCCTCCCAGTGCCCTGCAGACACCAACGACATACCTTGAACAGAGGCCTCACCTCCATTCTTAGGAGCCCAAGTAGCCACCCAGTGACAGGCCCCGCATGGATCTGAAGCCACTTAGCAAACTGGCAGTGCAGTTGTGCTCTACAGAGAAAAGGCTTCTGTATTTTTTAATTACTTATAAAATTACTTTTATGAAAAAGACTTAGATTCTCCACGTAAACCTGAAAACTCCTTTCCTTCACAGATTTTCATTAGCTTGAGCTCCCATGCACAGTTTAAAGAATCTGAAACTAAAAACAAACAAAACTTTGCCATCGTCTAATGAGGGAAGAACACTTATTTGTCCAGTTTTAGCTACAGTTTAGTGAAATGGCCTCAGGGGTCACGTTCTTTATTTTGTTAGGGACAAGTCCCTCCACCCAAAGTGACTTCTTCACGTTGGAAACACTGTAGGGAAGCCTGCAGTCATTGGAATGTGGGATGCAGTGAACCAGCAGAGAGGCCACTGACTCAGCTGTACAGACACCATGCTCTTCCGCCCAGAGCAGCTTGTGGTAGGTTTGCAAGGCTTGCTTTATTTTTAAATCAAAGAGCTCACAGTGTCAAACACATGAAGCTGTTTTAGAAATGAGACAATTCAGCAATATTTCTGTTATTGCCTTTGGTTTGTTTATATTTACTGTTAACAACATAAAATAATTATATCTTTTTCTTTTTGTTCCTTTTAAAATATGATAGTATCCTTAGATGATATTACGTATATGTCCAGAATATGAAAAAAATTCACGGGCTAATGCTCAGCTATGATAGCTTAAACTTCTGGAGTATTCAGAAAGTTTCATATTTTACACAATCTTAAGGCACGTTCAGTTTCTATGACTAGGAAGTCAGTCTCTGCTTTATATTATCAGCTAAAAAAGGGCACAGTGCTTAAATAATTTTGAAATCTTAGAAAATATTCCATTTAGTTGCTGCTTGAAATATATATTACCTCAATTAAATTACTTGGAAATTGGCATTTTAACATCTGTTAAATTTAAAAAGCATACATTTAATCAGCATTTCTTATAATAACAAAGATCTCACCATCTACCTAATATTTTCCAAACTGGGCACTTGTTTGAGACTCCATATTTCTCACTGATCTTAAGAGTCCTGCTGCCCTGACTTGATAAGCTCTAGATAACAGATCTCAAGTGGATGCCTAAATCTCTCAGGTCACCCGTTGAGGTGATGATGCCACAATCTTTTCTCTCAGAAGAGAGGAAGAGCTGGTGTCAGTTCTGTGGGTATATGTACGTTTTTTAATTAAGAAAAAACATAGGCAGTAAAATATTTCATGGACTCACATTTATTAATGTTATTAACATTTTGAAATTTGCTCCCTTGATGATACTTTCTCATGTTACTGAATCACAGGAACTATGGAAAGTGGCCCTGGATAGCCTATAATGTCCAATCAGTAGTATTTAATAACCAGGACAAATCATCATTTCCCTATAGATGCCTGCATCCACGATATCTCACAATCATAAAAAAGATACTTTCTTTTTTAAGTTTAAGCTACTTCTAAACCATGGTTTTAGTCAGAATGAAATTAAATTCTTGTAAGAGGTATAAAATAATGTAACTTCTAACAAAATAGATGGGCATTTCTGAAGTGCTACCATCTTTTTCAGGAAAACATCACTGCCTCATCTCATCCTGATAACAAAAAAAAAAAATGAGGTGACACAGCTCTTCGCTCTCAGCAATTTTATGTGTGTGCGTTAGTTGGTTCTATGGATCACATGCATTAGTATTATTCTTTTAAAAAAAACATTTTATTTATTTATTTGACAGAGAGAGAGGTCACAAGTAGGCAGAGAGGCAGGCAGAGAGAGAGGGAGAAACAGGCTCCCCACCGAGCAGAGAGCCCGATGCGTGGCTCGATTCCAGGACCCTGAGATCATGACCCGAGCCGAAGGCAGAGGTTTAAACCACTGAGCCACCCAGGCGCCCCACGTTAGTATTATTCTTTTTAAAGATCAGTGGGACAGACTATTTTTATAGAAGCGATAAATAGGGCATGTGTCTTGTTAGCGTCAGTAGCCATTCTTACCCCACTTGGAATAAGGGCAAGCGAGGAACTTTCATTCTCTGGAGGTTTTTATGTTTGTTTGTTCATTTTTTTTCTCTCTCTCTCATCTTGACAGCTTTTGATGGTTTTTCCAGGTTTAGAGGAAAGAAAACTGCACCTTGACCTCCCTCTCAGAGAGAAGCCTCAGATTGCTCCCCTGGGGGTGCTGCAGAGCTGCTGGCAGGGTAGGTTCCAAGTTGCAGTCCCTGGGGATGCAGGATCTCCTCCTTGTCCCCAAAACCATGGTGGCAGCGGCTGTCTGGGGCAGCTCCAGACCACCAGAGAAGTTCCAAACAGCGATCGCACACTGATAGTTTCCTGCTGGCCCAGGCGCACAACTCTCCCAGGGGATGGTGTGGGGCATGCACGTCTCAGACTCTGATAGCACCAAGTGGTTCTAAGAGCGCCAGGTTGGTGCGCACCTCTCCCAGGGAAGGGTGTGGGACGTGGGCATTTCAGGATCTGATAGTGCAGCCCAGCATTCTGCCATCTGGTGAGGCTCCCAGCCCCACACAGGAGCCAGACCCCATGCGTTCTTGGGTGCACTGGCGGCTCAGAGACCAAGACTTGGTTTCTCTGCCACACCCTCTCTGGCTCAGCGCCAGGGGAGGCTGTCCTGGGTCCAGGGACTTAAGTCCCTTTCCCTAACTGCCCCAATTCCTACAATTTCCCCCCCGCAATCTTTTGCTCTTTTGGAGTGCTTTCAACCAGACTCCAAGTTAATGCTGGTCCCCAGTCACAGGGCACTCTCGTATTGGGGTATTTCTTTCCAGTCTGTCACGTCTGGTGGCTCCCTCCCCCTTTCATTTATCTTCCAGTATCATTCCAACATTCCCACTCTGCTTTACCTGTCCACTGGTGTCTTCTGCCCCCGTAGAGATCCAGACGTGTGTAATTCTGATTTCAGGCTGATTTCATGGGTGATCGAGGTTCTTTGGTAGGTAATCAGCTCGCTTTATGGTACAGGTTGAAACGGCACTTCCTCCTTAGACCTGGCAAGCCAGAAAGGGCTGGCAAGGTATATTCAGGGTACTAAATGTGAAGAACATGCAGCCAAGAATACTTTATCCTGAAAGACTCACATTCAAAATGGATGGAGAGAGTTTCCAAGACTGACAAGGCTTAAAAGACTATGCAACCACCAAGCTGACACTGTATAACATATTAAGGGGGGTTCTATAAAAGAGAAAAAAAACCTAAAAATATCATTGAACAGAAATATAGAGACAATCTACAGACAGAAAGACTTCAAAGGTAACATGATATCAATAAAAATGTATCTATCAATAATCACTCTCAATGTGAATGGCCTAAATGCGCCCATAAAATGACACAGGGTTGCAGATTGGATAAAACAACAGGACCCATCCATATGTTGTCTACAAGAGACCCATTTTGAACCTAAAGATACACCCAGACTGAAAATGAAGGGATGGAGAAGCATCTTTCATGCCAGTGGGCCTCAAAAGAAGGCCAGGGTAGCAATTCTCATATCAGATAAATTAGATTCTAAACTAAAGAGCATAGTTAGAGATACAGAAGGACACTACATAATTCTTAAAGGGACTACCCACCAAGATGATCTAACAATTGTGAATATCTATGCCTACAATATGGGAGCAGCCAATTACATAAGAAAACTATTAAGGCAGATGTCCTTGGGCCTGGACATAAGTGCACTGTCTTATGTAATTTTGTATCAATCCACAGCACTCAGAGCAGACCCCTGAGCAGTTAAAAGACACCAGTAATCTTATTTTTCATTTGATAATTCTAAAATTCTACCCGTGTAGCATGACTAATAAATTGGTAAAAGAAACAAACATATATATTCTTTTTTTTCCAAATACTGCAATGTTCTAGAATAATTTATTATTATTATTTTTTTGAAGATTTTATTTATTTATTTATTTGACAGAGAGACCACAAGTAGGCAGAGAGTCAGGCAGAGAGAGACGAGAAAGCAGGCTTCCTGCTGAGCAGAGAGCCTGATGCGAGGCTCGATCCCAGGACCCTTGGATCATGACCTGAGCCAAAGGCAGAGGCCTTAAACCCTGAGCCACCCAGGCGCCCCTAGAATAATTTTTTATAGATTTTATTTATTTATTTGACAGAGAGATTGAGAGGGAGCAAAAGCAGGCAGAACAGCAGGCAGAGGGAGACAGAGGAGCAGGCTCCCTGCTGAGCATAGAGCCTGATATGGGGCTCGATCCAAGAACCTGGGCTGAAGGCCAATGTTCAACCAGGTGAACCCCCCGGGTACCCCTGGAATAATTTTTAAAAGCAAAATTCCTCCCTCTTTGGAATCTTAAATAGATGGTACACTCCTGTAACCACTCTTTAACATGTAAATTGACAAGACATTGGTTATCAGCTTGAGTTGAAATAACAGCCTGCTCTAAATACAGATTTGAACACAGGTGAAAAGCTGAACTTTGGGGCCATTTCATTTTGGAGATTGAATTCAAGTAGAGCAGAAGCAGCAGATGTGTGTTGGGGGGAAAGGTAGAAGTGAGCAACAAGTCCTAGCAATGCAGAGGTGGAAGAGGTTCCCACCTATCTTGCCCTGTCCCCTCTATCCTCCTCCAACACACCTGGACCAAATGAGTGCCACCATCCCACAAATGCCTCCTTAGTTGATGCTCAGTGTCACTGCTATCACATGTGTCACCATGTGTCACATATTCACCATGTCCTATTCACCCAACTCACGGGTACCCTCTGCTTTATGTGATCTTTTCATAATTTTAGCAATCCTACATGCAAGTCAGTTTTATTGACAATTTAGGATTAACATGGAACTTGGTGACTGCCCAAAAATTTCTAGAGATGATTCATATTCTCAGTTAATTTTTTTGTGTATGTATTCTATAACATTCTGCCTACTGGGGGGAAAAGCAGAAATAATCCCCAAGCCCTTTGTTGGCTATCTGGTGGTCTCCACTCAAGACTGTACATAGGGAGAGTCATCTGCTTTATGGGGATCATGGGACTTGCATTTCAATATGTCCTCATCTAGGCAGAAGCATATCTCCCCAATGTCAGAGAGTCTGTAACACTATTCAGAGATCTTTCCTTCTGACAGTATAAAATTGGTAGTCAGTGCTTAGATAGAAGTGTTGATGAACATGGTCTTTTTTTTAAGGATTGAATAAAATGACTTATGACAACAAGCATTTGGGACACAAAGAAAAAGCTCAGAACATTAACCATGTGAGTATTGAGAAATAGGAGCATTTTCTGATCACTGCCGAATTATTCTGCTTCAGTTTCCCAGATTTTTGTTTCCTTCAATCCTTGGCTGGACCATATGGTAATTCTATTTTTGAAGATCCGAGGAACCTCCATACAGTTTTCCACAATGGCTTTACACTATCACCAACAGTGCACAAGTGTTCCATTTTCTCCCCACCTTCACTTTCTGACACTTTAACGCAATCCAAAAACATCATCCCTGCACTGTGTGTATGTAGTTAGGGTAGGAGGTGTTAGGAATGGGGATAGAAACTACCTCTTTCAATCAGCGTCTCCATCTGGAAAGTGTGAGGGGGAATGCACCTGCCATATTATTTTAAAGGGCAGTAAGTTTGCTGATCACCCACAGGTGGGATGCTTAGAGCAAACACTTTGTGCAGACTAAGAAAGAAGGAGGCTTTGCATGGCACTTGTGTGGAATTTATCACAAACCATGTCCTATCCCTTAGGTATTTGTCTTCCTAACCTGGCAGTTCCAGGGGCAGTTCCATGAAGCAGATGAGCTATCCCTATGCTTAATCCTCTGCTTTCCATTCAGCCAAAGCCTTAACCACATGGAAAAAGTCCTTAAGTAAAAGAATTTATTCTAAGATGTCTGTCATCACCTTACAAATGAAGTGTCAACATCTCATCAATCCATTAAATAAAATACAGATTGGAAGAAGTTTCCATGCAGTTGTGAGGATATAGTCATGCTCTAAAATGTGAAGGAGGGAAGATGGCTTCTTCTCCATCTAGAATGTGCACCACCAGCCTTCCTGGCAGCCCTTCCCAAGGATCTGTGGGCAGCTCCCCTACTGCCCCACAGCCCTAAAGCCAGATGAATCACATCTAGAGAAAGAATGAATTTTGATCAATTTCACCACTTCCACACTCCATTCAGTCATTTCTTTGTTGAACCCTTCCAAAGGCTGAACCATATGTATGGAGGACTGTGGTATTAGCACAGACAACCAAATTATCATTTATTCACGGTGACAAAGATTTTCCTCCAATACATTCGTTTAAGCAAAAATATTTCCACAAAGAACATTCATCCACTGTTTCATTCTTTGGAAGTACTCTGTACCAGTGAAATCGGCTCTAGCTTCACTGGGATATCATTTAATTCCGGACATCATGGAGTTGTCACTCAGCACCTGGGGCAAACCATGCACTGGAGAGGACAAAAGAAGAAGAAAATATTTGTAGGGTATGGGCAGAATGAAGCCGAGGTAGCACTGTTGTCACATTAATGATCCTGCATTTTCCTAGAAAACCTTTTTTCTAAGAACATGAAGCTTTTCATGAATCTTGGCTGAAGAAAGACCATGAGATAAAGTTATGAAGGGAGAAGACATCAGGATCATCCTAACCCCAAGATTCCACCTGAGCTTTGGCTCCTGGTCCCCTGACAGATAACTGTATGAGAAGGAAAGAGGTAGCATCCATGCACTGAGCACCTCAGAAGTCCACGTGTTTCCCCCAGGATCACCTCAGTTAACCTCTACCCTGTGAGTCAGCTTCTGGGAACATTTTATGGAGGTTCCCATGGGTCAACAAAATGGCCCAAGGCATGCTGCCTTGAGGATGTTGGAAGAGTAATGAGCTCCAAGTGAATGCCTATTCCCTTGTCCATTCATGCCCATTCCTCAAATGAAATGTAAGAGGGGTATCTGGATTTTGCAGTTGGTTGAGTGTTTGACTCTTGGTTTCATTTGGGGTCATAATCTCAGGGTCCTGGGATCAAGCCCCACATCAAGCTCCTCACTCAGCCTGGTGTCTGCTTGAGATTCTCACTCTCCCTCTGCCTCTGCTCCTCCTCCCACTCATGCTTGTGCTCTCTCTCTCTCAAGTCAATAAATAAAATCAGGAAGGAAGGAAGGAAGGAAGGAAGGGAGGGACACTGAACTGCCATTTGGGGAAGGTGGAAGGCAGACAGGCCAAAGTGACAATGCTCTTGGCATTGCAGAACAGTGATTTATAAGACAAACAATATTCTGAAGTATATGCCAATTCTGGAAGAATTAGAGGGACCTGAGAGAACGCCCACACTGACCAGCCCAAGGTTATATGGACACCTTTGTGGCATGGGTCAATGTGGAAAAATGGTATCACAATGTCAAGGCATGGTATTATGGTACCAAAGGCAAGGACTAGTGACTCCTTTCCACCCCTCACCAGCTCCGCATGTCCATAAGCCCCTCACACTGTTGTTGCACGAAGAACTTGCAAAATTTCCTCAATGAATTGAGAATCTGGAATTGATGAGAATATTTACTGTCAAGCAGAAACGGGATTTTATGATTGAAAATGAAATATTTTAGCTCCATTTCTTTATCAGGAAGGACATTAGGTTTGAGGTTGGTGTAGAGGAGAAAAACTACCATGACTTCTAGTGCTTTGATGAAACCTCAGATGCGAGGCCTTCTGGCCAAGCGTCTGCGATTTCATGTTGTTGGTACCTTCCTTGTATCCCTGGGGGTTGCAGCTTTCTATAAGTTTGCTGTGGCCAAACCAAGAAAGAAGGCATATGCAGATTTCTACAGAAATTACGATTCCAGGGGCCCCTGGGTGGCTCAGTGGATTAAGCCACTGCCTTCGGCTCAGGTCATGATCTCAGGATCCTGGGATTGAGCCCCGCATCGGGCTCTCTGCTCCGAAGGGAGCCTGCCTCCTCCTCTCTCTCTGCCTGCCTCTCTGCCTACTTGTGATCTCTCTCTCTGTCAAATAAATAAATAAAATCTTAAAAAAAAAAGAAATTACGATTCCATGAAAGATTTTGAGGAGATGAGGAGGGCTGGTATCTTTCAGAGTGCAAAGTGATTTTGGAATGTAAAGAATTTCTTTGGGTTGAGTTCAATTGAAGTTTGTCACTGACCTGTGTTCCTGAACTATGAAGCACGAATATTGGGTTATGGAATAGTTTGTCTTGATAAATAAACAAATAAATTTAAAAAAAGAAAATGAAATATTTTTAAAAATCACACTTTTGCCTTCTTTAGTAGATTTTTCAGATTGCCACTATGAAACTTTAACATGGCTTTAGACCTTATTTTCAAAACAGGAACGTTTTTAAAGCATTGTTGAAGTAGAATTGATTTTTGCCAGCTGCTAAAGGAAATTATATTATCTTCTCCTTATCCCTTTGTTTTACTGTTTTCACCTTGAAAACTGGAACCCCCTCCACTTGAGGACTAAAACATTGTACTGACCAAAGCAGCAATCATTAAAAAAACTCATTCCTTTTACTATTATAAGCTTATTGTTATTACAACCTTTTTTTTTTTTTTTTTTTTGGCTTATCAGAAAGCTTTCCTATGCTATTCCAGGTCCTCAGATGTGGGAACAGGATATTGTATCAAACAGCCTCGCAAGGAGACAGGACATTCATTACCAAGACAGGAAAAATCCTGGCCTAATTAACAATTAATCCTAGTCCATCTCTGTTCTAGAAAAGCAGGGGGCTATGAAGGACAAGGAGCATGGGTATTCATAACATCGTGTCCCTGTTAAGCAACTAGTGACCTATTTCAACTGTTGTGTCCAAAGAAATATTTTCTGGTTTCTACCAAATGCCTGGGGTGGGGGGATAATTTTTCTCCTATTAGTTTAATTTTATTTTTATTTTATTTTATTTCTTTATTTTCAGCATAACAGTGTTCATTGTTTTTGCACCACACCCAGTGCTCCATGCAGTACGTGCCCTCCCTATTACCCACCAGCTGGTTCCTCAACCTCCCCCCCACCCCCGCTCATTCAAAACCCTCTGGTTGATTTTCAGAGTCCATAGTCTCTCATGGTTCATCTCCCCTTCCAGTTTCCCTCAACTCCCTCTCCTCTCCATCTCCCCATGTCCAGCGTGTTCTTTGTTATGCTCCACAAATAAGTGAGACCATATGATACTTGACTCTCTCTGCTTGACTTATTTTGCTCAGCATAATCTCTTCCAGTCCCGTCCATGTTGCTACAAAAGTTGGGTATTAATCCATTCTGATGGAGGCATAATACTCCATCGTGTATATGTACCACATCTTCCTTATCCATTCGTCCGTTGAAGGGCATCTTGGTTCTTTCCACAGTTTGGCGACCATGGCCATTGCTGCAATAAACATTGGGGTACAGATGGCTCTTCTTTTCACTACATCTGTATCTTTGGGGTAAATACCCAGTAGTGCAATTGCAGGGTCATAGGGAAGCTCTATTTTTAATTTCTTGAGGAATCTCCACATTGTTCTCCAGAGTGGCTGCACCAACTTGCATTCCCATGAACAGTGTAAGAGGGTTCCCCTTTCTCCACATCCTCTCCAACACACGTTGTTTCCTGTCTTGCTAATTTTGGCCATTCTAACTGGTGTCAGGATGTATCTCAATATAGTTTTAATTTGAATCTCCCTGATGGCTAGTGATGATGAACATTTTTTCATGTGTCTGGTAGCCATTTGTATGTCTTCATTGGAGAAGTGTCTGTTCATATCTTCTGCCCATTTTTTCATATGATTATCTGTTTTGTGTGTGCTGAGTTCGAGGAGTTCTTTATAGATCCTGGATATCAACCTTTTGTTTGTACTGTCATTTGCAAATATCTTCTCCCATTCCGTGGGTTGGCTCTTTGTTTTGTTGACTGTTTCCTTTGCTGTGCAGAAGCCTTTGATCTTGATGAAGTCCCAAAAGTTCATTTTTGCTTTTGTTTCCTTGGCCTTTGGAGACATATCTTGAAAGAAGTTGCTGTGGCTGATATCGAAGAGGTTACTGCCTATGTTCTCCTCTAGGATTCTGATGGATTCCTGTCATTGAGGTCTTTTATCCATTTCGACCTATTTTTATGGCCCTCAGAAAATTCTATAATATTAGGCAAATATGATGGTATTTTGAATTCCTTTGCAGCGTCTTTCTATGACATCTGTTTCCTGTGAGGTTTAGAAGCTCATTACTGACTGGTGAGTGAAATTCTCCAGAAAATGGATGACACCGCCAGGCTGACATGAGCTTGCTGGTGCCCATCACTTCCATTATTTGGCAGATACTCTAAAATGGGTTTTCTTCTGTATTTCCAGTATGCACACCATAGGGAAAGAAAGGATAATCAGTGCCAAAGTTTTCATTTGCTTTAGTTAAGATCAAAATCAGGAACAAATCTAACATTTGAGTAATATGTTGTTCTTCCTTTCTTTTTTAACTTAAATGATATTTATACAATCTTCTCCCGTGAATGGTGATTGTTTCTTCCCATAATTTGGATTGTTTACACATTTCAAAACAAATAAATGGAATCTTAGCTTTTTTTTTTAAAGATTTTTTTTTATTTATTTATTTGAGAGAGAGAGAGATCACAAGTAGGCAGAGAGGCAGACAGAGAGTGAGAGGGAAGCAGGCTCCCCGCCGAGCAGAGAGCCTGACGCGGGACTCGATCCCAGAACCCCGAGATCACAACCCGAGCCAAAAGCAGCAGCCCAAACCACTGAGCCACCCAGGCGCCCATAAGTCTTGGGTTTAAATCCAAAGACTGATGACCACCTAATGGTAGTGATATAAGCCACAGAAACTCTCTGAGTTGTGTTTATTCTTCTACAGAATATTATGATACTGCCTATTATAAAGCTCTATGAGGTCAGGTAACTTGGGCCATTTTGTTCACTACTGTATGGCTGGTGTCAAGAATTGTGCCTGATGTATGGTAGGCACTAAATCAATAATAGTTGGATGCAAAAAACAAACAGCAACTATAATAATATGACCACCTTTTTATGATTTACTACACTAGGCTAGTGGATCAGCAATAGTATTTAACTCTCCATTATTCAGAAAAATATTTTACCCGGAAGAGAGTGAAGTAAATTATGCTTCTGCCCCTGGAGAATTTGGAGGGAATGACTTCCAGAGAACCAAGACCCTGAGATCACATAGTCCACATGAAAATCTATCCCAAGGAAGTAAGAACTGTACACATCATCTTTTCCAGTTGTGAAATAACCAAGAGCCACTCCTCAGGTAATGACCCCCAACTCCATTCTAATAAAGCAGTCAGGACACAGGCATTGAAGCGATGTCCAAATCCCCCAATGTGTGGCTAGAAACATAACTGAAATGTCTTCCCAATTTCGGGTTGGAATTACTTATAAATATGGAAAGAAGGGGGCACAGAGATATCCTCAGGAAAAACAAACAAACAAAAAGAATGAAGCTATGAGCTGGATCTCGCTTGGTATAGGAGTTTCTAGGTAGAAACATGGCGCCCCTCGAATGAGTTTGTCCAGCATCTTACTGCTTCGTGAAACTTCTGTCAGTTCTCTAGCTCATACGGAGAGTAGTGGCTCATAATGTGCAATGGACCCAGGAATAAACAGAAACCATGGCCCCAACCCCTCACTGAAGAACAACGCAGCAGGTACCAGCACCTTGAAAAGTCTAAAATGCCTTCCTGAAATGCAGTAGGATGACAGCTTGGAACCAGCTTTGACGGTGCATATTCTTCTATATAAATTTTGTTTTGGGGGCATTCTATTTGTAAAACCATGGAATAAGGATCAATGAAAATATATGATGAATAGACCAAATCAACAGACCAAGAAACCCGGTTCTGTCACCGGCCTGAACCCCTGAACTAGGAAATTTCCAGTAGAAAGTTCTGCCTAGATATCAATGTTGCCTGTTAGAACAATGCATTTGAGGAAGACTCCGCACCCAGATGAATCAGAAAGTGCCAGAAGTGACCAACAGTTCCTTCAGCCTCATTATAATGTTAAAATCCTCTCCTGAATATTCATCACTGACTCTAACAAAAGAAGCCTGCTTTCCCTTGTTTGGGGCTTTGGAAATGATTCCCAGGATCTCCTTGTTAGTACAAATAAAGGCAAGCTGATGAGGCCTGAAGACTCTGTCTGTAGCTCACCTGAGAGAAGATTCCCCCTGACTCAGCTGCGCTGAGTGTTACAGGACAATGGTAGGTCTCCAGGCTCCCATGAGAAGTTCTTCCTACAGCTGTTACATTGCCAAGCACTTCTCCTACTCCAAAACTTGGAGAAGCTCTGGCCTGGTTGATTTTTAGGAGGTCTTTTTACTCTATATACCTCTGAGGGACACAGACTCTCTGCACAAGTGAGATAAAAAAAAAAAAACAACAACAACAACAACAAAAAAAAACAGGAGGCTCTGTCTCCTGAAAAACTACTATTCCTGGTGTCTGCCTTTATCCCCCAAAGATGAGAGAACCCAGTCACCAGGGGCACCTTACAAAGTAAAGTGCCTTCTGGGATGCCTGGGTGACTCAGTCTGTTAAGCAGCTGCCTTTGGCTCAGGTCATGATCCCAGTGTCCTGGGATGGAGTCCCACATCTAGGCTCCTTGCTCAGCAGGGAGTCTGCTTCTCTCTCTGCCTCTGCCTGCCACTCTGTCTGCCTGTGAGCTCTCTCTCGTGCGCTCTCTCTCTCTCTCTCTCAGACAAGTAAATAAATAAAATCCTAAAATAAAAAAAAGTAAAGTGACTTCTATTTTTATAGAAACATTTGAAAGACATTTACCCTTCTAAGTTTCCTTCTGTTCTCTTCCCACCTTCTCTCCCCTGTTCAGGGTGTCTGCCCTCAGGTGCACATGTTCCAGAAACAGAAGTGAGGGGAGCCAAACCCCTTGTGTCCACAGTGCTGCAGGTTGGGCCCAGATTAAGCCTTCCTGCATGAAGACACTGATCACCCAGCCATGTTCACATGAATCCTGATGAAAGCCTGGATTCCCTTCAAACATGAAAGTGCTTTTTTCCATTATTATTATTTTTTAAGTTCCCTTTATTGTTTTAGTGATCTCTACACCCAACATGGGCTCAAACACACACTCCAGGGTCAAGATGCTTTTTTGATTGAACCAGCCAGGCATCCCTAGTGTTTCTTCTTATCAGGCACCATATTGCCTTCCTGTGTGCATGGCCCACTTTTGCAAGGAAAGGCAATTCTTTCTTGATTACTGTGTAGCAATCTCTTTGTACTTTTTATGTTAATGGTGTTTAACTCATACCAAACTTCCAAGGCAAATACTATTATTTCTATTTTAAATATGCAGAGGCTAAGGCTTGGGGAGATTAAGGGAGTTTTCTGTGGACACTCCAGTAATAAAGAAGAGAACCAGGTCTATCCAGTTCTAAAAACCCCCAATCTTTCACTATGCCAGGCTCTCTCTATGAGCAGGCAGAACAGGCATTGATCTACTAAATGATCTAGAACACAGCACAACTAAGCCAGGACAGAAAAGGGCTTATAAATGGACTAAATAAATATCTCATCTATATCGTACGGTCATAATCAGTAGAGAAAGAGTTTTAATGTCACAGGAATAAAACTTCCCAAAATAACAAACTCATAAAGCCAGGTGAGAATTTTAAGGAAAGTTTTCCTAGCCAAAGTACATTATTATTTGGAAATCTTTTTTCTTCTGAAGAAATTTCATTCAGTCTCTTAATTAGTGGCAAACAAGATAAAAGATCATCATAAAGACATCATACACCCTGTCCCTTCAAACTTTAAATCCAGAAGTGTTTTTTATCTTCTACTCTAATAAGCAAAGTGAACAATATTGACATTCTTAGTTACACCAAAGGAAGTGAAGGCCAGTCAGTCAATTAGCTCTAGAGCTTTATTTACATTAGAGTGGATGAAATAACTCATAAAATAATCTAAAGCATCTTTAAATAACTCTAGAAATACATGTCTGGCACAGGCAGAAAGACACTCACTGAAGGGCCAGTACAGAGCAGCTTTGCTCTGGACCTCCGTGTGCAGCTGGAGTAGAAGGTCCTGATCTGTTACTGGTACGAGCACTACATTCAGTAATCTAAGAAAGTGCAGAGCAAACATTTCTAGGGACAAACAAAAAGGAAAGAAAACACCATGTCTAAGCAAATCTTACAATATTTATCAAGGGAGATCTTTCATTTTATTGGTATTACATAACCATCTGGTCCATTAAGTCTCCACTGCATCTTTTAACTCCATAGAAGGCAAAATCCCATCTGGGACAGAAAAACCAATGAAGACAAGACATGGTTTCTGTCCTTAGAAACCCCCTTCCCCAAGGGGCAGACAGCTGCATGTCAACGTACTTTCCGATGTAACAAGAGGTGGTTGCTTGCTAAGGAGGGTCAAGAATCTCTCACTTAAAGAGATTCTATGTTAGAAATGATAGCCCATGGATCCGAGTTGGGTCTAAGGCTCCAGATCACTTATATCAATTGCTCGTGGTATAAACAATTGCCAGTGAATCCTTCAATAGTCAACAGCACCAACAGACACAAATAGAAATGCTCACCATGAGACACGTTAGAACTTTTACTGCAGCATGTTTTGGAATAGGCAAAAACCGGACACTATGAAATCCCATCAGAAGCATAAAGGAAAATAAATTGTGAATGCAAAGTGAGCAACAAAGCAGCAGTTAGCATGAATGAAGAATCCGCGGACATAATATTGTGTGAAAAAAGTCCATGACAGGGGTACCTGGGTGGCACAGTGGGTTAAAAAGCCTCTGCCTTAAAGACCCTACCAAAAAGGAGAATTTCAGACCAATATCACTGATGAATATGGATGCAAAGATTCTCAACAAGATCCTAGCAAACAGGATCCAGCAGCACATTAAAAAGATTATCCACCATGACCAGGTGGGATTCATCCCTGGGTTGCAAGGTTGGTTCAACATTCTCAAATCAATCAGTGTGATAGAACACATCAATAAGAGAAGAGAGAAGAACCACATGGTCCTCTCAATTGATGCAGAAAAAGCATTTGACAAAATCCAGCATCCGTTCCTGATTAAAACGCTTCAAAGTATAGGGATAGAGGGAACATTCCTGAACTTCATAAAATCTATCTATGAAAGACCCACAGCAAATATCATCCTCAATGGGAAAAAGCTTGCAGCCTTCCCGTTGAGATCAGGAACACGACAAGGATGCCCACTCTCACCACTCTTGTTCAACATAGTATTAGAAGTTCTAGCAACGGCAATCAGACAACAAAGAGAAATAAAAGGTATCCAAATTGGCAAGGAAGAAGTCAAACTCTCTCTCTTCGCAGATGACATGATTCTTTATATGGAAAACCCCAAAGACTCCACCCCCAAACTACTAGAACTCATACAGCAATTCAGTAACGTGGCAGGATACAAAGTCAATGTACAGAAATCAGTGGCTTTCTTATACACCAACAATGAAAATACAGAAAGGGAAATTAGAGAATCGATTCCATTTACTATAGCACCAAGAACCATAAGATACCTGGGCATAAACCTAACCAAAGAAGTAAAGGACCTATACTCGAGGAACTACAGAACACTCATGAAAGAAATTGAAGAAGACACAAAAAGATGGAAGACTGTTCCATGCTCTTGGATTGGAAGAATAAACATTGTTAAAATGTCTATACTGCCTAGAGCAATCTATACTTTTAATGCCATTCCGATCAAAATTCCACCGATATTTTTCAAAGAGCTGGAGCAAATAATCCTAAAATTTGTATGGAGCCAGAAGAGACCCCGAATTGCTAAGGAAATGTTGAAAAACAAAAACAAAACTGGAGGCATCACGTTACCCGATTTCAAGCTTTACTACAAAGCTGTGATCACCAAGACAGCGTGGTACTGGCATAAAAACAGACACATAGACCAGTGAAACAGAGTGGAGAGCCCAGATATGGACCCTCAACTCTATGGTCAAATAATCTTCGACAAAACAGGAAAAAATATTCAATGGAAAAAAGACAGTCTCTTCAATAAATGGTGCTGGGAAAACTGGACAGCGATATGTAGAAGAATGAAACTCGACCATTCTCTTACACCGTACACAAAGATAAACTCGAAATGGATAAAAGACCTCAACGTGAGACAGGAATCTATCAGAATCCTAGAGGAGAACATAGGCAGTAACCTCTTCAATATCAGCCACAGCAACTTCTTTCAAGATATGTCTCCAAAGGCCAAGGAAACAAAAGCAAAAATGAACTTTTGGGACTTCCTCAAGATCAAAAGCTTCTGCACAGCAAAGGAAACAGTCAACAAAACAAAGAGGCAACCCACGGAATGGGAGAAGATATTTGCAAATGACAGTACAGACAAAAGGTTGATATCCAGGATCTATAAAGAACTTCTCAAACTCAACACATACAAAACAGATAATCATATGAAAAAATGGGCAGAAGATATGAACAGACACTTCCCAACGAAGACATACAAATGGCTATCAGACACATGAAAAAATGTTCATCATCACTAGCCATCAGGGAGATTCAAATTAAAACCACATTGAGATACCACCTGACACCAGTTAGAATGGCCAAAATTAGCAAGACAGGAAACAACGTGTGTTGGAGAGGATGTGGAGAAAGAGGAACCCTCTTACACTGTTGGTGGGAATGCAAGTTAGTGCAGCCACTTTGGAGAACAGTGTGGAGATTCCTGAAGAAATTAAAAATAGAGCTTCCCTATGACCCTGCAATTGCACTGCTGGGTATTTACCCCAAAGATATAGATGTAGTGAAAAGAAGGGCCATTTGTACCCCAATGTTTATTGCAGCAATGGCTACGGTCGCCAAACTGTGGAAAGAACCAAGATGCCCTTCAACGGATGAATGGATAAGGAAGATGTGGTCCATATACACAATGGAGTATTATGCCTCCATCAGAAAGGACAAATACCCAACTTTTGTAGCAACATGGACGGGACTGGAAGAAATTATGCTGAGCGAAATAAGTCAAGCAGAGAGAGTCAAGTATCATATGGTCTCACTTATTTGTGGAGCATAACAAATAACATGGAGGACATGGGGAGATGGAGAGGAGAGGGAGTTGAGGGAAACTGGAAGGGGAGATGAACCATGAGAGACTATGGACTCTGAAAAACAACTAGAGGGTTATGAAGGGGCGGCGGGGGGGTGGGGAGGTTGAGGGACCAGGTGGTGGGTAATGGGGAGGGCGCGTACTGCATGGAGCACTGGGTGTGATGCCAAAACAATGAACACTGTTATGCTGTAAATAAACAAATAAAAATAAATAAATTAAAAAAAAAGCCTCTGCCTTTGGCTCAGGTCATGATCCTGGGGTCCTGGGATCAAGTCCCTTATCAGGATCGCTGCTTAGCAGGGAGCCTGCTTCCTCCTCTCTCTGTCTCTCTGCCTGCCTCTCTGCCTACTAGTGATCTCTGTCAAATAAATTTTTAAAAAAACCTTAAAAAAAAAGTCCACGACAAACGAGGACATGCTTCACAATGCCACTTTTAAAGGACAAGAACAGAAAAGCAAGCTATGTACTGCTCAGGGACAAAAGGACAATCATAGGAGGAGCCAAGAACTTGCACAGATACTGTTCCAAAGAAGACTTACAGATGGCAACAAGCACATGGAAAGAGGTTCCACATCATTATTCATTAGGGAAGTACAAATCAAAACCACAATGAGATACCACTTCACCCCCACTAGGATGGCTATAATCAAAACAATGGAAAGTCACAACTATTGGCAAAGATGCCAAGAAATCAACATCATCACCCATTGCTAGTGGGAACGTGAAAAGTTTCAGTCGGTGTGGAAAAGAGTTTGGTGGTTCCTCAAAAATTTGCATGTAGAATTACTGCAGTTCTGTTCCTAAGGCACATACCCCCAAATGGCTGAACACAGGTGTGTAAATAAAAACTTTCATATGGAGATAATGGGAACACTATTTACAATAGCCAAAAGGTAGGAACCACTCCCCCTAAAAGAGGTTGGAAGTACTATTCTTTTTTTTTTTTTTTTTTTTTGGAAGTAGTATTCTTAATATCAGCCAAAAGCAAACTCCTGTGAGATCTGGAATTCTGCTTTACTCCCAGTATCCTGGGTCAGCAAACTGTACTCCCCCCACCCCCCACACACACCAAAAATCTGTGCATATGATGCTTATCCCCTTAGCACATACTGAAATTAGGACATCAAATGAACTTGTAATGTTCCTATTTCAAACATCTATATCTCACAACTTAAGTGAGCCTGACAATGTATTTTAGGCTTCTGGTTATACTGACCTCATAAAAGGAATGTTTTTCCACCTTCCGAGGTAGCTTCTCCAACCTCCTCCTCCACTGGCCTGATGCTGATGCATCAGCATTCTTAGGGGGTCCCCAGAACATGCAAACCGCTGGAAAGAACATCTGCTTCTAGATCCTTCCTAAATCTCCACCGTTGACACCTTTACCTCAACCCCAACAGTCAAACTACATAAAATGTATGACACCTAATGGGCATGTGGGCAGTCTCTATGTTACATGTCACTCACGGTCCTCCCTTCTTCAAAACAGAGGTCTGTTTTGTCACTTTAAAAAACGTAATAGCGAATCTGAGAAGGCCTGATGGGACTTTCTTGAGCACCATAAGACAGTGTCAAGAACCCGAGAGCCCTGCTGACTCTCCCCTGCTGCTTGGCTGTGCCTCTGTTCACTCTCAGAGCTGAACTCAGGCAATGTGTCCCCATATCTCCCCTGCAGTTCTTCCGGTCCATGCCACTGTCTTAGTGGGAGGGTTGGTGGTCAGCTTCCTGAAGTCCCCTGTTCTGATAAAGACAGAAAGGACACTGATGAGTCCTAAGGCCAACATGTCTATTTAACACAGAGCAGGAAACACTTGCCTTCGTAAGAAGGAGCCCACTTGTAACACAGCTATCCCTTTTAAATATATGCAGGAGTTGAGGGTTTTAAAAGTGATTTCCATTTCCCTGTTTCCGAAATGATGATGAAGCCGTGAAGTACTTACAGTCACTTTAGCATCTCCCATGCAGAGGTCTGAGCTAGGAACTCGTTGAGGGTGATAGATTCACACAGCACTTTCTTGGCACCCACAAAAGTAAAATCCTTTATTTTTATATATAGATTTCCTCTACTTTCCCTGAAAGAGATTAGAGAAATAAGCAAAGGCATCAGTCAGTCCCCAAGCAAGTATTGATTAGCTTCCACTGACCGGGCAGTTATCTGGATCCTGGAGTCAGAGAATGAGTTACCTGCCAGCACAGACCGTCAGCTCTGGCAAGAGCACAACAGAGATGTGCCCAGTCAATCAGTAATCACCCAGTGAACATGCTACTTGTGGGGAACACTGTGCTGAGAACTGGAGATTCAGAGACCAACAAATGACAGACCCTTAAGATTTTCAGTCTTCAAAGGGTGGGAACCGGACTGGAAAAGGAGGTGTCATTATACACAGGGAAGTGATGAAAGCCCAATAGCAGTGTGGGCTTCGATAAAAATGCCTTAAGAATCACTCATGGTAGGTTGGTAATTCTGAGCTTTCATAACTACTCAGTTTCTTACAATGGTTGATCAAAAGCCGAAAACAAGTTAAATAGAACTTTTGAGGGAAAAAAACCACAAGATCTTAAATTCTCTGTCCTTTTACTCAACATCAGGCTGCACACTGACATTTTGAATAACCACCTAAGGAAGTACTCTAAAACTGAGTGGCCCAAGACAGCATTCACATTTGCTCATGATTCTGTTTGGGCCAGGCTCACCTGAGAAGTTCTTCTGTTTGTCTCATCCTTGATTACCTACGTGGCTGTTCAACCAGGTGCTGGTTCATCTGGGGTACCTCAGCTGGGAGATCCTATCAGTCTATGGGTCTCACCCTTCGGAGGCTAATTCCAAGGTTCTTCATACAAAGACACACCTTTTAAGCAGGGAGAGGAAGGTGCAATGACTCTCTCCTGTGACCTTGGATCAGAAGTCACAAATGGTACTCAGTCCACATTCTTTAGATCAAAGCCAGTCATGAGGCCATTCAAGGTATGCAAATGGTGGGGAGGGGAGGACTCCGGTTCTTGATGAGGGCCAGCATATATTGCACAGATGTGTGTGTGTAGGAAATGAGGAATGATTATAGCATCTACCAGTCTAATAATATCTTTACCCACAACATTCCAAATATCTAGTTTTCACAACATCTGAATATCCCTTCCTTCTGCTTTTACTTGACATGATCTAAATATTCCTGACTTCCTACAGAAATCTCCCAACTCTGAACATGCTAGTTTTATCAATAAATGTGTTTATAATAGAATTGTAACTTCACAGAACTTATTAATATTATTAATAACTTAACCTTTTTCAACTCACAGCCTCAGTACCAAACTCTTAGCATGTGGATTGTTAAAATACATAATGACAAGGATAATGAGAAGTGTATTCCTAATTCACAAATTACTCCCCGCTCCGAGGACCAGCTTTTGAGGACTTTTGAGGAATGTAACACTTCTTATACTTGATATCATTTTCAAAAGCATCAGTTAAAATTATGAGTCCTGTGTAATCAAGTTTGATCAACTCCCTGAAACACGTGAGACCACATGGAGACCCTCCTCATCAGATACTTGAAGGTAAGTGATCAATGGGAAAATCAGTCGTTTTTGATTTGCACAACAGAATGTGCAGTTTGGGTTCCCTCAACAGGAGAGATGGAAGAAAAGTCATTGGGATGAGGTGGTTTAAAAAAAAATCTCCTGATTGAAGAAAATCTGTTTTACTTTTCTTTATAACTCAAACTGCCTATAGTATTTCAAGTATAATGACATCCCCTTACTATTGAACAAGAGATGTTAGTCTAAAACAAACAAACCAACAAAGACCTTCAGTGCTCTTCCAAGACCATTTATCACACTTGTTTCTGCTGGAAAAGAGGGAAAGTCCAGCTGACACACTCAAACCTTGCATTAGGAGACCCAGCCTGAAAAGTATCCTATCACCCTATGGTGGCCATGAACAGACCCCTTTGCCATTCTGCCCACTGCAAGGTCAATGGGCAGGGTTCTGAGACAGCCCTCCCTGATTGCCCTTGGAACTGAGGCAGTTTTTCTACTCTATGACTGATTGCAGCATTACCTGGATAGTCTTAGTACAAACTCTTGGGTGAAAGTCTTGAATAATTTGCAGCTCCTGCCATGAGCTCGCACCCGATTAATCATACACCAACATCGCAGCTGTCTGTCTGTGGACCCAGGCAACAGGTAGTAAGAACACACAGAGTGCAGGAAGGAACCTAGCCCCCATCCCCACACAAAATCCTCAACAAGTTGGACAGGGCAATTAGATTCTGTCACGAAGACTCCAAACTAAGCAGAGCAGCTTTGCTGTTAGCAACTTAGTGCTGACCCATCCAAGCCTCCACTCTTCTTTCCCCATGCTCCTCCCTTTCTTTTATAACCTCTCTCTCACCTCTCTTCTACCAAATGCTTCAGTAAAATTATCCCCCTCTTTGTTCCATTGCAAGTAACCCCACTCGGAAATTAGCTGAAGACAAGAAACCACCAAACAACAGAAGGATGGAAATAGGCAAGACTTGTATTCAAGCCAGTGAGGAACATGGCCAAAACTCATTCAGAGTTATTTATGAAGCGTTTCCCCCAAATAACCTGGACATCTAGCTCACCGAGTAAGAGTTCCTGTGTTTGATCTGGTGGTGTCACAGCCACTAATCAACTCCCATTATGTGTGAAAGATTACCATATATTCTCTTTCATCACAGTTCTGTTTCATTTAAGAGTAGCCTTCCCACAAAACTTGCAAAGGGATTCTTCCACTGAATTGTACACTTGAAATGGATTAATTGTATGGCATGTGAATTATATCTCAAAAAAAAGAGAAAAAAGTAAGAGAGAGAGAGACTCGGATGGCTGCTTGTCACCTGTCTCCAGGTGACAGCATGCAGATTTTTAGAGGGAGGTGATCAAGGCTTTCCCCGGTGTGCAGGAAGTCCCATGCCTATGGACGCCGGGGAAGAGGGCTGTGTCATTATGCACAACTCCGGTGGAAAATGTGGAAGCTCACCTGTTGTGTACTGAATGTTTGTGTACTCCCCAGATACACATATTGAGTCCTAATCTGCAGGGTGATGCCCTTCAGTAGGCTGGTCATCAGGGGGTAATTAAGTTTAGATGAGTGGCCTTATGGCCACTCCAATTCCATAAGTGGAATTAGTGGCCTTATAAGAAGAGACCAAATCTCTCTCTCCATCATGTGATGACACTGCAAGAAGGTTACCAGCTGAAAGCTAGTTCCTCTTCAGGACCTGAATCCGCCAGCACCTTGATCTTGGACTTCCCAGGCTCTGGAATGATTAGAAATAAATGCTTGTTCTCATCGCCATCTGGTCTAAGGTATTCTGTCAAAGCAGCCCAAGCAGACTGGTACATCATTACCAGACATCCTCAAAGCATTTATCCTTCCTTATGCTTCAGCATCTTTACCGAAGTCGTCGGGCATCAGATTGTTCATGAGGCTGTTAGTATTGAAAATCTTTTGCCCAAAGAGCAAACAGAAGATGCCTCCATCTAAAAAGTCTGAGCTGTTTCAGGATCCTCTTAGACAGGTTGTAGGGAGAAAATGACACAGGCTTTTAAGATGTCTTGATAAGAACGTAGAAAAAGTAGTTTAAGGTCAAGTTAATGAAGAAAAATTTCCTGGGCAGATTTTAACTCAATTTCACTAAACACTGCAGTCACAGGGTATTTAATTAGCTCCTGCATCCTGACACGCCTGCCCTCCCCACTAATAACAATCACAGCCCACTCAAAATATTCTCTGAGGTGATCCTGAAGAAAGCAGATAAATTTGAGACTGGCTTTGAGCCTGAATCCAATTTTGGTCTGTAAGTAATGGGTTTTCAATCCTATCCATAGTTGTTTAATGAATGTAAAGTTATCTTAAATTCGGTGTCTCTAAAGCTTTTTTCCTCTTTTGTCTATGGAATAAGACTGTTTTGAACTTTATGACAGGAACCTGCCACATCCACACCAAAACCAGTCAGAACACTTGATGTTCTTTGAAGAGGACATACACTGCACAAAACCCGTTACCACCCCCACATTGTTTTTATTTTCAAGACAATTTAAATGACTACTAGTAACAACTGGCACCTGTTTGAAGAATAAAATAGTCCACATATTTTAAATCATGAGAAATAGAAGATGCTGCACTTAAAAGGCCACAGTGATTACCAAGGAAAGAAAATACAGCCACGTGTCTGTTTCTCCCCATCATTCATTTTAACAGTGAAAGGCATGCCAGCACTTCCTCAGTGAGGTACTGAGCCCTGCGGAGGTCTGTAACCAAGAGAAGGAGGAGGGAATAAGAGAGAATGACAGGATGCCTAAAGCACTCTCAAAAGGAATACAGTCATCTAAAGTGATCACTATGACAGACAAATCACCCTAGAAAATGCTTATCACAAGGAGCTTGTATGGGGGGGAGAAAAAGAGTTTTGTCTTGAAGCCACAAGGAAAGGTCTGTAGCAGTAATTCTCAGACAGAAGGGATATAGAGTTAAAGGTGAGCCTAACACTGAGGCAAGAATGTGCTGGGTAGTACAGGGGTGGGCAAGTGCATGCATCAACAAGAAATGGGGGATTCACAGGCAGTAGAGGCTGAGTGGTTGGTTGGGGTAGGACATGAGGGTCCTTGAATGCCATCCTCAGGATAGCAGCTGCCTCTGGCATCATGGACAAACACCTTGGAGGCTGGCAGCTTGAGTAGTGAATCAGCACATCTGATAGCTTGCCCATGTAAACAGCACCCAAGCAAAGGGTCTCAGAGGAAAAAATAATGTGATCAGATACGTGCTTTAGAAGGACAACCCTCCGAACAAAGCATAGCATGGCGGAGCACAGAAGGCACAGAAAACTGTAGCGGCAATAACAGTTTGGGGTTCCCCAGGGAAGTTTTGGTACCTCCATAGAGTGGAAATGTCAGGGCAGTCATTAAAAATCATGATCTTCAAAGAAATGTAATGTGACTTGGGAAAAGAACATGTATACAATATTAAAAGAAAAAAGCAGAATACTGAACTCTATTAGGATGCTTCTAATTTTATTTTTTTAATTATTCATGATAAACATAAGAAAGAGGTTAGTAATAAATACATCATATGGAGTTCCACTTCCAGGATGACTGTGAGAAGCTCCAAGGACCCACTCCCCAGTGAAGCCAGCAAAGCTGGTGGAAAAAGGATTTTAAAAGTAAAGGTGTCTAGGGGCACTTGGGTGGCTCATTGGGTTGAGCCTCTGCCTTCAGCTCAGGTCATGATCTCAGGGTCCTGGGATTGAGCCCCACATTGGGCCTTCTGCTTGGTGGGGAGCCTGCTTCCCCCCCTCTCTCTCTGCTTGCCTGTCTGCCTGCTTGTGATCTCTCTTTCTCTGTCAAGTAAATATATATATATATATATATATATATATATATATATATATATATATATATATATATATATATATATTAAAGTAAAGGTATCTAGAAATTGTCCTCAGGGACAATGAACAGGTAGCAAGTGAAGAAACCTTGATTCAAGAAAACTTTCTAAAACTGTGTATGAATATTATGGCATTTTAACCACAAGCTATTCTTTCCATCATCACCAGAATTGCCAGATGGGCTTAGCAGAAGTTCTTCTGCAGATGGGCATGGCCAAGAAGATGGGGCCCTTTTTCCTCTGCTCTCAATCAAGTCTTAGTGTATCCCACCAAGAGGAATAGGCCACCCACATATCTCATTTCCTTCAACCCCAAGTTAAAAGGGTTATATTCTTGCTAAGTGTAGCTAAGAGGTCATGACCTCCCTCCTCTGACACAACCTCTCACCACAAAATGGAGGCTCCAGTGAAAGCATGGCAGACTGAGAATCCTGGGGCCCTAGCCACCCTCACTGCCGCTCACCTGGGGACCAGCTTTCACGCTTCTGAGAGGCAAGCTGGAATGACCAGAGTCTACTGTCTCACCCGGTGCCCAGTGTGGTTCAGAGAGTTTGTCCAGGATGAGCAGGACTCCATAAGAATAGGGAGCTCCAGAAATCTCCACAAAGTGTGTGGGAAAGTTTAAGTGAAAGGAGCTCAAGACAACAATAATCTCTCTTAGTTAAGACTGACAAGCTGAGCCACTGACCAGCTCATTCATCAGAGAGACCCAGGGAAAGAGGCCATTGAGAGCCCTCCAAGAGTTCAAACAGACGCTAAAGACTAGCTTAAAAATCTACCTCTGCCCAAATGTAATTGGATCAGACTGTTGAAGAGGTGATGACCAGCACACGGGGGAAAACAGTAGAGAAATCACAAGGTAATTAACAGGACAAAATGGGTATGAGTGGGTGGAGGAGTAATACAAAAATGCAGCAGACAGCTTAACAGAGAGATGATGGAGAAACAAAACTACACCATCCCAGGGCGACTGTCTACATGTCGCAGCTGCACTGTCTGAGGATACCTGCTGCTTCACACTGTGGAAGAAAGAGAATTCACAAGAACAACCAACCAAGTCACACAACAAATAGACAAGTTAATAACAACAAGCCTGGAAACAGGGAGGGGAATCAGTGCCCACAGTTTCTACAATATATTATCCAAAATGTCCAGTTTTCAACAGTAACAACAAAATATAAGAAGTGCAAAGAAATAGGGATAGGAACATATGTTTGGGCAAAAAAACAGGCAACAGAAATTGCCTTTGAGTAGGACCAAATGCCAGATTTAATACACAAAATTTTCAAAATAGACATGAAAAAATACATTCAAAAACAGATGTAAATCATACTTAAAGAAGGAAATCACAGTATGAATACCACATCTCACCAATAGAAAATGCCAATCCAGAGGCAAAATTATTGAGAAAAAAAAAATTCTGGTGTTGAAAAGTATGATAAATAAAATTATAAATTCTTTGGTTGGGCTCAACAGTAGATTTGAACTGGTAGAAGAAATAATCAGAAATCTTGAAGATAGATAGATAGAGATTCTATAATCTGAGAAATAGAGCAGAAATTGAATGCAGAAAAATGAACAGCGCCTCAGAGAATCTTGGGACACCATTAAGTACACCAACATGACCTGAGCTGAAACCAGAGTTAGCCTCTCAATTGAGGGTGTCACCCGGGCAGCCCAGCCATCTGTGATTTCTGTCCACAGTCTCCCTTGGGCTTATCCCACGACTGCTGTTTCAGTGCTACAGCTGCACTCTGGTTCTCCATGGAAGCTATCAGTGTGAGATGCCCCGATCGGCACCTTCACAAGTCCTTGCGTTTAGGCTCTGTGAGTCTCACAGGGTGTTGTTGTTATTGCCTTTATTACACAGATAGTTGCCTGATGAAATAGTTTCAGATATGATTCTCACAAGCTCTTCTAAGTGTTGACATAAATCCTCTCAAGTATTGTTGCATATGTTCCAATGTTTCCATTTGAAACAGAGAGTATAATCTCAAGAGCATGAGAGAAAATCAGGCAGAGGCACACACATCAGTAATTCTTTTGCTCTGAGTTCTGCCTCCCAAGATGTGTGGTCCTTTTTAGGGATTCCAACACAAGCTTGTGGATCAGATTCAAGAGGTTGGAAAACCTGGTGAATTTTGTGTGCAATTGTAGGTGAGTGTGTGTGAAGAAGTGAAGTTCACTTTTATGTGATACATTCTGTAACTTTCATCTGATTCTCAAAAAAATTCATCACCTGGAAAGGTCGAGAATTACAGCTCTATAATGACCCCAACTCTTCGTTATTTCTTTTGTTAGGCTCAAATTGCTTTAATAATTCCTGAGGATACACAAAATGGCAGAATGAAAAGTGTTGAGAATTTCTCAGAGATTCAAGAGTAGGGGTCAATTAAATGTAAAACAAACCATTAAAATGATCCAATATATAGGCTATATTCAAATAATTAAGAATTCAAGAAATTTATTTCACCAGGATCAATTGGGAATATATAAATTAAAAAGTGGAACAAAGTTTCTTTCTAAAATCTTCTTTTATATTAGAGAAAATCTTAATTAAAGGGCATTGGTCAGGGCCAGTCTCTACAAAATGGGAAAGAAGGTGCCAGGTGAAACAGGGTGGTTTCAAGAAAGGCCGTATGAAATAAGATCTAAAAGCCCTCTGGTGCTAAGAAGCTTCATGGTAGAGAAGGGGAGGCATTCCGCACATGGGACAAGAAAAGACTGGGAAAAGGATTGTGTTCTCTTAATCCGTCTGGGCTGCTATAACAGAATGTCACAGATTAGGTGGCTTATAAACAACAGAAATTTATTTTTGTAATTCTAAAGGCCAGGAAACTTAAGATCAAGGTGCAGATTCTGTGTCTGGTAAGATTCTACTTCCTGGTTCGGAAGGTCATCTTATGGTTGTCCTCCCATGACAAAAAGGGTGACAGTATTCTCTCTCAGGTCTCTTATAAGGACACTAATCCCATTACAAGGACTCCATCCTCATGACCAAGTCACTTCTGAGAGGGCCCACCTCTAAGTACCATCACACCGGGGATTAAGTTTCAACATATGAATTCTGAGGAGACAAAAATGTTTCATCTATCACACTCACCAAGGAGAAGAAAAGTATACCGTGCAAGGAAAGAGTTAATATTCCCTATTTTCTCTGCATGTCCAGGACTAATCTTGGTCTTTATGACATTGCTTTAGGTTCCTCATCTTTCTCCTCAGCTTGATCAACTTCTGTTTATAAACACGTCAAGTTATTTAGAAATAGACAGTGGTTGAATTTCTTATTTAAAAGAGTATTAGAGGGGCACCTGGGTGGATCAGTGGATTAAGCCTCTGCCTTCAGCTCGGGTCATGATCCCAGGGTTCAGGGCTTGAGCCCCGTATCAGGCTCTCTGCTCAGTGGGGAGCCTGCTTCTCCCTTTTTCTTGCCTGCCCCTCTGTCTACTTCTGCCTACTTGTGACTTCTCTCTCTGTCAAATACATAAATAAATAATTAAAAAAATAAAAAAAGTAAAAGAGTCGTAGAAAATAATTTGACTATCTTTGTAGTTTTATGGAAGAAATCCAATTTTCTTTGTTGGATGTTCCAATAATAAGCATAAAGTTTTCCGCACAGACACTTTAAGGACCAGAGAGCACTCAGGTAATAAAAGATTTTCTACCTAGAGAGCAACAGAAGGCTGTAGGTGTGGTCTCAGTTCTTTGGTGGTGTAGGGGTCTGGTTAGGCAGAGGAACTTACTTGTAAACCCCAGATATAGGAGCAGGCCAGGCCAGATAGCTGTATCCAATCAGTAGGGTGCGCATATATTAACTGTGGTGAGTTGAAATCTCATTGGCCACCTGTGTGTGGGCCGGGCTCAACCACCTCTATAAAGGTTAGTCTGTGAGGCTGGGAAGGGGGAGAAGTAGGAGGAGTTAGAATAGCTGTTGGAGAAGTAGGAGGAGTTAGAATAGCAGTTAGAATAGCTGTTAGAGTAGCTGTTAAAGTAGCCTTTGGGAGCCATTAGTGTAGCCGTTAGGGTAGACTTTGGGAGCCATTAGGGTAGTCATAGGAGTGATAGCATCAGGGTCATCAGGAGCAGCGCTGCCCCAAGCCGTGGCCCTGCCATGAGCGGACTCGTTGCCCTGAGCCACAACCGGCCTCGCTGCCCTGAGCCGCGGCGTCATTCTGGGGAGTGGCCTTGTCGGCATGCGACCTCATCCAGAGTGGCCTTGTCCAGAGTGGCCTCGTCCTGAGCAGCCTCGTCCAGAACAGCCTCGTCTGGGGAATGGCCTTGTCGGAGTGGCGTCATGGGGAGCAGAGTCTGTGTCGTCGGGGTTGTCATCCTTGTCGTCATTGCCTCTTTGTCATCAGGAGCAGCATCCTCGTCGTCATCACCTCTACATAAGAAATGGCCCCGACTGGTCGATTTGATTTTTGATGCTTGGCGTGAAATAAAGCTTTGCTTGATTTTTGCTTTGTGTCAGTCGCGTTCCTTTGATCACGGACCCTAACAGGTGGTAACTGAGACTAAATCTTCAGAAGCACAACTCCATTATCTATAGCCCCATGAATACTTTAATATCTTCCCTAAGATGGTTCAGAACTGGTACTTTTTGGGCAGTAAATGATTGTCTTTGTGTTTTATGACATTTCCTCTCTTAATTTGCTCATTATGAACTTGGTTTTATTTTTGGTCTTTGCATATGTCTTATTTCTCTCTTTTCTCTGATCATTTGTCCTGAATGTAGGCCATTCTACTTTTCTCTTTGTACATCTGCCACCTGTGATTCTTTATTTTCTCATTTCCAAGTCTCATTTCCCTAATCAGTGTGTCGCCTGCCTTGATCATGAGATCTGTTATTCACAGGAGACTTTAGACATCTTCTCTTTTGTTCTGTCTAAAGGCTGGAAGAGGCTCTTGGTTGTTGTTTTTAGGTGTGTGTGTGTGTGTGTGTGTGTGTGTGTGTTTTCCAAACTGCACAGTCATAGAATGAGAGACTAGAAAGAGGTCTGTGAAACTCTGTGCTTGTTTTCTTTCTGTAAGGATTACTTTCTCTGGTGTTTCTTTGAGGTTTTTTCCCCCAATTTAGAAATACCCAAAGAAGAGTCCATTCTGCCCAACATGCTTCCCAAGCCTGAAGGAGTTCAGCAAGTGCTTGTTGACTGGCTCACTGATTCTTTAAGAGCACCCTTAGTAACAGAAAATTAATCTTGACATCTAACCTAGAATTGTTTCTACTTCAATTCTTTTCCCTCTAAATACTTCGAGTACTTTCCTTCTCAAAAATCTAGTACATGGAGCTCTATTCACCACTGTCTCATTCTCCTTTATTTCGGTTCAGTTAAATATTCAAGTGCCTCATAAGCCCATCATGTGATTTATGTGCTTTGCTTTTTATTTTTATGCTGTTCTCTGTTCTGAAGACTTATATTTACAAACCATAATATCTCTGGTTCCCTGAGGATCAGCTGACATACCGACATGGTATTAGGGATTGAAAAATCAAGGAAGCAGAAGAGAGGTCGAAGAGAAAGCAGGGAAGAAGAGAGATCATGTAGGGAAGGGAGTACTGATCATCACACCAACCCATGGCAGATAGTGCAGCCAGTGCTCAATCATAGAGGGTCATTTCAGAGATGCCAGTCATGCCACCACTTATTGGGAGAGTACGGGGGTGCAGGTGGGAAAATAAGGTTTATCTCTTTCTTCTTACTCTCCCATTGGTGTTGACTCACCCACAATTTTCCAGTTACAGCATCCAGTGCTTACAGCAGCCACAGGAGCTCAGAGCCCCCATGGCTCTGGATCCAGCCCTGCTGGTACTCAGTGATCTCTCTTGCACAGCTGGCACCACAGTGCAGAGCCTCTTCATCTCTGCTGATTGATTATCATGACAACATCAGCAACCTGGACCATCACTCTGGGGACAGCAGAAGCCATAGCAAGTCAATTTCCTCAGCAAGCAGAACCAGTGCCCATTAACTGGGCCCCACATAACACACTTTAGAGAGAAAAATAGCTTATTAGATCCTGGCATGGTCCTCCTATCATCTTCCATGAGGAGCCAAATACATTCTTCAGTATCAGTAGTGGTTTTTTTTTTTTTTTTTTTTTTTTTTTTTTTTTTTTTTTTTTTTTTTAGCCTCACCCACACACCTCTCTCCAGAGAGGACCCTCTTCCCTCTCACAGCTCTGGCTCCATCTCTACCTCTCAAAATCATCTTTGAAGTCCATGGTATTCACCTACATTTTCCTTCCTCCATTTAATCTGTGCTGGCTTTCTTAGATCAAATGCCGAAAGGTTTTGTGGTGTTTCTTAACTAGGTGCTCCACATTCCCCCTGCCCTGTGCCCTGCTCTGCTCCTGAGGGATCAGACTATCCACCTTGACTGCCTGCCAAACACGCCATAAATCAGCCTGCAACTGTTGGACACTTGGGGCCACTTACCATATTTCACTATTATTAATAATGCCTAAAATTTGTATATCTCTATGGTTGTTTTCTTGGGTATGTTCCTAACAAAGAAAGTACTATGCAACTGGAAGGTTTAATTGATACTGAATTTTCTCTCAAAGAGTATGAAAGTACATGTTTATTGACATTCTTAACAATATGAATGACCTTGCCCAAGGAATTATTAAAATAGAAAGATTATATATATATATATAGTGATATATAGCCAATGCTATAAAACAAAATAAAAGGGATTTTATTCATTCATTCAATAATTGGCAGACCTTTATTTTTCAGACTTTTCTGTAATAAACATAACTTTTCTGTAATAAACTTTTCTGTAATAAACATAAACATAAGCAACCTATATGTTTAAAATTTAATTTCATATGTACATTTCAGAAGAACACTAAATGTTTGCAACATAGACAAGAAAAACAGTGAATTTCACATTACTGAATAGGATTCAGAGCATTATCAACTCTCTTTGTATTAGGAGAGAAAAGTTTTATGACCCGATTTTATTTTTGGTGCTTAAGAAAAGTCCATAAAGATTCTCCTTCCTGAAGATTTACTCTTTTGGGGTCATGAAGCTACCTTCTGTGTAATTTCAGAATTCTCTTCATAAACTAGGTTTACTGCATGAATCATCCAACAGATGTGCTAGTACTTATATGCTGGCAATTAATATGGATCCTGTGGATTTAAATTCTTAAGTTTTTAAATATGGGATTTTTAGTTTATGTTTACCTTCCAGCATGGAGGTATATACCAGATGTTTACTAATTCCATTTTATTTTGTTTTCTCTAATCTTTACCAATATTTTAACACAAAATTGCATCCAACTAATTTGGACATATTTTAATCATATTAGATCTATATGTTAAGAAAAATCAAGTCATAAAAAACAAAAGTGTTGGGGCACCTGGGTGGCTCAGTCGCTAAACATCTGCCTTCAGGTCATGATCCCAGGACCCAGGGATTGAGTCCTGCATTGGGCTCCCTGCTTGGCGGGAAGCCTGCTCCCCCTCTCCCATTCCCCTGCTTGTGTTACCTCTCTCGCTGTCTCTCTCTTTCTCTGTCAAATAACTAAATAAAATCTTTAAAAAGATGTTCCCTAGGATATTCGTAATGAATGTATAAGCATAAATATGACAAATCTGAAGGCTTTGGTATCAAACAGGTCATAATAAAATCAGATAAGTTCTTGGAAAATTCCTGGAAGACATTCCATCATAAATTATATTTAAAATTTACTAATGAGGGAAACCTGGGTGGCTCAGTCAGTTAAGCATCTGCCTTCAGCTCAGGTTATGATCTCAGGGTCCTGGGATAGACCCCCACATTGGGCTCCTTTCTTGTGCTTTCTCTCTCTCTCTCTCACTCGTTCTGTCTGTATTTCACAAATAAATAAATAAAATATTTAAAAAAATTATTAGCGACTTCCCACTTTACCCAAAACTTTAATATTTGATAGTAAATTTTTCATCATTTCTTCTTCCCTTTTAAGCCACCGTATTACCTCAGCCAAAATTTCTTCCAAATTTTCTGAGTAAATGTAAATAGTAAAAGCTTTTACCAGAGGTAAGACTTATTTTTTAATAATTTAATAACATAAAACAAAGGATTTGTAGTAAATTATTCTGGTGGTGAATTGTTAAGTCTTGTTGCCAGACTCTCTCTTTTCTAATAATAGAAATATATTAATGTTCCTACACAACGGATTAAGTAAATTGGCATCAAAACAATGCTAAAATCTGGTTTTAAAGTGGTAGAGTAATAGAAAAAAATCCTCAAAAGTCTGTATTTTTATTTTTATTTTTTAAAAAAGACACATAGACCAGTGGAACTGAGTAGAGAGACCAGATATGGACCCTCAACTCTATGGTCAAATAATCTTCAACAAAGCAGGAAAAAATATACAATGGAAAAAAGACAGTCTCTTCAATAAATGGTGCTGGGAAAATTAGACAGCTATGTGTAGAAGAATGAAACTCGACCATTCTCTTACGTCATACACAAAGATAATCTCAAAATGGATAAAAGGCCATCAGAATCCATCAGATTCCTAGAGGAGAACATAGGCAGTAACCTCTTCAATATCGGCCATAGCAACTTCTTTCAAGATATGTCTCCAAAGGCAAAGGAAACAAAAGTGGAAATGACTTTTTGGGACTTCATCAATATCAAAAATTTCTGCACAGCAAAGGAAACAGTCAATATAACAAAGAGGCAACCCACGTAATGGGAGAAGACATTTGCAAATGACACTACAGACAAAGGGATGATGTCCAGGATCTATAAAGAACTCCTCAAACTCAACACACACAAAACAGATAATCATGTCAAAAAAATGGGCAGAAGACATGAACAGACACTTCTTCAATGAAGACATACAAATGGCTAACAGACACATGAAAAAATGTTCATCATTATTAGCCATCAGGCAGATTCAAATCAAAGCCACATTGAGATATCACCTTAAGCCAGTTAGAATGGCGAAAATTAACAAGACAGTAAACAACATGTGTTGGAGAGGATGTGGAGAAAGGGGAATACTCTTACACTGTTGGTGGGAATGCAAGTTGGTGCATCCAGTTTGGAGAACAGTGTGGAGATTCCTTAAGAAATTAAAAAATAGAGCTTCCCTATGACCCTGAAATTGCACTATTGGGTATTTACCCCAAAGATACAGACAGAGTGAAAGAAGGGCCATCTGTACCCCACTGTTTATAGCAGCAATGGTCACAGTCACCAAACTATGGAAGGAGCCATGATGCCCTTCAGTGGACGAAAGGATAAAGAAGATATGATCCATATATACAATGGAATATTATGCCTCCATCAGAAAGGATGAATACCCAACTTTTGTAGCAACACGGATGGGACTGGAAGAGATTATGCTGAGTGAAATCAGTCAAGCAGAAAGAGTCAATTATCATACGGTTTTACTTATTTGTGGAGCATAAGAAATAACATGGAGGACATGGGGAGATGAGAAGGAAGTTGGGGGAAATTGGAAAGGGAGACGAACCATGAGAGACTGTGGACTCTGAAAAACAATCTGAGGGCTTTGGAGGAGTGCGGGAGTGGGAGGTTGGGTGAGCCTAGTGGTGGGTATTATGGAGTGCACGTATAGCATGGAGAACTGGGTGTGGTGCATAAACAATGAATTCTGGAACACTGAAAAGAAATTAAAAAAATAAAAATAAAAAAGAAAGAAAAGAAAAATGTCCATATTTTTAAATGTAAAAAATTTTAAAATAAGTAATAGTTGCTTATAAAAAATAATTCTGGAAGGCATAGAGGCTTGCTGTAAATAATAAATTTTCAGATTAATAAATAATATATCTGAATATCTTCTAATATCTAAAGTAATAATATCCCACATTAAAGGTTTCCTTGGGCTAAAATGTATCCTGGACTTAGCTGATGTGCTCTTAGAGTTTTAAGAGATAAATCATAGGTTCTTGAGCTATCAGTGGGGAAATAATGACAAAGAAAATGTTTGAATTTTCTTTTTCCTGAATCTTCTGGTTACTGAATTTGCCATAAGTAAGCGGCATTGTTGGGTATACATTTGTACATGCTAATGTTATTGAGACAGGCTTAGTGTCAATTGTTGAAGTTTTTCCCTGATGAATAAAAAGGAGGAAATTTTAAATAAATAAATATGTAAAGTGATAGAGTAAGATAACTCGGCCTCTTCTCCCACAAATACATTCCATAGAAGAGAGAATAGGACATAGAAGATATTATACTAGATGAAATAAGTCAGATAGATAAAAACAAATAGCAGACAAATAGGAAGACAAATATGATTTCACTATATGTGGATCCAAAAAACCAAATTAATAACAAAATAATAACAAAATTAATAATAATAAAAAATTAATAACAAAAGCAGAATCAATTGTATAAATACAGAGAACAAACCGATGGTTGCCACAGGGAAGGGGGTAGGAGGATGAGCAAAATGGGTGAAGGTTTCCAGTTATGGAATGAGTAAGTCATGAGAATGAAAGGTAAAGCATCAGTAATATAGTCAATGATATTGTAACACCAGTTATCTCAAATGCTGGTCACATGAAAGACCATATTCTGGACTACAAATCATAACAAGTCTGAAGTAATAAAATTTAAATCATGTAAAGTACATTCCCAGGTGAAAGTATAATTAATAATAATAGAACAGTAGTTGATATATAGGAAGAAAGTTTCTGTCAACCCTCTTAGGGTCTCCAGGTAGGTCTAAAAATTAAACTAACAAGGGCAGATTAAGAGGAGAAGAGCTTGCAAGTTTATTTAATAAAAATCTTTGCATGACACAGAAGATTTCATAAGGAAATGAAGACCCAAAGAAAAGTTAGGTCTCAGTATCTTTGCTTAGATGAGGAAGCAACCCAAGTATATCTAGATATCTAGATATATATAATCAATATTACTCAGCCATAAAGAATAATGGAAGCCTTCCATTTGCAACAACATGGATAGATCTAGAGGGTATAACGCTAAGGGAAATAAGCCAGTTAGAGAAAGACAAATACATATGATTTCATTCATGTGTGGAATTTAAGAAACAAAATAAATGAATAAAGAAAAAATGAAACAAACAAAAAGATTTAAATACAGAAAACAAACGTGGTTGTCAGAGAGGAAGTTCATGGGGAATGAGTAATAGAAAGAGAATTAAGAGCACACTTATCCTGAGGGCCACTGAGAAATGTATAGAATTATTGAATCGTATTGTACACCTGAAATGGATATAAACTATATGTTAATTATACTTCAATTTAAATAATAGACATAAAAATGAAAACATAAAAATAATAATAAAAGCAAAATTGCAAAATTCGCTTTCAGACAGAGACACCAGAGAAAAATAATTCCTGTGATTCTTTGCATCAGAAAACCATGCATGTGCCACATTGGATCCCTTCTCCTGACTACTCCCCAGCTTCCCTGGCTCTGCCCTGAATCAGCCAGGCTCAAGGATACAGTAGCCACAGTGAGCACCACTCAGATTCCTATCAGGCAGCACACATGCTGACACACACCCCCAAGCACAGTCAAACTCAAAACCACGCAGTGATTGAATCTGGAGTGTCAGGCAATCATCCTCTGAGATGACTCACAAGCATCGGACAAGCAGATCAACCAGTGACGGTATGTCCAACAACAGATGTCGTCCTGTGATTTCAGAATTATTTTTAAATACTAACATAATAAAAATAATAATTAAAAATTAAAAATTAACTCTCAGAACTATTGTCAAATGGCCAATGAGATCTTCTGTGACAGAACCCAAGGTATGGGCCCATGTTGTGTTGATGATATTTCTTGTCACCACTCTCCCCATCGAAGAGCAGTGGCCGTCGGCACCCAACAAATACACTCATTCTACAGCCTGAAGAAGACACACCTGACAAAAGAAAAGGATGTCCTAAGATTGTCCCTGTCAGCCCCTAATCAGTGCATTTCCGTTCTTCCCAGTGACAGGACAGATGACTTTATAGAACCAAATAACATGGGTAATGATCACTCACTGTCATATTTTACCAAAACTGAGGCTATGCCTGATGCATGAAATAGACACAGACAACTACCTTTAGCACACGATGTCTCATCTGGTGACACATGACAACTCCTGCTCTGTGCTGCTATTAGAGCATGGCTCCCATGAGTATATTGCAGATGGCTAGTCCAAACTTCAGGTCCTCTGGAATCATGCCATGTCTCCATTCCTGGTGTCTTCCAGCTCCAAGCACAAAACAGGTTGGCTGGTTCCCCCAGGAACCAGTCCCTAAATGTCCATGGAGCTTGACTCCATCGGATTCCCTAATAGTGACAGGTCCAGCACCATCCTCTGTCAGCCGTCCAGGTGGAAGCCATTCTGCAGAACACAAACAAATTATGAAAAGAGAGGTCTCTGTGGAGTAAACGTCACACATCATAGAACACTTTGAACGTTCGGGGCAGACATGAAAGGCTCAGGAGCAGACAGCAATTGCACTCACTGTGTTTTCACTCAGGACAAGTTAGTTGAGAGTGTGAGATAGCAACAAGGAATGAGGGAAAAATATGTATATATATAATTTTTTTTCTTCGCATAAAGAACCAGATTCCATGAGTCACCCCTTGGAAAAGAAGTTCCAGAGGATCAGGTCACTTGGTCATCTAACTGGTTACAGTCTGACATATAGGCAGAAAATACACTTTTGTTGTGTTGAAGAGTTTACTCCAGAGATTTGGGGATGGCTTGTTCAGACAGTAGCGGTGCCCACGACCATCTGTGTGATGTTCAGAGCCCAGTGCACATGGGATTTACTGTTGGCCAGGCACAGTGTAGGTTTCTCTGACTCACCTGCTCTGTGCCATGGGCTGCCGTCCACTGTGAAATGGGAGCATGCTGAAATCCTCCCTCTCTGGGATATCAGAACAACTGAAAAACAAATAAACAGAAGAATGTTCAAGTATAACTGTGTTCTTTCCAAATACTGGAAGATATTTTAAATGATCTCTCACTGTAGCTTTCTCTAATACTTTAAACACGGATTTGATGGTCACAGAGCAGGGGCTCTGGGATCAGGCAGAACTTCATGTTCAGGACATATGTACAAACTGGATGTATGGGTCTAATGAAGTTAGTAAGCTGAAGAGGTGGCCTTGGACTTTACCTAAAGATTAGAGAACACTGGTTAGTGTCCAAGATAAAGCAACTCTAAGTAAATATTTGTAAGTCTTATTGTGGAGAATATTTTCTTAATTACAGTGCATTCTAGCTAGCTATCTCTGGTTTGAAATGGGTGAATTAAAACAATTTTAAAAAAACTTGCAAAATAAGGTAAAATCTGTAAAAATAAGGTTCTCAAGTTTGCTTTTACAAGGTAAGGAGACCTCCAAGAATTATGTCCCATTTTGCAGAATCATTGAAACTTTCCAAAAAGGAGCTACACAGACGTAGAGAGCAGCCCAGTTTCATAGTGGCCACCCACCTCCCAAGTAGAATTTTCACCTTGTCGGGGGCTGAACACAACTTTGCTGGGGAGCAACATATTTTCTGTGATTTTCAAGATCCTCCCACCTCCTTCTTCCCTTCCCACAACAGTCTCCAGGATAACCCCTGCTCGATCTCCCTAGATCTTTCCACTGCTGATTGCCTTCTTCATTCGCTGCATCCTCTCAAAACCCTGCACAAACCTCAGGCAAAATTCAATCCCCAGAAAATGTAGAGAAAGCTCTGTTCATTACACACTTGCCTGTTTCCCAGAGCAGCTGATTTCATGTCCATAAGGTGGGAATTGATTAAATAAATGCGATATACCCAGACCACAGAATATCCTGTAAGCCTCGGTAAAATAGCTGAATTACATTAACTCATAAAACAGGCATGTGGGGTTAAATACTGAAAGTAGGCTGCAAGTAGTCTGGTACAATGTGTACATATGTGTTTAGAAAGCGAGGTAACTGTGACATGCAGTTCATCTCCATGGGGGCACTGAAAATGAACATGAATTTACTGTTTATGTATCCTCTATCATTTATTATTATTATTTCTTTTTTATTAATTATTTTATTAGCATATAATGCATTATTTGCTCCACAGGTACAGCTTTGTGAATCGTCAGGCTTTCACATTAAAATGTATTTTCTAGTCACAAATAGTAGAAAATTAACAAATTTATTTTATAAGAAAGATAATGCGCTGTACTTTGGTAATACAAAGAGGGGATATATCAAAACTAAAATATTAGAATATGAGATTATTTCCTCCAAAAATGGATTCTTCTTTTTTGGACAATTTAGTCATCAGAATTTATCTTTTAAATGGTGCTTTATGTGGCTGCCTGTTTATGTGGGCCCAGATAAAAAACTCCTCGCTTGGGGTCCTAGGAACAAAAATAACACAACAACGCAAAATCAAAATGTTAGAAGATACTCAGTCCAAACTCTAACCATAATTAAGGTAAAATTTCTCCAAAGCTATTATCTGTCAGTGAACATACCCCACCTACAAGAAAAACTCACTTAAGCATTAAGTTTTATAAAATTGCATTTGCATTGCTTTTAATGGAAGATTCACCTGCATTCCTGCTTGTTTGGAGGGCACACCTCTCCTTCCAGCACGGGCCGTTCTCTTTCCTAGGCCAGAAGGCCCTTCAGCCTCCTCCACGCAGTGGCACTGTCTTCCAGCACTAAGTACCTGCACAGAAGCACAGGTGGGAGGCCTCCCTCTGGGCTTCCGCACCCTTCTACATTGTCACACTGTTCAGTGATCTTTTTGCAGCTTTTGAGGTTTGGGCTCCCTCTTCCGGACAACCTGTTTCATCACCAGTTTGCTTCCCTAAAACCAGAGCACGTAGATGATGGAGCGTTCTGGGCAAAATGAAATCAAAACATAATTTCTGACAGTTTGGGGTAATCCTATTTCTAAAACCCAAGGTAAGTTTTTTGCTGAGTTCCCACAGGAGTCAGAGAAGGGTTTGTGGGCTTTAGCAACAAGAGCATCTGAAATTACAGGACCCCGCCCTTCAGCCCAGACCTGAGAACCATCAGCTCCAGGCTCTGTGGCTAAGCATCCCGCTGTAACACCAAGAGAGGACAAAGAGGCTGACAGGCAGCGTATCCAACGCAGCTGCTCCTGAGGGATGTGAGGTCTGGTGATGTAAACAGGCTGGTGAGACCCAAATTCAGAGCCCTCGGGACTGTCTGCAGCCCTTACACATGTATCCCATTATTTTACAACCACACAGGGGTTTCTCAGTAAGCCCAAACAAAGACCGTCATTGTTTCTGAAATGCCAGGGTAATGGGCTTTGGAGAGATGTTTGGGGCAAGGGGTCACCCTGGGTATTGCCATTAGAGCTCTGGTCCCCAGGCAGGAGGGCTTGATTCCCTTTCAGACTCTGCCGCCAACAGGATGCTAGGCCCTTGTGGAACTACACTTCATGTGTAACCTAAGAGAAGCTGCCAAGAGTGGTACCTTTGGCTGCCATTGCCTCCTGCTTTCCACAGGCTGCTCAGGCAGATGACTGAGATAAATCACCCTCCCTGTCTGAAAAGCTGGACTGTACCAAACGTCTCTCCCTTTTTCACATGGATCCCAGGGACTGGGTTCATCTGTAGGAATGAGCTGAAGCAACATAGGCAAACACAGGACATCTCCTGCATAATGAAAATATTCACCACGAAACTCTTAGTTTAAAAGTTTGGCCTAAATATGATGTGGTGAAAGCAAGGCTTGTTAACAGGGTACGGAGGAGGCTGATACTAAACTTTGGCTCTTCTTATTTTGGCAGATATTGCAGACATCAGAAGTCCAGTGGTAATGTGGTAATGCCAACACCACACTGTCATTAACAGCCTCATTATAAGGAGTCTCATTGTTCTTGTCAATGGATGATGGCACTCCCATGGTTGTCAAGTGAATCTCATTACAGTTCTGACTTGAATTTCCCTAATAACAAGTGATACCCAGCAACTTCTCAACTTTTCATATACCTGTTGGTGATTCATTGATACTCTTTGGGAAAAATGTCTATAGAGGTCCTTTGCCAATTTTTTAGTTTGATTATTTGGTATTTTTTACTATGCATTGTATGAGTTCTTTATATATTTTGTATATTAATCGCTTATCAGATATATAATCTGCACATTTTTCCCATTCCCTAGGTTGTCTTTTCATTTTGTTGTCTGTTTTGATGCCAATATCATATTCTTTTGATTGATAAAGCTTTGTAATGTAGCTTGAAATCAGAAAGTACAATGCCTCCCACTCTGTTTTTTCTCAGGATTGCTGTTTATTCAGGGTTGATTCATGGTTCCATATACATTTTAAGATTTTTTTTTTACTTCTACTTTTACTTGGAGTCTTGATACTGATTGTGTTGAATCCACAGATGGATTTATGTAGTATTGATGTTTTAACAGTATTAATTCTTCCAATCTATGAACACAGAATAACTTTCCCTTTATTTGTATCTTCTCTCTTTTTTTCATCAACATTTTATAGTTTGAAGAGTAGAGATCTTTCACATCCTTAACTAAACTTATTCCTGAGTATTTAATAGGTTTGGATACTATTTTTTTTAATTTATTTATTTTTTCAGCATAACAGTATTCATTGTTTTTTTTCATAAAAAAGTATATATTTTTATTTTATTTTATTTTTTTTTAATTTTCTTAATTTATTTATTTTTTCAGCATAACAGTATTCATAGTTTTTGCACAACACCCAGTGCTCCATGGAAAACGTGCCCTCCCTATTACCCACCACCTGTTTCCCCAGCCTCCCACCCCTGACCCTTCAAAACCCTCAGGTTGTTTTTCACAGTCCATAGTCTCTTATGGTTCGCCTCCCCCTCCATTTTTTTTTTTTTTTATAAACATATGTATTTTTATCCCCCGGGGTACAGGTCTGTGAATCGCCAGGTTTACGCACTTCACAGCACTCACAATAGCACATACCCTCCCCAATGTCCATAACCCCCTCCCCCTCTCCCAACCCCAACTCCCCCAGCAAACCCCAGTTTGTTTTGTGAGATTAAGAGTCATTTATGGTTTGTCTCCCTCCCAATCCCATCTTGTTTCATTTATTCTTCTCCTATCCCCCTAACCCCCCATGTTGCTTCTCCATGTCCTCATACCAGGGAGATCATATGATAGTTGTCTTTCTCCGATTGACTTATTTCACTAAGCATGATACCCTCTAGTTCCATCCACGTCGTCGCAAATGGCAAGGTTTCATTTCTTTTGATGGCTGCATAGTATTCCATTGTGTATATATACCACATCTTCTTTATCCATTCATCTGTTGATGGACATCTAGGTTCTTTCCATAGTTTGGCTATTGAAGACATTGCTGCTATAAACATTCAGGTGCACGTGCCCCTTCGGATCACTATGTTTGTATCTTTAGGGTAAATATCCAGTAGTGCAATTGCTGGGTCATAGGGTAGTTCTATTTTCAACATTTTGAGGAACCTCCATGCTGTTTTCCAGAGTGGTTGCACCAGCTTGAATTCCCACCAACAGTGGAGGAGGTTTCCCCTTTCTCCGCATCCTCGCCAGAATCTGTCATTTCCTGACGTGTTCATTTTAGCCATTCTGACTGGTGTGAGGTGATATCTCATTGTGGTTTTGATTTGTATTTCCCTGATGCTGAGTGACGTGGAGCACTTTTTCATGTGTCTGTTGGCCATCTGGATGTCTTCTTTGCAGAAATGTCTGTTCATGTCCTCTGCCCATTTCTTGATTGGATTGTTTGTTCTTTGGGTGTTGAGTTTGCTAAGTTCCTTATAGATTTTGGATACTAGCCCTTTATCTGATGTGTCATTTGCAAATATCTTCTCCCATTCTGTCAGTTGTCTTTTGGTTTTGTTAACTGTTTCCTTTGCTGTGCAAAAGATTTTGATCTTGATGAAATCCCAATAGTTCATTTTTGCCCTTGCTTCCCTTGCCTTTGCCGTTGTTCCTAGGAAGATGTTGCTGCGGCTGAGGTCGAAGAGGTTGCTGCCTGCGTTCTCCTCAAGGATTTTGATGGATTCCTTTCTCACATTGAGGTCCTTCATCCATTTGGAGTCTATTTTCGTGTGTGGTGTAAGGAAGTGGTCCAATTTCATTTTTCTGCATGTGGCTGTCCAATTTTCCCAGCACCATTTATTGAAGAGCCTGTCTTTTTTCCATTGGACATTCTTTCCTGCTTTGTTGAAGATTAGTTGACCATAGAGTTGAGGGTCTATTTCTGGGCTCTCTATTCTGTTCCACTGATCTATGGATACTATTATACAGGACATCTTTTTAAAAATTTTCTTTTTCAGATAATTTGTTGTTAGTCTATAAAAGTGCTACTAACATTTGTACGTTAGTTCTGTATCCTACAACTTTACTGAATTTGTTGATTAGATTTATTAATATTTTGGTAGAGTCTTCAGGATATTCTGTACATAAAATCATGTCATCTGCAAATAGAATTTTACTCTTCCTTTCCATAATTGGCTATATTTTATTTCTTTTTCTTTTCTGATTGCTCTGGCTATGTCTTCTAGTACTCTGTTTAATAGAAGTGGTGCACATGGGCACCCTTGTCTTGTTCCTAATCTTAGAGGAAAAGCCTTAAAATTTTGGTGTCAGGTGTACTCTTAACTATGGGCTTGTCAAATACAGCCTTCATTATGTCAAGGTATATGCCCTCTATACCCACATTATTGAGAGTTTTTATCATGAATGACTGTTGAATTTTGTCAAACACATTTTTTTGTGTTAGAAATATCTTGTGATTTTTTTTCCTTTTTTTCTATTCATGTGCTATAGAATATTGATTGATGTAACTGTGTTGAATCATCCTTGAATTCCAGGTTTAAATCCCACTTGGTCATGGTGAATGATCCTTTCACGTGCTGCTGAGTTTGGTTTGCTAGTATTTCAGGCAGGCCTTTTGTATCTGTATTCATGAGGGATGTTGAACTATGGTTTGTTTTCTGGTGATATCCATTTCTGGCTTTGTTATCAAAATAATGCTTGTCTCAGGAAATGAGTCTGAGAGTTTTCCCTACCCTTATTTTTTTTTTGAGAATATGAGAAAGATTAATATTAAATCTTCTTTAAATATTTGGTAAAATTCACAAGTAAGGCCATTTGGTCCTGAGTTTTTCTTTTTGGAGAGATTATTGATTACCGATTCAATCTCCTTACTAGCAATTGTTCATTCAGATTTTCTATTGCTTCCTGATTCATCTTGGTAGGTTGTATGTTTCTAAGAATTTTTCTATTCCTAGATTTTCCTTTTTGTTGATGTACAGCTCTTCCTAGCAGACTCTTATAGACCCTTTGTATTTCTGTGATATCTATTGTATGTCAGTTTCTCATTTACAATTTTATTGAATTGATTCCTCTTTTTCCCCTAGGTTATTTTAGATAAAGGTTTATCAATTTTGGTAATCTTTTCAAAAAACTAACTCTTGGTTCTCTGATTCATTGGTCATTCAGAAGACTCTTCCATTTCCATGCATTTGTGAATTTTCCAGTTTTCCTTTTGTAATGGACTTCTAGTGTAATGCCACTGTGGTCACAAAGGTTAATTGCTAGATCTTAATTTTCTTGGATTTGTTAAAACTTGTTTCATGGCCTAACCTAAGGTCTATCCTAGGAAATGTTTCATGCGTACTTGAGAATAATGTGTATTCTACTATTCTCAGAGTATTTTGTATGTCTGTTTGGTCCGTTTACTCTACAGTGTTGTTCCAATCTGCTGTTTCTTTATTGATTCTGTCTGGATGATGTATCCATTGTTGAGTGGGGTATTAAAGTCCCCAACTATTATTGTATTGCCGTTTATTTTTCTTTTTTTGTTCTGTTATGGTTTGCTTTATCTATTTAGATGTTCCAATTTGGGGTACATAAATATTTACAATTGTCACATCTTCTTGATGTATTGATCCTTTTATCATTACATAGTAACCTTCGGTACCTCTTTATTATTTTATTTTAAAGTCTGTTTTGTCTTATATAAGTATAGCTACCTATACTTTTTTTCTTTCTTTCTTTCTTTTTTTTTTTTTGGTTGTTGCCATTTGATACAAATACATTTTTTTCATCCCTTCACTCTCAGTCTGTATGTGTTTTTGAAGCTAAAATGAATCTCTTTTAGGTGGCATGTCATTAGATCTTTTTTTATAAATGTCAGTGGTTCTATGTATTTGAATGTAGAATTATTTGTTTATATTTAAAATAGTACATAAGGACCTATTATTGCTATTTTATTAATTTATTTTCTGTTTTGTAGATCCATTGTTCTTTGTTTCTTAACCTACTCTCTCTTTGTGTTTTGTTTTGATGTTTTTAGGTATCACTATACTTGACATCTTTATTATGGGTGTGTGTTTGTGTGTATGTGTGTGTAATTACTACAGGCTTTTCTTTTCATGCTTACCCTGAGTCTTACATAAAATATCCTGAAATTATGCACCCTATTTTAAACTAATAACAACTTGTAATTCTGGGATGCATTTATTTTCATGTCCTTTGTTCTCTTCAAAATGTTGCAAGTTAAGGAGTGAATCCCAGATATATTGATTACATCAGAATACTTGTTCTTGGAATAGGGAAGCCAGAGAAGTAGTACCCATTCGAAAAACTGTCAGTTACAACTTACTTCTCTCGAGGAGGGCAAGACATTACTCTTTCACATATATTAGTTCATTAGGTCCATCCTACCAGATGATATTGACCTTCTTTTATGAGAAGAGATATTTAAGCTGACACATACTAATAAGTGATTTGTTATTCAGGATTTATCAGACTGAAATGTCACTGGAACATGGGTCATCTACTCCTAATTCAGTGGATACAAACGGCGCCTGGAACAGTGTGTTATGACACTCAGAAAACAATTGTTAAATATATTAAAATTAATAAAATGGAAAATTGCTGCTTAACATTAAAAACTAAATAAAATTTCAATAAAATAAAATAATAAACTAATAATGACTTAATTTTAATAGAATCCCTAAGCTTTACAGTTCTACTTCTCTTTCCCCTCCCATTTTAGTTTATTGATGCTACAATTTATGTGTCTCTTATGTTGTATAGCTAATAACAGATTATAGTTGTTATGGCTTTTATTGCTATTTTTTCTAAGTTTTAAACTAGAGTTATAAGTGAATTATACAACATCATGTTCATCTTGTAGATTTTAACTTTGACTACATGTTTACCATTACCAAGGTGTTCTACACTGTCTCCTGATGTTTTTATGAAGTCAATTAACATCATTTTCTTCCACTCAAAGAATTCCCTTAACATTTCTTGTAAGACAGATCTCACAGTGCTGAATTCCCTCACTTTGGTTTGTATGAGAAAGTTTTTATCTCTTTTCATTTTTGAAGGATTGCTTCACTGAGTGTAGAGTTCTTGATTGACAGGTTTATTGTTTCCACATTTTGAATATGTCATCTCTTTCCCTCCTAGTTTGAAAAGTTTCTGTTGGAAAAATTCATCTATCATTTCATGGGGATTTCCTTAAATGTAATTTATCTCCTTTCTCCTTTTCCTTCAAAATTCTTTGTATTTGGCTTTTGAAAATATAGTTCTAATGTGTATCTGGGTAGCCATATTCAGGTTCAACCTATTTGGGCCTCATGGATTTTGATGTCTATTTCTCTCCCCAGGTTTGGGAAGTTCAATTGCTTTAAATATACTTTCTATCCTGTTATCCTTCTCTTATCTTTCTGGAGTTTCCATAATACAGATATTGTAGGTTTTTTTTTGTTTTTGTGTTTTTGTTTTTTTTTTATTGTGTCTTATAAATCCCATAGGCATTCTTCACTCTTTTTCATTCTTTTTCCCTATCTGGATACTTTCAAATGTCTTCTCTTCCAGGACATGGTTTCAATCTGCTTTTGAAGCTCTCTGTTGAATTCTTCAGCTCAGTTATTATATTTTTCAGCTCTAGAATTTCTGGGATTTTTTTTAATGGTTTCTATTTCTTTGTTGAACTTTTTGTTTTGTTTATGTATTATTTCCTTCATTTCATTTAGTTGTCTCTCTGTGTTCTTGTAGTTCACTAAACTTACTCTGACCTTTTTGTCTGACAGATCATAGATCTCCATTTCTGTGGGGTCAGTTATTAGAGTTTTATTAGTTCCGTTTGGAGGTGTCCTGTTTCACTTGTGTGTGTGTGAGAGAGAGAGAGAGAGATCCTTGATTCCTTATGTTGGCATCTGGGCATTTGAGAAAGTGGGCTCCTCTTCCAGAATTTACAGGTTTGCTTCTGCAGAGATAGTCCTCAGTTTGGGTGTCCAGACATGTCTGTTGGTAATATCCTTGAACAGGTGGGGCCTGCTATTAAGTTCTATTTTGGGGCAAGCTCAGTTTGGGTGTGATTTTGCCATTTGCTGATAATAGCTGGATTGGACTGCTTTCTTGCTTGCCTGCCCACCTAGGACTATAGAATGGCCTCCGAAGTTGTCTGCATTTGTAGATCAGGACTGGGTACTGTATTTAGCAATAGGTGGGGCTATAACTTAACTTCTTTGGTCTGGCAGGTCAGCAGGATAAAACAGGGCCTATGTGACTTTTTGTTTAGGGACCTGAATCAGGCAGGAGTTTGCTCTGAGTTCCCTGGTCAGATGAGGCCACGAGTTTTGCTCTGCCAAAAGAGAAAGTCACAGGCTGTGCTCTCTGTTAAGTGTCACTGTAAACAGGGCTGATGGATGGGCTATACAGCTTCTCATATATACTCTGGTTAGGTTCCCTAGGCAGGCAAGCTCAAGGCTTGATTCAGCAATGTGTTGGTCTACAGATTAGTTTTTCTGCACATGTGCAGCAAGAGAAGCAACTCCAAGGCTGGTAAGTTTCTTTGCTTGTGGTCTTAACTCATCTGAACTCTGCCCCACTTTCCCTGGTCAAAAAGGGCCATACAGTTTGCTCTGAGGGCAATTAACTCTGACCGTCCACCTCTTGGCTCAAGATTTGCTGAGTTACACAGCTTTCAGGTATTTCAACAGCTTTAAGCTCTCATATTTACCAGGGACTGGGAGTCATGCCTCAGAGCACGTGGCTCTATGACTCAGGTCCCCTACTTGGGCATGGGCAGACTAGTTTGCAGGCCAGAAAATTGCTCATTCAAGGAACTGAATCAGGGAGACCTGCACCCCTGGTCACACTGCACTACTGACTTGTTCTGCAGCTGAGCAAAGCCACTGATTGGAACTACTATTTAGGCTCTTCAGGCAGGAACTCAGTCTGCCAATGCCTGAATGCAAGTTGTTGGAAGCCCCTCCCCCTTCTCTGTCACAGAATCCCAGTTCTGACCTGAAGATTCCCCTGCAATTCCTGTGAGAACGGACCAGAATAGAGGCCCTCACAAATTGCCTTCCACACTGGAGGGGCTGGATTTCACCTGGGCTCTCTTTTCCCACTGGAGGTGTAGGCTCAGAAGAAATCCCTGTGCTTGGTGCTGTGCCGCCTGGGGGAGGGGCAATACAATCAGTATGTATCCTTTTCCCTTAACCCTCTAAAAAGTCTGTCTTGTTTTCTGTGGTTTAGGCGGTGCTTCAGCCTCACTCCTGTGTTCTAGAATTCTCTCAGTGGCATCTCTTTCATGAATAGTTGTTAGTCATTCTTTTTAGAGGAAGTGAAGTCACATATTACATATGTCACTCTTTTGTATGAATTTTTTTCTTTCTAATGATTTATTTATTTATCTATTTGAGACAGAGACAGAGATAGATGGTGAGAGATAGCAGAGGACCAGAGGGAGAGAGAGCCTTAAGCAGACTGCACTCTGAGCATGGAGCCCAACATGGGGGTCAATCTCATGATCCTCAGATTACAACTGAAGCAGAAACCAAGACTCAGATCCTTAACCAACTGAGCCACTCAGGTACCCCTGGTTATGAATTCTTAGTGGAAATCAGTTTTCTTCCTATTTAACACCAACTTGTAGATATACATGTTCCATTCTTTCTCTTTCTGTGTAATAAATTTAATTATTGTTCACATAACTTTCCTTTTTGATATGGAGGTATCATTTTAGACTCCCCACATCTATAGTGTCCTAGATTTTATATTTTTTATTACCCATATCAAGGGATATTCAGTAACTACTGTGTTTGCATGGTTCAACAAAGCCATTGGGAAGAAATCAATGTTTACTACTTGCATATATCTCAAAGATCTCACCTTCTCTCATCTTAGATATCTCTTTGCACTTCCACAACCCGAGGAATATAATCTTTTAAATGCCACAATTTGTATAAAGATTTGTTTATTTATTATTTATTTATTTATTTATTTATTTATTTATTTATTTATTTTAGAGAGAGAGAGCATGAGCAGTGAGAGGGGCAGAGGGCAGAGGGAGATGGAGAGAGACTCTCCAGCAGACTCCCCACTGTGCTAGGAGCCTGACTTGGGCCTCAATCCCATGACTCTGAAATCATGACTCCAGACAAAACCAAAAGTCACTCAACCAAGTAGGCCATGTAGGCAACCCTAAATGTTACAATTTTTCAGTAATAGAGTTATTTTTATGCTAATAAGATTATTCAGACTGAGTCTGGCTTTAACATGTTTTTCTGGACATATTAAAAATTTTTTTTCTATATGATATTCCCATTATCTACAGTTTCAATAGTGTAATATCTGTTCTGATTCTGTTCTTATTTTCATCTTGTAATTTTCATCACAACGGTTTGTTTCATGGCATGTTTTGTAGAAATTGACTGTTAAAACAGATTCCTTATTATTTTATCTATGAAAATTCTTTCAGTTTTGATTTTAAATTAAATTATTGTGCAAAGGAATTTCATTCATTTTTGCCAATCTGGTGAGCAGATTTGGGGTTTGTTGTTTGGCACCATGTATGTTGTGTGAATTATACTGATATCTACATGTAATTGTAGGTTTGTGGTTTGGAATGCTGTTGAGAAAAATTAGGCTGGAATATCTATATTTGTACCATGTAGGATAAAATAGTTTTCCATTTCTTAACTTCTAAAGCTATTTTCTTTAAGAGAGGTATTGAATTTATGAAGAATCGCATGTTGAATGGCTCATCATTTTGGAGAACCACCAGACTTTGTCTCTCTTCCTCAAATATCACCCCATAAACTTCAAACTCCAGTACACCAGACATGTGCAAATTCTCTAAGTGGTGAAAGTGACTTCAAAACTTATTAATATTCTTATACTCATTCTTTATAATGTCAGAATTTCAATTCATTTACTATTATAATTATAATTTATAATTATATATAATTATAATATATAATTATAATTATAATATATAATTATATACATTATATATATTATATATAATTACTGTTATAATTTTAATTACTGTTATATATTTATAGTTTACACATAAATTTAGAAGTTAATTTTATCTAAAATTTTTATGTGTTCTCCATTTGGAGAATGTTTCTGAACACATAAATTTTGTTATAATGGGAATAGAATCCAAAATCATATTTTATATTTAAAACATGTTCATCAAAAAATTTTCCGGGGGCACCTGGGTGGCTCAGTGGGTTAAGCCGCTGCCATCGGTTCGGATCATGATCTCAGGGTCCTGGGATCGAGTCCTGCATTGGGCTCTCTGCTCAGCAGGGAGCATGCTTTCCTCTTTCTCTCTCTCTCTCTCTCTGCCTACTTGTGATCTCTCTGTGTCAAATAAATAAATAAAAATCTTAAAAAAATTTTTCCATTTGTATGTACTTTTCAATTTCTTGGCCTATAATTTTCTACATTATCCTGTTACTAGTTTTGAAATTCTAGTGATCATAAAATGTTACCACTGTGTGTTATTAATATTGTTTGTTCTTTTTCTATTTTTCCTAGTCTTATAAAACACAATCTTACTCAATTTTGTTGACAAATACTCTTTGATTTTTTGTTTTGTTTTATCCTCTAAAATTGTTTATTCAAATTATATCAGGACCTTCCATTTATATGCTTTGGTTAGTTCTGTTCTTTTTAATTCCTTATCTTCAAGTGCTTATCTTATTTAAGTTAACACATTTTGTTCTTAAATATAAGACTTTATGTATACATTTGACTCCTGATCTGATTTAGATGGAGATCGCATGAGATTTGTTCTGAAATCTCTCAGGATTTGGACTGAGATCTCTCGAGATTTGGAATAAGTCCTCATGTTATTTGGAAGGAATTCTCATGATATTTGGGTAAAAATCTCATGAGAACTGCCTCAGTTCTCATGAGATTTGGACATACTTCCAGTGGCGGGAACCAACACTGCCACTCATTCCAGTGGCTGGCACTGCAGCTGTCTACTGCCTCCAGTGACGGTAATCAGCATTGCAAAGCATTCTGGCATCCCTCGCACTGCAGCTGACCACTGCCTCCAGTGGAAAGAAAGACATAGTTTCTTCTTCCAGCATCTCACTCTGCAGCTCACCACTGCTTCCAGTGCTAGGTAGCTGGACTGCGACTTCTTCCAATGCCTCGAAGTGCAGCTCAGCCTTGTCTCCAGTAGAAACAAGCTTCACAGCTCTGCCGTTAATGGTCTCAGACTGCATCTCAACACTGCCTCTAGTGACAGTAAGCAGCACTGCAAAGCCTTCAGACATCCCTCACACTGCTGCTGACCACCTCCTCCTGTGATGGGAATGAATACTGCCTCTCCTAGCGTCTTGCCCTGCAGCTCACCACTGCCACCAGTAGTTAAAACAAAACAAAACAAACAAACAAACAAACAAACAAAACCCCTGTATTGCCAGGCCTTGCAGCACCTTAAACTGCAGCTCTACTGCTTCCAGTGAAAGTAAACTAATTGCCACTCTTTTAGGGTCTCACACTATAGCTCAACAATGCCTCAGGGGTGACACACTGCATGGCCACCTATCCATGGTCCCGCACTGCATCTCAACATTGCCTCTAGTGGCCATAAGGATCATTACAAAATCTTCAGGTGTCCCTCCCACTACAGCTGACCTCTACCTCCAGTGGCAGGAACCGACACTGCCACTTCATCCAGTGTCTCCCACTGGAGCTCACCACTGTCTCTAATTGCAGGAAACCGCACTGGTACTCCTTGCAGCATCCCACCCTGCAGCTCAACCACTGCCTCCAGCGGAGACAATGTGTACAGCAATGCCAGCCATAGACTTTCACTGCATCTCAACACTGCATCTGGAGGCCATAAGCGACACTGCAAAGCATCCTGGCATCCCTTGCAACAGGCAGCTGACCTCTGCCTCCAGGAGCAAGAATCGGCACAACATCATTTTCCAGCGTCTCAATATGCAGCTCACCACTGCTTCCAGTGCTAGGTAACTAGATTGCCACTCCTTGCAGCATCTCGAATTGCTGTTCACTGCTGCCTCCAGTGGCAGGAACTGACATGGCGACTTCTTCCAGGAACTCGCACTACAGCTCAGCACTGCCTCGAGTGGTAGGAACCTGAGTGGCCACTCTTGCAGGGTTTTGCCTCTGCATAGCTATGCAGCTGCATAGCTGCACAGCCATGCTACCTATCATCTCCCACTCTTTCTCACCACTTCCTCAATGGCAGTAAGGAGCACTGCAAAGCCTTCTGGGATGTCCCAAATGGCAGCTGAACACTGCCTCCAGTGGTGGGATACTTCACTGGCACTCCTCTTAGTGCCGTGAACTTCAGCTCAGCATTGCCTCCAGTGGAGACAAGGTGCATAGCCTTGCCATCCATGGCCTTACACTGCCACTAGTTACTGTAAGCAGCACTGAAGAGCCATCAGGCATCCCTCGCACTGCAACTGACCACCCCTTCCAGTGGCGGGACTGTCACTGCACTTCTACCAAGGTCTCATGCTGCACCACCCCACTGCATCTAGTGGCCACATTCCAAAGCCACACCATTAATTGTCTCACACTGCAGATCATCACCACCTCTGATGGCATTAATGATCACTGCAAAACCTTCTGGCTTCACTGGCATTGTAGCTGACCACTGCCTCCAATGGTGGGAAATGACTTTCCTATTTCTTCCAGGGTCTCACGATGGAGCTCACCACTGCCTGCAGTGGTTGAAAGCTGACTGGCACGTCTCCCAGCTGCTCTTACAATACAGCTAAGCACTGCTTCCAGTGACAGAATTCTCCACTGCCATGCCATCAAGCAACTCTCATTATTCAGCTTTCCATCACCAGAGGCAGTGCTGAGCTCCAGTGCAACAGATGCTGAAAGACAGGGCACTTCAGCTTGCCACCAAGGGAGGGAGTGATAAGCTGCAGTGGGTGAGACACTGGAAAATATGCTGCTTGAACTTCCTGACAATGGATGCATTGAAGAGGCACAGTGCAAGGCATGGGAAGCCGAGGCAGTTTGGATTCCCTCCACTGGAGGCAGTGCTGAGTTGCAGTCTGAGGGATGGTGGACGATGTGCCAGTGTGGCTTGTGACCAGTGGAGGCATTGTGAGCTGCATTGGCAGACACTGGAAGGCCTAGCAGTGCGAGTTTACACCACTGGAAGGAATGATGAGCTGTGGTGCTAGAGTCACTGGAAGATATAGCAATGCTGCTTGCCACCACTGGAGGCAGTGGCAAGCTACTATGGGAAAAATGCTGGAAGAGGAGTAGGTGAAGCCTGTCAGCATTGAGGCGCTGGGTGACAGACCCCGAAAGGTGAGGCACTGCAGCTTCTTTCTACAGGATGGAGTGGTAAGCTGTATAGTCTCTGTTTCCCCAGGCTCAAGATACCCCTGTATCTATTTTTTTTCAAAATTTAACTTTTTTTTCAGTGTACCAGTACTCATTGTTTTTGCACCACACCCAGTGCTCCAAGCAGTATGTGCCCTCCCTATTACCCACCACCTGGTTCCTCAACCTCCCACCCTCCCCCTGCCCCTTCAAAACCCTCTGGTTGTTTTTCAGAGTCCATAGTCTCTCGTGGTTCATCTCCCCTTCCAGTTTCCCTCAACTCCCTCTCCTCTCCATCTCCCCATGTCCTCCATGTTATTTGTTATGCTCCACAAATAAGTGAGACCATATGATACTTGACTCTTTCTGCTTGACTTATTTTGCTCAGCATAATCTCTTCCAGTCCCGTCCATGTTGCTACAAAAGTTGGGTATTCATCCCTTCTGATGGAGGCATAATACTCCATTGTGAATATGTACCACATCTTCCTCATGCATTCATCTGTTGAAAGGCACCTTGGTTCTTTCCACAGTTTGGCAACCATAGCCATTGCTGCAATACACATTGGGGTACAGATGGCTCCTCTTTTCACTACATCTGTATCTTTGGGGTAAATACCCAGTAGTGCAATTGCAGGGTCATAGGGAAGCTCTATTCGTAATTTCTTGAGAAATCTCCACACTGTTCTCTAACGTGGCTGCACCAACTTGCATTCCCACGAACTGTGTAAGAGGGTTCCCCTTTCTCCACATCCTCTCCAACACATGTTGTTTCCTGTCTTGCTAATTTTGGCCGTTCTAACTGGTGTCAGGTGATATCACAATGTAGTTTTAATTTGAATCTCCCTGATGGCTAGTGATGATGAACATATTTTCATGTGTCTGGTAGCCATTTGTATGTCTTCATTGGAGAAGTGTCTGTTCATATCTTCTGCCCATTTTTTTGATATGATTATCTGTTTTGTGTGTGCTGAGTTTGAGGAGTTCTTTATAGATCCTGGATATCAACCTTTTGTCTGTACTGTCATTTGCAAATATCTTCTCCCATTCCGTGGGTTGCCTCTTTGTGTGGTTGCTTGTTTCCTTTGCTGTGCAGAAGCTTTTGATCTTGATGAAGCCCAAAAGTTCATTTTCACTTTTGTTTCCTTTGCCTTTGGAGACATATTGAAAGAAGTTGCTGTGGCTGATATCGAAGAGGTTACTGCCTATGTTCTCCTCTAGGATTCTGATGGATTCCAGGCTCACGCTGAGGTGTTTTATCCATTTCAAGTTTATCTTTGTGTACGGTGTAAGAGAATGGTCAAGTTTCATTCTTCTACATATTTCTGTCCAGTTTTCCCAGCACCATTTATTGAAGAGACTGTCTTCTTTCCATTGTATATTTTTTTCCTGTTTTGTCAAAGATTATTTGACCATAGAGTTGAGGGTCCATATCCGGGCTCTCCACTCTGTTCCATTGGTCAATGTGTCTGTTTTTATGCCATTACCACGTTGTCTTGGTGATCACAGCTTTGTAGTAAAGCTTGAAATCGGGTAACGTGATGCCACCAGTTTTGTTTTTGTTTTTCAACATTTCATTAGCAATTCGTGGTCTCTTCTGATTCCATACAAATTTTAGGATTATTTGCTCTAGCTCTTTGAAAAATACCGGTGGAATTTTGATTGGAATGGTGTTTAAAGTATAGATTGCTCTAGGCAGTATAGACATTTTAACAATGTTTATTCCTCTAATCCAAGAGCATGGAACAGTCTTCCATCTTTTTGTGTCTCTTCAATTTCTTTCATGAGTTTTCTGTAGTTCCTTGAGTACAGGTCCTTTACCTCTTTGGTTAGGTTTATTCCCAGGTATCTTATGGTTCTCGGTGCTATAGTAAATGGAATCGATTCTCTAATTTCCCTTTCTGTATTTTCATTGTTAGTGTATAAGAAAGCCACTGATTTCTGTACATTGACTTTGTATCCTGCCACGTTACTGAATTGCTGTATGAGTTCTAGTAGTTTGGGGGAGGAGTCTTTGGGGTTTCATCTGTAAAACCTTTGGGGTTTACCCCTGTAAAACCCCTGGAGCCGTGCCCCCACTCTGCATTGTACCCTGTGTCCCCAGGTTTGGTGGTAATGGGCTGTCAGGATGGTGCAGGAGTTGTCTCCCAGTGGGGGGTCTGGAGCCAGGGGGAGCCAAACTTGACCCATGGTGTCTTTTGAACCGAGGAGTTGAGTGTTTGTTTGGAAGAGTCTATTTGCTTCTTCAAAAAGGACAAGGGCATTGGCCATCTTGAGAAGAAGTGAATGACCACTGAAGAAACAAGCATGTGTCTCTCCTTTTCTCAGGAATAGGAGCAGGTGTACAGGCTTTAGGTGGGACCTGAAGTTTGGAAATCAGCATCTGGGTCTTTCATGCAGCTTGTCCCAGGTCATCAGTGCTCAAAGAATACAGCAGGCCAAGTGGGTGCAAGGTCACATCCATTCCAGGACAAGAGTTAAACTTTTCTTTCACCCCAAATGTCCTGCGTTTTTCTCTCGTTTCCAGTGGAACCACAAAGTCACACTGAAGCAGTTGTCAGCAATGTAGAGTGGGTTCCAGAGTTCCTGAGTTTCCCTCCAGGGAGCTCATGGCAGGGGATTCCATTTTCTCTGTTCATTTCTGGCTTATGAAAGTATATGGTACAGCTCTTTCCTAGGCAATCCTTGGATTAAAAAGGGAAGATGAGATGGACTTAGTGTGTGTTTTGAACATAGAATGTGTTCCTTCATCTAATAGTGTTTATTATGTTGGGCCTAGGCTGTGGTGGAATGGCTGGAATCTAGAGTTAGTTGGCTGTTTGTGGTCAGATAGAGACATGGATGATGGCTTCTCCTTTGTCCAAGATGATGTATCCGAGTGGATTTGTCTTTTCATCCAGAGTTTCCATGAGGGCAGAGGGAAATTTCAAAATTATTCCAAGGAACCTTGGATGATTGAAAAGGGAAGCTGGACTTTCTAGTTTCACTCAGTGGACCATCTAGATAGATGGACATGCCATGTTTTTTCTGCAGTTTCATGGGTGGTGAAGTCAGAATGAGAGTCTTTGGGAATTCTCCTGGATAGAGACATTCTGGTAGCTTCCCAGAGCTTGATGTCAGGAACCCTGGGGTGGATTTCTGTAGCTGCTTGCCTGATCCTGGGTGAGTCATGTTATCCCACAGGTTTTCCATTTCCTCCTTAAGAAATGGCAAGCAGGGAATGTTCTGCTTAAAGTGGAACCCTCCTGTACTGTCGGTGGGCATGCAGGCTGTTGCAGCCACTCTGATAAAGAGTATCATGTTTCCTCCAAAAGCTAAAAACTGAAGAACCCTGTGATCCAGACATTGCACTCCTATGTATTTCCCCAAAATGTGCAAAAACGCACATTCAGGGGCGCCTGGGTGGCTCAGTAGGTTAAAGCCTCTGCCTTCAGTTCAGATCATGATCCCAGGGTTCTGGGATCGAGCCCCGCATCGGGCTCTCTGCTCTGCGGACAGCCTGCTTCCTCCTCTCTCTCACTGCCTGCCTCTCTGCCTACTTGTGATCTTTGCTGTCAAATAAATAAATAAAGTCTTTAAAAAAATGCACATTCAGGATGAGGAGTCAAGATGGCGGAGAAGAAGCAGGCTGAGACTACATCCGGTAGCAGGAGATCAGCTCGATAGCTTATCTAAACATTGCAAACACCTACAAATCCAACGGGAGATCGAAGAGAAGAAGAACAGCAATTCTAGAAACAGAAAATCAACCACTTTCTAAAAGGTAGGACTGGCGGAGAAGTGAATCTAAAACGATGGGAAGATAGACCGCGAGGGGAGGGGCCAGCTCCCAGCAAGCGGCGGAGGAACGGAGCACAAAATCAGGACTTTTAAAAGTCTGTTCCACTGAGGGACATTGCTCCAGAGGTTAAACCGGGCTGAAGCCCACATGGGGTCCGTGTGGCCCCAGTTCCCGCAGGGTCACAGAAGGATCGGGGGTGTCAGAGTGTTGCAGAGCTCACAGGTATTAGAACAGAGAAGCTGGCTACAGAGACAGAGGTGAGGACTGAACTCTCAGCTCGGGGTAACCTTGAACTGGTCAATGGCTTGGTGAGCTCGGAGCGCAGCTAGAGGCTGGGGATACAGGAGTGATTGGGTGCTGTCCTCTGGGGGCGCACTGAGGAGTGGGGTCCCGGGCTCTCGGTTACTCTGGGCCAGAGACTAGGAGGCCGCCATTTTCATTCCCGTCCTCTGGAACTCTACGGAAAGCGTTCAGGGAACAGAAGCTCCCAAAATTGAACCCGAGGTGATTACTTAGTCCGGCCCACGGTAAGGGTGGTGCAATCTCGCCTCGGGCAAAGACACTTGAGAGTCACTACAACAGGCCCCTCCCCCAGAAGATAAACAAAATATCCAGCCGGGATGAAGTTCATCTATCAAGGAAAGTAGGTTCAATTCCTAAGACAGCAGCGCAATTCCAGAGGAGAAGAAAGCAAAGCACGGAACTCATGGCTTTCTCCCCATGATTCTTTAGTCTTTCAGCTAATTCAATTTTTTTTTCAATTTTTTTTCTTTTTTTCTTTTTTCTTCCTCTGCTAATTTTTTTAAAACCTTTACCCTTTTCTTTTTTAACGTTTTTTGACTAGTTTATCTAAAATATATATTTTTTTTCTTTATTTGTTTTATTTTTTAAATCTTTTTCTTTTTTTTTTCTGAATCTCTTTTATCCCCTTTCTCCACCGCACAATTTGGGGTCTATTCTGATTTGCTTAGAGCGCATTTTTCTGGGGTCTTTGCCACCCTTTTAGTATTTTATTTGATCCTTCATATCCTCTTAGCTGGACAAAATGACAAGGTGGAAAAAATCACCAGAAACAAAAGAACAAGAGACAGTACCAAAGGCTAGGGAACTAATCAACACAGACATTGGTAAATGTCAGATCGAGTTCAGAATGACGATTCTGAACGTTCTAGCCGGGCTCGAAAAAGGCATGGAAGATATTAGAGAAACACTTTCTGGAGATATAAAAGCCCTTTCTGGAGAAATTAAAGAACTAAAATCTAACCAAGTAGAAATCAAAAAAGCTATTAATGAGGTGCAATCAAAAATGGAGGCTCTCACTGCTAGGATCAATGAGGCAGAGGAAAGAATTACTGATATAGAAGATTAAATGACAGAGAATAAAGAAACTGAGCAAAAGAGGGACAAACAGCTATTGGACCATGAGGGGAGAATTCGAGAGATAAGTGATACCATAAGATGAAACACATTAGAATAATTGGGATTCCAGAAGAAGAAGAAACAGAGAGGGGAGCAGAAGGTCTATTGGAGAGAATTATTGGAGAGAATTTCCTTAATATGGAAAAGGGAACAAGCAACAAAATCCAGGAGATGCAGAGAACCCCCCTCAAAGTCAGCAAGAATAGGTCCACACCCCGTCACCTAATAGTAAAATTTACAAATCTTAGTGACAAAGAGAAAATCCTGAAAGCAGCCCGAGAAAATAAGTCTATAACATACCATGGTAAAAATATTGGATTGGCAGCAGACTTATCCACAGAGACCTGGCAGGCCAGAAAAAGCTGGCATGATATATTCAGAGCACTCAACGAGAAAAACATGCAGCCAAGAATACTCTATCCAGCTAGGCTATCATTGAAAATAGAAGGAGAGATCAAAAGCTTCCAGGACAAACAAAAACTGAAAGAATTTGAAAACACCAAACCAGCTCTACAGGAAATATTGAAAGGGGTCCTCTAAGCAAAGAGAGAGCTTAAAAGAAGTAGATCAGAAAGGTACAGAGTCAATATACAGTAACAGTCATCTTACAGGCTAATAATGGCCCTAAATTCTTATCTCTCAGTAGTTACCCTGAATGATAATGGGCTAAATGCCCCAATCAAAAGACACAGGGTATCAGAATGAAAAAAAAAAAAAAACCATCAGTATGTTGCCTACAAGAAACTCATATTAGACGCGAAGACACCTCCAGATTTAAAGTGAGGGGGTGGAAAACAATTTACCATGCTAATGGGCATCAGAAGAAAGCTGGGGTGGCAATCCTTATATCAGATCAGTTCGATTTTAAGCCAAAGACTATAATAAGAGATGAGGAAGCATACTATATCCTACTCAAAGGGTCTGTCCAACAAGAAGATCTAACAATTTTAAATATCTATGCCCCTAACGTGGGAGCAGCCAACTATATCAACCAATTAATAACAACATCAAAGAAACACATCAATAATAATACAATAATAGTAGGGGACTTTAACACTCCCCTCACTGAAATGGACAGATCATCCAAGCAAAAGATCAACAAGGAAATAAAGGCCTTAAATGACACACTGGACCAGATGGACATCACACATATATTCAGAACAGTTCATCCCAAAGCAACAGAATACACATTCTTCTCTAGTGCACATGGAACCTTCTCCAGAATAGATCCCATCCTGGGTCACAAATCAGGTCTCAACTGGTATCAAAAGATTGGGATCATTCCCTGCATATTTTCAGACCACAATGCTCTGAAGCTAGAACTCAATCACAAGCGGAAAGCAGGAAAGAACCCAAATACATGGAGACTAAACAGCATCCTTCTAAAGAATGAATGGGTCAACCAGGAAATTAAAGAAGAATTGAAAAAAAAATTTATGGAAACAAATGATAATGAAAACACAATGGTTCAAAATCTGTGGGACACAGCAAAGGCAGTCCTGAGAGGAAAATATATAGTGGTACAAGCCTTTCTCAAGAAACAAGAAAGGTCTCAAGTAAACAACCTAACCCGACACGTAAAGGAGCTGGAGAAAGAACAAGAAAGAAACCCTAAACCCAGCAGGAGAAGAGAAATCATAAAGATCAAGCAGAGGGGTGCCTGGGTGTCTCAGTGGATTAAGCTGCTGCCTTCGGCTCAGGTCATGATCTCAGGGTCCTGGGATCGAGCCCTGCATCAGGTTCCCTGCTCCGCAGGGAGCCTGCTTCCTCCTCTCTCTCTGCCTGCCTCTCTGCCTACTTGTGATCTCTCTCTGTGTCAAATAAATAAATAAAATCTTAAAAAAAAAAGATCAGAGCAGAAATCAATGAAATAGAAAGCAAAAAAAAATAGAAAAAAATCAATGAAACTAGGAACTTGTTTTTTGAAAGAATCAATAAGATAAATAAACCCCTGGCCAGACTCATCAAAAAGAAAAGAGAAAGGACCCAAATAAATAAAATCATGAATGAAAGAAGAGAGATCACAACTAACACCAAAGAAATACAGACAATTATAAGAACATGCTATGAGCAACTCTATGGCAACAAGTTTGACAATCTGGAAGAAGTAGATGCATTCCTAGAGACATATAAACTACCACAACTGAACCAGGAAGAAATAGAAAACCTGAACAGGCCCATAACCAGTAAGGAGATTGAAACAGTCATCAAAAATCTCCAAACAAACAAAAGCCCAGGGCCAGACGGCTTCCCAGGGGAATTCTACCAAACATTTAAAGAAGAACTAATTCCTATTCTCCTGAAACTGTTCCAAAAAATAGAAATGGAAGGAAAACTTCCAAACCCATTTTATGAGGCCAGAATCACCTTGATCCCAAAACCAGACATGGATCCCACCAAAAAGAGAACTACAGACCAATATCCTTGATGAACACAGATGCAAAAATTCTCGGCAAAATACTAGCCAATAGGATTCAACAGTACATTAAAAGGATTAATCACAACAGTCAAGTGGGATTTATTCCAGGGCTACAAGTTTTGTTCAACATCCACAAGTCAATCAATGTGATAGAACACATTAATAAAAGCAAGAACAAGAACCATATGATACTCTCAATAGATGCTGAAAAAGCATTTGACAAAGTACAGCATCCCTTCCTGATCCCAACTCTTCAAAGTGTAGGGATAGAGGGCACATACCTCAATATTATCAAAGCCATCTATGAAAAACCCACCGAAAATATCATTCACAATGGAGAAAAACTGAAAGCTTTTCCGCTAAGGTCAGGAACATGGCAGGGATGTCCATTATCACCACTGCTATTCACCATAGTACTAGAAGTCCTAGTCTCGGCAATCAGACAACAAAAAGAAATTAAAGGCATCCAAATTGGCAAAGAAGAAGTCAAACTATCACTCTTCGCAGATGATATGATACTATATGTGGAAAACCCAAAAGACTCCACTCCAAAACTGCTAGATCTTGTACAGGAATTAAGTAAAGTGTTGGGATATAAAATCAATCCACAGAAATCAGAAAGAGAAATTAAGGGGTCAATCCCATTTACAATTGCCCCCAAAACTATAAGATACCTAGGAATAAACCTAACCAAAGAGGCTAAGAATCTATATGCAGAAAACTATAAAGTACGCATGAAAGAAACTGAGGAAGACACAAAGAAATGGAAAAATGTTCCATGCTCCTGGATTGGAAGAATAAATATTGTGAAAATGTCTATGCTCCCTAAAGCAATCTACATATTTAATGCAATCCCTATCAAAATACCATCCATTTTTTCAAAGAAATGGAACAAATAATCCTAAAATTTATATGGAACCAGAAAAGACCTCGAATAGCCAAAGGAATATTGAAAAAGAAATCCGGACTTCAAGCTCTATTACAAAGCTGTCATCATCAAGAGAGCATGGTACTGGCACAAAAACAGACACATAGATCAGTGGAACAGAATAGAGAGCCCATAAATAGCCCCTCAACTCTATGGTCAACTCATCTTCCACAAAGCAGGAAAGAATGTCCAATGGAAAAAAGACAGCCTCTTCAATAAATGGTGCTGGGAAAATTGGACAGCCACATGCAGAAAAATGAAATTGGACCACTTCCTTACACCACACACGAAAATAGACTCCAAATGGATGAAGGACCTCAATGTGAGGAAGGAATCCATCCAAATCCTTGAGGAGAACGCAGGCAGCAACCTCTTCGACCTCAGCCTTAGCAACATCTTCCTAGGAACAACGGCAAAGGCAAGGGAAGCAAGGGCAAAAATGAACTATTGGGATTTCATGAAGATCAAAAGCTTTTGCACAGCAATGGAAACAGTTAACAAAACCAAAAGACAACTGACAGAATGGGAGAAGATATTTGCAAAATACACATCAGATAATGGGCTATTATCCAAAATCTATAAGGAACTTAGCAAACTCAACACCCAAAGAACAAACAATCCAATCAAGAAATGGGCAGAGGACATGAACAGACATTTCTGCAAAGAAGACATCCAGATGGCCAACAGACACATGAAAAAGTGCTCCACGTCCCTCGGCATCGGGGAAATACAAATCAAAACTACAATGAGATATCACCTCACACCAGTCAGAATGGCTAAAATGAACAATTCAGGAAATGACAGATGCTGGCAAGGATGCGGAGAAAGGGAAACCCTCCTACACTGTTGGTGGGAATGCAAGCTGGTGCAACCACTCTGGAAAACCGCTTGTACGTTTCTCAAAATGTTGAAAATAGAACTACCCTATGACCCAGCAATTGCACTACTGGGTATTTACCCTAAAGATACGAACATAGTGATCCGAAGGGGAACGTGCACCTGAATGTTTATAGCAGCAATGTCTACAATAGCCAAACTATGGAAAGAACCTAGATGTCCATCAACAGATGAATGGATAAAGAAGATGTGGTATATATACACAATGGAATACTATGCAGCCATCAAAAGAAATGAAATCTTGCCATTTGCGACGACGTGGATGGAACTAGAGCGTATCATGCTTAGTGAAATAAGTCAATCGGAGAAAGACAACTATCATATGATCTCCCTGATATGAGGACATGGGGAAGCAACATGGGGGGTTAGGGGGATAGGAGAAGAATAAATGAAACAAAATGGGATTGGGAGGGAGACAAACCATAAATGACTCTTAATCTCACAAAACAAACTGGGGGTTGCTGGGGGGAGGTGGGATTGGGAGAGGGGGAGGGGGCTATGGCCATTGGGGCGGGTATGTGCTATCGTGAGTGCTGTGAAGTGCGTAAACCTGGCAATTCACAGACCTGTACCCCTGGGGATAAAAATACATTATATGTTTATTAAAAAAAATTTTTGGAAGGGGAGGCGAACCATAAGAGACTATGGACTCTGAAATACAACCAGAGGGTTTTGAAGGGGTGGGGGTGGGGGGGGGTGGGGTGGGAGGTTGAGGGACCAGGTGGTGGGTAATAGGGAGGGCACGTACTTCATGGAGCACTGGGTGTGATGCCAAAACAATGAACACTGTTATACTGTAAATAAACAAATAAAAATAAATAAATAAAATAAATAAATAAAATGGGGGAAAAAATTAAAAAAATAAATAAAATGCTAATCTCAAAAAAAAAAATGCCCCCAGACACTGCCATCTGTCCCCAGGAATGTTGGCGTGGGGCAATACCAGCCCTGGGCTAGAAACACAGCCCTAGAACCGTCATCAGACTGACCACATAGAAGAGACATGGATCAGACATTACCATTGAATTCTAAATGCAACATAGAATTAAAGGTAGAAACATAGTTTTCACATCTCCAATACTCCTTTGTTGCCCCTGTTAACAGTATCTGCAAATAACTAATCACAACCCTCATTTTTACAGCTGTCACCGTAAATAGTGATGTTGACTGCGCTTGCCTCTGACACAAAGGCACAGAGCTTAAATCTTGTGCTCGGAGGGCATGCGATGAATGTTTATGTTTTCTAGGGAACCGAGAAGGAATTAGTTGCAATAAAATGAGCATAAAATGAAATTGGTTCACTGTAAAAATAAATGAACCATCTCACATTGTTTGTTTCTTATATAATTATACCCGAAATAATGCACGATTGTCAATTAATTGATCCCTCTCTAAAGACAAAATCTTCTCCCACATCTCCCTGGCTGTAATACTGTATGGATACTACTAGGGGTAGCTACGTGCAGCCGAAATGGAGAATTTTCTTCTGTTCGTGTCTGCATGGTTCTCTCTGGGGTGTGTGTTTGGTTGTGGGAACTCAGTGCAGTTCAGTAAACGGTGATGCTATTACACCCAGCAGAGGAATGTTCTTACTTCCTAAACCACCACATTCGATCCGCATCTGGATATCTATAATTATGTTTATAAAATTAAACTTTGGAAAAATTTAAAAAAAGAAAGAAAGATGTTAGAGCAAGGACAGACTCTAAGAAGGTTGGATGCTCTGAGTTAAGTGCATGCCAAGCCCCTTATACTTTCAAAATGTAAAATCCCGCTTAATATGAAAACCCGTTAAATGGCAGTGTTTTCCCAGTGGAGGAAATAAGTTAGAACAAGGACGGATTCCAGACTGGTTGGATACTCTGACTAAGTGCACGTCAAGGCCCTTATCATTACAAATCATAAAATTGCTCTTAAGGCAAACACTCATATGTGGCAGGGTTTCCCCAGTTCGATTGAATTTAGACAAGGACGGACTCTAGGCTGGTTGGATATCTGAGTTAAGTGCATGCCAAGGTTGTTATGCATCCAAAACGTATAATCCCACTAAAGTCGAACACTCATAAATAGCAGTGTATTCCCACTTAAGGAAAGAAGTTAGAACAAGGTTGGACTCTAAGCAGGTTGGATAATCTGAGATAAGTGAATGCCAAGGCCCTAATTCTTCGAAAACACATAATCGATCATACGACTTACACTCATGTGAGGCAGTGTTTTCCCATTGAGGAAAGTTATTACAACAAGTACAGACTCTATGAATGTTGGACACTCTAAGTGCACGCCAAGGCCCTTATGCTTTCAAAACCTAAAATCCCGCTTAATACGATAACCCGTCAAATATCCGTGTTTCTCCAGTTGATGAAAGATGTTACAACAAGGACAGACAGTAGGCAGGTTGGATACTCTGAGTTAAGTGCACGCCGAGGCTCTTATGCTACTAAAACGTGGAATGACTCTTAAGGCGAACATTTATATATGGCAATGTTTTCCCTATTGAGGAACAAAGTAAGAACAAGGACAGACACCAGGATTTTTGGGCACTCTGACTTAAGTGCAAGCCAATCCCCTTATGCTTCCAAAACTTAAAATCAGGCTTAACACGAAAACCCGTTAAATGGCATGTTTTCCCTTTTGAGTAAAAATGTTACAACAAGGAAAGACGCTAGGTATGTTAGATACTCTGAGTTAAGTGCACGCCAAGGCCCCTATGATTCCAAATCATATAATCCCTCTTAAGGCAAACACTCATATGTGGCAATGTTTCCCCAGTTGAAGATTGAATTAGAACAAGGACGGACTCTAGGCTGGTTGGATACTCTGAGTTAAGTGCACGCCAAGACTCTTCTGCTTCCAAAACGTATAAACACTCTTAAGGTGAGCACTCCTAAATGGTAGTGTATACCCACTTGAGGAAAGAAGTTAGAACAAGGACAGATTCCAGACTGGTTGGATACTCTGACTAAGTGCACGCCAAGGCCCCTATGATTCCAAATCATATAATCACTCTTAAGACAAACAGTCATATGTGGCAGTGTTTCCCCAGTTGAGGATTGAATTTAGACAAGGATGGACTCTAGGCTTGTTGGATACTCTGAGCTAAGTGCACGCCAATTTTCTTATGCATCCAAAATGTATAATTTTTTTAAGGTGAATGCTCTTAAATGGCAGTGTCTTCCCACTTTAGGAAAGAAGTGAGAAAAAGGTTGGACTCTAAGAAGCTTGGATACTCTGAGTTAAGTGCATGGCAAGGCCCTTAAGCTTCCAAAACACATAATTGCTCATATGGTTAAGACTCATATGGGGCAGTGTTTTCCCAGTTGAGGAAACATGTTACAACAAGGACAGGCACTAGGCAGGTTGAATACTCTGAGAAAAGTGCACGCCAAGGCCTTTATGTTTCTAAAATGTAAAATTCCGCTTAATACAAAAACCCGTTAAATGGCTGTGTTTTCCCAGTTGAGGAAAGATGTTAAATAAGGACAGGCACTAAGCAGGTTGGATACTCTCAGTTAAGTGCAAGCCAATGTCCTTAAACTTCCAAAACATAAAATCCCGCTTAATACAAAAACCCGTTAAATGAAAGTGTTTTCCCCCTTGTGGAAAGATGTTACAACAAGGACAGACGCTAGGCAGGTAGACTACTCTGAATTAAGTGCATGCCAATGCCCCTAAAAATCCAAAATATATAATCGCTCCTAAGGCGAACACTCATATGTAGCAATGTTTCCCCATTTGATGAATGAAGTTAGAACAAGAACAGAAGCTAGGTAGGTTGGTTGCTCTGAGTTAAGTGCATGCTGAGGCCCTTAGGCTTCTAAAACTTATAATGGATCCTAAGGTGAACACTTATATATGACAGTATTGTCACAGTTGAGGAAAGAAGTTAGAACAAGGTTGGACTCTAAGCATTTGGATATTCTGAGTTAAGTGCATGCCAAAGCTCTTATGCTTCCAAAATGTATAAATGCTCTTAAGGCGAATATTCATAAATGGCAGTGTATTCCCAATTGATGACAGAAGTTAGAAAAAGGATGTACTCTAAGCAGGTGGGATACTCTGAGTTAAGTTCACACCAAGCCTCTTATGCCTTCAAAACTTATAATTGTTTTTACAGCTATCACTCATATGGGGCAGAGTTTTCCCTGTTGAGAAAGAAGTTAGAACAAGGATGGACTCTAACCAGGTTGGATACTCTGAGTTAAGTGCACGCCATGCCCCTTATGCCTTCAAAACATAATAATCACTCTTACGGCTAACACTCATATGGGGCAGTGTTTTCCCAGTTGAAGAAAGATGTTACAACAAGGACAGATGCTAGGCAGGTTGGATACTCTGAGTTAAGTGCCGCCAAGGCCCTTATGCTTCCAAAACTTAAAATCCTGCTTAATACGAAAACCCATTAAATGGCAGTGTTTTCCCAGTTGAGGAAAGATGTTACAACAAGGAAATACGCTAGGCAGGTTGGATACTCTGAGATAAGTGCACGGCAAAGCCCTTATGCTTCCAAAACATATAATCGCTCTTACGGCTAACACTTCTATGGGACACAGTTTTCCCATTTGAAAAAAGAAGTTAGAACAAGGATGGACTCTAAGCAGGTTGGATACTTTGAGTTAATAGCACGCCCAAAGCCCCTATGATTTGAAAATGTATAATCGCTCGTAAGGCAAACACTCATATGTGACAGTGTTTCCCCAGTTGAGGAATGAAGTTAGAACAAGAATGGACACTAGGCAGGTTCGATACTCTCAGTTAAGGCCACGCCGAGACCCTTATGCTCCTAAATCATATAATGGCTCTTAAGGGTAACACTTATATATGGCTGTGTTTTCCCTACTGAGGAAAGAATTTAGAAGAAGGACGGACTCCATCCTGGTTGGATACTCTGAGTTACGTGCAGTCCAAAGCCCTTATGCTTCCATAACCTATCATCGCTCTTATGGCTAACACTGCTGTGGGGTAGAGTTTTCCTGGTTGAGAAAAGAAGTTAGAATAAGGATGGACTCTATGCAGGTTGGATATTCTGAGTTAAGTTCACGCCAAGGCCCTTATGATTCCAAAAGCTATAATCACTATTATGGCTAACACTCATATGGGGCAGTGTTTTCCAACTTGAGGAAAGATGTTACAACAAGGACAGATGCTAGGCAGGTTGGATAATCTGAGTTAATTGCACGGCAAGACGCTTATACTTCCAAAATATATAATCGCTCTTACGGCAAACACTAGAATGGGGCAGAGTTCTCATGGTTGAGAAAAGAAGTTAGAACAAGGATGGACTCTAAGCAGGTTGGATACTCTGAGTTAAGTGTACGCCAAGGCCCTTATGCGTCCAAAATGTAAAATCCTGCTTAAAAGGAAAACCTATTAAATGGCAGTTATTCCCACTTGAAGAAAGAAGTTAGAAAAAGGGCGGTCTCTAGTCAGGTTGGATACTCTGATTTAAGTGCGTGCCAAGCCCCTTATCCTTCCAAAACTATAATTGCACTTATAGCTAACACTCATATGGGGCAGAGATTTCCCGGTTGACAAAAGAAGTTAGAATAAGGATGGACTCTAAGCAGGTTGGATACTCTATGTTAAGTGTACGGCAAAGAACTTTTGCTTCCAAACATAAAACCCCGCTAAATATGAAAACCCATTTAATGGCAGTGTTTTCTCAGTTGAGGAAAGAAGTTAGAACAAGGACAGATACTATGCAGGTTCGATACTCTGAGTGAAGTGTACACCAACCCCTTATCCTTCCAAAACCTATAATTGCTCTTACAGCTAACACTCATATGGGGCAGAGTTTTCCCAATTGAGAAAAGAAGTTACAACAAGAATCAACTCTAAGCAGGTTGGATCCTCTGAGTTATGTGCACACCAAGGCCCTTTTGCTTCACAAACATATAATCATGCTTAATATGAAAACCCATTAAATGACAGTGTTTTCCCACTTGAGGAAAGAAGTTAGAACAAGGTTGGACTCTAAGCAGGTTGGATACTCTGAGTTAAGTGTACGCCAAACCCCTTATGCTTCCAAAATACATAATTGATCTTACAGCTAACACTCAGATGGGGCAGTGTTTTCCCAGTTGAGGAAAGATGTTACAACAAGGACAGGCAGGTTATATACTCTGAGCTAAGTGCACTCCAATGCCCCTATGGATTCAAAAGATATAATCGCTTGTAAGGTGAACACTCATATGTGGCAGTGATTTCCCAGTGGATGAATGAAGTTAGAACAAGGACGGACGCTAGGCAAGTTCGATACACTCAGGTAAGTGCACGCCGAGGTCCTTATGCTTCTAAAACGTATAATGGCTTAAGGCAAAAACTTATATGGCAATGTTTTCCCTATTGAGGAAAGAAGTTAGAACAAGGACGGACTCCAGGCTGGTTGGACACTCTGACTTAAGTGCACGCCAAGGCCCATATGCTTCCAAAATATATAAACACACTTAAGGCGAACACTCATAAATGGCAGTGTAGTCCCACTTGAAGAAAGAAGTTAGAACAAGGACGGAATCTAAGCACGTGGATACTCTGAGTTAAGTTCACATCAAGCCCCTTATGCTTCCAAAACGTAAAATCCAGCTTAATATGAAAACCCATTAAATGGCAGTGTTTTCCCTGTTGAGGAAAGAAGTTAGAACATGGACGGACTCCAGACTGGTTGGATACTCTCTGTTAAGTGCACGCAAAGGCTCTTATGCTTCCAGAAGCTATAATCGCTCTTATTGCTAACACTCATATGGGGCAGTGTTTTCCCAGTTTAGGAAAGATGTTACAACAAGAACAGAGGTGAGGCAGTTTAGATACTCTTTGTTAAGTGCAAGCCAAGGCCCTTTTGCTTCCAAAACTTATAATCGCTCGTAAGGAGAACACAGATATATGGCAGTGATGCCCCAAGTGAGGAATCAATTTAGAATAAGGACGGATGCTAGGCAGGTGGATACATTCAGTTAAGTGCACGTCGAGGCCCCTACAGTTCTAAAAAGTATATGGCTCTTAAGGCGAACACTTATATATGGCAATGTTTTCCCTATTGAGGAGAGAAATTAGAACAAAGACAGATTCCAGGCTGGTTAGATACTCTAACTTAAGTGCAAACCAAGGCCCTTATCCTTCCAAAACATATAAACACTCTTAAGGTGAACACTCATAAATGGCAGTGTATTCCCACTTGAGGAAAGAAGTTAGAACACTGTTGGACTCTAAGCGGGTTGGATAATCTGAGTTAAGTGCATGCCAAGCCTCTTAGGCTTCCAAAACATATAATCATTTTTACGGCTAACACTCGTATGGGGCAGAGTTTTCCCGGTTGAGAAAGAAGTTAGATCAAGGATGGAATCTAAGCAGTTTGGACTCTGAGTTAAGTGCACGCCAAGGCCCTTATGCTTCCAAAACTTATAATTCTGCTTAATAGGAAAACCCGTTAAGTGGCAGTGTTTTTCCAGTTGAGGAAAGAATTTAGGATAAAGAGGGACGCTAGGCATTAAATGGCAGATACTCTGAGTTAAATGGATGCCATAGCCGTATGATTCCAAAATATATAATCACTCTTAAGGCAAACATTCATATGTGGTATTGTTTCCCCACTTGAGGAAAGAAGTTAGAACAAAGTTGGTTTCTAAGCAGGTTGGATACTCTGAGTTAAGTGCATAAAAAGCCCATTATGCTTCCAAAACACATAATCGCTCTTATGGCTAATACTCACACGGGGCAGTGTTTTCCCAGTTGTGGAAGGATGTTACAATAAGGACAGATGCTATGCAGGTTGGATACTCTGAGCTAAGTGCATGCCAAGGCCCTTATGCTTCCAAAACCTAAAATCCCGCTTAATAAGAAATCCCCTTAAATGGCAGTGTTTTCCCAGTTGACGAAAGATGTTACAACAGGGACAGAATCTAGGCTGGTTGGATACTCTGAGTTAGTGCACACCAATGCCCCTATGATTCCAAAACATATAATAGCTCTTCAAGCGAAACTCATATGTGGCAGTATTTCCCCAGCTAAGGATTGAAGTTAGAACAACGATGGACTTTAGGCTGGTGGATACTCTCAGTTAAGTGTACGTCAAGCTCTTACACGTCCAAAACTTATAAATGCTCTTAAGGCGAACACTCATAAATGGCAGTGTTTCCCACTTGAGGAAAGAAGTTAGAACAACGATGGACTCTAAGCAGGTAGGACACTCCGAGTTAAGGGCACACCAAGCCCCTTATGATTCCAAACCATAAAATCTGGCTTTATACAAAAACCCATTAAATGGCAGTGTTTTCCCAGGTAAGGGAAGAAGTTAAAACAAGGACGGAATCTTCAGGTTGGATACACTGAGTTCAGTGCACGCCAATCCACTTTTGCTTCCAAAACATATAATCGCTCTTACGGCTAACACTCATATGTGGCAGTGTGTTCTCTGTTGAGAAAAGAAGTTAGAAGAAGGATGGACTCTAAGCAGTTTGGATCCTCGGAGTTAAGGGCACGCCCAGAACTTTATGATTACAAAACTTAAAATCCCGCTTTATACAAAAACCCATTAAATGGCAGTGCTTTCCCAGTTGAGAGAAGAATTTAGAACAAGGATAGACTCTAAGCAGGTTGGATACTCTGAGCTAAGTACACACCAAGACTCTTATGCTTCACAAATATAGAATCCTGCTTAATACGAAAACCCATTAAAAGGCAATGATTTCACAGTTGAGGAAAATGTTAGAAGAGGGACAGACGCTAGACAGTTTGGATACTCTGAGTTAAATGCATGCTAATACCTTTATGCTTCCAAACATATAACCACTCTTAGGGCTAACACTCATATGTGGCAGAGTTTTCTCTGTTGAGAAAAGAAGTTAGAACAAGGATGGACTCTAAACAGTTTGGATCCTTGGAGTTAAGTCCACGCCCAAACCCTTATGCTTCCAAAATGCAAAATCCCGCTTAATACGAAACCCTTTAAATGGCAGTGTTTTCCCAGTTTAGGAAAGAAGTTAGAACAAGGATGGACTCTAGGCAGGTTGGACACTCTGAGTTAAGTGCACTCCAAGCCCCTTAGCTTCCAGAACAAAAATCCCGCTTAATATGATAACCTGTTAAATGGTAGTGTTTACCTGGTTGAGGAAAGATGTTACAACAAGGACAGACGCTAGGGAGGTTGGATACTCTGAGTTAAGTGCACTCCAAGTCCATTATGCTTCTAAAATATATACTGGCTCTTAGGGCTGACACTCATATGTGGCAGAGTTTTCTCCGTTGAGAAAAGAAGTTAGAACAAGGATGGACTCTAAGCAGTTTGCATCCTCTGAGTTAAGTGCACGCCCAGATCCTTATGCTTCCAAAACACATCATCACTCTTATGGCTGACACTCATATGGGGCAGAGTTTTCTTAGTTGAGAAAACAATTTGGAACAAGGATGGACTCTAAGCAGGTTGGAAACTCTGAGATAAGTGCACGCCATGCCCCTTATGCCTTCAAAACATAATAATCGCTCTTACGGCTAACACTCATATGGGGCAGTGTTTTCCCAGTTGAGGAAAGATGTTACAACAAGGACAGATGCTAGCAGGTTGGATACTCTGAGTTAAGGGCAAGCCAAGGCCCTTATGCTTCCAAAACGTAAAATCCCGCTTAAGATGAAAACCCGTTAAATGACAATGTTTTCCCATTTGATGAAAGATGGTACAACAGGAACAGACCCTAGCCAGGTTGGATACACTGAGTTAAGTATACGCCAATGCTCCTATGATTCCAAAACATAGAATCGCTCTTAAGGTGAACACTCATATTTGACAGTGTTTCCCCATTGTGGATTGAAGTTAGAACAAGGACGGACTCTAGGCTGGTTGGATACTCTGAGCTAAGTGCACACCAAGGCTCTTATACTTCCAAAACTTATAAATGCTCTCAAGGCAAATACTATTAAATGGCAATGTATTCACACTTAGGAAAGAAGTTAGAACAAGGTTGGACTCTAAACAGGTTGGATACTATGAGTTAAGTTCACGCCAAGCCCCTTATGCTTTCAAAACACATGATCACTCTTAGGGCTAACACTCATTTGGGGCAGTGTTTTCCTAGTTGAGGAAAGATGTTACAACAAGGACGGACTCTAGGCAGGTTGGAAAATCTGAGTTAAGTGCAAGCCAAGGTCCTTATTCTTCCAAAACGTAAAAACCTTCTTAAGGTTTTTGAATGCAAACCCATTAAATGGCAGTGATTTCCCAGTTGAGGAAAGATGTTACAACAACTAAAGATACTAGGCAGGCTAGAAAGTCTGAGTTAAGTGCACGCCAAGCCCCTTCTGCTTCCAAAATCTATTATCGCTCTTATGGCTAACACTCCTATGGGATAGAGTTTCCCAGTTGATAATAGAAGTTAAAACAAGGTTCGACTCTAAGCAGGTCGGATACTCTGAGCTAAGTGCATGCAAAGGCCATTATGCTTCACAAACATATAATCCCACTTAATATGAAAACCCATTAAATGGCAGTGTTTTCCCAGTTGAGGAAAGAAGTTAGAACAAGGACAGATGTAGGCAGGCTGGACAGTCTGAGTTAAGTGCACGCCATGCCCCTTATGCTTCCAGAACTTAAAATCCCGCTTAATACGATAACCCATTAAATGACAGTGATTACCCAGTTGAGGAAAGATGTTACAACAAGGACAGATGCTAGGGAGGTTGGATACTCTGAGTTAAGTGCACGCCGAGGCCGTTATGCTTCTAAAACCTATAATGGCTCTTAAGGCGAACACTTATATATGGCAATGTTTTCCCTATTGAGGAAAGAAGTTAGAACAAGGACAGACTCTAGGCTGGTTGGAAACTATGAGCTAAGTGCACACCAAGGCCGTTATGCTTCCAAAACTTATAAATGCTCTCAAGGCGAATACTTTTATTTTTTTATTTGTTTATTTGTTTATTTACAGCATAACAGTGTTCATTGTTTTGGCATCATACCCAGTGTTCCATGCAGTACGTGCCTGCCCTATTACCCACCACCTGGTTCCTCAACCTCCAACCCCACCCCCGCCGCCCCTTCAAAACCCTCTGGTTGTTTTTCAGAGTCCATAGTCTCTCATGGTTCATCTCCCCTTCCAGTTTCCCTCAACTCCCTCTCCTCTCCATCTCCCCATGTCCTCCATGTTATTTGTTATGCTCCACAAATAAGTGAGACCATATGATACTTGACTCTCTCTGCTTGACTTATTTCGCTCAGCATAATTTCTTCCAGTCCGTCCATGTTGCTACAAAAGTTGAGTATTCATCCTTTCTGATGGAGGCATAATACTCCATTGTGTATATGTACCACATCTTCCTTATCCATTCATCCGTTGAAGGACATCTTGGTTCTTTCCACAGTTTGGGGACCATAGCCATTGCTGCAATAAACATTGGGGTACAGATGGCCCTTCATTTCACTACATCTGTATCTTTGGGGTAAATACCCAGCAGTGCAATTGCAGGGTCATAGGGAAGCTCTATTCTTAATTTCTTGAGGAATCTTCACACTGTTCTCCAAAGTGGCTGCACTAACTTGCATTCCCACCAACAGTGTAAGAGGGTTCCCCTTTCTCCACATCCTCTCCAACACACGTTGTTTCCTGTCTTGCTAATTTTGGCCATTCTAACTGGTGTCAGGTGGTATCTCAATGTGGTTTTAATTTGAATCTCCCTGATGGCTAGTGATGATGAACATTTTTTCATGTGTCTGAGAGCCATTTGTAGGTCTTCGTTGGAGAAGTGTCTGTTCATATCTTCTGCCCATTTTTTGATATGATTATCTGTTTTGTGAGTGTTGAGTTTGAGAAGTTCTTTATAGATCCTGGATATCAACCTTTTGTCTGTACTGTCATTTGCAAATATCTTCTCCTATTCTGTGAGTTGCCTCTTTGTTTTGTTGACTGTTTCCTTTGCTGTGCAGAAGCTTTTGATCTTGATGAAGTCCCAAAAGTTCATTTTTGCTTTTTTTCCTTGGCCTTTGGAGACATATCTTGAAAGAAGTTGCTGTGGCTGATATCGAAGAGGTTACTGCCTATGTTTTCCTCTAGGATTCTGATGGATTCCTGTCTCACGTTGAGGTCTTTTATCCATTTCGAGTTTATCTTTGTGTATGGTTTAAGAGAATGGTCGAGTTTCATTCTTCTACATATCGCTGTCCAGTTTTCCCAGCACCATTTATTGAAGAGAGGGTCATTTTTCCATTGAATATTTTTCCTGTTTTGTCGAAGATTATTTCACCATAGAGTTGAGGGACCATATCTGGGCTCTCCACTCCATTCCACTGGTCTATCTGTCTGTTTTTATGCCAGCACCATGCTGTCTTGGTGATCACAGCTTTGTAGTAAAGCTTGAAATCGGGTAATGTGATGCCGCCAGTTTTGTTTTTTGTTTTTCAGCATTTACTTAGCAATTAGGGGTCTCTTCTGACTCCATACAAATTTTAGGATTATTTGCTCCAGCTCTTTGAAAAATATCGGTGGAATTTTGATCAGAATGGCATTAAAAGTATAGATTGCTCTAGGCAGTATAGACATTTTAACAATGCTTATTCATCCAATCCAAGAGCATGGAACAGTCTTCCATCTTTTTGTGTCTTCTTCAATTTCTTTCATGAGTGTTCTGTAGTTCCTCGAGTACAGGTCCTTTACCTCTTTGGTTAGGTTTATTCTCAGATATCATATGGTTCTTGGTGCTATAGTAAATGGAATCGATTCTCTAATTTCCCTTTCTGTATTTTCATTGTTAGTGTATAAGGAAGCCACTGATTTCTGTACATTGACTTTGTATCCTGCCACGTTACTGAATTGCTGTATGAGTTCTAGTAGTTTGGGGGTGGAGTCTTTGGGGTTTTCCATATAAAGAATCATGTCATCTGCGAAGAGAGAGAGTTTGACTTCTTCCTTACCAATTTGGATACCTTTTATTTCTCTTTGTTGTCTGATTGCCATTGCTAGAACTTCTAATACTATGTTGGACAAGAGTGGTGAGAGTGGGCATCCTTGTCTTGTTCCTGATCTCAACGGGAAGGCTGCAAGCTTTTTCCCATTGGGGATGATATTTGCTGTGGGTCTTTCATAGATAGATTTTATGAAGTTCAGGAATGTTCCCTCTATCCCTATACTTTGAAGCGTTTTCATCAGGAATGGAAGCTGGATTTTGTCAAATGCTTTATCTGCATCAATTGAGAGGACCATGTGATTCTTCTCTCTTCTCTTATTGATTTGTTCTATCACACTGATTGATTTGCGAATGTTGAACCAAGCTTGAAACCCAGGGATGAATCCCACGGGGTCATGGTGGATAATCTTTTTAATGTGCTGCTGGATTCTGTTTGCTAGGATCTTGTTGAGAATCTTTGCATCCATATTCATCAGTGATATTGGTCTGAAATTCTCCTTTTCATATGGTCTTTGCCTGGTTTGGGGATCAGGGTAATACTGGCTTCATAAAAAGAGTCTGGAAGTTTTCCTTCTGCTTCAATGTTTTGGAACAGCTTCAGGAGAATTGGTGTTATTTCTTCTTTGAAAGTTTAGTAGAATTCCCCAGGGAATCCATCAGGTCCTGGGCTCTTGTTTTTTGGGAGGTTTTTTGATCACTGCTTCAATCTCATTACTAGATATCGGTCTATTCAGGTTGTCAATTTCTTCCTTGTTCAGTTTTGGGAGTTTGTAGCTTTCAAGGAATGCATCCATTTCATCTAGGTTGCTTAGCTTATTGGCATATAACTGTTGGTAATAATTTCTGATGATTGTTTCTATTTCCTCGGTGTTAGTCATGATCTCTCCCTTTTCATTCATCATTTTATTAATTTGGGCTTTCTCTCTTTTCTTTTGGATTACTGTGGCCAATGGTTTATCGATCTTATTGATTCTTTCCAAAAACCAGCTTCTAGTTTCATTGATACGTTCTACTGTATCTCTCGTTTCTGCCTCATTGATCCCTGCTCTAATCTTGATTATTTCCCTTCTTGCATGTGGAGTTGGTTTGATTTGTTGTTGATTCTCCAGTTCTTTAAGGTGTAGAGACAGCTGGTGTGTTCTGGATTTTTCAATGTTTTTGAGGGATGCTTGGATGGCTATGTATTTCCCCCTTAGAACCGCCTTTGCTCTATCCCATAGGTTTTGGACCGAAGTGTCTTCATTCTCATTAGTTTCCATGAATTGTTTAAGTTCATCTTTGATCTCCTGGTTGATCCAAGCATTCTTAAGCAAGGTGGTCTTTAGCTTCCAGGTGTTTGAGTTCCTTCTGAACTTTTCCTTGTGATTGAGTTCCAGTTTCAAAGCATTTTGATCGGAGAATATGCAGGGAATAATGTCAGTCTTTTGGTATTGGTTGAGTCCTGCTTTGTGACCCAGTATGTGGTCTATTCTGGAGAAGGTTCCATGTGCACTTGAGAAGAATGAGTATTCTGTTGTTTTAGGGTGGAATGCTCTGTATATGTCTATGAGGTCCATCTGGTCCAATGTTTCATTCAATGCTCTTATTTCTTTATTAATTTTCTGTTTCGATGATCTGTCTGTTTCTGAGAGAGGTGTATTAAGATCTCCTACTATTATTGTATTCATATCAATATGACTCTTTATCTTGATTAATAGTTTTCTTATGTAATTGGGTGCTCCCATATTGGGGGCATAGATATTCACAATTGTTAGATCATCTTGGCAGATAGTCCCTTTAAGAATTATGTAGTGTCCTTCTGTATCTCTGACTACAGTCTTTAGTTTAAAATCTAATTTATCTGATATGAGAATCTCTACCCTGGCCTTCTTTTGAGGCCCATTGGCATGAAAGATGCTTCTCCATCCCTTCCCTTTCAGTCTGGGTGTATCCTTAGGTTCAAAATGGGTCTCTTGTACACAACATATGGATGGGTCCTGTCGTTTTATCCAATCTGCAACCCTGTGTCATTTTATGGGCGCATTTAGGCCATTCACCTTGAGAGTGATTATTGAGAGATAGGTTTTTATTGACATCATGTTCCCTTTGAAGTCTTTCTGTCTGTAGATTGTTTCTGTGTTTCTGTTCAATGATATTCTTAGGATTTTTTCTCTTTTATAGGCCCCCCCTTAATATTTCCTGCAGTGTTGGCTTGGTGGTTGCATAGTCTTTTAAGCCTTGCCGGTCTTGGAAACTCTTTATCTCTCCATCCATTTTAAATGTCAGTCTTGCTGGATAGAGTATTCAAGTTCTTCTCATTTAGTACTCTGAATATATTTTGCCAGCCCTTCCTGGCTTGCCAGGTCTCTGTGGAAAGGTCTGACGTTATTCTAATGGGCTTTCCTCTGTATGTAAGAAGCTTCTTTGTCCTAGCTGCTTTTAAGAGGGTCTCTCTTGAAACATAATTCCTCATTCTAACTATAAGGTGTTGTGAGGACTTTCGAGAATCTAAAATTTTGGGAGGAAATCTTTCTGCCTCTAGTACATGAACGTTGTTTCCATTCGTGAGATTGGGAAAATTTTCATAGACAACTTCTTCCACTATATTTTCTAGACTTCTTTCTTTTTCTTCCCCTTCAGGGATTCCAATAATTCTGACGCTGGAACGTTTCATGGCATCGTTTATTTCCCTGATTCTGTTTTCGTGGCTTCTGAGCTGTTTGTTCCAGGCTTTCACCTGATACTTTCTCTCTATCTGTTTGTCCTCCAGATCACTAATTCTATCTTCTGTCTCAGTTACCCTAGCTTTTAGAGTATTTAGATCAGATTGGAACTCATTGAGAGCATTTTGAACATCATCCCTGGTGGCTTTCAGTTCTGCCCTAATCAATTATGTTTGGTCATACATGGCTTTCTCCAACCTAGCTATTTCCTGGATAATTGTTAGTCTGAATTCCTTTTCTGACATATTGTCTATGTCGATAGCCATTAGCTCTGTTGCAGAGGCCGATCCTCTGTATTTTTCTTCTGTTGGGTATTCCTTCTCCTAGTCCTTTCGTTAAGAGATGACTAAACAGATGCAGCTGGACTTATCAATTGTGGTGCAGTCAATGTTCACCCTGGAACGCTTCTGTGCAATCAGGATTCCCCACCCAAATGAGAGAAAAAAGAAAAGAAAAAGAAATAGAGAAGAAGAAAGGAAAAAAAAGGAAAAGAAAAAAGGGAAAAAAAGGGAGAGAGAGAGAGAGAGAGGAAAAAAGGGAAGATAAAAGAGAAGGCTCAGCCCAAATGGGCAACAAGGTATGATTTCTGGAGTATACAAACAAAAACAGAGAAACAAAAAGAGTGATAAAAGTATATGACAAGAGAAAAAAATACGTATACATAAGCAAAAAAAGGGAAGAACCTCATCAGAAAGAACCCCAAGTATAAGATTTATATATTATCAGGACAAACACAAATTCACAGAAACACTGACAGTAGGAAAAATTGGGAGACTGGTTATAAATTCTCAGTGTGGGTGAGGAAGGTTATTTTGATTCTTCCTGAAGGTATCTTGACATTTCTGTTAAGGGACTCAGCTTTCCTATGTTACAGGGGGATTAGAAACTGGTTTGCCTACAGGGGTAGCATTGATTGGGGAAAGGGAATTACCTTGAAGTTTAACTCTATATGTATAGTAGAAAATAAAAATTAAAAAGAATATACTAGACTAAACTAAGTTAAAATTTAAAAAGAATTAAAAAAATAGAAAAGCAAAAGAAAAACACGGGTGTATGTATCAAAAAGTTCAGGTTAGAAGGTTATTAAAGAATTTGATGTACTGGACATCTCAGTGTGATGGTAAATAGGTTAAAAATTATCTGTATTTATTAAAAAAAAAAGAACCAGAATATTGGTAAAGAGTTAAAAATAAAAGTTGTATTTATGAAGTAGTGGTGGTTGTTTTCTTGTAGTCTTTTTTTTTCTTCCTTCCTGGTTTGTTTTCTGGGGGAGGGGCCTGACACGTGGGTTTTCAATGATGTTCCCTGAGTTAGGTCCTCTCGCTCCCCTCAAGGAGGTGAGCTCTGAGGAAACTGATTTTTTTCAGTCTTTTGTTCTCTGGGGGTTTTTATGTCCTTTCATCTGCTTTCTCTCACCTTGACAGCTTTTGATGGTTTTTGGAGGTTTAGAGGAGAGCAAACAGCACCCCGACCTCCCTCTCAGAGAGAAGCCTCAGAATGTTTTCCAAAAGCTGCTGGCAGAGTAGGTTCTGAGTCACTGTCCCTGGGGATGCAGGAGCTCCTCGTTGTACCCAAAACCAGGGCAGTGGTGGCTGTCTAGGCAGCTCCAGACCGCCAGAGAGGTTCAGAGCAGAGATCGCACACTGAGATTTTCCCGCTGTCCTGGGCTGGAAATGTCTGTTTTTTCCAGATGCCAGAGCTCCAGGCTAGCGCCTATGAGCACCTATCCCAAGGGAGGGTGTGGGACACGCACGTTTCAGGATTGCTGTCTGGCCAGGTTCCCAGCCCCTCACGGGAGCCAGACCCCACTCGTTCTTGGGTTCACTGGCTTCAGTCGCACTGGCGGCTCAGGGAGGGAGACCTGATTTCTCCGTCGCACTCTCTCTGGCTTCGCGCCAGCGGAGGCTGTCCTGGGTCCGGGGACTTAGGTCCCTGACCCTAACCGCCCAGGTTCCCACTATTACCCCCCGCGGTCCTTTGCTCTTTGTTTTTTGAGTGCTTTCAACCTGACTCCAAGTTAATGCTGGTCCCCAGACGCAGAGCACTCTCGTGTTGGGATGTTACTTTCTGATCGGTCACCTCTTGTGGCTCCCTCCCCCTTTCGTTTATCTTCTGATATCAGTCCGACGCTCCCAGTCTGCTTTACCTGCCACTGGCATCTTCTGCTCCTGTAGAGATCCAGACGTGTATAATTCTGATCTCAGGCTGATTTCATGGGTAGTCGGAGTTCTTTTGTAGTTGATCAGCTCACTTTAGGGTACAGGTTGAAATGGTGCCTCCTCCTACTTCCCCACCATCTTGACTCCCCCCTCAAGGTGAATACTTTTAAATGGCAATGTATTCCCACTTGAGGAAAGAAGTTAGAACAAGGTTGGACTCTAATCAGGTTGGATACTCTGAGGTAAGCACAGGCCAAGCCCCTTATGCTTCCAAACTTTTAATCGCTCTTAATGCTAACACTCATATTGGGCAGAGTTTTCCCAGTTGAGAAAAGAAGATAGAACAAGGATGGACTGTAAGCAGGTTGGATATCCTGAGTTAAGTGCACGCCAAAGCCCTTATGCTTCAAAAAGTTATAACCCGCTTAAATTGAAAACCCATTAAATGGCAGTGTTTTCCCAGTTGAGTAAAGTAGTTAGAACACAGATGGACACTAGGTGTGTTGGATATTCTGACTTAAGTGCACGCCAAGGCGCTTATGATACAAAATGTATAATCGCTTTTAAGGTGAACACTCATCTGTGACAGTGTTGCCCCAGTTGAGGAATGAAGTTAGAACAAAGTTGGACGCTAGGCGCATTGTATACTCTGTGTTAAGTGCATGCGAAGGCACTTATGCTTCTAAAACTTATAATGGCTATTAAGGCGATCACTAATATATGGCAGTGTTTTCCCTATTGAGGAAAGAATTAGATCAAGGGCGGACTCCAGGCTGGTTGGATACTCTGAGTTAAGTGCACGCCAAGGCCCTTATGCTTCCAAAACATATAAACGCTCTTAAGGCGAACACTCATATATGACTGTGTTGTCCCAGTTGAGGAATGATGGTAGAGCAAGGTCGGATGCTAGGCAGGTTGGACATACTGAGTTTAGTGCACACCAAGGCCCTATGATTCCAAAACATAAAATCAAGCTTAATAAGAAATCCCATTAAATGGCAATGTTTTCCTAGTTGAGGAAATAAGTTACAATAAGGACAGATGCAAGACATGTTAGATACTCTGAGTTAAGAGCACGAAGTCCCTTATACTTTCCAAAACTTATAATCACTCTTAGGGCTAACACTCATATAGGGCAGAGTTTTCCCATTTGAGAAAAGAAGTTAGTACAAGGATGGGCTATTAGCAGGTTGGATACTCTGAGTTAAGTGCCCGCCAAGGCCCTTATGCTTCCAAAACATGTAATCCCGCTAAAAACAAAACAAAACAAAACAAAACAAAAAAACATTGTATATTTTTTCCTGTTTTGTCGAAGATTATTTCACCATAGAGTTGAGGGTCCATATCTGGGCTCTCCACTCTGTTCCACTGGTCTATGTGTCTGTTTTTATGCCAGTACCACGCTGTCTTGGTGATCACAGCTTTGTAGTAAAGCTTGAAATCGGGTAACGTGATGCCGCCAGTTTTGTTTTTGTTTTTCAACATTTCCTTAGCAAATCGGGGTCTATTCTGATTCCATACAAATTTTAGGATTATTTGCTCCAGCTCTCTGAAAAATACCAGTGGAATTTTGGTCAGAATGGCATTAAAAGTATAGATTGCTCTCGGCAGTATAGACATTTTAACAATGTTTATTCTTCCAATCCAAGAGCATGGAACAGTCTTCCATCTTTTTGTGTCTTCTTCAATTTCTTTCATGAGTGTTCTGTAGTTCCTCGAGTACAGGTCCTTTACCTCTTTGGTTAGGTTTATTCCCAGGTATCTTATGGTTCTTGGTGCTATAGTAAATGGAATAGATTCTCTAATTTCCCTTTCTGTATTTTCATTGTTAGTGTATAAGGAAGCCACTGATTTCTGTACATTGACTTTGTATCCTGCCATGTTACTGAATTGCTGTATGAGTTCTAGTAGTTTGGGGGTGGAGTCTTTGGGGTTTTCCATACAAAGAATCATGTCATCTGCAAAGAGAGAGATTTTGACTTCTTTCTTGCCAATTTGGATACCTTTTATTTCTCTTTGTTGTCTGATTGCCATTGCTAAAACTTCTAATACTATGTTTAACAAGTGTGGTGAGAGTCGGCAATATACAATGGAAAAAAGACAGTCCCTTCAATAAATGGTGCTGGGAAAACTGGACAGAAATATGTAGAAGAATGAAACTCGACCATTCTCTTACACCGTACACAAAGATAAACTAGAAATGGATAAAAGACCTCAACGTGAGACAGGAATCTATCAGAATCCTAGAGGAGAGCATAGGCAGTAACCTCTTCGATATCAGCCACAGCAACTTCTTTCAAGATATGTCTCCAAAGGCCAAGGAAACAATGTGAAAATGAACTTTTGGGACTTCATCAAGATCAAAAGCTTCTGCACAGCAAAGGAAACAGTCAACAAAACAAAGAGGCAACCCACGGAATAGGAGAAGATATTTGCAAATGACAGTACAGACAAAAGGTTGATATCCAGGATCTATAAAGAACTTCTCAAACTCAACACTCACAAAACAGATAATCATATCAAAAAATGGGCAGAAGATATGAACAGACACTTCTCCAATGAAGACATACAAATGGCTCTCAGACACATGAAAAAATGTTCATCATCACTAGCCATCAGGGAGATTCAAATTAAAACCACATTGAGATACCACCTGACACCAGTTAGAATGGCCAAAATTAGCAAGACAGGAAACAACGTGTGTTGGAGAGGATGTGGAGAAAGGGGAACCCTCTTACACTGTTGGTGGGAATGCAAGTTAGTGCAGCCACTTTGGAGAACAGTGTGGAGATTCCTGAAGAATTTAAGAATAGAGCTTCCCTATGACCCTGCAATTGCATTGCTGGGTATTTATCCCAAAGATACAGATGTAGTGAAAAGAAGGGCCATCTGTACCCCAATGTTTATTGCAACAATGGCTACGGTCGCCAACTGTGGAAAGAACCAAGATGCCCTTCAACGGACGAATGGATAAGGAAGATGTGGTACTTATACACGATGGAGTATTATGCCTCCATCAGAAAGGATGAATACCCAACTTTTTTATCAACATGGATGGGACTGGAAGACATCATGGTGAGTGAAATAAGTCAAGCAGAGAGATTCAAGTATCATATGGTCTCACTTATTTGTGGAGAATAACAAATAACATGGAGGACATGGGGTGATGGAGAGGAGAGGGAGTTGATGGAAACTGGAAGGGGAGATGAACCATGAGAGTCTATGGACTCTGAAAAACAACCAGAGGGTTTTGAAGGGGCGGCGGGGGTGGGAGGTTGAGGAACCAGGTGGTGGATACTAGGGAGGGCACTTACTGCATGGAGCACTGGGTGTGATGCCAAAACAATGAACACTGTTATGTTGCAAATAAACAAATAAAAAATTTTTTTAAAAAAACCCATTAAACATCAGTGATTTCCCAGTTGAAGAAAGAAGGTAAACAATGACGGATGCGAGGCAGGTTGGATACACTGAGTTATGGATACATAAGTCCAAGGCCCTTATGCTTCCTAAACATATAATCACTCTTATGGCTAACACTCATATGTGGCAGAGTTTTCCCTGTTGAGAAAACTAGTTAGTACTAGGACGAACTCTAAGCAGGTTAGATACTCCGAATTATGTGCATGCCAAGGTCCTAATGCTTTCAAAATGTAAAATCCCGCTTAATATGGAAACCCATTAAATGGCAGTGCTTCCCATTTGAGGAAAGACGTTAGAACAAGGACGGACTCTAGGGAGGTTCGATACTTGTTTTTCAATTCTATTTTTTTAATAAACTTATAATGTATTTTTATGTCCAGGGGTGCAGTTCTGTGGATCACAAGGTTTACACACGTCACAGCACTCACCATAGAACATACCCTCCCCAGTGTCCATAACCCCCCTCCCCCTCTCCCAACACCACCTCCCCCCTGCAACCCCCAGTTTGTTTTGTGCGATTAACAGTCACTTATGGTTTGTCTCCCTCCCAATCCAATCTTCTTTCATTTATTCTTCTCCTATCACCCTAAACCCCCATGTTGCATCTCCATATCCTCATATCAGGGAGATCATATGATAGTTGTCTTTCTCTGATTGACTTATTTCACTAAGCATGATGCCCTCTAGTTCCATCCACGTCGTCATCTTCCAATTCAGGAGCATGGAACATTTTTCCATTTCTTTGTGTCTTCCTCAATTTCTTTCATGAGTAATTTATAGTTTTCTGAGTATAGATTTTTAGCCTATTTGGTTAGGTTTATTTCTAGGTATCTTATAGTTTTGGGTGCAATTGAAAATGGGATTGCCTCCTTAATTTCTCTTTCTTCTGTCTTGTTGGTGTACAGAAATGCAACTGATTTATATGCATTGATTTTATATCCTGACATTTTACTGAATTCCAGTACAAGTTCTAGTAGTTTTGGAGTGGAGTCTATTGGGTTTTTTTACATATAGTACATATCATCTGCGAAGAGTTATAGTTTGAATTCTTCTTTGCTGATTTGGATGCCTTTAATCTCTTTTTGTTGTCTGATTGCTGAGACTAAGATTTCTAGTACTATGTTGAATAGCAGTGCTGATAATGAGCATCCCTGCCATGTTCCTGACCTTAACGGAAAAGCTTTCACTCTTTCTCCATTGAGAATGATATTTGCGGTGGGTTTTTCATAGATGGCTTTGATAATATTGAGGTATGTGCCCTCTATCCCTACACTTTGGAGAGTTTTGATCAGGAAGGGATGCTGTACTTTGTCAAATGCTTTTTCAGCATCTATGGAGAGTATCATATGGTTCTTGTTCTTTCTTTTATTAATGTGTTCTATCACATTGATTGATTTGCGGATGTTGAACCAATCTTGCAGCTCTGGAATAAATCCCACTTGGTCGTGGTGAATAATCATTTTAATGTACTGTTAAATACTATTGGATAGTAATTTGGTGAGAATTTTTGCATCTGTGTTCATCAAGGATAGTGGTCAGTAGTTATCTTATTTGGCGGGGTCCTAGTCTGGTTTTGGGATCAAGGAGATGCTGGCCTCATAAAACGAGTTTGGAAGTTTTCCTTCCATTTCTATTTTTTGGAACAGTTTCAGGAGAATAGGAATTAGTTCTTCTTTAAATGTTTTGTAGAGTTCCCCTGGGAAGCCCTATGGCCCTGGGCTTTTGTTTGTTAGGAGATTTTTGATGACTGTTTCAATCTCCTTACTGGTTATGGGTCTGTTCAGGTTTTCTATTTCTTCCTGGTTCAGTTGTGGTAGTTTATATGTCTCCAGGAATGCATCCATTTCTTCCAGATTGTCAAATTTGTTAGCATAGAGTTGCTCATAGTATGTTCTTATTATTGTCTGTATTTCTTTGGTGTTAGTTGTGATCTCTCCTCTTTCATTCATGATTTTATTGATTTGGGTCCTTTCTCTTTTCTTTTTGATGAGTCTGGCCAGGGGTTTATCAATCTTATTGATCCTTTCAAAGCACCAGCTCCTAGTTTCATTGATTTTTTTCTATTGTTGTTTTTTTTTTTTTTTTTTTTTTTTTTTTTTTTTTTTTTTGGTTTCTATTTCATTGATTTCTGCTCTGATCTTTATGATTTCTCTTCTCCTGCTGGGTTTAGGGTTTCTTTCTTGTTCTTTCTCCAGCTCCTTTAGGTGTATGATAGTTTGTGTACTTGAGACCTTTCTTGTTTCTTGAGAAACTCTTGTACTGCCTTTATGTGTCCCACAGATTTTGAACCATTGTGTTTTCATTATCATTTGTTCCCTTGATTTTTTTCAATTCTTCTTTAATTTCCTGGTTTACCCATTCATTCTTTAGAATGATGCTGTTTAGTTTCCATGTATTTGGGTTCTTTCCAGCTTTCCTCTTGTGATTGAGTTCTAGCTTCAGAGCATTATGGTCTGAAAATATGCAGGAATGATCCTAATCTTTTGATACCAGTTGAGACCTGATATCTGACACAGAATGTGATCTATTCTGCATAATGTTCCATGCGCACTAGAGAAGAATGTGTATTCTGTTGCTTTGGGATGAAATATTGTGATTATATCTGTGATGTCCATCTGGTCCAGTGTTTCATTTAAGGCCTTTATTTCCTTGTTGATCTTTTTTTTCCATTTTATTTATTTTTTCAGCGTAACAGTATTCATTCTTTTTGCACAACACCCAGTGCTCCATGCAAAACGTGCCCTCCCCATTACCCACCACCTGTTCCCCCAACCTCCCACCCCTGACCCTTCAAAACCCTCAGGTTGCCCCAACCTCCCACCCCTGACCCTTCAAAATCCTCAGGTTGTTTTTCAGAGTCCATAGTTTCTTATGGTTCACCTCCCCTCCCCAATGTCCATAGCCCGCTCCCCCTCTCCCAATCCCACCTCCCCCCAGCAACCCCCAGTTTGTTTTGTGAGATTAAGAGTCATTTATGGTTTGTCTCCCTCCCAATCCAATCTTGTTTCCTTTATTCTTCTCCTATCTCCCTACCCCCCATGTTGCTTCTCCAGTCCTCATATCAGGGAGATCATATGATAGTTGTCTTTCTCCGATTGACTTATTTCACTAAGCATGATACGCTCTAGTTCCATCCACGTCGTCGCAAATGGCAAGATTTCATTTCTTTTGATGGCTGCATAGTATTCCATTGCGTATATATACCACATCTTCTTTATCCATTCATCTGTTGATGGACGTCTAGGTTCTTTCCATAGTCTGGCTATTGTAGACATTTGTGCTATAAACATTCGGGTACACGTGCCCCTTTGGATCACTATGTTTTTTTCCTTAGGGTAAAGTGCAATTGCTGGGTCATAGGGTAGTTCTATTTTCAACATTTTGAGGAACCTCCATGCTGTTTTCCAGAGTGGTTGCTCCAGCTTGCATTCCCACCAACAGTGGAGGAGGGTTCCCCTTACTCCGCATCCTCACCAGCATCTGTCATTTCCTGACTTGTTCATTTTAGCCATTCTGACTGGTGTGAGGTGATATCTCATTGTGGTTTTGATTTGTATTTCCCTGATGCTGAGTGACGTGGAGCACTTTTTCATGTGTCTGTTGGCCATCTGGATGTCTTCTTTGCAGAAATGTCTGTTCATGTCCTCTGCCCATTTCTTGATTGGATTATTTGTTCTTTGGGTGTTGAGTTTGCTAAGTTCCTTATAGATTTTGGATACTAGCCCTTTATCTGATATGTCATTTGCAAATATCTTCTCCCATTCTGTCAGTTGTCTTTTGGTTTTGTTCACTGTTTCCTTTGCTGTACAAAAGCTTTTGATCTTGATGAAATCCCAATAGTTCATTTTTGCCCTTGCTTCCCTTGCCTTTGCCGTTGTTCCTAGGAAGATGTTGCTATGGCTGAGTTCGAAGAAGTTGCTGCCTGCATTCTCCTCAAGGATTTTGATGGATTCCTTTCTCACATTGAGGTCCTTCATCCATTTGGAGTCTATTTTCGTGTGTGGTGTAAGGAAGTGGTCCAATTTCATTTTTCTGCATGTGGCTGTCCAATTTTCCCAGAACCATTTATTGAAGAGGCTGTCTTTTATCCATTGGACATTCTTTCCTGCTTTGTCGAAGATGAGTTGACCACAGAGTTGAGGGTCGATTTCTGGGCTCTCTATTCTGTTCCACTGATCTACGTGTCTGTTTTTGTGCCAGTACCATGCTGTCTTGATGATGACAGCTTTGTAATAGAGCTTGAAGTCCGGAAATGTGATTCCACCAACTTTGGCTTTCTTTTTCAATATTCCTTTGGCTATTCGAGGTCTTTTCTGGTTCCATATAAATTTGGGGATCATTTGTTCCATTTCTTTGAAAAAAAATGGATGGTATTTTGATCCGGATTGCATTAAATGTGTAGATTGCTTTAGGTAGCATAGACATTTTCACAATATTTATTTTTCCAATCCAGGAGCATGGAACATTTTTCCATTTCTTTGTGTCTTTCTCAATTTCTTTCATGAGTACTTTATAATTTTCTGTGTATAGTTTCTTAGTCTCTTTGGTTAGGTTTATTCCTAGGTATCTTATAGTTTTGGGTACAATTGTAAATGGGATTGACTCCTTAATTTCTCTTTCTTCAGTCTTGTTGTTGGTGTACAGAAATGCAACTGATTTCTGTGCATTGATTTTATATCCTGACACTTTACTGAATTCCTGTACAATTTCTAGCAGTTTTGGAGTGGAGTCTTTTGGGTTTTCCACATATAGTATCATATCATCTGCGAAGAGTGATAGTTTGACTTCTTCTTTGCCAATTTGGATGCCTTTAATTTCTTTTTGTTGTCTGATTGCTGAGGCTAGGGCTTCTAGTACTCTGTTGAATAGCAGTGGTGATAATGGACATCCCTGCCGTGTTCCTGACCTTAACGGAAAAGCTTTCACTCTTTCTCCATTGAGAATGATATTTGCGGTGGGTTTTTCAGAGATGGCTTTGATAATATTGAGGTATGTGCCCTCTATCCCTACACTTTGAAGAGTTTTGATCAGGAAAGGATGCTGTACTTTGTCAAATGCTTTTCAGCATCTATTGAGAGTATCATATGGTTCTTGTTCTTTCTTTTATTAATGTGTTCTATCACATTGTTTGATTTGCGGATGTTGAACCAACCCTGCAGCCCTGGAATAAATCCCACTTGATCGTGGTGAATAATCCTTTTAATGTACTGTTGAATCCTATTGGCTAGTATTTTGGCGAGAATTTTTGCGTCTGTGTTCATCAAGGATATTGGTCTGTAGTTCTCTTTTTTGGTGGGATCCTTGTCTGGTTTTGGGATCAAGGTGATGCTGGCCTCATAAAATGAGTTTGGAAGTTCTCCTTCCATTTCTATTTTTGGAACAGTTTCAGGAGAATAGGAATTAGTTCTTCTTTAAATGTTTGGTAGAATTCCCCTGGGAAGCCGTCTGGCCCTGGGCTTTTGTTTGTTTGGAGATTTTTGATGACTGTTTCAATCTCCTTACTGGTTATGGGCCTGTTCAGGTTTTCTATTTCTTCCTGGTTCAGTTGTGGTAGTTTATATGTCTCCAGGAATGCATCCATTTCTTCCAGATTGTCCAATTTGTTGGCGTAGAGTTGCTCATAGTATGTTCTTATAATTGTCTGTATTTCTTTGGTGTTAGTTGTGATCTCTCCTCTTTCATTCATGATTTTATTGATTTGGGTCCTTTCTCTTTTCTTTTTGATGAGTCTGGCCAGGGGTTTATCAATCTTATTGATTCTTTCAAAGAACCAGCTCCTAGTTTCATTGATTTTTTCTATTGTTTTTTTTTTGGTTTCTATTTCATTGATTTCTGCTCTGATCTTTATGATTTCTCTTCTCCTGCTCCCACGTTAGGGGCATAGATATTTAAAATTGTTAGATCTTCTTGTTGGACAGACCCTTTGAGTAGGATATAGTGTCCTTCCTCATCTCTTATTATAGTCTTTGGCTTAAAATCTAATTGATGTGATATAAGGATTGCCACTCCAGCTTTCTTCTGATGCCCATTAGCATGGTAATTTGTTTTCCACCCCCTCACTTTAAATCTGGTGGTGTCTTTGCGTCTAAAATGAGTTTCTTGTAGGCAACATATTGATGGGATTTGTTTTTTTTTTAATCCATTCTGATACCTGTGTCTTTTGATTGGGTCATTTAGCCCATTAACTTTCAGGGTAACTATTGAGAGATATGAATTTAGTGCTATTCTATTTCCTCTAAGGTATCTGTTACTGTATATTGTCTCTGTACCTTTATAATCTACTACTTTTAGGCTCTCTCTTTGCTTAGAGGACCCCTTTCAATATTTCCTGTAGAGCTGGGTTGGTGTTGGCAAATTCTTTCAGTTTTTGTTTGTCCTGGAAGCTTTTGAACTCTCCTTCTATTTTCAATGATAGCCTAGCTGGATAGAGTATTCTTGGCTGCATGTTTTTCTCATTGAGTGCTCTGAATATATCATGCCAGCTCTTTCTGGCCTGCCAGGTCTCTGTGGATAAGTCTGCCGCCAATCTAATAGTTTTACCATTGTATGTTACAGACTTCTTTTCTCGGGCTGCTTTCAGGATTTTCTCTTTGTCACTAAGACTTGTAAATTTTACTATTAGGTGACGGGGTGTGGACCTATTTTTGTTGACTTTGAGGGGGGTTCTCTGCATCTCCTGGATTTTTTTTTTTCTCATTTTATTTATTTTTTCAGCGTAACAGTATTCATTCTTTTTGCACAACACCCAGTGCTCCATGCAAAACGTGCCCTCCCCATTACCCACCACCTGTTCCCCCAACCTCCCACCCCTGACCCTTCAAAACCCTCAGGTTGCCCCAACCTCCCACCCCTGACCCTTCAAAACCCTCAGGTTGTTTTTCAGAGTCCATAGTCTCTTATGGTTCGCTTCCCCTCCCCAATGTCCATAGCCCGCTCCCCCTCCCCCAATCCCACCTCCCCGCAGCAACCCCCAGTTTGTTTTGTGAGATTAAGAGTCATTTATGGTTTGTCTCCCTCCCAATCCCATCTTGTTTCATTTATTCTTCTCCTATCTCCTAGCCCCCCATGTTGCTTCTCCATGTCCTCATATCAGGGAGATCATATGATAGTTGTCTTTCTCCGATTGACTTATTTCACTAAGCATGATACGCTCTAGTTCCACCCACGTCGTCGCAAATGGCAAGATTTCATTTCTTTTGATGGCTGCATAGTATTCCATTGTGTATATATACCACATCTTCTTTATCCATTCATCTGTTGATGGACATCTAGGTTCTTTCCATAGTCTGGCTATTGTAGACATTGCTGCTATAAACATTCGGGTACACGTGCCCCTTCGGATCACTATGTTTGTATCTTTAGGGTAAATACCCAGTAGTGCAATTGCTGGGTCATAGGGTAGTTCTATTTTCAACATTTTGAGGAACCTCCATGCTGTTTTCCAGAGTGGTTGCACCAGCTTGCATTCCCACCAACAGTGGAGGAGGGTTCCCCTTTCTCCACATCCTCTCCAGCATCTGTCATTTCCTGACTTGTTCATTTTAGCCATTCTGACTGGTGTGAGGTGATATCTCATTGTGGTTTTGATTTGTATTTCCCTGATGGCGAGTGACGTGGAGCATTTTTTCATGTGTCTGTTGGCCATCTGGATGTCTTCTTTGCAGAAATGTCTGTTCATGTCCTCTGCCCATTTCTTGATTGGATTGTTTGTTCTTTGGGTGTTGAGTTTGCTAAGTTCCTTATAGATTTTGGATACTAGCCCTTTATCTGATATGTCGTTTGCAAATATCTTCTCCCATTCTGTCAGTTGTCTTTTGGTTTTGTTAACTGTTTCCTTTGCTGTGCAAAAGCTTTTGATCTTGATGAAATCCCAACAGTTCATTTTTGCCCTTGCTTCCCTTGCCTTTGCCATTGTTCCTAGGAAGATGTTGCTACGGCTGAGGTCAAAGAGGTTGCTGCCTGCATTCTCCTCAAGGATTTTGATGGATTCCTTTCTCACATTGAGGTCCTTCATCCATTTGGAGTCTATTTTTGTTTGTGGTGTAAGGAAGTGGTCCAATTTCATTTTTCTGCATGTGGCTGTCCAATTTTCCCAGCACCATTTATTGAAGAGGCTGTCTTTTTTCCATTGGACATTCTTTCCTGCTTTGTCGAAGATTAGTTGACCATAGAGTTGAGGGTCGATTTCTGGGCTCTCTATTCTGTTCCACTGATCTATGTGTCTGTTTTTGTGCCAGTACCATGCTGTCTTGATGATGACAGCTTTGTAATAGAGCTTGAAGTCCGGAATTGTGATGCCACCAACTTTGGCTTTGTTCTTCAATATTCCTTTGGCTATTCGAGGTCTTTTCTGGTTCCATATAAATTTTAGGATTATTTGTTCCATTTCTTTGAAAAAAGTGGATGGTATTTTGATAGGGATTGCATTAAATGTGTAGATTGCTTTAGGTAGCATAGACATTTTCACAATATTTATTCTTCCAATCCAGGAGCATGGAACATTTTTCCATTTTTTTGTGTCTTCCTCAATTTCTTTCATGAGTACTTTATAATTTTCTGTGTATAGATTCTTAGTCTCTTTGGTTAGGTTTATTCCTAGGTATCTTATAGTTTTGGGTACAATTGTAAATGGGATTGACTCCTTAATTTCTCTTTCTTCAGTCTTGTTGTTGGTGTACAGAAATGCAACTGATTTCTGTGCATTGATTTTATATCCTGACACTTTACTGAATTCCTGAACAAGTTCTAGCAGTTTTGGAGTGGAGTCTTTTGGGTTTTCCACATATAGTATCATATCATCTGTGAAGAGTGATAGTTTGACTTCTTCTTTACCAATTTGGATGCCTTTAATTTCTTTTTGTTGTCTGATTGCTGAGGCTAGGACTTCTAGTACTATGTTGAATAGCAGTGGTGATAATGGACATCCCTGCCGTGTTCCTGACCTTAACGGAAAAGCTTTCAGATTTTCTCCATTGAGAATGATATTTGCGGTGGGTTTTTCAGAGATGGCTTTGATAATATTGAGGTATGTGCCCTCTATCCCCACACTTTGAAGAGTTTTGATCAGGAAGGGATGCTGTACTTTGTCAAATGCTTTTTCAGCATCTATTGAGAGTATCATATGGTTCTTGTTCTTTCTTTTATTAATGTGTTCTATCACATTGATTGATTTGCGGATGTTGAACCAACCCTGCAGCCCTGGAATAAATCCCACTTGATCGTGGTGAATAATCCTTTTAATGTACTGTTGAATCCTATTGGCTAGTATTTTGGCGAGAATTTTTGCGTCTGTGTTCATCAAGGATATTGGTCTGTAGTTCTCTTTTTTGGTGGGATCCTTGTCTGGTTTTGGGATCAAGGTGATGCTGGCCTCATAAAATGAGTTTGGAAGTTTTCCTTCCATTTCTATTTTTTGGAACAGTTTCAGGAGAATAGGAATGAGTTCTTCTTTAAATGTTTGGTAGAATTCCCCTGGGAAGCCGTCTGGCCCTGGGCTTTTGTTTGTTTGGAGATTTTTGATGACTGTTTCAATCTCCTTACTGGTTATGGGCCTGTTCAGGTTTTCTATTTCTTCCTGGTTCAGTTGTGGTAGTTTATATGTCTCTAGGAATGCATCCATTTCTTCCAGATTGTCCAATTTGTTGGCGTAAAGTTGCTCATAGTATGTTCTTATAATTGTCTGTATTTCTTTGGTGTTAGTTGTGATCTCTCCTCTTTCATTCATGATTTTATTGATTTGGGTCCTTTCTCTTTTCTTTTTGATGAGTCTGGCCAGGGGTTTATCAATCTTATTGATTCTTTCAAAGAACCAGCTCCTAGTTTCATTGATTTTTTCTATTGTTTTTTTGGTTTCTATTTCATTGATTTCTGCTCTGATCTTTATGATTTCTCTTCTCCTGCTGGGTTTAGGGTTTCTTTCTTGTTCTTTCTCCAGCTCCTTTACGTGTAGGGTTAGGTTGTGTACTTGAGACCTTTCTTGTTTCTTGAGAAAGGCTTGTACCGCTATATATTTTCCTCTCAGGACTGCCTTTGCTGTGTCCCACAGATTTTGAACTGTTGTGTTTTCATTATCATTTGTTTCCATGAATTTTTTCAATTCTTCTTTAATTTCCTGGTTAACCCATTCATTCTTTAGAAGGATGCTGTTTAGTCTCCATGTATTTGGGTTCTTTCCAGCTTTCCTCTTGTGATTGAGTTCTAGCTTCAGAGCATTGTGGTCTGAAAATATGCAGGGAATGATCCTAATCTTTTGATACCGGTTGAGACCTGATTTGTGACCCAGGATGGGATCTATTCTGGAGAAGGTTCCATGTGCACTAGAGAAGAATGTGTATTCTGTTGCTTTGGGATGAAATGTTCTGAATATATCTGTGATGTCCATCTGGTCCAGTGTGTCATTTAAGGCCTTTATTTCCTTGTTGATCTTTTGCTTGGATGATCTGTCCATTTCAGTGAGGGGAGTGTTCAAGTCCCCTACTATTATTGTATTATTATTGATGTGTTTCTTTGATTTTGTTATTAATTGGTTGATATAGTTGGCTGCTCCCACGTTAGGGGCATAGATATTTAAAATGGTTAGATCTTCTTGTTGGACAGACCCTTTGAGTAGGATATAGTGTCCTTCCTCATCTCTTATTATAGTCTTTGGCTTAAAATCTAATTGATGTGATATAAGGATTGCCACTCCAGCTTTCTTCTGATGCCCATTAGCATGGTAAATTGTTTTCCACCCCCTCACTTTAAATCTGGAGGTGTCTTCGCGTCTAAAATGAGTTTCTTGTAGGCAACATACTGATGGGTTTTGTTTTTTTATCCATTCTGATACCCTGTGTCTTTTGATTGGGGCATTTAGCCCATTAACATTCAGGGTAACTATTGAGAGATATGAATTTAGTGCCATTATTAGCCTGTAAGGTGACTGTTACTGTATATTGTCTCTGTACCTTTCTGATCTACTACTTTTAGGCTCTCTCTTTGCTTAGAGGACCCCTTTCAATATTTCCTGGAGAGCTGGTTTGGTGTTTGCAAATTCTTTCAGTTTTTGTTTGTCCTGGAAGCTTTTTATCTCTCCTTCTATTTTCAATGATAGCCTAGCTGGATAGAGTATTCTTGGCTGCATGTTTTTCTCGTTGAGTGCTCTGAATATATCATGCCAGCTCTTTCTGGCCTGCCAGGTCTCTGTGGATAAGTCTGCCGCCAATCTAATATTTTTACCATTGTATGTTACAGACTTCTTTTCTCGGGCTGCTTTCAGGATTTTCTCTTTGTCACTAAGACTTGTAAATTTTACTATTAGGTGACGGGGTGTGGACCTATTCTTGTTGACTTTGAGGGGGGTTCTCTGCATCTCCTGGATTTTGATGCTTGTTCCCTTTGCCATATTAGGGAAATTCTCTCCAATGATTCTCTCCAATAGACCTTCTGCTCCCCTCTCTGTTTCTTCTTCTTCTGGAATCCCAATTATTCTAATGTTGTTTCGTCTTATGGTGTCACTTATCTCTCGAATTCTCCCCTCATGGTCCAGTAGCTGTTTGTCCCTCTTTTGCTCGGCTTCCTTATTCTCTGTCATTTGGTCTTCTATATCACTAATTCTTTCTTCTGCCTCATTGATCCTAGCAGTGAGAGCCTCCATTTTTGATTGCACCTCATTAATAGCTTTTTTGATTTCAACTTGGTTAGATTTTAGTTCTTTAATTTCTCTAGAAAGGGCTTTAATATCTCCAGAGAGGGTTTCTCTAATATCTTCCATGCCTTTTTCGAGCCCGGCTAGAATGTTCAGAATCATCATTCTGAACTCTTGATCTGACATATTACCCATGTCTGTGTTGATTAGGTCCCTAGCCTTCGGTACTGTCTCTTGTTCTTTTGTTTGTGGTGATTTTTTCCGCCTTGTCATTTTGTCCAGATAAGAGGATATGAAGGAGCAAATAAACTACTAAAAGGGTGGCAAAGACCCCGGAAAAATGCGCTGTAACCAAATCAGAAGAGACCCCAAATTGTGGGGGGGGAGAAAGGGGATAAAACAGCTTCTGAAAAAAAAAGAAAAAAAAAAAAAAGAAAGAAAAGAATTTAAAAAATAAAACAAATAAAAAAATACAAAAAAGAAAGAAAAAGTATATATATTTAGATGAACTAGTCAAAAAATGTTAAAAAAGAAAAGGGTAAAAGTTTTAAAAAATTTAGCAGAAGAAGAAAAAAGAAAAAAGAAAAAAAAATTGAAAAAAGAAAAAAAAATTGAAAAAAGAAAAAAAAATTGAAGTAGCCGCAAGACTAAAGAATCATGGGGAGAAAGCCATGAGTTCCGTGCTTTGCTTTCTCCTCCTCTGGAATTGCTCTTCTGTCTTAGGAATTGAATCTGCTTTCTTCTTGATAGATGAACTTCGTCCTGGCTGGATATTTTGTTGATCTTCTGGGGGAGGGGCCTGTTGTAGTGACTCTCAAGTGTCTTTGCCCGAGGCGGGATTGCACCGCCCTTACCGGCGGCCGGACTAAGTAATCGGCTCTGGTTCGCTTTTGGGAGCTTCTGTTCCCTGAACGCTTTCCGTAGAGTTCCGGAGGACGGGAATGAAAATGGCGGCCTCCCAGTCTCCGGCCCGGAGGAGCCGAGAGCCTGGGGCCCCACTCCTCAGGGCGCCCCCAGAGGACAGCACCCAATCACTCCCGTATCCCCAGCCTCTAGCCGCGCTCGGAGCTCACCCAGCCCGCGACCAGTTCAAGGTAACCCCGAGCTGAGAGTTCAGTCCTCGGCTCTGTCTTGGCAGCCGGCTTCTCCGTTCTAATAGCTGCGAGCTCTCCGACACTCCGACACCCCCGATCCTTCTGTGACCCTGCGGGGCCTGGGGCCACGCTGGCCCCGCGTGGGCTTCACCCCGGTTTAGCCCCTGGAGCAATGTCCCTCAGTGGAACAGACTTTTAAAAGTCCTGATTTTGTGCTCCGTTCCTCCGCCGCTTGCCGGGAGCCGGCCCCTCCCCCCGCGGTCTATCTTCCCGTCGTTTTAGATTCACTTCTCCGCCAGTCCTACCTTTCAGAAAGTGGTTGATTTTCTGTTTCTAGAGTTGCTGTTCTTCTTCTCTTCGCTCTCCCGTTGGATTTGTAGGTGTTTGCAATGTTTAGATAAGCTATCGAGCTCCATCTCCTGGATTTTAATGCTTGTTCCCTTTTCCATATTAGGGAAATTCTCTCCAATGATTCTCTCCAATAGACCTTCTGCTCACCTCTCTGTTTCTTCTTCTTCTGGAATCCCAATTATTCTAATGTTGTTTCGTCTTATGGTGTCACTTATCTCTCAAATTCTCCCCTCATGGTCCAGTAGCTGTTTGTCCGTCTTTTGCTTGGCTTCCTTATTCTCTGTCATTTGGTCTTCTATATCACTAATTCCTTCTTCTGCCTCATTTATCCTAGCAGTGAGAGCCTCCATTTTTTATTGCACCTCATTGATAGCTTTTTTGATTTCAACTTGGTTAGATTTTAGTTCTTAATTTCTCCAGAAAGGGCTTTAATATCTCCAGAGAGGGTTTCTCTAATATCTTCCATGCCTTTTTCGAGCCTGGCTAGAATGTTCAGAATCGTCATTCTGAACTCTTGATCTGACATATTACCCATGTCTGTGTTGATTAGGTCCCTAGCCTTCGGTACTGTCTCTTATTCTTTTGTTTGTGGTGATTTTTTCCGCCTTGTCATTTTGTCCAGATAAGAGTATATGAAGGAGCAAATAAACTACTAAAAGGGTGGCAAAGACCCCAGAAAAATGCGCTGTAACCAAATCAGGAGAGACCCCAAATTGTGGGGGGGAGAAAGGAGATACAAACAGGTTCTGAAAAAAAAAAAAGAAAAAAATTTAAAAAATAAAACAAATAAAAAATATAAAAAAGAAAGAAAAAATATATATATTTAGATGAACTAGTCAAAAAACGTTAAAAAAGAAAAGGGTAAAAGTTTTAAAAAATTTAGCAGAAGAAGAAAAAAGAAAAAAGAAAAAAAATTGAAAAAAGAAAAAAATTGAAAAAAGAAAAAAAAATTGAAGTAGCTGCAAGACTAAAGAATCATGGGGAGAAAGCATGAGTTCCGTGCTTTGCTTTCTCCTCCTCTGGAATTGCTCTGCCCTCTTAGGAATTGAACCTGCTTTCTCCTTGATAGATGAACTTCGTCCTGGCTGGATATTTTGTTGATCTTCTGGGGGGGGGCTGTTGTAGTGACTCTCAAGTGTCCTTGCCCGAGGCGGGATTGCACCGCCATTACCGGCGGCCGGACTATGTAATCGCTTCGGGTTCGCTTTTGTGAGCTTCTGTTCCCTGAACGCTTTCCGTAGAGTTCTGGAGGATGGGAATGAAAATGGCGGCCTCCAAGTCTCTGGCCCGGAGGAGCCGAGAGCCCGGGGCCCCACTCCTCAGTGCGCTCCCAGAGGACAGCACCCAATCACTCCCGTATCCCCAGCCTCTAGCCGCGCTCCGAGCTCACCCAGCCCGCGACCAGTTCAAGGTATTCCCGAGCTGAGAGTTCAGTCCTCGGCTCTGTCTCTGCAGCCAGCTTCTCCATTCTAATACCTGCGAGCTCTCCGACACTCTGACACCCCCGATCCTTCTGTGACCCTGCGGGGCCTGGGGCCACGCTGACCCTGCGTGGGCTTCACCCTGGTTTAGCCTCTGGAGCAATGTCCCTCAGTGGAACAGACTTTTAAAAGTCCTGATTTTGTGCTCCGTTGCTCGCCACTTGCCGGGAGCCGGCCCCTTCCCCCGCGGTCTATCTTCCCGTCGTTTTAGATTCACTTCTCCGCCAGTCCTACCTTTCAGAAAGTGGTTGATTTTCTGTTTCTAGAGTTGCTGTTCTTCTTCTCTTCACTCTCCCATTGGATTTGTAGGTGTTTGCAATGTTTAGATAAGCTATGGAGCTGATCTCCTGCTACCTGATGTAGTCTCAGGCTGTTGCTTTTCCGCCGTCTTGACTCTTCCCCTCCTTGTTGATCTTTTGCTTGGATGATCTATCCATTTCAGTGAGGGGAATGTTCAAGTCACCTCCTATTATTGTATTATTATTGATGTGTTTCTTTGATTTTGTTATTAATTGGTTGATATAGTTGGCTGCTCCCACGTTAGGGTCATAGATATTTAAAATTGTTAGATCTTCTTGTTGGACAGACCCTTTGAGTAGGATATAGTGTCCTTCCTCATCTCTTATTATAGTCTTTGGCTTAAAATCTAATTGATGTGATATAAGGATTGCCACTCCAGCTTTCTTCTGATGCCCATTAGCATGGTAAATTGTTTTCCACCCCCTCACTTTAAATCTGGTGGTGTCTTTGCGTCTAAAATGAGTTTCTTGTAGGCAACATATTGATGGGTTTTGTTTTTTTTAATCCATTCTGATACCTGTGTCTTTTGATTGGGGCATTTAGCCCATTAACTTTCAGGGTAACTATTGAGAGATATGAATTTAGTGCTATTCTATTTCCTCTAAGGTATCTGTTACTGTATATTGTCTCTGTACCTTTATAATCTACTACTTTTAGGCTCTCTCTTTGCTTAGAGGACCCCTTTCAATATTTCCTGTAGAGCTGGGTTGGTGTTGGCAAATTCTTTCAGTTTTTGTTTGTCCTGGAAGCTTTTGATCTCTCCTTCTATTTTCAATGATAGCCTAGCTGGATAGAGTATTCTTGGCTGCATGTTTTTCTCATTGAGTGCTCTGAATATATCATGCCAGCTCTTTCTGGCCTGCCAGGTCTCTGTGGATAAGTCTGCCGCCAATCTAATAGTTTTACCATTGTATGTTACAGACTTCTTTTCTCGGGCTGCTTTCAGGATTTTCTCTTTGTCACTAAGACTTGTAAATTTTACTATTAGGTGACGGGGTATGGACCTATTCTTGTTGACTTTGAGGGGGGTTCTCTGCATCTCCTAGATTTTGATGCTTGTTCCCTTTGCCATATTAGGGAAATTCTTTCCAATAATTGTCTTCAATATACCTTCTGTTCCCTTCTCTGTTTCTTCTTCTTCTGGAATCCCAATTATTCTAATGTTGTTTCATCTTCTGGTGTTACTTATCTCTCGAATTCTCCCCTTGTGGTCCAGTAGCTGTTTGTCCCTCTTTTGGTCAGCTTCTTTATTCTCTTTCATTTGGTCTTCTATATAACTAATTCTTTCTTCTGCCTCATTTATCCTAGCAGTGAGAGAATCCATTTTTGATTGCACCTCATTAATAGCTTTTTTGATTTCAATTTGGTTAGATTTTAGTTCTTTAATTTCTCCAGAAAGGGCTTTAATATCTCCAGAGAGGGTTTCTCTAATATCTTCCATGCCTTTTTCGAGCCTGGCTAGAATGTTCAGAATCGTCATTCTGAACTCTTGATCTGATATATTACCAATGTCTGTGTTGATTAGGTCCCTAGCCTTTGGCACTGTCTCTTGTTCTTTTGTTTGTGGTGATTTTTTCTGCCTTGTCATTTTGTCCAGATAAGAGGATATGAAGGAGCAAATAAAATACTAAAAGGGTGGCAAAGTCCGCCAAAAATGCGCTGTAACCAAATCAGTAGAGACCCCAAATTGTGGGGGGGGGGGAGAAAGGGGATAAAAACAAGTTCTGAAAAAAAAAGAAAAAAAAATTAAAAAATAAAACAAATAACGAAAAAATATAAAAAAGAAAGAAAAAATATATATATTTAGATAAACTAGTAAAAAAACGGTAAAAAAGAAAAGGGTAAAAGTTTTAAAAAATTTAGCAGAAGAAGAAAAAAGAAAAAAGAAAAAAAATTGAAAAAGAAAAAAAAATTGAAGTAGCTGCAAGACTAAAGAATCATGGGGAGAAAGCCATGAGTTCCGTGCTTTGCTTTCTCCTCCTCTGGAATTGCGCTGCTGTCTTAGGAATTGAACCTACTTTCCTTGATAGATAAACTTCTTCCTGGCAGGATATTTTGTTGATCTTCTGGGGGAAGGGTCTGTTGTAGTGACTTTCAAGTGTCTTTGCCTGAGGCGGGATTGCACCGCCCTTACCAGGGGCCAGACTAAGTAATCAGCTCCAGTTCGCTTTTGGGAGCTTCTCTTCCCTGAACGCTTTCCGTAGAGTTCCAGATGATGGGAATAAAAATGGCAGCCTCATAATCTCTGGCCTGGAGGAGCCGAGAGCCTGGGGCCCCACTCCTCAGTGCGCCCCCAGAGGACAGCACCCAATCACACCCATATCCCCATCCTCTAGCCGCGCTCCGAGCTCACCCAGCCCGCGACCAGTTCAAGGTAACCCTGAGCTGAGAGTTCAGTCCTTGGCTCTGTCTCTGTAGCCGGCTTCTCCGTTCTAATACCTGCGAGCTCTCCAACACTCTGACACTCCTGATCCTTCTGTGACCCTGCAGGACCTGGGGCCATGCTGACGCCGCGTGGGCTTCACCCTGGTTTAGCCTCTGGAGCAATGTCCCTCAGTGGAACAGACTTTTAAAAGTCCTGATTTTGTGCTCCGTTCCTCCAACTCTTGCCGGGAGCCAGGCCCTACCCCCGTGATCTATCTTTCCGTCGTTTTATATTCACTTCTCCGCCAGTCCTACCTTTCAGAAAGTGGTTGATTTTCTGTTTCTAGAGTTGCTGTTGTTCTTCTCTTCGCTCCCCCGTTGGATTTGTAGGTGTTTGCAAGGTTTAGATAAGCTATCAAGCTGATCTCCTGCTACCTGATGTAGTCTCAGCCTGCAACTTCTCTGCCATCTTGACTCCTCCCCTCTCAGGTTGGATATTCTGACTTAAGTTAACGGTAAGGCCCTTGTCCTTCCAAAACATATAATCCCGCTTAAAATGAAAACCCATTAAATGACAGTGTTTTTGATATTGAGGAAACAATTTAGAACATGGATAGATGCTATGCTGGTTGGATACTCTGAGTTAAGTACACGCCAAGACCCATATGATTCCAAACGTATAATTGATTTTTTTTTTTTTTACGTATGATCGATCTTAAGGTGAACACTCATATGGGGCAGTGTGGCCTGAGTTGAGGAATGAAGTTAGAACAAGGTCAGATGCTAGGTAAGTTGGATACTCTGCAGTTAAGTGCATGCCAAGGCCCTTAAGTTCCCAAAACGTATAAACGCTCTTAAGGAGAACACTCATAAATGGCAGTGTATTGCCACTTGAGGAAAGAATTTAGAACAATGACGGATTCCAGGCTGGTTTCATACTCTGAGTTATGTGCAAGCCAAGGTCCTTATGCCTCTAAAACGTATACTGGCTCTTATGGCGAACAGTTATATATGGAAGTGTTTTCCCTATTATGGAAAGAAGTTAGAACAGGGATGGTCTCCAGGCTGGTTGAATACTCTGAGTTAAGTGCACGCCAAGGCCCTTATGCTTCAAAAAGCTATAATCGCTCTTATGGCTAACAATCATATGGGGCAGTGTACCACGTTGAAGAAAGATATTATAACAAAGACAGGAGCTAGGCAGGTTGGACACTCTGAGTTAAATGCACAGCAAGGCCCTTATGCTTTCAAAACATATAATCCCTCTTATGGCTAACACTCATATGGGGGATAGTTTTCCAGGTGGAGAAAAGAAGTTAGAACAAGGACTGACTTTAAGCAGGTTGGATATTCAGAGTTAAGAGCAAACCAAGGGCCTTATGCTTCCAAAACGTAAAATCGGGCTTAATACAAAAACCCCCTAAAATGCAGTGTTTTCCCCATTGAGGAAAGAAGTTAGAACAAGTAGTTACGCTAGGCAGGTTGGACACTCTGAGTTAAGTACACGCCAAAGCCCTTATGCTTCCAAAACGTATAAATGCTCTTATGGCTAACACTCATATAGGGAAGAGTTTTCCTGGTTGAGGGAAGATGTTATAACAAGGACAGACTCTAAGCAGGTCGGATAACCTGAGTTAAGCTAATGCCAAGGCCCTTGTGCTTTCAAACGTTTAATTCTGCTTAAAACAACAACAACAAAAAATTAAATGGCAGTATTTTCCCAGTTGAGAAATGATGTTAGAACATGGACGGACGCTAGGCTAGCTGGATACTCTGAGTTAAGTGCATGCCAAGGCGCTGATGATTCCAGAACATATACTTGCTCTTATGATGAACACTCATATATGGCAGAGTTTTCCCTGTTGAGAAAAGTAGTTAAAACAAGGATGGACTCTAAGCAGGTTGCATACTCTGAGTTAAGTGCACTCCGAGGCCTTTAGTCTTCCAAAACTTGTAATCCCACTTAAAACAAAAACCCATTAAATGGCTCTGTTTTCCCAGTTGCAGAAAGAAGTTAGAACAAGGACGGACCCTAGGCAGGTTGGATACTCTTAGTTGAGTGCACGCCAAGGCCCCTATGATTCCAAAACTTATCATCGCTCTTAAGGCGAACACTCATATATGGGAATACACTTGAGGAAAGAAGTTAGAACAAGGTCGGACACTAGGCATTTTGGATACTCTGAGTTAAGTGCATGCTAATCCCCTTATGCTTCCAAAACTTATAATCACTGTTATGTCTAACACTCATATAGGGCAGAGTTTTCCCGGTAGAGAAAACGAGTTAGAACAAGGATGAACTCTGAGCAGGTTGGATACTCTGAGGTAAGTGAACGCCAAGGCCCTTATGCTTCCAAAAGTATAATCCTGCTTAATAGGAAAACCCGTTAAATGGCACTGCTTTCCCAGTTGAGGAATGATGTTACAAGGACAGATGCTAGTCAGGTTCGATAATCGGAGCTAAGTGAATGCCAAGTCCCTTATGCTTCCAAAACCTATAATTGCTCTTATGGCAGGTTGGATACTTTGAGTTAAGTGCACGCCAATGCCCTTATGCTTCCAAAATGTATAATTCCGCTTAAAACGAAAACTTATTAAATGGCAGTGTTTTCCCAATTGAAGAAATAGTTAGAACAAGGACGGACGCTGGGCAGGTTGAATACTCTTAGTTAAGTGCACGCCAAGGCGCTGATGATTCCACAACGTATAATCGCTCTGAAGGGGAAAACTCATATGTGGCTGTGTTGCCCCAGGTGAGGAATGTTGTTAGAACAAATTCGCATGCTAAGTCCCTTATGCTTTCCAAAATTTATAATCACTCTTAATGGCTAACACTCATATGGGGCAGAGTTTTCCCGGGTGAGAAAAGAAGTTAGAACAAGGATGGGCTCTAAGCCGGTTAGATATCTGAGTTAAGTGCACACCAATGCCCTTAAGCTTGGAAAAAGTATAGTCCCACTTAAAACGAAAACGGATTAAATGGCAGTGTTTTCCCAGTTGAAGAAAGAAGGTAGAACAAGACGGAAGCTTGGCAGGGTGGACACTCTGAGTTGAGTGCATGCCAAGGCCCCTATGATTCCAAAACGTATAATCTCTCGTAAGGCGAACCCTCATATGTGGCAGTGTTTCTCCAGTTGGGGAATGAAAGTAGAACAAGGACGGATGCTAGGCAGGTTAGATACCCTCAGTTAAGTGCACACGGAGGCCCTTATGCTTCTAAAATTTATAATGGCTCTTAATGCGAACACTCATATGTGGCAGTGTTTTCCCTATTGAAAATAAGGTAAAACAAAGGACTCCAGGCTGGTTGGATAATCTGTGTTAAATGCATACCAAGGCCCTCATGCTTCCAAAACTTATAAATGCTCGTAAGGCAACCACTCATAAATGGCAGTGTATTCCCACTAGTGGAAAGAAGTTAGAACAAGGATGGACTCCAGGCTGTTTGGATACTCTGAGTTAACTGCACGCCATGGCCCTAATGCTTCAAAAAGCTATAATCGCTGTTACGGCTAACACTCATATGAGACAGTGTTTACCCACTTGAGGAAAGGTGTTATAACAAGGACAGATGCTAGGTAGGTTGGATACTCTGACTTAAGTGCATGGCAAGGCCTTTAGGCTTCCAAAACTTATAATCGCCCTTATGGCTAACACTCCTATGTGACAGAGTTTTCCCTGTTGAGAAAAGTAGTTAGAACAAGGATGGACTCTAAGCAGGTTGCATACTCTGAGTTAAGTTAATGCCAAGGCCCTTGCCTTTCCAAAACTTATAATCCCGCTTAAAAGGAAAACCCATTAAATGGCTTTGTTTTCCCAGTTGCAGAAAGAAGTTAGAAGACGTACAGATCCTAGGCAGGTTGGATACTCTGAGTTGAGTGCACGCCAAGGCCCCTATGATTCCAAAAGTTATAAAACTCTTAAGGTGAACACTCATAAATAGCAGTGTATTCCCACTTGAAGAAATAAGTTAGAACAAGGACGTACACTAGGCATTTTGGATACTCTGATTTAAGTGCACGGTAGAACCCTTATGCTTCCAAAACGTAAAATCCCGCTTAATACAATAACCCATTAAATGGCAGAGAAAGACCTGACAATAAGGACAGATGCTAGGCAGTTTAGATACTCTGAGTTAAGTGCACGCCAAGGACCCTATGATTCCAAAACGTATAATCCCATTTAAAATGAAAACCCATTAAATGGCAGTGTTTTCCCAGGTGAAGAACGAAGGTAGAACAAGGACAGACGCTAGGAAGTTTGGATACTCTCAGTTAAGTGCACATCAGGGCCCTTATGCTTCCAAAAGCTATAATTTCTCTGACGACTAACACTCATATAGGGAAGAGTTTTCCGGGTTGAGAAAAGAAGTTAGAACAAGGACGGACTCTAAGCAGGTTGGATACTCTGAGTTAAGATAACACCAAGGTCCTTGTGCTTCCAAAACTTATAATCCCACTTAAAATGTAAACCCATTAAATGGCAGTGTTTTCCCAGTTGAGGAAATAAGTTAGAAAAAGGATGGATGGTAGGCAGGTTGGATACTCCGAGTTAAGTGCACGCCAAGGCACCGATGATTCCACAACATATAATTGCTCTTAAGGTAAACACTCATATGTGGCAGTGTTGCCCCAGTTGAGGAATGAAGTTAGAACAAGTTCGGACGCTAGTCAGGTTGGATACTCTGAGTTAAGTGCATTCCGAGGCCCTTATGCTTCCAAAATGTGTAATCCTGCTTAAAATGAAAACCTATTAAATGGCAGTGTTTTCCCAGTTGAGGAAAAAGTTACAACATGAACAGATGCTAGGAAGATTGGATACTCTGAGTTAAGTGCACGCCAAGGCACCCATGATTACAAAACGTATAATCGCTCTTAAGGTGAACACTCATATGTGGCAGTGTTGTCCCGGTTGAGGAATGAAGTTAGAACAAGGTCGGATGCTAGGCACGTTGGATACTCTGAGTTAAGTGCACACCGAGGCCCTTATGCTTCCAAATCATATACTCATATATGGCAGAGTTTCCCTGTTGAGAAATGTAGCTAGAACAAGGACGGAATCTAAGAAGGTTGGATAATCTAGGCTAAGTGCACACCAAGGCCCTAATGCTTCCAAAATGTAAAATCCCGCTTAATATGAAAACACATTAAATGGCAGTGTTTTCCCAGTTGAGGAAAAGAAGTTAGAAAAAAGAGGGACGCTAGGCAGGTTGGGAAATCTGAGTTAAGTACATGTCAAAGCCCTTATGCTTCCCAAAGCTATAATTGCTCTTACGGCGAACACTCATATGGGGCAGAGTTTTCCCGGTTGGAAAATGAAGTTAGAACAGGACCGACTCTAAGCATGTTGGATACTCTGAGTGAAGTTAACGCCAAGGCCCTTGTGCTTCCAAAATCTGTAATCCCACTTAACACGAGAAACCATTAAATGACAGTGTTTTCCCAGTTGAGGAAAGAAGTTAGAACACGGAAGGACGCTAGGCATGTTGGATACTCTGAGTCAAGTGCACGCCAAGGCACATATGATTCCACAACCTATAATCATTCTTAAGGTGAACACTCATATGTGGCAGTGTTGCCCCAGTTGAGGAATGAAGTTAGAACAAGGTCGGATGGTAGGCATGTTTTTTTTTTTGTTTTTGTTTTTTGTTTTTCCATTTTATTTATTTTTTCAGCAGAACAGTATTCATTGTTTTTGCACAACACCCAGTGCTCCATGCAAAACGTGCCCTCCCCATTACCCACCACCTGTTCCCCCAACCTCCCACCCCTGACCCTTCAAAACCCTCAGGTTGTTTTTCAGAGTCCATAGTCTCTTATGGTTCGCCTCCCCTTCCAAATTTTTTTTTAATAAACATATAATGTATTTTTATCCCCAGGGGTACAGGTCTGTGAATCGACAGGTTTATACACTTCACAGCACTCACGATAGCACATACCCTCCCAATGTCCATAGCCCCCTCCCCCTCTCCCAATCCCACCTCCCCCCAGCAACCCCCAGTTTTTTTTGTGAGATTAAGAGTCATTTGGTAGGCGTGTTTGATACTCTGATTTAATTGCACACCGAGGCCTTTTTGCCTCCAAAACGTAAAATCCAGCTTAATATGAAATCCCGTTAAATGGCAGTGTTTTCCCAGTTGAGGAAAGATGTTACAACAGGGACAGATGCTAGGTAGGTTAGATACTGTGAGCTAAGTGCTCTCCAAGTCTCTTATGCTCTCAAAAACTATAATCGCTCATATGGCTAACACTCATATGGGGCAGTTTTCCCTGTTGAGAAAAGAAGTTTGAACCAGGATGGACTCTAAGCAGGTTGGATAATCTGAGTTAAGTGCATGCCAAGGCCCTTATGCTTCCAAAACGTATAATCCCGCTTAAAACGAAAACCCGTTAAATGGCAGTGTTTTCCCAGAAGAAGAAAGAAGGTAGAACAAGGATGGACGCTAAGCATATTGGATACTCTGAGTTAAGTGCATGCCAAGGCTGCTATGATTCCAAAACGTATAATCGCTCGTAGGTGATTGGATACTCTGAGTTAAGTGCACACCAAGCCCTTTATGCTTCCAAAACATAATAATCACTCTACCGGCTAACACTCATATGGGGCAGTGTTTTCCCAGTTGAGGAAAGATGTTACAACAAGGACAGATGCTAGGCAGGTTGGATATTCTGGGTTAAGTGCACGCCAAGGCCCTTATGCTTCCAAAATGTAAAATCCCGCTTAATACGAAAACCCGTTAATGGCAGGGTTTTCCCAGTTTAGGAAAGATATTACAAAAAGGACAGACACTAGACAGGTTAGATACTCTGAGTTAAGTGCAAGCCAAGGCACTTATGCTTCCAAAAGGTAAAATCCCACGTAATATGAAAATCCATTAAATGACAGTGTTTTCCCATTTGATGAATGATGTTACAACAAGGAAAGAAGCTAGGCAGGTTGGATACTCTGAGTTAAGTGCACGCCAATGCTCCTATGATTCCAATATATATTATCACTCTCAAGGCGAACACTCATATGTGGCAGGGTTTCCCCATTTGAGGATTGCAGTTACAACAAGGATGGACTCAAGGCTGGTTGGATACTCTGAGATAAGTGCATGCCAAGGATCTTATGCTTCCAAAACCTATAAAAGCTCTTACGGCGAACACTCATAAATGGCAATGTATTCCCACTTGAGGAAAGAAGTTAGAACAAGGTTGGACTCTAGGCAGGTTGGATATTCTGAGTTAAGTACACGCTAAACCCCTTATGCTTCTAAACACGTAATCCCTCTTATGGCTAACACTCACTTGGAGTAGTGTTTTCCCAGTCCAGAAAAGAAGTTAGAACAAGGACGGATTCTAGGCAGGTTGGACACTCTGAGTTAAGTGCATGCCAAGCCCCTTATGCTTTCAAAACTTAAAATCCTGCTTAATACAATAACCCGTTAAATGGCAGTGTTTACCCAGCTGAGGAAAGACGTTACAACAAGGACAGACGCTAGGGAAGTTGGATACTCTGAGGTAAGTGCACGCCAAGACCATTTTGCTTCCAAAACCTATAATCGCTCTTATGGCTCACACTCATATGGCAGTATTTTCCCAATTGAGGAAAGATGTTACAAGGAGAGACGCTAGGCAGGTTAGTTACTCTGAGCTAAGTGCTGGCCAAGTCCCTTATGCTCCCAAAACCTATAATCGCTCTTATGGCTAACATTTATATGGGACAGAGTTTTTTCTGTTGAGAAAAGAGGTAAGAACAAGGATGGACTCTAAGCAGTTTAGATACTCTGATTTAAGTGTACACCAAGGCCTTTAGGCTTCCAAAATGTATAATCCTGCTTAAAACAAAATCCCATTAAATGGCAGTATTTTCCCATTTGAAGAAAGAAGGTAGAACAAGGAAGGATGCTAGGCAGGTTGGATAATCTGAGTTAAGTGCACGCCAAGTCCCCAATGATTCCAAAACTTATAATCATTCTTAAGGCAAACACTCATATGTGGCCGTGTTTCCCCAGTTGAGGAATATCGTTAGAAGATGGACGGATGCTAGACATGTTGGATACTCTCAGTTAAGTGCACGGAAAGGCCCCTATGATTGCAAAACATATAACCCCTCTTAAGGTGAACACCCATATGTGGCAGTGTTGCCCCAGTTGACGAATGAAGTTAGAACAAGGTCAGACGCTAGGCAGTTTGGATACTCTGAGTTAAGTGCATGCTGAGGCCCTTATGCTTCTAAAACTTATATTGGATCTTAAGGTGAACACTTATACGTGGCAGTGTTTTCTACTGAGGAAAGAAGTTAGAACAAGGAATCCAGGCTTGTTGGATACTCTGAGTTAAGTGCACTCCTAAGATCTTATGCTTCCAAAACGTATAAACTCTCTTAAGCTGAACACTCATAAATGGCAGCGTATTCCCACTTGAGGAAAGAAGTTAGAACAACGACAAACTCTAGGCAGGTTGGATTCTCTGAGTTAAGTGCACGCCAAACCCTTATGCTTCCAAAACGTATAATCGCTCTTAAGGTTAAGTGTCATAAGTGGCAGTGTGTTCCCATTTCAGGAAAGAACTTAGAACAAGGGCAGACTATAAGCAAGTTGGATGCTCTACGTTAAATGCACACCAAGTCCCTCATGCTTCCAAAACGTATAATCGCTCTTAAGGTTAAGGCTCATACGTGGCCGTGTGTTCCCAGATGAGGAAAGAACTAAGAACAAGGGCAGCTGCTAAGCAAGTTGTATACTCTGAGTTAAGTGCACACCGAGGCCATTATGCTTCCAAAACATTTAATCACTCTTCTGGCTAACACTCATATGTGGCAGAGTTTTCCCCACTTGAGAAAACAAGTTAGAAGAAGGACGGACTCCAGGCAGGTTGTAGACACTGAGTTAAGTGCATGTCAATGCGATTATGCTTCCAAAACATATAATCCCGCTTAAAACGAAAACCCATTCTGGCAGGGTTTTACCAGTTGAGGAAATAAGTTAGAACAGGATGTACTCTAGGCAAGTTGGATACTCTGAATTAAGTGCACACCAAGTCCCTTAGGCTTCCAAAATATATAATCGCTCCTAAGGTTAAGTTGCATAACTAGCAGTGTGTTCCCAGTTCTGGAAAGAACTTAGAACAAGGAGGGATTATAAGTAAGTTGCATGCTCTAAATTAAATGAGGCCAAGTCCCTTATGCTTCCTAAACATATAATTGCTCTTAAGGTTAAGTCTCATTAGTGGCAGTGTGTTCCCAGTTTAGGAAAGAACTTATAAGAAGGGTAGACTATAAGTTTGTTGGATTTTCTGAGTTAAGTGCACACCAAGTCCCTTATGCTTCCAAAACATATAATCGCTCTTAATGTTATGTCTCATACATGGCAGTGTGTTCCCAGTTGAGGAAAGAACTTAGAACAAGGCGGACTATAAGCAAGTTGGATGTTGTATGTTAAGTGCACGCCAAGTCCCTTATGCTTCCAAAACGTATAGTCGCTCTTAAGATTAAGTCTCATAAGTGGCAGTGTGTTCCTAGGTGAGGAAAGATCTTAGAACAAGGGCAGATAATAAGCATATTGGATACTTTAATTTAAGATCACGTGAAGGACCTTATGCTTCCTAAACCTATAAACACACTTAAGGCGAACACTCATAAATGGCAGTATTTTCCCAGTTGAGCAAAAAGCTAGAACAAGGCCGGATTCTAGGAGGTTGGATACTCTGAGTTAAGTGTATGCCAATGTGCTTATGCTTCCAAAACCTATAATCCCACTTAATACAAACACCCATTCTGGCAGTGTTTTCCAGTTGAGGAAAGAAGTTAGAACAAGGACGGACTCGGCAAGTTGGATACTCTGAATTAAGTGCACACCAGGTCCTTTATGCTTCCAAAATGTATAATCGCTCTTAAGATTAAGTCTTATAAGAGGCAGTGTGTTCCCACTATAGGAAATAACTTAAAACGAGGGTGGAAGATAAGCTAGTTGGATGCTCTAAGTTAAAGGCAGGCCAAGTCCCTTATGCTTCCAAAACATATAATCACACTTAAGGTTACATCTCATACTTGGCAGTGTGTTCCCAGTAAAGGAAAGAACTTAGAACAAGGGCAGACTATAAGCAAGTTGGATACTCTGAGTTAAGTGCACCCAAAGACGCTTATGCTTCCAAAACATAAACTCGATCTTAAGGTGAAGACTCATAAGTGGAAATGTGTTCCCAGTCGTGGAAAGAAGTTAGAACAACGGCGCACTATATGCAAGTTAGATACTCTAAGTTAAGTGCACGCCAAGTCCCTTATGATTCCAAAACTTATAATCGCTCTTAAGGTTAAGTCTCATAAGTGGCAGGGTGTTCCCAGGTGAGGAAAGATCTTAGAACAAGGGCAGATGATAAGCATGTTGGATACTCTGAGTTAAGTGCACGTGAAGGCCCTTATGCTTCCAAAACCTATAAATGCACATAAGGCAAACTCTCAAAAATGGCAGTTTTTTCCCAGTTGAGGAAAGAAGTTAGATCAAGGGTGGACGCTAGGCAGGTTGGAGACTCTGAGTTAAGAGTATGCCAATGCGGGGGAGTCAAGATGGCGGGGAAGTAGGAGGAGGTACCATTTCAACCTGTACCCTTAAGTGAGCTGATTACCTACCAAAGAACTCCAACCACCCATAAAATCAGCCTGAGATCAGAATTATACACGTCTGGATCTCTACAGGAGCAGAAGACACCAGTGGCAGGTAAAACAGACTGGGAGCATCAGACTGATATGGGAAGATAAACAAAAGGGGGAGGGAGCCACCAGAGGTGAGCTATTGGAAAGTAATACCCCAACACGAGAGTGCTCTGCGTCTGGGGACCAGCATTAACTTGGAGTCTGGTTGAAAGCACTCAAAAAACGAAGAGCAAAGGATTGCGGGGGGTAATAGTGGGAACCTGGGCGGTTAGGGTCAGGGACCTAAGTCCCTGGAACCAGGACAGCCTGCCCTGACACTGAGCCAGAGAGAGTGTGGTGGAGAAATCAGGTCTCAGTCCCTAAGCCACCAGTGCGTCTGAATGCCAGCGCGCCCTAGAACGAGTGGGGTCTGGCTCCCATGAGGGGCTGGGAGCCTGGCCAGACAGCAATCCTGAAACACACGTGTCCCACACCCTCCCTTGGGATAGGTGCTCATAGGCTCTAGCCTGGAGCTCTGGCATCCGGAAAAACCAGACATTCCCAGCCTGGGACAGTGGGAAAACCTCAGTGTGCGATCTCTGCTCCGAACCTCTCTGGCTGTCTGGAGCTGCCAAGACAGCCACTGCTGCCCTGCTTTTGGGTAAAACGAGGAGCTCCTGCATCCCCAGGGACAGTGACTCAGAACCTACTCTGCCAGCAGCTTTTGCAAAACATTCTGAGGCTTCTCTCAGAGAGGGAGGTCAGGATGCAGTTTGCTCTCCTCTAAACCTACAAAAACCATCAAAAGCTGTCAAGGTGAGAGAAAGCAGATGAAAGAACATAAAAACCCGCAGAGAACAAAAGGCTGAAAAAAAACAGTTTCCTCAGAGCTCAACCTCTTGAGGGGAGCAGGAGGACCTAACTCAGGGAACATCATTGTCTGAAAACCCACGTGGCAGGCCCCTCCTCCAGAAAACCAACCAGGAAGGAAGAAAAAAAAAAAAAGACTACAAGAGAGCAACCACCACTACTTCATAAATACAACTTTTATTTTTAACTCTTTACCAATATTCTAGCTTTTTTTTATATATACAGATAATTTTTTAACCTATTTACCACCACACTGAGATGTCCAGTACATTAAATTCTTTAATAAACTTCTAACCTAAACTTTGGATACATATACCCGTGTTTTTCTTTTGCTTTTCTATTTTTTAAATTCTTTTTTAATTTTAACTTAGTTTAGTCTAGTTTATTCTTTTTTAATTTTTATTTTCTACTATACATATAGAGTTAAACTTCAAGGTAATCCCCTTTCCCCAATCAATGATACCCATATAGGTAAACAAGTTTCTAATCCCCCTGTAACTTAGGAAAGTTGAGTCCCTTAACAAAAACATCAAGATACCTCCAGGAAGAATCAAAATAACCTTCCTCACCCACACTGAGAATTTATAACCAGTCTCCCAATTTTTCCTTCTGTCAGTGTTTCTGTGAATTTGTGTTTGTCCTGATAATATATAAATCTTATACTTGGGGTTCTTTCTGATGAGGTTCCTCCCTTTTTTTGCATATATATATATGCAAATATATATGTCTGTTTTTGTTTGTATACTTCATAAATCTTACCTGTGGCCCACTTGGGGTGAGCCTTCTCTTTTATCTTCCCTTTTTTTCCTATCTCTCTCTCTCTCTCTCTCTCTTTTTTTTTCCTTTTTTCTTTCCCCCTTTTTTATTTCTTCTTCTCTATTTCTTTTTCTTTTCTTTTTTCTCTCATTTGGGTGGGGAATCCTGATTGCACAGAAGCGATCCAGGGTGCACATTGACTGCACCACAATCGATAAGTCCAGCTGCATCTGTTTAGTCATCTCTTTCCAAAATGACTAGGAGAAGGAATACCCAACAGAAGAAAAATACAGAGGATGGGCCTCTGCAACAGAGCTAATGGCTATCGACATAGACAATATGTCAGAAAAGGAATTCAGACTAACAATTATCCAGGAAATAGCTAGGTTGGAGAAAGCCATGTATGACCAAACATAATTGATTAGGGCAGAACTGAAAGCCACCAGGGATGATGTTCAAAATGTTAGGGCAGAACTGAAAGCCACCAGGGATGATGTTCAAAATGCTCTCAATGAGTTCCAATCTAATCTAAATTCTCTAAAAGCTAGGGTAACTGAGACAGAAGATAGAATTAGTGGTCTGGAGGACAAACAGATAGAGAGAAAGGATCAGGAGGAAGCCTGGAACAAACAGCTCAGAAGCCACGAAAACAGAATCAGGGAAATAAACGATGCCATGAAACATTCCAACGTCAGAATTATTGGATCCCTGAAGGGGAAGAAAAAGAAAGAAGTCTAGAAGATATAGTGGAAGAAGTTGTCTATGAAAATTTTCCCAATCTCATGAATGGAAACAACCTTCATGTACTAGAGGCAGAGAGATTTCCTTCCAAGATTTTAGATTCTCAAAAGTCCTCACGACACCTTATAGTTAGAATGAGGAATTATGTTTCAAAAGAGACCCTCTTAAAAGCAGCTAGGACAAAAAAGCTCCTTACGTACAGAGGAAAGCCCTTTAGAATAACGTCAGACCTTTCCACAGAGACCTGGCAAGCCAGGAAGGGCTGGCAAAATATATTCAGAGTACTAAATGAGAAGAATATGCAGCCAAGAATACTCTATCCAGCAAGACTGACATTTAAAATGGATGGAGAGATAAAGAGTTTCCAAGACCAGCAAGGCTTAAAAGACTATGCAACCACCAAGCCGACACTGCAGGAAATATTAAGGGGGGGCCTATAAAAGAGAAAAAAATCCTAAGAATATCATTGAACAGAAACACAGAAACAATCTACAGACAGAAAGACTTCAAAGGCAACATGATGTCAATAAAAACCTATCTCTCAATAATCACTCTCAATGTGAATGGCCTAAATGCGCCCATAAAACGACACAGGGTTGCAGATTGGATAAAACGACAGGACCCATCCATATGTTGTCTACAAGAGACCCAATTTGAACCTAAGGATACACCCAGACTGAAAGTGAAGGGATGGAGAAGCATCTTTCATGCCAATGGGCCTCAAAAGAAGGCCAGGGTAGAGATTCTCATATCAGATAAATTAGATTTTAAACTAAAGACTATAGTCAGAGATACAGAAGGACACTACATAATTCTTAAAGGGACTATCTGCCAAGATGATCTAACAATTGTGAATATCTATGCCCCCAATATGGGAGCACCCAATTACATAAGAAAACTATTAATCAAGATAAAGAGTCATATTGATATGAATACAATAATAGTAGGAGATCTTAATACACCTCTCTCAGAAACAGACAGATCATCGAAACAGAAAATTAATAAAGAAATAAGAGCATTGAATGAAACATTGGACCAGATGGACCTCATAGACATATACAGAGCATTCCACCCTAAAACAACAGAATACTCATTCTTCTCAAGTGAACATGGAACCTTCTCCAGAATAGACCATATACTGGGTCACAAAGCAGGACTCAACCAATACCAAAAGACTGACATTATTCCCTGCATATTCTCCGATCAAAATGCTTTGAAACTGGAACTCAATCACAAGGAAAAGTTCAGAAGGAACTCAAACACCTAGAAGCTAAAGACCTCCTTGCTTAAGAATGCTTGGATCAACGAGGAGATCAAAGATGAACTTAATTCCTGGAAACCAATGAGAATGAAGACACTTCAGTCCAAAACCTATGGGATACAGCAAAGGCAGTTCTAAGGGGGAAATACAGAGCCATCCACGCCTCCCTCAAAAACATTGAAAAATCCAGAATACACCAGCTGTCTCTACACCTTAAAGAACTGGAAAATAAACAACAAATCAAACCAACTCCACATGCAAGAAGGGAAATAATCAAGATTAGAGCAGGGATCAATGAGGTAGAAACGAGAGATACAGGAGAATGTATCAATGAAACTAGGAGCTGGTTTTTTGAAAGAATCAATAAGATTGATAAAACATTGGCCACAGTAATCCAAAAGAAAAGAGAGAAAGCCCAAATTAATAAAATTATGAATGAAAAGGGAGAGATCACAACTTACACCAAGGAAATAGAGACAATCATCAGAAATTATTACCAGCAGTTATATGCCAATAAGCTAAGCAACCTAGATGAAATGGATGCATTCCTGGAAAACTACAAACTCCCAAAATTGAACCAGGAAGAAATTGACAACCTGAATAGACCGATATCTAGTAACGAGATTGAAGCAGTGATCAAAAACCTCCCAAAAAACAAGAGCCCATGACGTGACGGATTCCCTGGGGAATTCTACCAAACATTCAAAGAAGAAATAACACCAATTCTCCTGAAGCTATTTTTCAAAGATATTTTTCAAAGAGCTGGAGCAAATAATCCTAAAATTTGTATGGAATCAGAAGAGACCCCGAATTGCTAAGGAAATGCTGAAAAACAAAAACAAAACTGGTGGCATCACGTTACCCAATTTCAAGCTTTACTACAAAGCTGTAATCACCAAGACAGCATGGTACTGGCATAAAAACAGACACATAGACCAGTGGAATGGAGTGGAGAGCCCAGATATGGTCCCTCAACTCTATGGTCAAATAATCTTCAACAAAACAGGAAAAAATATTCAATGGAAAAAAGACCCTCTCTTCAATAAATGGTGCTGGGAAAACTGGACAGCGATATGTAGAAGAATGAAACTCGACCATTCTCTTACACCATACACAAAGATAAACTCGAAATGGATAAAAGACCTCAACGTGAGACAGGAATCTAACAGAATCCTAGAGGAGAACATAGGCAGTAAACTCTTCGAAATCAGCCACAGCAACTTCTTTCAAGATATGTCTCCAAAGGCCAAGGGAACAAAAGCAAAAATGAACTTTTGGGACTTCATCAAGATCAAAAACTTCTGCACAGCAAAGGAAACAGGCAACAAAACAAAAAGGCAACCCACGGAATGGGAGAAGATATTTGCAAATGAAAGTACGGACAAAAGGTTGATATCCAGGATCTATAAAGAACTTCTCAAACTCAACACTCACAAAACAGATAATCATATCAAAAAATGGGCAGAAGATATGAACAGACATTTCTCCAACGAAGACATACAAATGGCTATCAGACACATGAAAAGATGTTCATCATCACTAGCCATCAGGGAAATTCAAATGAAAATCACATTGAGATACCACCTGACAGCAGTTAGAATGGCCAAAATTAGCAAGATAGGAAACAACGTGTGTTGGAGAGGATATGGAGAAAGGGGAACCCTCTTACACTGTTGGTGGGAATGCAAGTTAGTGCAGCCACTTTGGAGAACAGTGTGGAGACTCCTGAAGAATTTAAGAATAGAGCATCCCTATGACCCTGCAATTGCACTGCTGGGTATTTACCCCAAAGATACAGATGTAGTGAAAAGAAGGGCCATCTGTACCCCAATGTTTATTGCAGCAATGGCTACGGTCGCCAAACTGTGGAAAGAACCAAGATGTCCTTCAACGGATGAATGGATAAGGAAGATGTGGTACATATACATAATGGAGTATTATGCCTCCATCACAAAGGATGAATACCCAACTTTTGTATCAACATGGATGGGACTGGAAGAGATTATACTTAACGAAATAAGTCAAGCAGGGAGAGTCAAGTATCATATGGTCTCACTTATTTGTGGAGCATACCAAATAACATGGAGGACATGGGGTGATGGAGAGGAGAGGGAGTTGATAGAAACTGGAAGGGGGGATGAACCATGAGAGACTATGGACTCTGAAAAACAACCAGAGGGTTTTGAAGGGACAGGGGCGTGGGAGGTTGAGGAACCAGGTTGTGGGTAATAGGGAGGGCATGTACTGCATGGAGCACTGGGTGTGATGCCAAAACAATGAACACTGTTATGCTGTAAATAAACAAATAAACAAATGAAAAAATTTAAAAAAGAGTTAGATAGTAAATATTTCAGATTTTGTGAACCATATGATCTCTATTGGAGCCATTCTGTATTGCCATTACAGTAGGAAAATCACTCAAGGACAAAAATAACTATGAATATGTTCCAATAAAACTTTATTCATCAAATCAGGAAAAAACAAACAAACAAACAAAAAAAAGAGTACGCCAATGCGCTTATGCTTCCAAAACCTAGAATCCCGTTTACTACGAAAACCCATTCTGGCAGTGTTTTCCAGTTGAGGAAAGAAGAGAGCACAAGGACGGACTCTAGGCAAGTTGGATACTCTGAATTAAGTGCACACCAAGTCCTTTATGCTTCCAAAATGTATAATCGCTCTTAAGGTTAAGTCTCATAAGAGGCAGTGTTCCCACTTCAGGAAGTAACTTAGAACAAGGGCAGACGATAAGCATGTTGGATGCTCTAAGTTAAAGGTAGGCCAAGTCCTTTATGCTTCCAAAACATATAATCGCACTTAAGATTACGTCTCATACCTGACAGTGTGTTCCCAGTTGAGGAAAGAACTTAGAACAAGGCGGACTATAAGCAAGTTGGATGTTGTATGTTAAGTGCACGCCAAGTCCCTTATGCTTCCAAAACGTATAATCGCTCTTAAGGTTAAGTCTCATAAGTGGCAGTGTGTTCCTAGGTGAGGAAAGATCTTAGAACAAGGGCAGATAATAAGCATATTGGATACTTTAATTTAAGATCACGTGAAGGACCTTATGCTTCCTAAACCTATAAACACACTTAAGGCGAACACTCATAAATGGCAGTATTTTCCCAGTTGAGCAAAAAGCTAGAACAAGGCCGGATTCTAGGAGGTTGGATACTCTGAGTTAAGTGTACGCCAATGTGCTTATGCTTCCAAAACCTATAATCCCGCTTAATACAAAAACCCATTCTAGCAGTATTTTCCAGTTGAGGAAAGAAGTTAGAACAAGTATGGACTCTGGGCAAGTTGGATACTCTGAATTAAGTGCACACCAAGTCCTTTATGCTTCCAAAACCTATAATCGCTCTTAAGATTAAGTCTCGTAAGAGGCAGTGTGTTCCCACTATAGGAAATAACTTAAAACAAGGGTGGACGATAAGCAAATTTGATGTGCTAAGTTAAAGGCAGGCCAAGTCCCTTATGCTTCCAAAACATATAATCGCACTTAAGGTTATGTCTCATACTTGGCAGTGTGTTCCCAGTAAAGGAAAGAACTTACAACAAGGGTGGACTATAAGCTTGTTGGATACTCTGAGTTAAGTGCACACCAAGTCCCTTATGCTTCCAAACATATAATCGCTCTTAAGTTGCATAACTGGCAGTGTGTTGCCAGTTGAGGAAAGATCTTAGAACAAGGGAAGATTATAAACATGTTGGATACTCTGAGTTAAGTGCACGTGAAGGGCCTTATGCTTCCAAAACCCACAAATGTACTTAAGGTGAACATTCATAAATGGCAGTGTTTTCCCAGTTGAGGAAATGTGTTAGAACAAGAGCGGACTCTAGGCAGGTTGGAGACTCTGCGTTAAGTGTACACCAATGTGCTTAAGCTTCCAAAACATATAATCCCGCTTAATACAAAAACCCATTCTGGCAGTGTTATCCCAGTTGAGGAAAGAATTTAGAACAAGGACAGACACTAGGCAGGTTGGATTCTCTCAATTACTTGCATGCGAAGGCCCTTTTGCTTCCAAAACTGATAAACGCTCTTAAGGCGAATACTCATATGTGGCAGTGTGTTCCCAGTTGAGGAAAAAATTAGAACAAGGGCGGACTATAAGCCAGTTGGATACTCTAAGTTTAGGGCACTCCATGTCCCTTATGCTTCCAAACAATGAAATCACTCTTAAGGTGAAGACTCATACTTGGTAGGCTGTTCCCAGTTCAGGAAAGAACGTAGAAGAAGGGGGGAATATAAGCAAGTTGGATACTCTAAGTTAAGTGCATGCCAAGTCCCTTATGCTTGAAAAACATATAATTGCTCTATGGCTAACACTTATATGGGACAGAGTTTTCCCAGTTGAGATAAGAAGTTAGAACAAGGATGTCCTCTAAGCAGGTTGTATACTCTGAGGTAAGTGTATGCTAAGGCCCTTATGCTTCTTAAATGTATATTGGCTCTTAAGGCGAACACTTATATATGGCACTATATTCCCACTTGAGGAAAGAAGTTACAACAAGGACGGACTCTTGGCATGTTGGATACTCTAAGTTAAGTGCATGGCAAGGCCCTTATGCTTCCAAAATATATAATCGGTCTAAGGCTAACACTCATATGGGGCAGAGTTTTCCCTGTTGAGAAAAGTAGTTAGAACAAGGACTGACACTAAGCAGGTTGGATACGCTGAGTTAAATGAACGCCAAGGCCCTAATGCTTCCAAATGTGAAGTCCTGCTTAATACAAAAACCCATTAAATGGCAGTGTTTTCCCAGTGGAGGAAAGAAGTTAGAACAAGGTTGGACTCTAGGCAGGTCGGACACTTTGAGTTAAGTACAAGCCAAAGCCCTTATGCTTCCAAAACCTATAATCGCACTTATGGCTAACACTCATATTGGGCAGAGTTTTCCCAGTTGAGTAAATAATTTAGAACAAGGACGGTCTCAAAGCAGGGTGGATACTCTGAGTTAAGTTAATGCCAAGGCCTTGCGCTTCCAGAACGTATAATCCCTCTGAAAACAAATATCCATTAAATGGCAGTGTTTTCCCAGTTGAGGAAAGAAGTTAAAACACCAACAGACGCCAGTTATGTTGAACATTTTGAGTTAAGCGCACGCCAAGGCGCCTATTATTCCAAAATGTATAATCGCTCTTAAGGCAAACACTCATATGTGGCAGTGTTGCCCCAGTTGAGGAATGAAGTTAGAACAAGGTCGGACTCTAGGCAGGTTGGATACTCTGAGTTAAGTGCATGCCGAGGCCCTTATGCTTCTAAAACGTATATTGGCTCTTAAGGCAAACACTTATATATGGCAGTGTATTCTCACTTGAGGAAAGAAGTTACAACAATGATGAACTCCAGGCATGTTGGATACTTTGTGTTAAGTGCACGGACAAGACTTAGGCTGCCAAAACATATAATCATTCTTAAGTCTAACACTCATATGAAGCAGAGGTTTCCCAGTTGAGAAAAGAACATAGAGTAAGGATGGACTCCAGGCTGGTTGGATACTCTCAGTTAAGTGCATGCGAAGGTCCTTATGCTTCCAAAACCTATAAGCGCTCTTAAGGCGAACACTCATAAATGGCAGTGTATTCCCACCAGAGGAAAGAAGTTAGAACAAGATGGGACTCTAGGCAGGTTGGATAATCTGAGTTAAGTGCACGCCAAGCCCCTTATGTTTGAAAAATACATAATCGCTCTTACGGCTAACACTCATATGAGGCAGAGATTTCCCAGTTGAGAAAAGAAGTTAGAACAGGGACACACTCTAAGCAGGTTGGATACTCCCAGTAAAGTGCACATCAAGGCCCTTAAGCTTCCAAAACTTAAAATCCAACTTAATATGAAAATCCGTTAAATGGCAGTGTTTTCCCAGTTGAGGAAAAATGTTATATCAAGGACAGATGCGAGGCAGGTTAGATAATCTGAGCTAAGTGCACGCCAAGTCACTTATGCTCCCAAAATCTATAATCGCTCTTATGGCCAACATTCATATGGGGCAGAGTTTTCCCGGTTGGAGAAAGAAATTAGAACAAGGATGAACTCTAAACAGGTTGGATTCTCTGAGCTAAGTGCATGCCAAGGCCTTTAGGCTTCCAAAACGTAGAATCCCACTTAAAATGAAAACGGATTAAATGGCAGTGTTTTCCCACTTGAAGAAAGAAGGTAGAACAAGGACGGATGATAGGCAGGTTGGATACTCTGCGTTAAGTGCACGCCAAGGTCCCTATGATTCCAAAACCTATAATTGCTTGTAAGGCGAACACTCATATGTGGTAGCGTTTCTCCAGTTGAGGAATATATTTAGAACAAGGATGAACACTAGGCAAGGTGGATAATCTACGTGCACGCCAAGGCCCTTATGCTTCCAAAACCTATAATTGCTCTTACGACTAACACTCATATGGGGCAGAGTTTTTCTGGTTGAGAAAATAAGTTAGTACAAGGATGGACTCTAAGCAGGTTGAGTACCCTGAGTAAAGTGCTGGCCAATGCCCCTATGCTTCCAAACCATAAAATGCCACTCATTATGAAAACCGGTTAAATGGCAGTGTTTTCCCAGTTGAAGAAAGATGTTAGAACAAGGACAGAAGCTAGGCAGTTTGGATAATATAAGTTAATTCCACAGCAGGGCCCTTATGCTTCCAAAACCTTTAATCGCTCTTACAGGTAACACTCATATATGGCAGAGTTTTCCCTGTTGAGAAAAGTAGTTAGAACAAGGATGGACTCTAAGCAGGTTGGATACTCTGTGTTAAGTGCACGCCAAGGCCCTAATGCTTCCTAAAGGTATAATCGCTCTTACAGCTAACACTCATATGGGACAGTGTTTTCCCACTTGAGTAAAGATGTTACAACAAGGTCAGATGCTAGGCAGGAAGGATACTCTGAGTTAAGAGCATGGCAGGCCCTTATGCTTCCAAAACCTATAATCGCTCTTACGGCTAACACTCATATGTAGCAGAGTTTTCCCATTTGATAAAAGAAGTTAGAACAAGAATGGACTCTAAGCAGTTTGGATACTCTGAGTTAAGTGCACGCCAAGGCCCTAATGCTTCCAAAACTTAAAATCCCGCTTAATATGAAAACCAATTAAATGCCAGTGTTTTCCCATTGGAGGAAAGAAGTTAGAACAAGGAGGGACTCTAGGGAGGTTGGATACTCTGGGTTAAGTACACGCCAAAGCACTTATGCTTCCAAAACCTATAATCACTCTAACAGATAACACACACATGGGCCAGAGTTTTCCCGGTTTTCAAAAGAAGTTAGAATAAAGACGGACTCTGAGGAGGTTGGATACTCTGAGTTAAGTTAATGCCAAGTCCCTTGTAATTCCAAAATGTATAATCCTGCTTAAAACGAAAACCCATTAGATGGTAGTGCTTTCCATGTTGAGGAAAAAAGTTAGAAAATGGATGGACGCTAGTTGAGTGAACATGAAGCCCCCTATGATTCCAAAATATATAATCGCTCTTACGGTGAACACTCATATGTGGCAGTGTTGACCCAGTTGAGGAATGCAGGTAGAACAAGGTCGGACGCAGGGCAGGTTAGATACCCTGAGTTAAGTGCACTCTGAGGCCCTTATGCTTCTAAAACCTATAATGGCTCTTCAGGCGAAGACTTATATATGGCAGTTTTTTCCCTATTGAGGAAAGAAATTAGAACAAGGACGGACTCCAGGCTGGTTGGATACTCTGAGTTAAGTGCACGCCAAGACCCTTATGATTTCAAAACGTATAAATGCTCTTAAGGTGAACACCTATATGTGGCTGTATTGTCCCAGTTGAGGAATGAAGTTAGAATAACGTCGGACGCTAGGCAGGTTGGATACTCTGTGTTAAGTGCACGCTGAGGCCCTTATGCTTCTAAAACTTATAGTGGCCTTTAAGGCGAACACTTATATATGGAAGTGTTTTCCCTATTGAGGAAAGAAGTTAGATAAAGGATGGACTCCAGGCTGGTTGGATATTCTGAGTTAAGTGCACGCCAAAGCACATAGGCTTCCAAACCTATAAAACTCTTAAGGCAAACACTCTTAAAAGGCAGTGTATTCCCATTTGAGGAAGGAAGTTAGAACAAGGATGGAATCTAGGCAGGTTGGATACTGAGTTAAGTGCACGCCAAGGCTCTTCTGCTTCCAAAACCTAAAATCAAGCTTAATACAAAATCCTGTTAAATGCCAGTATTTTCCCAGTCGAGGAAATAAGTTACAGCAAGGACAGATGCTAGGCAGGTTAGATACTCAGAGTTAAGAGCACTCCAAGTCCCTTATGCTTTCCAAAACTTATAATCGCTCTTATGGCTAACGCTCATATGGGGAAGAATTTTCCCAGTTGAGAAAAGAAGTTAGAACAAGGACGGACTCCAGGCTGGTTGGATACTCTGAGTTAAGGGCACGCCAAGGCCCTTATGCTTCCAAAACTTGTAATCCTGCTTAAAATGAAAACCCATTAAAAGGCACTGTTTTCCCAGTTGAGGAAAGAAGTTAGAACATGGAAGTCACTAGGCACATTGGATAATCTGAGTTTAGTGAATGCCAAGGTGCCTATGATTCCAAAACTTATAATGGCTCTTAAGGCCAACATTCATATGTAGCAGTGTTGTCCCAGTTGAGGAATGAAGTTAGAACAAGGACGGAAGCTAGGCAGGTTGGATACTCTGAATTAAGTAAACGCCGAAGCCCTTATGCTTCTAAAACATATAATAGCTCTTAAGGTGAACACTTATATATGGCAGTGTTTTCCCTAATGAGGAAAGAAGTTAGAACAAGGATGGACTCCATGTTGGTTGGATACTCTGAGTTAAGTGCACGCAAAGACCCTTATGCTTCCAAAATGTATAAATGATATTAAGGTGAACACTCATAAATGGCAGTGTATTCCCACTTGAGGAATGAAGTTGGAACAGGGACGGACTCTAGGCAGGTTGGATATTCTGAGTTAAGTGCACAACGAGGCCCTTATGCTTCTAAAACATATAATGGCTCTTAAGGTGAACACTTATATATGGCAGTGTTTTCCCTAATGAGGAAAGAAGTTAGAACAAGGACGGACTCCAGGCTGGTTGGATACTCTGAGTTAAGTGCACGACAAGGCCCTTATGCTTCCGAAATATATAATCACTCTTACGGCTAACACTCATATGGGGCAGAGGTTTCTCTGTTGAGAAAAGAAGTTAGAACAAGGATGGACTCTAAGCAGTTTGGATACACTGAGTTAAGTGCACACAAAAGCGCCTATGATTCCAAAACGTATAATCGCTCTTAAGGCGAGCACTCATATATGGCAGTGTTGCCCTACTTGAGGAATGCAATTAGGACAAGTTTGGACGCTAGGCAGGTTGTATACTGTGTTTTAAGTGCACACCGAGGCCCTTATGCTTCTAAAATGTATAATGGACCTTAAGGCGAACATTTATATATGGCAGTGTTTTCCCTATTGAGGAAAGAAGTTAGATCAATGACGGACTCCAGCCTGGTTGGATACTCTGAGTTAAGTGCACGCCAAGACCCTTAGGCTTCCAAAACATATAAATGCTCTTAAGGTGAACACTCATAAATGGCAGTGTATTCCCACTTGAGGAAAGAAGTTTGAGCAAGGACAGAATCTAGGCAGGTTGGATACTCAGTTAAGTGCACGCCAAGGCCCTTATGCTTCCAAAATGTATAATCCCGCTTAGAACGAAAACCCATTAAATCGTAGTGTTTTCCCAGTTGAATAAAGAAGGTAGAACAAGGACAGATGCTAGGCTGGTTGGATATCTGATTTAAGTGCACGCCAAGGCCCTTATCCTTCAAAACATATAATCCCACTTAAAACGAAAACCCTTTGAATAGCAGTGTTTTCTCAGTTGAATAAAGAAGATAGAACAAGGATGGACGCTAGGCATGTTGGATAATCTGGGTTAAGTGCATGTCAAGGCCCCTATGATTCAAAAACTTATAATCGCTCTTAAGGCGAACACCCATATGTGGCAGTGTTTCCCCAGTTGAGGAATATAGTTAGAACAAAGACAGACGCATGGCAGATTGGATATTCTCAGTTAAGTGCACACCAAGGCCTTTATGCTTCTAAAAGCTATTATGGTTCTTCAAGTTAACACTTATATATGGCAGTGTTTTCCCTTCTGAGGAAAGATGTTCGAAGGACGGACTCCAGGCTGGTTGGATACTCTGAGTTAAGTGCACACCATGCCCTTTATGCTTCCAAAACATATATCACTCTTACGGTAACACTCATATGGGGCAGAGTTTTTCCGGTTGAGAAAATAAGTTAGAACAAAGATGGACTCTTAGCACGTTTGATACTCTATGTTAAGTGCACGCCAAGGCCTTTATCCTTCCAAAAGCTATAATCGCTCTTACGGCTAACACTCATATAGGACAGTGTTTTCACACTTGACGAAAGATGTTACAACAATGATCGAAGGTTAGGCAGGTTGGATACACTGAGTTAAGTGCACGGTAAGGGCTTGATGCTTCCAAAAGATATAATCGCTCTTATAACTAATACTCATATGGGGCAGAGATTTCCCTGTTTAGAAAAGTAGTGAGAACATGGATAGACTCTAATCAGGTTGGATAATCTGAGTTAAGTGCATGCCAATGCCCTAAAGCTTCCAAAACGTAAAATCCTGCTTAATAAGAAAACCCATTAAATGGCAGTGTTTTCCCAGTTGAAGAAAGAAGTTAGAACAACGAGCGACCATAGGTAGGTTGGATACTATGAGTTAATTGCACGACAAGGCCCTATGATTCCAAAATGTATAATCGCTCTTAAGGCGAACACTCATATGTGGCAGGGTTTTCCTAGTTGAGGAATGAAGTTAGAAAAAGGACGGACACTAGGTGGGTTGGATACTCTGAGTTATGTGCATGCCAATGCCATTATTCTTCTACAACATTTAATGGCTCTTAAGACAAACACTTATATATGGCAGTGTATTCCATATTGAGGAAAGATATTAGAACAGGGACGGACTCTTGGCTGCTGGGATACTCTAAGTGCACGCCAAGGCCCTTATGCTTATAAAATGTATATTCCCACTTAATATGAAAACCCATTAAATGACACTGTTTTCCCTGTTGAGGAAAGAAGTTGTAGGCAGGGTGGATACTCTGAGTTAAGTACACGACAAGGCCCTTATGCTTCCAAAATGTATAATCCCACTTAATATGAAAAACCATTTAATGGTAGTGTTTTCCCATTTGAGAAAAGAAGTTAGAACAAGGACGGACACTAGGCAGATTGAATACTCAGTTAAGTGCACAAAAGGCCCTTATGCTTCCAAAACATATAATCGCTCTTAAGGCTAACACTCATATGTTGTAGGGTTTCCCCAGTTGAGGAATGGAGTTAGATCAAGGAGAGATGCTAGGCAATTTGGATACTCTGAGTTAAGGGCTCGCCAAGCCCCTTAGGCTTCCAAAACCTATAATTGCTCTTACGGCTAACAATCATATGTGGCAGAGTTTTCTCTGTTGAGAAAAGAAGTTAGAACAAGGATGGATTCTAAGCAGTTTGGATCTTCTGAATGAAGTGCACGCCCAGACCCTTAGGCTTCCAAAACCTAAAATCCCGCTTAATATGAAAATCCATTAAATGGCAGTGTTTTCCCGGTGAGGAAAGAAGTTAGAACAAGGAGGGAATCTAGGCATGTTGGATATTCTGACTTAAGTACATGCCAAAGCTCTTATGCTTCCAAAACGTAAAAACGCTCTTTAGGCGAACACTCATAAATGGCAGTATATTCCCACATTAGGAAAGAAGTTAAGAAAACGTTGTTCTAAGCACGTTGGATACTCTGAGTTAATTGCACGCCAAACCCCTTATGCTTCCAAAACACATAATTGCTCTTACGGCCAACACTCAAATTGGGCAGTGTTTTCCCAGTTCAGGAAAGAAGATAGAACAAGGACGGACTCTAGGAAGGTTGGATAGTCTGAGTTAAGTGAACGCCAAGGCCTTATGCCTCTAAATTGTATAATGGCTCTTAAGGGTAACACTTATATATGGCAGTGTTTTCCCTACAGAGGAAGGAAGTTTGAAGGACAGATGCCAGGCGGGTTATATATTATGACTTAAGTGCACGCCAAAGCCCTTATGCTTCCATAACCTATCATCACTCTTATGGCTAACACTCCTATGGGGCAGCATTTTCCCGGTTGAGAAAATAAGTTAGAGCAAGGATAGACTCTAAGCAGGTTGGATATTCTGAGTTAAGTGCACGCCAAGGCCCTAATGCTTCCAAAACGACAAATCCGGCTTAAAATGAAACCCATTAAATGGCAGTGTTTTCCCAGTTGAAGAAAGAGGTTAGAACAAGGATGGATGCAAGGCAGGTGGGATACTCTCATTTAAATGCATGCCAAGGCCCTTATCCTTCTAAATCGTATAATGGCTTTAAGGGTAACACTTATATATGGCAGTGTTTTCCCAGTTGAGGAAAGAAGTTAGAATATGGATGGACTCTACACAGTTTGGATACTCTGAGTTAAGTTCACGGCAAGCCCTTATGATTCCAAAAGCTATAATCGCTCTATGGCTAACAATCATATGGGGCAGTGCTTTCCCAGTTGAGAAATGATATTACAACAAGGACAGACACTAGGCAGGTTGAATACTCTGAATTAAGTACATGCCAAGGACCGTATGATTCCAAAACATATAATCAGTCTTAAGACGAACACTCATATGTGGCAGTGTTTCCCCAGTTGAGGAATGATGTTAGAAAAAGGACGGAATATAGGCTGGTTTGATATTCTGAGTTAAGTGCACACCAAGGCTCCTATGCTTCTAAAACTTTTAAACGCTCTTAAAGCGAACACTCATAAATGGCAGTGTATTCCCCCTTGAGGAAAGAAGTAAGAATAAGGTTGAACTCTAAGCAGGTTGGATACTCTGAGTTAAGTGCAAGCCAAGCCCCTTATGCTTCCAAAACACATAATCGCTCTTACGGCTAACACTCATATGGAGCAGTGTTTTCCCATATGAGGAAAGATGTTACATCAAGGACAGACGCAAGGCAGGTTGGATACTTTCAGTTAAGTGCACGATGAGGCCCTTATGCTTCTAAAACGTATAATAGCTCTTAAGGCAAACAGTTATATAAGGAAATGTTTTCCCTATTGCGGAAATAAGTTAGAACAAGAATGTACTTTAGTCTGGATGGATACTCTCAGTTAAGTGCACACCAAGTCCCTAATGTTTCCTAAAACTAAAATCCCGCTTAATACGAAGACCCATTAAATGGCAGTGTTTTTCCAGTTAAGGAAAGATGTTACAAAAAGGACAGATGCTAGGTAGGTTAGATACTCTGTGTTAAGTGCATGCCAAGGCCCCATGGTTCCAAAATGTATGACTGCTCATAAGGCGAACACTTATATGTGCCAGTGTTTCCACAGTTGAGGAATGAAGTTAGAACAAGGACGGATGCTAGGGATGTTGGATACTCTGAGTTAAATGCACTCCAAGGCTCTTATGCTTCCAAAACGTACAAATGCTCTTAAGGCGAACACTCATAAATGGCAGTGTATTCCCACTTGAGGAAAGAAGTTAGAACAAGGTTGGACTCTAAGAAGGTTGGATATTCTGAGTTAAGTGCACACCAAGGCCATTAAGCTTCCATACGTAAAATCCCGCTTAATATGAAAATCCGTAAAATGGCAGTGTTTTCCCAAATGAGGAAAGATGCTAGAACAAGGACAGACGCTAGGCAGATTGGATACTCTGAGTTAAGTGCACGCTAACCCCCTTTTGCTTCCAAAAAATATAATCACTCTAAGGGCTAACACTCATATGTGGCAGAGTTTTCTCTGTGAAGAAAAGAAGTAAGAACAAGGATGGACTCTAAGCAGTTTGGATCCTCTTAGTTAAGTGCACGCCCAGACCCTTATTCTTCTAAAATGTAAAATCACACTTAATACGAAAACCCATTAAATGACAGTGTTTTCCCAGTTGAGGAAAGATGTTAGAACAAGTACAGAGGCTAGACAAGTTGGATACTCTGAGTTAAGTGCACTCTAAGCCCCTTATGCTTCCAAAACATATAATTGCTCATAGGGTGAACACTCATATGTGGCAGTGTTCCCCATTGAGGAATGAAGTTAGAACAAGGGTGGACTCTAGGATCGTTGGATATTCTAAATTAAGTGCACACCAAGGCTCTTACACTTCCAAAACTTTTAAACGCTCTTAAGATGAACACTCATAAATGGCAGTGTATTCCCACTTGAGTAAAGAAGTTAGAACAAGGTTGGCCTCTATGCAGGTTGGATACACTGAGTTAAGTGCACGCCAAGCCCCTTTTTGCTTCCAAAACACCTAATTGCTCTTACGGCTAACACTCATATGGGATAGTGTTTTCACAGTTGAGGAAAGATGTTACAACAAGGACAGACGCTAGGCAGGTTGGAGAATCTGAGTTAAGAGCACACCAAGCCCCTTATGATTCCAAAACGTATAAGCACTCTTAGAAAACCCTCATCAATTACACCGCATTCCCACTTGAAGAAAGAAGTTACAACCAGGACAGAACCTCGTCAGTTGGATACTCGGAGTTAAGTGCATGCCAAGCCCCTTATGCTTCCAAAACATAAAATCCCACTTAATATGCAAACCAATTTAATCACTGTGTTTTCCCAGTTGAGGAAAGAAGTTAGAACAAGGACAGACTCTAAGCAGGTTGGATACTCTGAGTTAAGTGCACGTCAAGGCCCTTTTGCTACCAAAACGTAAAATCCCGCTTAATATGAAAACCCGTTAAATGGCAGTGTTTTCCCAGGTGAGGAAAGATGTTACAACATGGACAGATGCTAGTTAGGTTAGATACTCTGTGTTAAGTCCAGACCAAGCCCCTATGATTCCAAAACCTATAATCGCTCATATGGAGAACACTCATATGTGGAAGTGTTTCCCCAGTTGAGGAATGAAGTTAGAAGAAAGACGGATGCTAGGCAGGTTGAATACTCTCAGTAAAGTGCGTGCTAAGGCCTTAAGCTTCCAAATCGTATAATGCCTCTTAAGGGTAACACTTATACATGGCAGTGTTTTTCCTATGGAGGAAAGACGTTAGAAGAGGGATGGACTCCAGGCTGGTTGGATATTCTCAGTTAAGTGCACGCCAAAGCCCTTATGCTTCCATAACCTATCATCGCTGTATGGCTAACACTCCTATGGGGAATATTTCCCGGTTGAGAAAAGAAGTTAGACTAAGGATGGACTCTACACAGGTTGGATACTCTGAGTTAAGTTCACGCCAAGGCCATTATGATTCCAAAAGCTATAATTGCTCTTACGGCTAACACTCATATGGGGCAGTGTTTTCCCAGTTGATGAAAGATGTTACAACAAGGAGAGATGCTAGGCAGGTTGAATACTCAGAGTTAAGTACACGCCAAGGCCCTCATGTTTAAAAAATGTAAAATCCCACTTAATACAAAAACCCATTAAATGGCAGTGTTTTCCCAGTTGAGGAAAGATGTTACAACAAGGACAGTCAAGGCAGGTTCGATACTCTGAGTTAAGTGCAAGACAAGGCTCTTATGCTTCAAAAACCTAAATTCCCTCTTAATACAAAAACCAGTTAAATGACACTGTTTTCCCAGTTGATGAAAGATTTTACAATAAGGACAGATGCTAGGCAGTTTGGATACACTGAGTTAAGTGCACGCAAGGTCCCTATGTATCCAAAACATATAATCACTCTATAGGCATATACTCATATGTGGCAGTGTTTCCCTAGTTGAGGATTGAAGTTAGAACAACGACGGACTCTAAGCAGGTTGGATACTCAGAGTTAAGTGCACACCAAGGCCCTTAGGCTTCCAAAATGTAAAATCACGCTTAATATGAAAACCCATTAAATGGCAGTGTTTTCTAGTTGAGGAAAGAAGTTAGAATAAGGACAGAATCTAGGAAGTTTGGATAATCTGAGTTAAGTTCATGCCACGGCCCTTATGCTTCCTAAACGTAAAATCCCGCTTACTACGAAAACCCCTTAAATGACAGTCTTTTCCCTGTTGAGGAATGATGTTACAACAAGGACAGACACGAGGTATTTTAGATACTCTGAGTTAAGAGCAAGCCAAGGCCCCTATGAGTCCAAAACGTATAATCGCTCGTAAGGTGAACATTCATATGTGGCAGTGTTTCCCCAATTGAGGAATCAAGTTAGAACAAGGACGGACACTAGACAGGTTGGATATTCTGAGTTAAGTGCACGGTAAGGCCCTTAGGCTTCCAAAACATATAATCACTCTTACGGCTAACACTCGTATGGGCCAGAGTTTTCCTGGGTGAGAAAAGAAGTTAGAACAAGGATTGACTCTAAGAAGTTTGGATACTCTGAGTTAAGTGCACGCCAAGGCCCTTATGCTCTCAAAACCTAAAATCCGGCTTAATACGAAAACCCGTTAAATGGCAGTGTTTCCCAGTTGAGGACAGAAGTTAGAACAAAGAGGGACGCTAGGCCGGTTGGATACTCTGAGTTAAGTACATGCCAACCCCTTATGCTTCCAAATCCTATAATCGCTCTTATGGCTAAAACTCATATGGGGCAGAGTTTTCCCGGTTGAGAAAAGAAGTTAGAACAAGGATCAACTCTAAGCAAGTTGGATACTCTGAGCTAAGTGCACGCCAAGGTCCTTATGCTTCAGAACATATAATCCTGCTTAATACGAAAACCCATTAAAGGGCAGAGTTTTCCCAGTTGAGGAAAGATGTTAGAATAAGGTCAGACGCTAGACAGGTTGCATCCTCTGAGTAAAGTTCACGCTAAGTCCCTTATGCTTCAAAATCTTATAATCACTCTTAGGGCTAACACTCATATGTGACTGAGTTTTCTCTATTGAGAAAAGAAGTAAGAACAAGGATGGACCCTAAAAGTTTGTATCCTCTGAGTTAAGTGCACGCCCAGACAATTATCCTTCCAAAACTTAAAATCCCGCTTAATATGAAAACCCATTAAATGGCAGTGTTTTCCCAGTTGAGCAAAGAATTTAGAACAAGGAGGGACGCTAGGCAGGTTGGATACTATGATTTAAGTACAGTCCAAGGCCCATATGATTCCAAAGCATATAATCGCTCTTAAGGCGAACACTCATATGGGGCAGTGTTTCCCTAGTTGAGGATAGAAGTTAGAACAAGGACGGACTCTAGGCTGTTTGGATAATCTGAGTTAAGTGCACGCCAAGGCTCTTAGGCTTCCAAAACATATAAACACTCTTAAGGCGAACACTCATAAATGGCAGTGTATTCTCACTTCAGGAATGAAGTTAGAGCAAGGTTGGACTCACAATGGAGTATTATGCCTCCATCAGAAAGGATGAATGCCCAACTTTTGTAGCAACATGGACGGGACTGGAAGAGATTATGCTGAGTGAAATAAGTCAATCAGAGAGTCACGTTATCATATGGTCTCACTTATTTTTGGAGCATAACAAAGAACACAGAAGACATGGGAAATGGAGGGGAGAGGGAGTTGAAGGAAACTGGAAGAGGAGATGAACCATGAGAGAATACGGACTCTGAAAAACAACCAGAGCGTTTTGAAGGGAGGGGGGTGGGAGGTTGAGTAACCAGGTGGTGGGTAATAGGGAGGACACGTACTGCATGGATCACCGGGTGTGGTGCAAAAACAATGAACACTGTTACACTGTAAATAGACAAATAAAAAAAAAGAACAAGGTTGGACTCAAAGCAGGTTGGATTCTCTGACTTAAGTGAACGCCAAGCCCCTTTTTCTTCCAAAACATATAATCGCTCCTACGGCTAACACTCATACGGAGCAGAGTTTTCCCAGTTAAGAAAAGAAGTTTGAATAAGGATGGACTCTAAGAAGGTTGGATACCCTGTGTTATATGCACGTCAAGGCCCTTATGCTTCCAAAAGCTATATTCGATCTTATGGCTAACAGTCTTATGGGGCAGTGTTTTCCCAGTTGAGGAAAGATGTTACAACAAGGACAGACACTAGGCAGGTTGGACATTCTGAGTTAAGTTCACGCCAAAGCCCCATGATTCCAAAATGTATCATCATTCGTCAGGGGAACACTCATATGTGGCAGTGTTTCCCCAGTTGAGGAATGAAAGTAGAACAAGGACAGACGCTAGGCAGGTTGGATAAAGGCACTTATGCTTCTAAAACATATAATCTCTCTTAAGGCTAATAATTAAACTAGGGTTCTGTTGAAGTGCTTAAGTCATGTCAGGATCCACCTTCTGACCCCGGGCCATTGACCTGGGCGTCTTACTGGTGGTAGGTGTCTGGCATGTGTGAGAATCCCCTTTTTTTTCAGAGCGGCCTACGAAATTGGGGTTGGTCCAGGGTCCTTGCAGTTTTCTCCCAATCTTGAGTTTGTGTGCAACTGTGAAGAGCACATTTTCCTTCAGGATGGCAGGCAGGGTCCTATGCTTTGGCTTCAGAGGCCCCGTCCTGGAGGGCCTGTCAGCCAGGGCTTTGGGGACAAAATTCTTCAAACACAAAATAAGGTTAGTGTGAGGGTCGAGGTGATGACAGGCACGATCTGCGGTCTTTGAGGGCAGTGCTCCGGTATCTGAAATTAGTTCAACGGGGAGGCAGGAGCACAGGCTTTTCTGTCTGGGTTGTGTATCTCGGATGGCCACGGAAATGAGGGGTGGCTTCATGGGGCCATAGGAGATTCTGCCTCTGAGGGGATTCTTTCTGTCTCCCAAAGTTTTGGTGTCTTTTGGGGGGAGGGGTGAGTCCTCTTTTCATCTCACGGGTCGGGCCATATCAGGGATCCCAGAGTTGGCTTCTGGGTTAGTGCTTCTGGAGAACGAGACTGAGGGTGAGGATTTTTGCCTAGGGGCAAGGCAGGCCCTCTATGAAGGCTCTTGGTCCAGCTAGAGAGGGGGCTTGTTTGAAACCGGGCTCAGGCTGAGAGTCAAAAAGCCTGTTTGTGGCCAGGGCCACACTTATATCTGGGCGTGGTATCACGGGTCATGCAGATGGCTCCCACACTGAGGGTTTGACCCCATCCCCACAGCAAGCTTTTCCTGCTGTGGGGAAGGGGGATTGTTCTTTTGTGCTTGAGATTCCCCCATAGGCCGGGATTTGAGTCATGGTCTCTGCACAGATGCCTGAATACCCAGGTTGGGTAGAGATGACAGTCTGGCCTTGGCACATCCCAGTTGCAGGATATGGGGCCCACTACGTGGGGGGCTGATGGGTGATCAGGGCTTAGGCTGCGTCAGACAGAGCATTAGTGCACAGGGCATCCTAGGATATTGGGGTGCCATCGAGGGCCATGCAGGTAGATCCTCTCATGGGGATTCTGGACAAACCATAGGGCCCTTCTTCTTTCTGTAGGGTATGCAGAAGGCTGTGTTGTCTCTCCAGAATTCCCAATCTGGAGGGCCTGCTGGCCATGAAGTTGAGGACCGAAATCTGAACTCATAAGCGCTGGTTCAGTTGAGTGATGAGTGCATGGTAATTCCTATGTTGAGCGTCTGACTCAAGATCTCTAAGACCCTAGTCAGGAGGAGTGTTGGATGATTGCTCACGCTCGATTTTGTTTCCATGATGGCAGCCGAATGGAGGTGAGGCCTCAAGATTCCAGGGAGGTTTTCCTAGGCTGGGACTTGTGATCTGCTCTGAACAGCAAGATTTCCTTCTATGGGACAGGTGGAGTCTGTTTTGATGGATTCGGTGTCCTCCATATGGAAAGTCTTGGTAGCAGATCTCACTGCATGGATGCCTGGAAATCCCAGCTCAGCTTACACTTGCATCCCAGGAATAAGGCAGTTTCAATCTGGTGGCTCTGGGGCGAATTGCCCAGGGGGCTGTGTTGACAGGGAGCCTCAAGCTGATGGATCACAATACTGGCTTATGTCCATGAGAAGTAAGTATGTGGTGGAGGCTAAGCGCCATGCAGAATTCTCTACCCCTGAGGGTTTTACACAGGTCCTTAGAGCCAGGTTGCCTTCTGGCGACAGGGGGTGTGCTGTATTTTGCATAAGGGACCTAGCGTTGGAACATAGGTAAGTACTCGGAACATTCCTCTGGGTCAGATGCCTGCAAACCTAAGCTAGGATTCTATTGAGATCCTAGGGGCATGTCAGTTTCCATCTTCTAACTTAGGCCATTGACCTGGGTGTCTGCCTGGAAGTAGGTGTCTGGCATGTGTCAGACTGTGCATTTCTGTCCAGAGAGGCCAAAGAAATTGGGTGGGCTCAGGTTCCTTGCATGTGTCTCCCAATCTGGAGGGTTTGTGCAACTGTGACAAGCAGAATATCCTTCGGAAGGGCAGGAGAGTCCTGTGCTGTGGCTCAAGAGGCCCCATCCAAGAGGGTCTGTGGCCAGGGCCTTGGGGACAAAAGTCTGCAAACACAAACTCGGTTTAGGGTGAGGGGAGAGGTGATTGTAGGCCCTATCTGCAGACCGTGAGGGAAGTCCCTCAGGATCGGAAATTAGTTCGATGGGGAGGCACGAGTGCGCGTTCTTCTTTCTGGGTTGTGTGTCTCGGTTGGCCATGGAATGGAGTGGTGGACTCATGGTCCATGGGAGATTCTGCCTCAGTAGGGATTTTTCATGGCTCCCAAGGTTTTAGTGTCTTACTGGATGAAGGGAAGAGAGCTATTTTCCGTCTTAGTAGTCCCCCCTTAGCAGGAATTCCAGGGTTGGCTTCAGGGTCTGGGTCCCTGGAATACCCGACGGAGGGTGAGGATTTGGCCCTAGGGGCATGTCAGGCCCAACTTTCGGGCTCCTGTTACAGCTAGCGAGGGGACTTGTTTAAAAGCAGGCTCAGGCTGAGGGTCACAATGCCTGTTTGTGCCCAGGGCGGACCTCCTGGGTGGGCGTGTTCTCATGGGCTATGCAGCTGACTCCCACTCTGAGGGTGTGACCCCCATCTCCACAGCAAGCTTTTCCAGCCATGGGGAATGTGGAGTACTCCTTTGTGCTTGAAGTTCCCCATAGGCCAGGATTTGAATTATGGTCTGGGCACAGATGCTTGAACACCCATGTTGGGTAGACATGACAGCCTAGGGCCATGGCTGCTCCTACTTGCAGGAGATGGGGTCTGCTACCTGTGGGGCTGACTAGAGGTCGGAGCTCACACTGTGTCACTCAGAGCATTAGTGCACAGTTGGCCTGGATATTGGGGTTCCGTCTAGGGCCATGCAGGTTGATCCTCACATGGGGATCTTGGGCAGACCCATAGGAACCTTCTTCTTTTTGGAGCGCAGGCAGAAGGCTGCGTTGTGGCTCTAGAATTCCCAATTTGGAGGGCTTGTTGGCCAGGAGGGTGAGGACGGAAGTCTGCACGCACAAGCGCTGTTTATCTTCAGTGCCGAGCACATGGTAATTCCAATGTGCAATGTCTGACTCGAGATCTCCAGCACCTGGTCCCCGATATGGAAAGACATGGTAGCAGAGTTCACCAAAAAGAGTTTGGAAATCCCAGCTCAGCTTATCATTTTAGCCCAGGAACAAGGCATTTTGGATCTGGTGACTCTTGGGCAATTGGCCAGTGGTCTGAGTTGACAGGGAGCCACATGCTTATGGGTCAAAATGCTGGCTTATGTCCAGGGAGACTTTAGAATGTGGCAGGAACTCAGGCGCCATTCAGGATTCTCCTCCTCTGAGTGTTGGAAGCAACTCCCAAGAGCCAGGTTGCCTTATGGGGACAGGACGTATTCTGTTTTTTTGGATCAGGGACCTAGCATTGGAACATATGTAGGTACTAATGTAGGGGCCTGGTTAGCCAGAGGAACTTACTTGTAAACCCTGGATATTGGGGCGGGCCTGGCCAGATTGCCTCTAATCTGTGGGGTGTGCATATATTAACTATGCTGAGTTGAAATCTCATTGGCCAACTGTGTGGGGGGCTAGTTCAACCACCTCTATAAAAGTTAGTCTGTGAGACTGGGGGGGGGGTGAAGTAGGAGGAGTTAGAATAGCCTTCGAGATGTAGGAGGAGTTAGAATAGATATTAGAGAAGTAGGAGGAGTTAGAATAGCTTTTAGAGAAGTAGAAGGAGTTAGAATAGCCGTTAGAATAGTAGAAGGAGATAGAGTAGCCATTAGAGTAGCCATTGGGAGCTGTTAGTGTAGTTGTAGGAGAGATAGCGTCGGGGTCCTCGGAGCGTCAGAGCTTCAGGATCATCCGGATCATCTGGAGCAGCACTGCTTGGAGCTGCCCCGCCCCTCACAGCAGCACCACAACCAGCGGCCTTGCCTCCCCAGGCAGCAGAAGAGCATGAGAACTCCGTCCCCGTGGCTTTGCCAAGACTGGCCTCATTTCCCCGAGATGCAGCCTCGCCAGAGCGGCATCATTCCTGGGAGCCGCATCGTCGGCATGCAGCCTCATCTGAAAGTGGCCTGGTCCGGAGCAGCCTCTTTATCATCGGGTGCGGACTTCGTCCAGCGTGTAGCCTTGTCCACAGTGGCCTCGTCTGGGGAGCGGCCTTGTCATAGTGGCTTCATGGGGAACAGAGTCTGTGTCGTCAGGGTTGTCTTCCTTGTCATTAACGCTTCTTTGTCATCAGGAGTGTCGTTCTCATTGTCATCGCTAGAAGTAAGAAATGGCCCCAAACTTTTGGTTTGATTTTCGATGCTTGGCCTGGAATAAAGCTTTGCTTGATTTTTGCTTTGTGTATTCTCGTAACATTGATCATGGACCCTTACACTCCAAAATTTCCACTGGGGACAGATGCCTGCAAACTCAGCGAGGGTTCCGTTGAGGTCCTAAGCGCATGTCATTTTCCATCTTCTGACTCAGGGACATTGACCTGGGTGTCTGCCTGGAGGTAGGTGTCTGGCATGTGTCAGACTGTGTATTTCTGTCCTGAACGGCCAACGAAATTGGGTGGGATCAGGGGCCTTGCAGGTGTCTCCCCATCTGGAGGGTTTGTGCAAATATGACGGGAAGAGTTTCTTTTTGGAGGGCAGGCAGAATCCTCTGCTGTGGCCTCAGAGGCCCCATCCTGGAGGGCCTGTCGGCCAGGGCTTTGGGGACACAAGTCTGCAAACACAAACTGGGGTTAGAGTGAGGGGCGATGTGATGGCAGACCCAATCTGCAGACTGTGAGGGCAGAGCCTCAGGATCTGAAATTAGGGCGACGGGGAGGCGGGAGCACAGGATTTTCTTTCTGGGCTGTGTGTCTTGCTTGGCCATGGAATGGAAGGGCCCATGGGAGATTCTGCCTCTGGGGTGATCTTGCACGTCTCCCAAGTTTTTGGTGTCTTTCTGGATGAAGGGAAGAGAGATGTTTTCCATCTCAGGAGTCCCTCCATAGCAGGGATTCCAGAGTCGACTTCTGGGTGTGGGCGCCTGGAGAACCCGACCTAGGGTGAGCATTGGACTTAGGGGCATGGCAGGCCCCATATGTGGGCTCCTGGTCCAGCTAGTGAGGGGGCTTGTTTAAAGCAGGCTCAGGCTGATGGTCAAAATTCCTGTTTGTGCCCAGATCGGGACTCCTGTGTGGGCGTGGTCTCATGGGCCATGCATCTGGCTCCCAAACTGAGGTTTGCACACCCATCCCCACAGCAAGATTTTCCAGCCATGGGGAAGGAGGAGTGCTCTTTTCTGCTTGAAGTTCCCCCATAGGTGGGATTTCAGTTATGGTCTAATCACAGATGCCTGAACACCCAGGTTGGGTAGAGATCACAGCCTAGGGTCCTGGCCGGTCCCACCTGCAGGAGATGGTGCCCGCTACCTGGGGGGCTGACTGGAGGTCGGGGATAAGGCTGTGTCACACAGCACATGAGTGCACAGTGCGGTCTGGATATTAGAGTTCCGTCTAGGGCCCTGCAGGTTGATCCTCACATGGGGATTCTCGGCAACTCATAGGTCCCTTCTTCTTTCAGGAGGGCAGAAAAAAGGCTGCATTGTGGCTCCAGAATTCCCAATCTGGAGGTATTTCAGGCCAGGAGGGTGAGGAAGGAAGTCTGAATGCACAAGTTCCGATTCAGTACAGTGCCAATTACATAGCAGTTCCAATGTACAGCTTCTGATTCGAGATCTCCAGCACCTGAGTCAGGGCGAGTTTTGGATGGTCGTTCACACTGGAGTTTGTGTCCATGATGCCTGATAATGGAGGGGTGGCCTCTTGAGGCCATGGAGGTTTTCCCAGGCTGGGGCTTGTGATCTGCTCAGAACAGTAAGGTTTCCTTCTGCGGTACAAGGGGGCTCCATTTTGGTGGCTGCAGAGTCCTCCATATGGAAAGACGTGGTAGCAGATCTCACCAAAAAGAGTCTGGAAATCCCAGCTCAGGTTATCATTATAGCCCAGGAACAAGGCATTTTGGATCTGGAGACTCTAGGGCAATGGACCAGGGGGCTGAGTTGACAGGGAGCCCATGCTTATAGCTCAAAATGCTGGCTTGTGTCCAGGAAGAGTTTACAATGTGGCGGGGGCTCAGTCTCCATGCAGGATTCTCCTCTCCTGAGAGGTGGACGCAGCTGCCAAGAGCCAGGTTGCCTTCTGGGGAAAGAGGTGTTGTTTTGTGGCTCAAGGATCAGGTTTTGGACCATATGTAGGTATTCCAGAGTTTGCGTCTGGAGACAGATGCCTACAAACATAAACTAGGTTTCCGTTGAGGTCCTAGGTTTATGTCATTTTCCTTCTTCTGACTCAGGGCCATTGACCTGGGTGTCTGCCTGGAGGCTGGTATCTGGCATGTGTCAGACTGTGCATTTCTGTCCAGAGAGGCCAACGAAATTGGGTGGGCTCAGGGACCTTGCTGGTGTCTCCCAATCAGGAGGGTTTGTGGCAGGCAGAATTTCCTATGGGAAGGAAGGCAGAGTCCTGCGCATAGGCTCCAGAGGCCCCATCCTGGAGGGCCTCTTGGCCAGGACTTTGGGGACAAAATCTGCAAACACAAACTCGGGTTAGAATGAGGGGCGAGGTAATGGCAGGCCCGATCTGCTGACCGTGAGTGCAGTGCCTCAGGAGCAAAAATTAGGGCAACGGGGAGGCAGGAGCTCAGGCTTTTCTGTCTGGCTTGTGTGTCTGGGTTGGCCACGGAATGGATGGTTGGTCTCCTATGGCCATGAGAGATTCTGCCTCTGTGAGGATTCTGCCCGACTCCAAAGATTTTGGTGTCTTTCAGGGGAAGGGAAGACTGCGGTTTTCCTTCTCAGGGGTCCCGCCATAGCATGGATTCCAGAGTCAGCTTCTGGATCAGGGCTCCTGGAGAACCCGACCGAGGGTGAGGATTTGGGCCGAGGGGCATGTCAGACCCTATATGCAGGCTCCTGCTCCAGCTATTGAGGGGGCTGTTTTGAAAGCAGGCTCAGGCTAAGGGTCACAATGCCTGTTTGTGGCCAGGGAAGCCATCTTGGTTGGGCATGGTCTCTTGGGCCATGCAGCTGGCTCCCACCCTGAGGGTTAGACCCCCATCCCCACAGCAAGCTTTTACCCTCTTGGGGAAAGAGGAGTGCTCATGGTCTGAACACAGAAGCCTGAATACCCAGGTTGGGTAGAGATGACAGTCTCTGACCTTGGCACGTCTCACCTGCAGGATATGTGTCCCTCTACCTAGGGGGCTGTTGGGAGGTTGGGTCTCAGTCTGTGTCAGCCAGAGCATTAGTGCGCAGGGCGGCCTAGGACATTGGGGTGCCATCGAGATCCGTGCAGATTGATCCTCACGTGGGGATTCACGGCAGACACCTAGGGTTCTTCTCCTTTCTGGAGGGCAGGCAGAAGACTGCGTTGGGGCTCCTGAATGAACAATCTGGAAGGCTGCAGGGCCAGGAGGCTGAGGACGGAATTCTGAACACACAAGTGCCGGGTCCATTCAGTGCGGAGCACCTTGCATTTCCAATGTGCAGCATCTGACTTTAGATCTCCAGCAGCTGAGTCAGGGTACATGTCAGATGATCCCTCACAGTGGAGTTTGTGTCCATGATGGCCGACCAGTGGACAGGTGGCCTCTTGAGGTCATGGAGGTCGTCCCAGTCTGGGACTTGTGAGCTACTCTGAACAACAAGTTTTCCTACTGCGGGACCGGGGCAGTCCATTTGGATGGCACCAGGGTAACCCATATGGAAAGAAGTCTTAGCAGAAGTCACCGCATGGATGCCTGGAAAGCCCCGTTCTGCCTCGCCTTCTAGCCCAGGAACAAGTCCGTTTGGATCTGGTGACTCTGGGGCAAAGTGCCCAAGGGGCTGGGGTGACAGGGAGCCTCATTCTGATGGTTCACAATGCTGGCTTGTGTCCACGGAGACCTTAGAATGTGGCGGGGTCTCAGGCGCCATGCAGGATTCTCGCCTCTGAGGTTTGGACACAGCTCCCAGGAGCCAGGTTGCCTTCTGGGGACAGGGTGTGTTCTGTTTTCTGGCTCAGGGATTAAGTGTTGGAGCATATGTAGGTATTCCAGATTTTGCCTCTGGATACTGATGCCTGAATACCTAAGCTAGGGTTCCGTTGAGAACCTAGCGGTATGTCAGGTTCCATCTCTGACTCAGTGTCGTTGACCTGGGTGTCTGCCTGGAGGTAGGTGCCTGGACTGTGTCCGAAGGCGCCTTTTGTCCAAGGCGGCAAACGATTTTGGTGTGGGCTCAGGGGAATTTCTGGTGTCTCCCAATCTGGAGGGTTTGTGCATATGTGACGGGCAGAGTTTCCTTTGGGTGGGCAGGCAGAGTCCTGTGCTATGGTTCCATAGGCCCCGTCTGTTGGGGCGGGCCAGGCCATCTAGATGGAGGTGACCAATCAGTGTGGTATGCATATATTTACAGAGGTGAGTTGCAATCCCATTGGCCACCTGTGTGTGGGTCGGGCTCAACCACCTCGTTAAAGGCTGGTCTGTGAGGCTTCAGGGGGTGGGTAGCAGGATGAGTTAGAGTAGCTGGAAGCAGGAGCCATCAGAGTAGCCATTAGGGGAGACTTTGGGATCCGTTAGGGTATTGGTAGAAGAGGTAGTGTCGTGGTTGTGGAGTGTGACAGTGCCCTTTTCATCATCAGGAGCATCGGGAGAAGAATTGCTGGGAGCCTTATCCCGGGGAGTGGTCTCATCTGCAGCGGCATCGCTGGCCAGAGCACTGGCACTGCCGCGAGTGGCCTTGCAGACCAAGCAGCGGCACTGTCACTAGACGGTCAGGGAACAGCCTCGTCAGGAGTGGCCTTATCCCAGGGTGCGGCCGCATTAGCAGTGGCCTCGTTGTGAGCGGCCTCATCTGGAGTGGCCTCGGTGGCAGTGGCACCACTGCTCGTGCTGTCAGGAATCCCAGGAGCGGCCTCATCAGGAGTGGCCTTGTTGCAGTGAGTGGACTGCAGTACAGTGAAGGTGAGGCAGGGAGCCTCCAGGAGGGACCCCAGGGCAAGGATGTAGTGGCCCCCATCAAGGCTCGGGCACCTACCGGTCAGTTTGATTTCTGATGCATGGCATGAAATAAAGCTTTCCTTGATTTTCGCTTTGTGTCAGTCACGTTCCTTTGATCGCAGACCCCAACACTGGGGGCTTGATCCAGGATCAAATGACGAGAACTGAGCCTGCATTGATTTCTGGAAAAAGCCTCTATTGAGATCTCTGTCTGTCTGGTTGTGGAGCTCCAGGGTATAGCCCACTGGGGATAAGCTGGACATGACCATGCTCCCCAGGTCTGGAATGGATGCAGGGATGCCCAATTCCTCTGCTGGTAGATTGACAGGGGTCTCGAGTCCCCCTAGGTGTACGGGGGGTCTGATTCCTTCTAGAGGGATGGGGGTTTGAGTCCCCTAGATGTATGGGGGGTTCATGTCCCCCTAGACATATGGGGGTTCGAGTTACCCTAGACGGTAGGGGAGTTCGAGTCCCACTAGACAGTTGGGGGGTAATGAAAGCCCCCATCAGTGGCAGCTTCTGGGTAAGAATTATTGGGCCTGCAGTTGTATTTGCCAGGATCTTTTGTTTGTTGTGTTTGTGGGGACCAAGGAAGTCTCCACCAGCAGCAGGCTATGGATGGGGATCGCTGGGCCTGTGGTTGTGTCTGCCTTGTTTTTTTAATTGTCTGTTGTGTTGTTTGTTTATTTGGAGAAATGGGACAAGCAGGGAGTAAGGGAACTGTAACACCTCTAGGTCTTGTTCTCGAACATTTCAAGGATTTCCAAGGTAAAGCCACTCAGGTGAAAAGGTTTACCCAGGAAACCTAAAAACACTCTGTTAATTAGAGTGGCCCACTTGCTCCACAGGATGGCTGCCGGAAGGAACATTTGCCTTGGCTCAGATCTGTTCTACACTGAGGGAGGTCTTTGATCTACATCGAGACCAAATACCATACATTGTGGCCTGGTGATACGTGATAGAAGAGCCACCGTCATGGCTAAAGTCCCACCTTCCCCCTGCTAATGAAACCATCTCTCTCCCTCTAAGGCAGATCAGAGCACCAAAACCAGAACAGACAGATGAGGGGAGCCAGGGAAGAAGACCATCTTAAATCCATCAGATGTGGAGGATGTGGAATTCCCCCCTCCCCACTTTATCTGTCCCCTAAATCTGACTCTCAGTCCCGAGATGTCTTTACCAGTCCATCTCATACGCGGTCGAGATCTACCTATGGGACCACCAAGCGGAGAGACCACCTTGATCCTCCCCCTTTCCTCTATCCCCCTCATCCTCCATTTACTTCACCAGTGCTGTCAGCGCCAATGCTGCCATGAAGTTACTCACCGGATGGGAGAAAGCGCCCCCACCTAAGCTATATCCCGTTCTCTTCCGACATCTATAACTGGAAGACCCAACACTAATCGTTTTCTGTCTACCCTCAGGATTTAATTAGTCTCTTGGAGACTGTTTTTCTTACCCACCAACCTACCTGGGTGGATTTTCAACAGCTCCTTAGACTCTCTTTAACACAGAAGAGAGGGATCGCAACATGCGAGAAACCCATAAGGGGATAAGCGAGAGACTTGGCAGGGACCTTGGTCTGCGCTGAATGAAAGACTACTGATCAAGGAGACCCCCTGACTAGGATCCAAATTGCAATGAAGGTAAGGCGAGTTTACGTTTCTAAAGCCAGGCTCTACTGGGAGGCCTCTGTGCAGCTGCAAGGAGACCCATAAATTTCTCTAAAATTAGTATGGTGAGTCAAGGTAAGAATGAGCCTCCAGGAGATTTCCATAAAGGCAATGGAAGCCTATAAAATGTATAACCCAATCAATCCTGAGGCACCCAAAAATAAGAGGGCAATGAATCATGTGTTTGTTTGTCAGTCATCCCCAGATATAAGGAGGAAACTTCAGAAAATAGAAGGTTTTGAAGGGAAGAATCTGACTGAGTTAGTGGGAATAGCAGAAAAGGTGTTTAACAAGAGGGATTCACAAGAGGATGAAAAACAGAACAAAAAAACTGGTTAAGATTTGGCATTACATGAGACGGGGAGGAAACAGGTTGGGGATAGTAAATGGAAGGAAGAGCCTAACCACAGAGAAGGCAGGCGGGAAGACTTAGATTCAGATCAGTACACTTACTGTAAAGGAAAATGGTGTGCCCCAAAAGGAAGACAGCAATGCTCGCCATCAGAGACTGAAAGGGCCATGGTTTGGAGACCCTCCCCGAATCTCGGGTAAAAATTGAAGTGGAGGGGAAATGAGTTGACTTTTTGGTGGACAGGGGAGCCCAATATTCATCATTCCTTAAACCTATGGGAAAACTACCTGGAGAAGAAGTCTGGGTACAAAGAGCAAATGGCACATAAATGGAGAGACATAAATGGACAACAGAAAGTACATTAAATTTAGCCTCGGGAGTAGTTAAACATCGATTTTTGGTCCTCCATAATGCCCCATATACCTTGATGGAAAGAGATCTCCTCCCAAAGTTACAAGCTTGCATTCAGTTCTCAGAAGGAGACATGAATGTAACCTTGAGACAACTCACTGTACAGGTGCTTATGGAAGGAATAGATGATTACTTCCTTTACGAACCAATCTCAAATCCAGAGGAGAAAAAGGGGGGAAACTTCTCCAAATCCTACAGGTCGAGTTTCCCGAGGTCTGGGCAGAAGGGAAGCCCACTGGCTTGGCCAAGGATCAACCTCCCATGGTGGTACAATTAAAGGTGATGGCTACCGATATTCAGGTTTGGCAGTACCCCCTTCCCCCAGAAACAAAGGAAGGGATCAGAAAACAAATTAACAACCTCCGAGGAGATGGGATCCTAGTTCCTTGCAAATCTCCAAGGAACACACCTTTGCTGCCCATCAAAAGGCCAAGACTGGGGAGTACCGACCTGTTCAGGACTTATGGGAAGTTAATAAATGGGTTGAAGATATCCACCCAAGAATGCCTGATCCCTATACCCTACTCTCCCTCCTGGGCCCCAAAAGAATTGTGTATACCATCTTAGATCATAAGGAAGCATTTTTCTGCATATCTTTAGCAAGGAAATTCAGCCCCTTTTTTGCTTTGGAGTGGTCCAACCCACAGAAAGTGTTTCAAGGCCAACTCACCTGGACAAGACTTCCCCAAGGATTCAAGAATTCTCCCACCATTTTTGATGAAGCCCTACACGAGGATTTGTATGAGTACAGGACCTCCAACCCAGGAGTCACTCTTTTACAGTATGTTGATGACATGCTGATAGCCGCTGAGGACTTGAGTCATGCTTGTGGGGGACAAGAGCTCTCTTACAGACACTGCAGGAAAAAGGGTATCGGGTGTCAGCAAAGAAAGCACAGCTCTGTCAGAGCCATGCCACTTATCTAGGTTTTGATCTTCACGAGGGAGTGAGTTCACTGTCTGAGTCCAGGAAACAGGTGATCACATGATACCATCGCCCCACCACGCCCTGACAAGTGAGGGAGTTTCTTGGGAGAGTGGGCTACTGTAGGCTGTGGATACCGTGGTTTGCAGAGATTGCCCGACCTCTCTACCAACTGGCAAAAGGGGGGCTCACTATGATAGAGTGGACAGCTGAGGCCAAGGGAGCATTTCGGGAATTACAAACAGACATAATATGTGCCCCAGCATTGGCCATCCCAGATGTTACCAAGCCCTTCCACTTGCATGTGGATGAAAAAGCAGGGGTGGCCAAAGGAGTTTTAACTCAGACCCTGGGGACTTGGCAAAGGGCAGTAGCCTCTCTTAGCAAGAAATAGATCCAGTAGCAGCTCGGTTCCCCCCCTTGCCTCTGCTCAATTGCTGCCATGGCCCACTTGGTCAAGGAATCGATTAAATTGACTTTGGGTCAAAATCTCATCATAACCACCACACATGCTATCGAAGGCCTTCACCAGACTCCACCAGTCTGATGGATGACAAATGCCTGAGTGAAGGGGTATCAGGCCCTCCTCCTCAATGAACCAAGAGTGACCTTCCTGCCCCAGGTGTGCTAAATCCAGCCACGCTGCTGCCAGAAGAGCTGGCTGACCACAAACATGACTGCGGGGAGGTACTAACCCAAGTGGCAGGAATAAGGCTGGATCTCAGATACATTCCCCTGCTGGATGCCAAGATGGCTCTGTTCACAGATGGGGGTAGATACATGGTCAGTGGAAAGAGGTATGGGAGGCTGCGGTAGTTTCTCCTGAGCATAAACTCTGGACAGCATCCCTGCCACACAGAACTTTGGCACAAAAAGTGGAACTGATTGCACTCACTAAGGCACTGCATATGGCCAAAGGTAAAACCGCCATCTATATGGACAGCAGGTACACCTTTGTTACTCTCCATATTCATGAGGCTTTTTATGAAGAAAGGGGCCTATTAACAACACAAGGAAAAGGAATTAAAAACAGAGGAGAAATATTGGCTCTCCTCCAGCCTATTTGGGACCCAAAAGAGGTGGAAGTTATGCATTGCCCTGGACACCAAAAGGGGACTGATCTGATTTCAAAAGGAAACCAATTAGCAGATCAAGCCACAAAGCAAGCAGCTCAAGAAACAGTGCAAGAACTGGTTACACTCCAGGCTGCAGCCCTACCAGAAAAACCGAACTATTCAGAAGAAGATTTAAAGTATTTACAGAAATGGATTAAATTGGACTATGAAGGGGACTGGGATAAGACTGAAGCAGGAAAAATAATTCTTCCTCAAAGACTGAGCAAAAAGTTAGTATACCAAATACATCAGGGTACTCATCTGAGGATGAACAAACTCAAGGAGCTTATAGGCAAGCAGTTCCAGGTTTCTAAATTAGGGCAAAGGGTTCAGGATGTAGTTGATAGATGTGCTCAATGCCAGATAGTTAATGTGGGAAGAACGAAAATGGGAAGAGGGAAAGAGAAAGAGGTAAGGAACCAGGAATTTATTGGGAAATAGATTTTACAGAAATGAAACCTGGAAAATATGGGCACAAGTACATGTTAGTTTTTGTAGATACCTTTTCAGTCTGGGTAGATAATTTTCCCGCCAAACATGAGATGGCAGAAGTGGTAGCCAAAAAGATACTAGAAGTAATAATTCCTAGGTTTGGGATGCCTCTCACAATTGGGTCAGACAATGGCCCTGCATTTGAGAGTTCAGTCTCACAGGCTTTGGCCAAGGCCGTGGGCACTAATTGGAAACTGTATTGTGTCTACCAGCCCCAGAGTTCTGGGCAAGTAGAGAGAATGAACCAGACTCTTAAAGAGACCTTGACAAAATTAATTCTGGAGACTGGCAGTGGAAGGGTGGGTCTCCTTCCTTTTGCCCTCCTCAGGGCATGTTGTACCCCCTATTTAAACAAGGTGACCCCATTTGAAAGAATGTTTGGGAGACCCCTCCGTCCTCAACTACAGGAGGTTGCCCTAGCAGAAATGACTGATCAATATGTACTCCAGTCACTGCAGGCATTACAGGTTGTCTTCAAAAAAGTCCACTTAGGGATCTGGACTGCCCACACTGGGATGGAGACAGAGGTGGAACCACATCCTTACCAACCCAGGGGATTGGTTTGGATACGTTGCTATCAAGTGGGAAACTTGAAGTCTTGCTGGAAGGGACAATTTACTGTTATCTTGACCACCCCCGTGGCAATAAAAGTAGAAGGCATTAGGGCCTGGATTCATGTGGATCACGTCAAACGAGCCAAGGACGAGGACGTCCCCCAGAGATGGAAGGTGCAGCTGACAGACCCTGCTGACCATGGACTAAAGCTAAGACTAGAAACAATGCGAGTTTATTGTTGCTCCTACTGTTACATGTTTATGAAAATTACAGGTGGGAAATTAGATGAATGGAATTAGGAATAAATGGAAAAGGTTATACAAAGTCTTGAATGGCTAACTCATTAGCTGACTGTGCACTACTGTTACTTTTTGGCCCCAGTATTACATGTTCAATGTAGCTCCCTTACACCAAGATACCATAGAACTGGCTGAAAGGTCTAGGATTTGACTAATTTCCAAAGAAAAAGGTGGAATGTAGGGGCAGGCCAGGCCAGGTAGATGGATATGGCCAATGAGTGTGGCTTGTGTATATTTACTGAGGTGAGTTCAATCCCACTGGCCACCTGTGTGTGGGCCAGGATAACCACCTCTATAAAGGCTGGGCTGTGTGGCTGCAGTGGGGAGTGTAGCAGGAGGAGTTAGAGTAGGGGGTAGCAGGAGCCATTAGAGTAGCCATTAGGGGAGCCATTGGGAGCCATTAGGGTAGTGATAGGAGTGGTAGTGTTGGGATTGTGGAGAGTGACAGCGCTCTTTTTGTCATCAGGAGCATCGGGAGCGGAATTTCTGGGAGCCTCACTGCCCTGAGCAGTGGCGCCGCTGGGAGCAGCTTTGTCAGGAGCAGCACTGCTGAGAGCCTTGTCACGGGGAGCGGCCTCAACTGGAGCAGCCTCGCTGCCCCAAGCAATGGCACCGCCCTGAGTAGCCTTACTGCCCGAGCAGCGGCGCTGTCACTAGACAGTTGGGGAGTGGCATCGTCAGGAGCGCCCTCGTCCCAGGGAGTGGCCCCATCTTCAGCGACCTCGTCCCGGGGAGCAGCCCCATCTGGAGTGGCCTCATAATGAGCGGCTTCATCGCGAGTAGCCTCATTGCAAGCAGCCTCATCCCTGGGAGTGGCCTCATCTGAAGCAGCCTCACTGCCCGAGCAGCGGCGCTGTCACTAGTCGGTCGGGGAGCGGCATCATCCAGAGCAGCCTCGTAAGGGGAGCGTCCTTGTTGGCAGCGGCCTTGTCATGAGCGGCCTCATCCAGAGTGGCCTCGTTGGCAGCGGCACCGCCGCTCCATGTCACAGGTCCGGGGAGCTGCCTCTTGAGGAGCGGCCTCATCCAGGGAGCGGCCTTGTTGGCAGTGGCCTCGTCGTGAGCGTCCTCTTCAGGAGCAGCCTCATCAGGAGTGGCCATGTCCCAGAGATCGGCCTGTGGTACAGTGAGGGTGAGGGAGGGAGCCTCTAGGAGGGACCCAGGGCAAGGAGGCGGTGGCCCCCAGCAAGGCCTGGCCACCTACCAGTCAGTTTGATTTCTGATGTATGGCACGAAATAAAGCTTTGCTTGATTTTTGCTTTGTGACAGTCTCGTTCCTTTGATCACGGACCCTAACACCATCCTGGAGGGTCTGTTGGCCAGGGCTTTGGGGACAGAAGTCTGCAAGCACACACTTGGGATAGGGTTCTGGACGACATGATGGGAGGCCTGATCTGCGGACCGTGAAGGCAGTGCCACAGGATCTGAAATTAGTTAAAAAGGGGAGGCGGGAGCGCAGCAGGGGTCTGTCTGGGTTGTGTGTCTCGGGTGGCCACGGAATGGAACAGTAGCCTCATGGGGCCATGGGAGATTATGCCCCTGTGAGGATTCTGCCCAGCTCCGAAGGGTTTGGTTTCTTTTGGGGGAAGGGAAGAGTGCTCTTTTCTGTATCAAGGGTCCAGCCATAGCAGAGATTCCAGAGTCGGCTTCTGGGTGAGGATTTGGGCCTATGGGCATGTCAGGCCCGATATGTGACTCCTGGTCCAGCTAGCGAGGGTGCTGTTTTGAAAGCAGGCTCAGGCTAAGGGTCATACTGCCTGTTTGTGGCCAGGGAAGCCCTCCAGAGTGGGCGGGGACTCATGTTCGATGCAGCTGGCTACCACTATGTGCGTTAGAGCACCATCCCCATAACAAGCTTTTCCTGTGGTGGGGAAGGAAGAGTGGGTTTTAATGCTTGAGGTTCCCCCATAGGCTGGGATTTGAGCTATGTCTGGACATACGCCTGAATACGCAGGTTGGGTAGAGATGACAGTCTCTGGCCTTGGCATGACCAACTGCGGGATATGGGACCTGCTACCCGGGGACTGATGGAGGTCGGGGCTCAGGCTGTGTCAGACAGAGCATTAGTGCACAGGGAGGCTAGGACATTGGGTGCTCACTCATGCTGGAGTTTGTGTTCATGATGGTCATCGAATGGAGGGGTGGCCTCATGAGGCCATGGAGTTCTTCCTAGGCTGGGGCATGTGAGCTGCTCCCAACAGCACGCTTTCTTTCTGCGGGAAAGTGGGAGTCCATTTGGATGGCACCAGGGTCCCCCAGTATGAAAGACGTCATAGCAGAAGTCACTGCATGGATGCCTGGAAAGCCAAGCTCCACTTACGATACCAGCCCAGGAACATGGACGTTTGGATCTGGTGGCTCTGGGGAAAAGTTCCCATGGGCTGAGGTGACAGGGAGCCTCATTCTGATGGGTCACAATGTTGGCTTTTGTCCAGGGAGACCTTAGAATGTAGCGGGGGCTCAGCTGCCATGCAGGATTCTTCACCCCTGAGGGTTGGACGCAGCTCCCAAGAGCCAGGTTGCCTTCTGGGGACAGGGCGTGTTCTGGTTTGTGGCTCAGGGATCAAGTGTTGGAACATATGTAGGTATTCCTGAGTTTGTCTCTGGAGACAAATGCCTGCAAACCTAAGCTAGGGTTCCATTGAGGTCCTGGGGTTATGTCAGGTTCCATCTTCTGACACAGGTCCATTGACTTGAATTTCTGCCTGGGGGTAGGTTTCTGGCCTGTGTTTGAATACATCTTTTTTCCAAGGATGCCAAACAATTTGGGGTGGGCTCAGGGGCATTTCAGGTTTCTCCCAATCTGGAGGATTTGTGCAAATGTGGGCGGGCAGAACTTCCTTCGGGTGGGCAGTCAGAGTCCTGGGCTTTGGCTCCAGAGACCCCATCCTGGAGGGCCTGTTGGCCCGGCCTTTGGGGACAAAATCTGCAAACACAAACTTGGCATAAGGTTAAGGGCGAGGTGATGGTAGGGCCGATCTGCGGACTGTCAGGGCAATGCCGCAAGATCGAAATGAGCGTGAAGGGGAGGTGGGAGCATGAGCCTTTCTGTCTGGGTTGTGTGTCTCGCTTGGCCATGGAATGGAGTGGTAGCCTCATGGGACCACGATAGATTCTGCCTCTGTGAGGATTCTGCCTGACTCCCAAGGGTTTCGTGTCTTTAGGGGGGAAGGGAAGAGTGTTGTTTTCCGTCTCAGGATTTAGAGTCGGCTTCTGTGTCCAGGCGCCTTGAGAACCCAGCCAAGGGTGAGGATTTGGGCCTATGGGCATGTCAGGCCTGATAGCGAGCTCCTGGTCCAGCTAGCGAGAGGGTTGGTTTGAAAGGGGGCTCAGCCTGAAGGTCCCAATGCCTGTTTGTGGCCAGGGCAGCCCTCCTGGGTGGGTGTGGTACATGGGCCATGCAGCTGGATCCCAGTTTGAGGGTTAGTCCCCCATCCCACAACAAGCTTTTCCACTCATGGGGAAGGAGGAGTGTTCTTTTATGCTTGAGGTCACCTAATAGGCCAGGACTTGAGCTACGGTGTGGACACAAATGCCTGAATACCCTGGTTGTGTAGAGGTGACAGTATCTGGTCTTGGCACGTATCCACGTGCAGGATATGGGGCCCGATATCTAGGGAGCTGATGGAAGGTCAAGGCTTGGGCTGTGTCAGACAGAGCATTAGTGCACAGGGAGTCCTAGGATATCGGGGTGCCGTCTGTGCAGGTTGATTCTCACATGGGGATGCTGGCCAGATGCCTAGGGCTCATCTTCTTTCTGCAGGGCAGGCAGAAGACTGCGTTGTGGCTCCCGAATGAACATTCTGGAGGGCTGGTGGTCCAGGAGTGTGAGGACAGAATTCTGAACACACAAGTGCCAGTTCCGTTCAGGGCCGAACACATGGCATTTCCAATGTGCAGAGTCTGGCTCGAGATCTCCAGGACCTGAGTCAGGACACGTGTCAGATGTTCACTCTCACTGGAGTTAGTGTACATGATGGCCGACGAATGGAGAGGTCCCTATTGAGGCTTTGGAGGCCTTCCCATTCTGGGACTTGTGAGCTGCTCCGAACAGCATGATTTCTTTCTGCGGGAGAGGGAGCGTCTGTTTTGATGGCATCAGGGTCCCCCATTTGGAAAGACGTAGTATCACAAGTCACCGCATGGATGCCTGGAAAGACCAAATCCGCTTAATATTCCAGGCCAAGAATAAGGACGTTTCAATTATCTTACTGATTAAAATAGTTGCAATTGGTTTCTATGAGGTCCTTAACTGAATTGGTCTTTGGACATTGCAAATTAGATTCTTTCCTCTTCCTACATTTCGGAAATGATGAGAAGAACCGGCATTGCCTTCATTAAATGTCTCAGAATGCTGACCAGCAAATAGGTTTGATCTGGCTTTTTGGGTGTTGGGAGGTCTTTGAGGAATGCTTCACATAATTTCTTCATTACCTGAGACATCAGATGTGTATGTTCATGACCTAGTTTGGTAGTGGGTATGTGTCTTGGAATTTATCCTTTTCTCTCAGGTATTGATAAGCAGGCATACTTGTTTGTAGGGGACTTTTAGGTTAGGTTGTTTAGGAGAGTATAGTCCTGAATGCTTTAATTAATTCTTGATAGGTAAGAAGTTAACTTTTCCGGTTTTGCTGGTTTCTGACGTTGAAACTTTTTTTCCTTAAGGTTTTTTCTCTGAGGTTTGTTTCCATGAGTGCTACTCCTCACTTGTTCCCTAAATTCTGTGGGACCCTTTTACATGTGTGTGGGGGGGGAGGTGGGAGGGAGGGTGTGTTTCTCAAATCGCTTAGAATGATATTTTTAGAGATATGAAGCACTATTATTTGGATCACAATTCACCTTCAAACATATTGAAACAAATGTTCCATCTCGTTTGGTCACATTTCCTGCAATGAATGTCCCATTTAATCCTCTTTTAGAAATACAGACTCTCCCTATCCTGCCGTAGAACAAACACCAAATTTTGTGTGCCCGGTTAGTGTCTCATCGTGTATCCTTTTGTCGTGCTTTTTCACATGTTCCTTTCCTTCCACGAGTGAGTGAAATCCTATGTTATTTGTCTTTCTGTAACTGATAGGTGGGCCGCAGCACAGTGCTCGCCATCTTTCTGCCACATGTGGCAAGTTTCAAGATTCCTTCTTGCTTATGGCTGGGTAAGAGTCTGTGGTGCATTGGGAGGACAGGGAGATTGAAGAAATGTCTGGGAGCTCCAGGCTTGTCTTCCGTTATCAGCACAACAGGAAGATGACCACATCAATGGAACCATGGCGTCAATGAACCTTAAACCTTGAAATCAAACTCCATGGTGAAAGACAGAAGAAGTCGCAGAGACCATGGGAGAAGGGTTTAGACATGTCTTAGGGCAGAAGTGGACGGTGGTGCTTCATAGGGCAGGGAGCCATGGCCAAAGACAAAGGCCCAGGAGAGAGGAGCACACTGGGAACCCACAAGTTGGATACAGAACGATAGCTGTTGGCGTAGAAATGGAGACGTTCTGAATGGCTCAAATATTTGCAAACAAAGGGTCTTGAGGCCCAGGTATCTCAGATCAGCATACTTTGTCAGTCATAGACTCCAGAGAACACTGTGTTTCTCCTGCAGAGCACACCAGCAAGCAACCGGGTGCAGACAGCCTGGAAACCATGATCAGAAACAATGCTTGTTGAAAAAGTGGTAAGATTATTATTTCTTGCTGTGCATCCGTGATAGGCACTATTCGTGGAGATACCTTGATGAAGGCAAAAGAATCTTAGGGCTCTAACACTGTCAACATAAACCTGAGCTAGTGACCACAGACAAGACGGTGTGGACATTAGCTGCCTAACCTGTAATCACATATTCCAACCCTGGAAACCTGTTGGTACTACCTTCTTTCAGGCCATGTTGTTTAGTACCAGGAGAAGAGACCCTCCATTGGGGACTAGAAGAAAGCCCTGCCCACATCCTCACTCTTGACCACAGCATTCAGCAGGCCTTAGTAAGTGTGAGTGGGTTGAAAGTCTCCATTCATAGGCACAACAGAGCTGACAAAGCTATACCACATCACACCATATGTGGTCCAGACACCAAACACTCTGAACAGCAGGCAACGAGTGCCTCTGCAGAGGACTGGCTCAGAAGAGAGTGGACAGCCACAACCCAACCCAGTGGGCATGCCACATATACCGGAGACTCCATCAAGGATAAGCAGTGGCACTGAATGACATCTTCATCCTAAAGAAATTACTCTTAGTGTAGAAATCAGAAGGTACTTTTCAAATACAGGGAAGAATACAGAGACCTGAACTAAGGACATGATGGAAGAATCAATTGATGCCAAGGCATCAGAACAGGAACAAGTCATGGCCAAGAAACGGAAGTGAAACCTGTATATGTCACATGCTGGGTGGAGTATTTAAGCAGCAGCCTGGATACTCACTCTTGATCCGAAAAACCTAGAAGGAATCAGGGAGTCTCAGACTACAGAAATAAAGGTGATAAAAAAAATAAATAAAATGAAGAGGCCCTTCTGAAAAGATTTGTTAGCAAACTGGATGCAAAGTTCAGGAAGCTGGCAGAACCAGAGGATCCAATGAGGTACCTGGAATCCAAATACCGGGAAAAAAAGAAGTAAAGCAAAGGAGAGAAGGAAGAATGATGGAATATGACAATGGACTTTGGAAATCCGTGACTGGAATGAATGACTATGGGTGCTTATTTTAGGAGACCTAGAAGACAGAGAAAATATTGATCCCAACATTTCTTTGCGAAATCAGAGCTGCAAACATACCTCATCTGGGGGCAGAAAGGGAGATCCAGATTCCTAGGCACAGAGAACTCCCAGCATCATCCACAGAAGCAGAGCAAGAGAAGTCATAGTGTCATCCACCCTTCCAAAGCTAGCAATGGAGGAATTCTCTTCACCCAAATATGCTTGGGAGAAGAGTGTTTCTGAAGACAAGTGCCTTACTTCGAGGAGACCAGCTATACCAGCGCTAGCAGCATGTTGTATAGGTCAGGCCACACAATCCCAAGCCCAAACCATATCCCCTGCATTTCTAAACAGTAATAGAGCAGGAGTTCTTGTCTAGAACAATGAGGTGTTAAAAAAACAAAGATTATGTCCAGGGGTGGCTCCGTCAATTCAGAAGCAGCCTTCCACTCTGCTCCTTATCCCAGGCTCATTGGAAAGTCTCCCACCTCAGGTTCCCCACTCAGAGGCAAGTTTGCTTCTCTCTCTCCAGCTGCCTCACTGATTATGTTCTCGTTGTCTCTCTGTGTCCCATACATGCAAGCACATCGTTGAAAAACAACAGCAACAACAAGCAACAGTAGATAAGGATTGTCTGGGGCCAGAGGGTGCTTTATTCAATTTGGACCTATGCCCTACGGAATGCAGCCAGGTGCAGAGCACCTCCCACCATCCTAAAATTCCAGACCCTAGCTCTGAGCTCCCTTGTTTGTTTTCCTCTTCTTCGTCTTCCTGCATCCGCTCTCTGTCCCGCTGCAATGGCTCCTTGTTCTCCTATTGTTCGTCCTCACCTGGCTCCTTTAGAAAATGTCCATCATCTGCAACAGGCACTGTGTGTTTATCCCATGAAAACCATTGTGGAATGAAAATGGGAGACTTAAGGCAGCCTTGTGCTGCAGCATCTCCATTTAGTTGCACAGAAGGAAGCTGCAACACCCTGCGGGAATGCTCAGGGATCTTTGGCCGTCGAGTCCTCTTCAAGGCATCCTTTTGAGAAACATGTTGTCTTCCTGAAACTGGCACAAAATCCTTTCCATGGGCAATGGGTTTCCTCCACCAGGCTCCGTGCTTGCTCCTGTTGGCTCCAAACCGATGAGTCTGTCCTAGGCCTAAGGTTCAAGGGGGTAGGGTCTGCCTTTGGTGCCTAGTCAACTTGGAAGATGGGGAGGCCTTCTGGTATGGTTATTGGAGATGCTAGCAGAACTCGTTTCCTCGCTGTTGAAGACTACAGGCATGTGTTTGGCATGGTTGTAGGTTTTCACAGGGAGATTTCCTCGGGTGGCCCTTTTCCTGATCACGAAAGTCCTGATTGGGACAGAGGACCATGCACATGTGCGGAGCATGGAGTTCCTGGCCTGAGGACTGCTTGTAGTCCTGAGCATTTCTTGACCTTTTGGGGGTAAGATGGAATTGTAGATCCTTGCCATTCTCAGGAGTGCAGAGGGCTGGTGGTGACAGGCCCGGACAAAGACTATAAATTCGGCTATGGAGAAGGTGACACTGACTCGCTTTGCAAACTGTCTTGGTGAAATACCCAGGCAGCTCCAAAGGTTTGGGAGGGCTTTGGCAGCTCCTGGCTGACACATGACTACTAAAGCCATGTGGGGTGATTAGACATGTTTTGGGGAGTACTGGTTGCTAGGATGTGAAAACATTGTGACGTCACAGAAGCTGACTTCACTGAAGCAGCAATCCCTCTCTCATGAGCTATGAGTTCTATGTCTTTAATAGGAATCCCTCGGAAGGACCAAAGAAGAGCCCTGAGTTCCTGCTCATCAACTCAGGTGGTCTTTGCGGTTTCATTCCCACTTCAACTTTCTATATAAAGAAAAAATAACATGAGATTTGTTGTACCATCCTTTCGTCAAACATTTCTCCAGAGAGAGCCAGGTGTTCCTATTTCCACTATAACGTCTAGAGATCTCAACCAACAGGGAGGCCTCTTGTGTATCATGAGATCTCTGGGAGGTTTGACATCCTATGGGTGAGAGTGTCCTTTTGTAGGTTTTTTTTTCTCAATTTGTTGTAGGGAGAAGGGTCTGACCTTGGTGCTTGGTCAGATTGGAAGATAAGGGAAGGAAAGTCACATTTCAAGGAAATGTGCAAGGGCATGAATACATTGTGCTATCCATGTCCTGATCTCCTGGTATTCTGAAACACCAGTCCTAAGGGATGAGGGCTCTGTCTATATGACTTTACCTGAAACACCTTTGCAAAGGCTTCAAGGAGAGTGACATTCTGCATGATCGCTACCCCTGATTGAAGAACCCTGGACAGCACACCTGTCTTCATCAGTTAATATTACATGCCGAGGTCATGGGAAGAGCCATGTTGACCAACAATCTTAATTCCAAGGGAAAGGAACTGCCTAAATCGATGGCCTGCCATGCCCACTCTAGCAGAACTGTGGAAGGAGCCAAGAAGGCCTTCAATAGGCTACTGGATACAGAAGGCCTGGTCCATCCAGGCCACAGATGATACCTCCAACATCGAGCGGGATAAAGCCCCAATACTTGCCTTGACATGATTGACGCAGGGCTGGGTTATTCTCAGTGAAATCGTAAGGAGTCCAAGGGAATTATCACAAGGCTTCACTCATATGTGGCCCATGAGGAGTACCATGGACATTAGTAAAAACAAGGGAAAATGAAAAGAGAAGAAGTCAGACAGGGAAACAAACCAGGAGAGACTCAAGACTCTGGGAACCAAGCTGAGCATTACACGGATGAGACGTGCCAGGAATGAGGGAACTGGTTCATGGAATGGAGGTGGAGTGGCATATATGTTGTTGATGAGCACTCGATGGTATATGCAACTAAAGAATCAGGGAATACTATCTCACAAAAGTAGGAGGAATGAAAGGCGGTCTTCCCGAACAGAAGAAAAAGTATTGAAAAGAAAGAAAAACATACCGTTTCACATGTAGTTGAAGAAAAAAAGAGGAAAGAAATGAAGTATAGTTTTATTATCTTACTGATTAAAATGGTATGCAATTGGATTCCTATGATGTCCTTAACTGACTGGGTCTTTGGACATTGCAAATTAGATTCTTCCCTCTTCCTACATTTCTGAAATAGATGAGAAGAACCGGCATTGCCTTCATTAAATGTCTCGGAGTGTTGACCAGAAAATTTGTTTGACCAGGCTTTTTGGGTGTTGGGAGGTGTTTGAAGGAATGCTTAAAACACTTTCATCATTATCTGCAACGTCAGATGTGTAAGTTTATGACCTAGTCTTGGTAGTGGGTATGTGTCTTGGAATTTATCCTTTTCTCTCAGGAATTGTATTTGCAGGCATACTTGTGTGTAGGGTACTTTTAGGTTAGGTTGTTTAGGAGAGTTTAGTCCTGAATGCTTTAATCAATTCTTGATAGGCAAGTTTGTCTTGATAGGCAAGACAGTTTGTCGGGTTCTGACGTTGATACTTTTTTTCCTTAAGGTATTGTCTCTGAGGTTTGTTTCCATGATTGCTACTCCTCACTTGCTCCCTAAATCTGTCGGACTCTCTTAAATGTGTGTGTGTGGTTGGGGATTTGGGAGGGAGGGTGTTTTTCACAAAACTCTTAGTCTGATATTTTAAGAGATATGAAGCACTATTCTTTGGATCACAATTCACCTTCAAACATATTGAAGCTCATGTTCCATCTCGTTTGGCCACATTTCCTGCAATTAATGTCCCATTTAATCCTCTCTAAGAAACACAGACTCTCCATAACCCGCCGTCGAACAAACACCAAATTTTGTGTGCCTTTTTGAGTCGAATTGTGTGTACTTTTTTTTCCTTGTACACATGTTCCTTTACTTCCACGAGTGAGTGAAATCGTATGGCATTTGTCTTTCTGTGACTGACAGATGGGACTCAGCCCAATTCTCGCCACCTTTCTGCCACATGTGGCAAGTTACAAGATTCCTTTTGCTTATGGCTGGGTAAGAGGCTGTTGTGCATTGGGAGGACAGGGAGATTGTAGAAATGTCTGGGATCTCCAGGCTTGTCTTCAGCTCTCAGCACAACAGGAAAATGACAACATCAATGGAACCATGGCGTCAATGAACCTGAAGCCTTGAAATCAAACTCCATGGTGAAAGAGAGAAGAAGTTGCAGAGACCATGGGAGAAGGTTGTAGACAAGTCTTCAGGGAGAAGTGGATGGTTGATGCTTCAGAGACAAGGAGCCATGGCCAAAGACAAAGGCCTAGGAGAGAGGAGCACACTGGGAACCCACAAATAGGATGCTGACACATAGCTGTCAGCGTAGAAATGGAGACGGTCTGAATAGTATGAGTACTTGCAAATCAAGGGTCTTGAGGCCCAGGTATCTCATATCAGCATGCTTTGTCAGTCATAGACTCCAGAGAACACTGTGTTTCTCCTGCAGAGCACACCAGCAAGCAACCGGGTGCAGACAGCCTGGAAACCATGATCAGAAGCAATACCTGTTGACACAGTGGTTTAATTATTGTTTCTTGCTGTGCATCTGTGATAGGCACTGCTCATGGAGATGCCTCAATGGGGGCAAAAGAATCTTGGGGCTCTACCACCGTCATCATAAAGCCCAAGCTAGTGGTCACAGACAGGATGGTGAGGACATTAGCTGCCTCACCTGCAATCACGTAGTCCCAACCATGGAAACCTTTTGCAACTACCTTCATCAGACCAAGTTGCTTAGTACAAGGAGAGCAGCCATCCATTGGGGATTAGAAGAAATCCCTGCCCACAGCCTCTCACGACCCCAGCATAAAGCAGTCTAGTAAGTTTGAGTGAGTTGAAAGTCTTCTTTCATAGGCACACCAGAGCCGACCAAGCTAAAACTCACCATATTCGGTCCAGACACTAAAAACTCTGAAAGGCAGGAAAGGAGTGCCTCTGCAGAGGACTGGCCCAGAAGAGAGTGGGCAGTCACATCCCACCCCAGTGGGCATTCCGCATATATCGGAGATTCCGTCCAGTGTCAGCCAGTGGCACTCCATGACAGCTTTATCATAAAGAAATTACTCTCAGGATAGAAAACAAAAGGTGGTTTTCGAATACAGGGAAGAATGCAGAGATCTGAACTAAAGCAACTATGGAAGAATCAATTGATGCCGAGGCAAAAGAATAGGAACTGGTCATGGACGAGAAATCGAAGTGAAACCTGTACATGTCACATGCCAGGTGGAGGATTTAAGCAGGATCCAGGATACTCACTCCGGATCAGAAAAACCTAGAAGGAATCAGGGAGTCTCGGACTATAGAAATAAAGGTGATAAAATAAAATTAAATAAGACGAAGAGACCCTTATGAAAAGATTTGTTAGCAAACTGGATGCAAAGTTCAGGAAGCTAAAAGAACCAGAGGATCCAATGAGATACATGGAATGCAAGTACTGGGAAAAAAAGAAGCAAAGCAAAGGAGAGAAGGAAGCATGACAGAACATGACAATGGACGTCGGGAAATCCGTGACTGCAATGAATGTCTATGGGTGCTTATTGTAGGACACCTAGAAAACAGAAAAAATATTGGTCCCAACATTTCTTTGAGAAATCGGAGCTGCAAACATCCCTCATCTGGGGGCAGAAAAGGATATCCAGATTCCTAGGCACAGAGGACTCCCAGCGCCATCCACAGAAGCAGACAACACAAGACATAGTGTCCTTCAACCTTCCGATGTTAGCAATGGAGGAATTCTCTTCACCCAAATATGCTTGGGAAAAGAGTGCTTCTAAACCCAAGTGCCTTACTTTGAGGCGACCAGCTCTGCGACCTCTAGCAGCACGTTGTATACAGCAAGCCACACCAGTCCAAGCCCAAACCCTATCCCCTGCATTTCTAAACAATAACAGAGAAGGAGTTCTTGTCTAGAACAATGAGGTGTTAAGAAGACAAAGATTGTGTCCAGGCATGTCTCCATCAGTTCAGAAGTGGCCTTCAGCTCTGCTAATTATCCCTAGATCATTGGAATATCTCCCACCTCAGGGTCCCCACTCAGAGGCAAGTTTGCTTCTCCCTCTCCAGCTCCCTCACTGATTATGTTCTCGCTGTCTCTCTCTGTCCCATACGTGCAAGCACATCGTTGAAAGCAACAACAACAACAAGAAACAGTTGATAAGTTTTGAGGGGGCCAGAAGATGCTTAATTCCATTTGAACCTATGCCCCTATGGAACGTAGCCAGGTCCAGAGCAACTCCCACCATCCTAAAATGCCAGACTTTTTCTCTAGCTCCCTTGTTTGTTCTCCTCTACTTTGTCTTCCTGCATCTCCCCACCAGCATGGAGCATCCGCTCTTTGTCCTGATGCAATGGACCCTTGTTCTCCCATTGTTCCTCCTCACCTGGCTCCTTTAGAACATGCCCATCATCCTCAACAGGCACTGTTTGTTTATCCCAAGAAAACCATTGCAGAATGAAAATGGGAGGCTTAAGGCAGACTTGTGCTGCAGCATCTTCAATAACTTCCAAAAAAGGAAGCTGCAACACCCTGCGGGAATGCTCAGGGATCTTCGGCCATTGAATCCTCTTCAAGGAGTCCTTTTGTAGATACATGATGTCTTCCTGAAACTAGCATGAAAGCCTATCTGATGGCTTCACATGGGCAATGGGTCTCCTCCACCAGGCTACGTGCTTGCTCCTGTTGGCTCCAAAACAATGAGTCCGTCCTGTGCCCAAGATTCTAGGGTGTAAGGTCTGCATTTGGTGCATGGTCAGCTTGGAAGATGGGGAGGCCTTCTAGGTACGGTTATTGAAGATGCTAGAGGAACTCGTGTCCTCGCTGTTGAAGACTACAGGCATGTCTTTGGCATGGTTGCGGGTGCTCACTGGGAGCTTTCCTCGGGTGACCCTTGTCCTGGTCACAAGGGTCCTGACTGGGTCGGAGGACATGCACATGTTTGGAGCGTGGAGTTCCTGGCCTGAGGCTTGCTTGTAGTCCTGGCCATTTCTTGACTTTTCAGGGGCTAAGATGGAATTTTTGATGCTTGCCCTTCTCAGGAGTGCAGAGGGCTGGTGGGAACAGTCCTGGCCAAAGACTATAAATTCGGCCATGGAGAAGGTGACACAAACTCACTTAGAAAACTATCTTGGTGAAATACGAGGCAGCTTCCATGGTTTGGGAGGGCTCTGGCACCTCGTGGCTAACCCATGACTATTAAAGCCATGTGGAGTGACTAGACATGGTTTGGGGAGGAGTGGTTGCTAGGAGGTAAAAACTGTGATGTCATAGAAGCTGAATTCACTGAAGCAGCAATCCCTCTCTCATGAGCTATGAGTCCTATGGCTTTAATAGAAAGCCCTGGGAAGGACCAAAGAAGAGCCCTGATTACCTGCTCATGAACTCAGGTGGTCTTTTCTATTTCTCTCCCACTTCACCTTTCTATACAAAGAAAAAAAAACATGACATTCGGTGTACCATCATTTCAGCCAACATTTCTCCACAGAGAGCCAGGGGATCCTATTTCTACTGCAATGTCTAGAGATCTCAAACAAAAGGGAGGCCTCTTGGGTATCAGGAGATCTCTGGGAGTTTTGACATCCTATGGGTGAGAGCGTACTTTTGTAGGGTCTTCTACCAATTTGTTAGGGAGAAGGGTCTGCCCTTGGTGCTTGGTCAGCTTGGATGATAAGAAAGGAATAAGGGAAGGAAAGTCACATTTCAAGGAAACGTGCTAGGGCATGGATGCATTATGCTCTCCGTGTTCTGATCTCCTGGTATTCTGAAACACCAGCCCTAAGAGACGAGGCTTCTGTCTAGCTGACTTTACCTGAAACACCTTTGCAAAAGCTTCAAGGAGAGTGACATTTTGCATGATCGCTACCTCTGAAAGAAGAGGCCTGGAGAGCACACCTGTCATCATCAGTTAACTTTATGTGCCAAAGTCATGGGGAGAGCCATGTTGACCAACTCTCTTAATTCAGAGGAAAAGGAACTGCCTAAATCGATGGCCTGCCATGTCCACTCTAACAGAACTGTGGAAGGAGCCGAGATGCCCTTCAGCATGCTACTAGATAAAGAAGGTGTGGTCCATCCAGGCCACATATTATACCTCCGACATCAAGTGAGATGAAGCCCTGATACTCGCCTTGACATGATTGACACAGAGCTGTGTTATTTTCAATGAAATCAGAAGGAGTCCAAGGTAAATATCATATGGGTTCACTCATATGTAGCCCATGAGGAGTACCATGGACATGAGTAAAATCAAGGGAAAATGGAAAGAAAAGAAGTCAGACAGGGAGACAAACCAGGAGAGATTCAGGACTCTGGGAACCAAGCTGAGGGTTACAGAAATTTGAGACATGCCAGGAATGAGGGAACAGGTTCATGGTATGGACGTGGTGTGGCTTATATGCTGTTGCTGAGCACTCGGTGGTATATGCAACTAAAGAATCACGGAACACGACCTCACAAAAGTATGTGGGAATGAAAGCCTGGCTTCCAGAACAAAGGACAAAGTATTGAAAAGAAAGAAAACCAGGCCGTTTCCCATGTCAATGAAGAAAGAAGGAGGCAAAAAATGAAGTATTATTTTATTATCTTACTGATTAAAATGCTATGCAATTTGTATTTTTGAGGTCCTAATATGAATTGGGTCTTTGGATAATGCAAATTAGATTCTTCCCTCTTCCTACATTTTGGGACTAGATGAGTATAACTGGCATTGCCTTCATTAAATATCTCAGAGTGCTGAGCAGGAAATTGATTTGACCTGGCTTTTTGGGTGTTGGGGGGTATTTGAGGAATTCTTCAAACACTTTTGTCATTACCTGAGATGTCATATGTTTATGTACGTGTCCTATTCTTGGTAGTTGGTATGTGTCTTGGAATGTACCCTTTTCTCTCAGGTCTTGCATTTGCTGGCACACTTGTGTGTAGGAGACTTTTAGGTTTGGTTGCTTAGGAGAGTTTACTCCTGAATGCTTTATTTACTTCTTGGTAGGTAAGAAGTTAACTTTTCCGGTTTTGTCGGTTTCTAAAGTTGATATTTTTTCCTTAAGGTATTTGCACTGAGGTATGTTTCCATGAGTGCTACTCCTCACTTGCTCCCTAAATTCTGTGGGACACTTTTCAGTGTGTGTGGGGGGGGGGGGGAGGTGGGAGGGAGGGTGCGTTTCACAAAATACTTAGATTGAGATTTTAAGAGATATGAAGCTGCTCTTCTTTAGATCACAATTCACCTTCTAACATATTGAAACTCATGTTCCATCTCGTTCGGCCACATTTCCTGCAATGAATATCCCATTTAATCCTCTCTTAGAAACACAGACTCTCCCTAACCTGCCATGGAACAAACACCAAATTTTGTGTGCCCGGTTAGAGTCTCACTGCATGCCATTTTTTCTTTCTTTTTCACATGTTCCTTTCCTTCCAGGATTTAGTGATATCAGATGTGATTTGTCTTTCTGTGACTGAAAGATGGGCCAAAGCCCAATGCTGACCACCTTTCTGCCACATGTGGCAAGTTCCAATATTCCTTCTTGCTTATGGCTGGGTAAGAGTCTGTGGTGCATTGGGAGGACAGGGAGATTGCAAAAATGTCTGGGAGCTCCAGGATTGTCTTCAGCCATCAGCATGACAGGAAGATGACCACATCAATGGAATCATGGTGTCAATGAACATGAGACCTTGAAATCAAACTCCACAGTGAAAGAGAGAAGAAGTCTCAAAGACCATGGGAGAAGGGTGTAGACATGTCTTAGGGGAGAAGAAGACGGTTGGTGCTTCAGAGGGCAAGGAGCCTAGCCTAAGACAAAGGCCCAGGAGAGAGGAGGACACTGGGAACCCACAAATTGGATGCTGACCCATAGCTGTTGGCTTAGAAATGGAGATGGTCTGAATGGCATGAGTACTTGCAAATAAAGGAAATTGAGGCCCGGGTATCTCAGATCAGCATGCTTGACAGACATAGACTCCAGAGAACACCGTGTTTCTCCTGCAGAGCACACCATCAAGCCACTGGGTGCAGACAGTCTGGAAACCATGATCAGAAACAATACTTGTTGACACAGTGGTATGATTATTGTTTCTTGCTGTGCACTCTTCATGGAGATGCCTCAATGTGGCAAAAGAATCTTGGGGCTCTACCACCGTCAGCATAAAGCCAGAGCTAGTGGCCACAGAAAGGATGGTGAGGACATTAGCTGCCTTGCCTGCAATCACGTAGTCCCAACCCTGGAAATCTGTCAGGTCTACCTTCCTCAGGCCACGTTGCTTAGTACCAGGAGAACAGATCCTCCATGGGGACTAGAAGAAATCCTTGCCCACATCATCTCTCTTGACCACAGCATTCAGCAGGTCTTAGTAAGGTTGAGTGGGTTGAAAGCCTCCTTTCACAGGCACACCAGAGCCTTCCAAGCTAAACCTCACCATATTCAGTTTATACAGGAACCTTACCCATTTAAGTTCTTCCCACATTAACTGCCTGACATTGAGCACATCTTCAAGTACATCCTGAACCATATGCCCTGGTGACCATCTAGGGGGACTTGAACCCCCTGACCATCTAGGGGGCCTCAAACCCCCTCATCCACCAAGGGGGACTCAAATCCCATGTCGATCTACCAACAGAGGAATGGGGCATCCCCGCATCCACTCCAGCCCTGGAGAGTATAGCTGAGTCCAGCTTGTCCCCTGTGGCCATACCCTGGGAGTTCCAACCACACAGACGAACAGGATCCCAACACCTCCGGAGGCTTTTCCCATAAATACTAATGCTGGCTCAGGTCCTGTTATTTGATCCCGGGTGAGCCCCCAATGTTAGAGTCTGTGATCAAAGGAACAAGACTGACTGAAAGCGAAAATCAAGCAAAGCTTTATTTCACACCAAGCATAGAAAATGAAACCGACCGATTGGGGCCATTTCTTACGTAGAGGCGACGTAGATGAGGATGCCGCTCCCGATGACAAAGAGGCGAGGATGATGAGGATGAGAACTCTGATGACACAGACTCTGCTCTTCTAAGTCTACTACAATAAACACTCATAGATATTCATTGCAGACATGGATTTCCCAAAGTCCATTGTCATGTTCCATCATTATTCCTTTTCTCCTTTGCTTCGCTTCTTTTCTTTTTTACCAGTATTTGTATTCCATGTACCTCGTTGGATCCTCTAGTTCTGCCAGATTTCTGAACTTTGCATCCATCCTGCCAATAAATCTTTTCATAAGGGCCTCTTCATTTTATTTAATTATATTTATCACCTTTATCACTGTGGTCCAAGACTCAGGGATTCCTTCTAGGTTTATCTGATCCAGAATGAGTATCTTGTCTGCTGCTTAAATCCTCCCCCTGGCATGTGACATGTACAGGTTTCACTTCAATTTCTTAGCCATAACCAGTTCCTGTTCCTTTGCCTCGGCATCAATTGATTCTTCCATCATGGCCTTAGTTCAGGTATCTGTACTCCTCTCTGCATTAGAAAAGCACCTTCTATTTTCTAACCTGAGAGTAATTTCTTTAGGATAAAGATGTCATGGAGTTCCACAGGCTGACCCATGATGGAGTGTCTGTTATATGTGGCATGCCCAGTGGTTTGGGTTGTGGCTGTCCACTATATTCTGGGCCAGACCTCTGCAGAGGCACTCGTTGCCTCCTCTTTGGAGTGTTTGGTGTCTGGACGGAATATTGTGAGGTTTATCTTGGTGGGCTCATGTGTGCCTATGAAAGGAGACTTTCAGTATACACCCTTCTCCCATGGTCTCTGTAACTTCTTCTCTCTTTCACCGTGGAGTTTGATTTCAAGGCTTCAGGTTCATTGATGCCATGGTTCCATTGATGTGGTCATCTTCCTGTTGTGCTGATGGCTAAAGACAAGCCTGGTGCTCCCAGACATTTCTGCAATCTCCCTGTCCTCCCAATGCACCACAGATCTTACCCAGCAATAAGCAAAAAGGAATCTTGAAACTTTCCACATGTGGCAGAAACGTGGCAAGCATTGTGCTGCGTCCCATCTGTCAATCACAGAATGACAAATAACAAATGATTTCACTCTCTCCTGGAAGGAAAGGAACATGTGAAAAAGCAAGAATAAAGGACACGCAATGAGACTCTAACTGGGCATACAAAATTTGGTGCTTTTTCCATGGCAGGTTAGGGAGAGTCTGTGTTTCTAAAAGAGGATTAAATGGGACATTCACTGCATGAAATGTGGCCAAATGAGATGGAACATGAGTTTCAATAGGATTGAAGGTGAATTATGGTCCAAAGAAAAGCAGCTTCATTTCTATTAAAATATCATTCTAAGAGTTTTGTGAAGCACACCCTCCCTCCCAACTCCCCCCACACACCACACACTTAAAAGATCCCATAGAATTTAGGGAGCAAGTGAGGAGTAGCACTCATGGAAATAAACCTCAGAGAAAATGCGTTAAGAAAAAAAAAAAACTATCAACATCAGAAATCGACAAAACTGGAAAAGTTAACTTCTTAACTATAAAGAATTAATTAAAGCATTCCGGAGTAAACTCTCCTAAACAACCTGACCTAAAATTCCCCTACACACAAGTTTGCCTGCAAATCCAGTACCTGTGAGAAAAGGATAAATTCCAAGACACATACCCACTACCAAGACTAGGTCATGAACATACACATCTGATGTCTCAGGTAATGAAGAATGTGTTTGAAGTATTCCTCAAACACCTCCCACCACCCATAAACCCCGATCAAATCAATTTGCTGGTCAACACTCTAAGATTTTAATGAAGGCAAATTTGGTTCTTCTCATCTATTCCCGAAATGTAGGAAGAGAGAAGAATGTAATTTGCAATGTCCAAATACCCAATTCAGATAAGGACCTCATAGGAAACCAATTGCATACTATTTTAATCAGTAAGATAATAAAACTATACTTCCTTACTTTCCTATTTCTTTCTTCATCTACATGGGAAATGGACTGTTTTTCTTTCTTTTCAATACTTTTTCTTTTGTTCGGGAAGACAGCCTTTCTTCCCTCCTACTTTTGTTAGATAATGTTCCCTGATTCTTTAGTTGCATATACCACCGAATGCTTATCAACAGCATATATGCCACACCACCTCAATATAATGAACCAGTTCCCTCATTTCTGGCACATCTCATCCTTCTGTAACCCTCAGCTTGGTTCCCAGAGACCTGAGTCTCTCCTGGTTTGTCTCCCTGTCTGAGTTCTTCTCTTTCCGTTTTCCCTTGATTTTACTCATGTCCATGGTACTCCTCATGGTTCACATATATGTGAAGCCATATGATATTTTCCTTGGACCCCTTCCGATATAATTGATAATAACTCAGCCCTTTGTCACTCATGTCAAGGCGAGTATTGGGGCTTCATCGCGGGGCCCTGCCTGCCCACCCAAAGGATATTCTGCCCGTCACATATGCACAAACCCTCCAGATTGGGCAACATCTGCAATGTCCCTGAGCCCACCCCAAATTCGTTGGCCGACTTGGAAAAAAGATGCATTTGGACACATGCCAGACAACTACCTCCAGGCAGACAACCAGGTCAATGGCCCTGAGTCAGAAGACGCAATCTGACATACCCCTAGGAACTGAATGGAACCCTCGCTTCGGTTTGCAGGCATCTGCCTCCAGAGGCAAACTCTGGAATACATACATATGGTCCAACACTTGATCACTAAGCCACAAAACAGAACACAACCTGTCTCCAGAAGGCAACCTGGCTCTTGGGAGCTGCGTCCAACCCTCAGGGAGGAGAATCTTGCATGACACCTGAGACCCCGCCACATTCTAAGGTCTCTCTGGACACAAACCAGCATTGTTACTCATCACAATGAGGCTCCCTGTCATCTCAGCCACCTGACCACATTGCCCCACAGCCACCAGATCAAAACGGACTTGTTCCTGGGCTGGAATTGTAAGCAGAGCTGGTTTTTCCAGGCATCCATGTGGTGACTTCTGCTACGACATCTTTCCATACAGTGGAACCTGATGCCATCCAAACAGAGCCCCCTGTCCTGCGGAAGGAAAGCTTGCTGTTTGAAGCAGCTCACAAGCCCCAGCCTGGGAAGACCTCCATGGCCTTATGAGGCCACCACTAATTTCGTGGGCTATCATGGAGACAAAACCACTGTGAGTGAACTTCTGATACGTGCCCTGACTCAGGTGCTGGAGATCTCGAGTCAGACACTGCACATTGGAGAAGCCATGTGCTCTGCACTGAAAAGAATGGGCACTTGTGAGTTCAGAATTCTGTCATCACCTTCTTGGCAGGCCAGGCTTCCAGACTGTTCATTCAGGAGCCACAACGCAGTCTCCTGCCTGCCCTCCAGAGAGAAGAAGGGCCCTAGGGGTCTGTCAAAAATCCCCACGTAAGGATTAAACTGCATGGACCTCGATGGCACCCCAATGTCCTAGGCCACCCTGTGCACTAATGCTCTGACTGACACAGCCCCATGCCTGACCTCCCATCAGACCCCCAGGTAACAGGCCCCATATCCTGCATGTGGGACATGCCATGGCCAGAGACAGTCACCTCTATGAAACCCGGGTATCCCGGCCTATGTGGGGACCTCAAGCATCAAAGAGCACTCCTCCTTCCCCACGATGGAAAAATCTTGCTGTGGGAAGTGGGTCTATCCCTCAGTGTGGGAGGCAGCTGCATGTCCCATGAGACCACGCCCACCCAGGAGGGCTACCCTGGCTACAAACAGGCATTGTGACCCTCAGCCTGAGCCCGCTTATAAACCAGCACCTTTGCTAGCTGGACCAGGACCCGGCATATGAGGCCTGACATGCCGCTAAGCCTAAACCCTCACCCTCGGTCGGGTTCTCCTGGCGCCTTGAGCCAGAAACCAACTCGGGAATCCCAGCTATGGCAGGACCCCTGAGATGGAAAACAGCACTCTTCCCATCCCCCCAAAAGACACCAAACACTGAGAGCTGGGCAGAATCCTCACAGAGGCAGAATCTCCCAAGGCCCAATGAGGATACAGCTACATTCCATGGCAAACCAAGACACACAACCCAGAGAGAAAAGTTGGCACTCCTGCCTCCCCATCAAACTAATTTGAGATCCCATGGTACTGCCCTCACAGTCCGCAGATCAGGCCTACCGTCTCCTCGCCCCAACCGTATCCCGAGTTTGTGTTTGCAGACTTTTGTCCCCAAAGTCCTGGCTGACAGTCCTTCCACAATGGCGCCACTGGAGCCACAGGGCAGGACTCTGACTACCCACCTGGAGGAAGTTCTGCCCATCACATTATCATGAACCCTCCAGATTGGGAGACACCTGCAATATCCCTGAGCCCACCCCAAATTCGTTGGCCGACTTAGAAAAAAAGGCACATTCAGACACATGCCAGCAACCTGCCTCCAGTCAGACACCCAGGACAATGGCCCAGAGACAGAAGATTGAACTGGACATAAGCCTAGGACCTCAATGGAACCCTAGCTTAGGTTTGCAGGAATCTGCATCCAGAGGCAAACTCTTGAACACCTACATATGGCCCAACACTTGATTCCTGAGCCACAAAACAGAACACCTCCTCTCCCACGAAGGCAACTTGGCTCTTGGAAGCTGCGTCCAACCCTCAGGGGAGGAGAATACTGCATGGCGCTGAGCCCCCGCTGCATTTAAAGGTCTCCCTGGACACAAGCCAGCATTATGACCCATCAGAATGAATCTCCCAGTCACCTCAGACTCTGGGCATTTTGTCCGAGACCACCAGATCAAAACGAACTTGTTCCTGGGTTGGAAGGGTAAGTGGAACAGGGCTTTCCAGGAATCCATGCAGTGACTTCTGCTCTGACATATTTTCATATGGGGAAGCCGGGTGCCATCGAAACTGACTCCCCTGTCCTGCAGAAGGAAAGCTTGCTGTTCGGAGCAGCTCACAAGAGCCAGCCTGGAATGACCTCCATGGCCTCATGAGGCCACGCCAATATACGTCGGCCATCATGGACATAAAACTCCAGCGTGAGCGACCATCTGACACGTGACCTGACTCAGGTGCTGGATATCTCGTGTCAGATGCTGCACATTCGAAATGCCAGGCACTTGGCACTAAATGGAACTGGACTTTTGCGTTCAGAATTCTGTCCTCAGACTCCTGGCCCGCCAGGCCTCCAGATTGTTCATTCGGGAGCCACAACACAGTCTTCTGCCTACCCTTCAGAAAGAAGAAGGGCCCTACGGGTCTGCCAGAAACCCGATGTGATGATCAACTTGCATGGACCTCAACGGCCTCCCAATGTCCTAGACCACCCTGTATACTAATGCTATGTCTGACAAAGCTTGACCCATGACACCCCAACAACCCCCAGGTAGCGGACCCCATATCCTGTAGGTGGGACTTACCAAGGCGAGAGACCGTCTTCTCTACCCAACCTCGTTATTCAGGCATCTGTTTCCAGACCATAGCTCAAATCCCGGCCTATGGAGGAACCACAAGCATCAATGAGTATTTCTCCTTCCCCATGACGGGAAAAGCTTTCAGTCTAACCCTCAGAGTGGGAGCCAGCTGCATGGCCCATGAGACAATGCCCACCCAGGCGGGCTACCCTGACCACAAATAGGCATTGTCACCCTAAGCCTGAGGCCGCTTTCAAAATAGACCCCTCGCTAGCTGGACCCGGAGCCCACATATTGGGCGTGACATGCCCTAGGCCCAAATCCTTGTGTTTGGTTGGGTTCTATGGGCAAACTGATCTAGAACCTGACTCTGGAATCCCTGCTATGGTGGGATCCATGAGATGGAAAACTGCACTCTTGCCTTCCCCCTGAAAGACACCAACACCTTGCGAACCGGGCAGAATCCTCACAGAGGCAGAATCTCTCATGGCCGCCTGAGGCTACCACTCCATTCTGTGTCCAGTCGAGACACACAACCCAGACAGAAAAGCCTGTGATCCCGAATCCCATGTGCCCTAATTTCAGATCCTGAGGCACTGCCCCCAAGGTCTGCAGATCAGGCCTGCATCACCATTCCCCTCACTCTAACCCGAGTTTTTGTTTGCAGACTTTTGTCCCCCAATCCCTGGCTGACAGGCCCTTCAGAATGGGGCATCTGGATACTCTGCACAGGACTCTGCCTGCCCTCCCATAGGAAACTCTGCCCATCCAGTTGCACAAACACTCCAGATTGCGAGACAACTGCAAAGCCCCTGAGCCCACCCTATTTCAATGGCTGCTCTAGACAAAAATACACATTCTGGCACATGCAGACACCTACCTCCAAGCAGACACCCAGGTCTATGGTCTGGAATCAGATGATGGAAACTCACATGCCCCTAGGACCTCAACAGAACCTGAGCTTAGGTTTTCAGGCATCTGTCCCCAGAGGCAGGTTCTGGAACACCTCAAATGGTCCAATGCTTGGTCCGTGATCCATAAAACAGAACACCTCCTGTCCCCAGAAGGCAACCTGGCTCTTGGGATCTGTGTCCAGCCCTCATAGTAGGGGAATCCTGCATGGTGCCTGAGGACCCACCATATTCTAAGGTCTCCCTAGACACAAGCCAGCATGGAGACCAATCAGCACAAGGCTACCTGGGTACTTCGACCTAGAGCCACCAGATCCATACAGCCTTGTTCTTGGGCTGGAAGGGTAAGCAGAGCTTGGCTTTCCAGGCATCCATGCGGTGACTTCTGCTACGACGTCTTTCCATACGTGGGACCATGGAGCCATCAATATGAACTCCCCGTGTCCCGCAGAAGGAAAATTTGCTGTTTGGAGCATCTCATATGCCCCAGCATGTGAATAACTTCATGGGCTCATGCATCATGGACAAAACTCCAGCTTGAGCGAACATCTGACACTCTCACTGACTCAGGTGCTGGAGATCTCAATCAGATGCTACACATTGTAACTGCCATTTTCTCAGCGATGAACTGAAAAGGCGCTTGTGCATACAGACTTACGTCCTCACATGTCTCGCCTGCAAGCCCTCCAGATTGGGAATTCTGGAGCCACAAAACGCAGCCTTCTGACTGCCCTCCAGAAAGATGAACGATCCTATGGGTCTTCCCAGAATCCCCAGTGTTAGGGTCCGTGATCAAAGGAACGAGAATCAAGCAAAGCTTTATTTTGCACCATGCATCAGAAACCAAACTGACCAGTAGGTTCCTGAGCCCCCTGCATTAGAAACCAAACTAACCAGTAGTTGCCCAAGACTTGCTGGGGGCCACTGCCTCACAGGTCCTAGGGTCCCTCCTGGAGGCTACCTGTCCCACCATCACTGTACCACAGGCCGCTCCCAGCGAGGCTGCACTGTCGACTCCTGAGAGGCTGCTCCAAGGGGTGGCACTGCCCAAGGCTGTGAGGCTCCTTGCGGTGGCGCTGCTGCTGATGCTCCTGCTCGGGGCAGCATCACTCACCACGGCGCCACTTTTGCTGCTGCTCCCGCTACTTGGGGTGGCATCGCTCACAGCAGCTCCACTACCACTGGTGTTAAACCTCGAGGCAGCGCCGATTCTGCTGCTGTTGATGCTTCTCTGCTGCTTGGGGCGGCGCTGCAGGTGTTACAGCTCGAGGCGGAGCTGCTGCCACTTCCGCTGCTACTTGAGGCAGTGCTGCTGCTGCTGCTGCTCCCCTGTTGCTACTCTGGCTCCTCCTGCTAATAACCCCCTCTGCAGTCTCACAGACCATCTTTTATAGAGGTGGTTGTGTCCGGCCCACACACAGGTGGCCAATCGGATATCAACTCACCACAGTTAATATATGCGCACCCCACTGATTAGACATGGCTATCTGGCCCGGCCTGCCCCATATCCGGGGTTTACAAGTAAGTTACTTTGGCTAACCAGGCCCCTACATTCCCCTCTTTTCTTTGGAAATTAGTCAAATCCTTGATTTTTCAGTCAGTTCTATGTTCTCCTGTTTAAGACTAACATTTTTATCACTCCAATTTTCTTTGGTACTAATGACATTAGGGCGTTTATAATGCAGGGGCCAAAAAGTAACAGTAGTGCAGAGTCGGCTGATGAGTTACCATTCAATACTTTGCATAACCTATTTTTTTTTCTAATTCTGTTCATCTAATTTCCCACCTATACTTTCATAAACAGGTAACAATTGGAGAAACAATAAACTCACAGTTTTTTTAGTCTTAGCTTTAGTCCATGGTCAGCAGGGTCTGTCAGCTGCACCTTCCATCTCTGGAGGGTCTCCTCGTCCTCGGCTCGTTTGACATGACCTGCATGAATCCAGGCCCTAATGCCTTCTACTTTTACTGGTGGGGGTGGTCAAGATAACAGTAAATGGTCCCTTTCAGCGGGGCTCCAAGTTTCCCACTTGACAGCGACGTATCCAAACCAAGTCCCCGGGTGGTAAGGATGTGTTTCCACTTTTGTCTCTGTACCAGTGTGGGCAGTCCAGATCCCTGAGTGGGCTTTTTATAAGACAGACTGTAATGCCTGAAGTAAACGGAGTACAGATTGGTCAGTCATTTCTGCTAAGGCAATGTCCTCTTGTAGTCGAGGACAGAGAGGGGGGTCTCCCAGACATTATTTCAAATGGGGTCACCTTGCTTATATAGGGTATACATCGTACCCTGAGGAGGGGGAAAGGAAGGAGATCCACCCATCCACTGCCAGTCTCCAGAATTAGTTTTGTCAAGGTCTCTTCAAGAGTCTGGTTCATTCTCTATACTTGCCAAGAACTCTGGGGACAGGAGGCACAGTGTAGTTTCCAATTAGTGCCCACGGCCTTGGCCAAAGCCTGTGAGACTGAACTCACAAATTCAGGGCCACTGTCTGACCCAATTGCGAGAGGCATCCCAAACCTAGGAATTATTTCTTCTAGTAGCTTTTTGGCTACCACTCCTGCCGTCTCATATTTGGCGGAAAAAGCCTCTACCCAGACTAAAAAGGTACCTACAAAAACTACCATGTACATGTGTCCATATTTTCCAGGCTTCACTTCTGTAAAATCTATTTCCCAGTAAATTCCTGGTTCCTAAACTCTTTCTCTTTTCCCTTTTCCCATTTTAGTTCTTCCCACATGGACTTCCTGGCACTGAGCACATCTATCAACTATATCCTGAACCATATGCCCTAATTTAGAAACCTGGAACTGCTTGCCTATAAGCTCCTTGAGTTTGCGTATCCCCAAATGAGTAGCCTGATTTATCTGGTCTACTAACTTTTTGCCTAGTCTTCGAGGAAGAATTATTTTTCACGCTTCAGTCTTAGCCCAGTCCCCCTCATAGTCCAATTAAACCCATTTCTATAAATACTTTAATTCTTCTTCTGAATACTTCGTTGTTTCTTGTATGGCTGGAGCCAGGAGTGTAACTAGTTCTTGTACTGTTTCTCGAGCTGCTTGCTTTGCAGTTTGATCAGCTAATTGGTTTCCTTTTGATATCAGATCACTCTCCTTTTGGTGTCCCGGGAAATGCATAACGGCCACCTCTTTTGGGTCCCGGATAGTCTGGAGGAGAACCAATATTTCTCCTCTTTTTTAAATTCATTTTCCTTCTGCTGTTAATAGGCCCCTTTCTTTATAAATAGCCCCATGTATATGGAGAGTAGCAAATGTGTACCTGCTGTCCATATAGATGGACACAAACTCCAGTGTGAGTGACCATCAGACACGTTCCCTGACTCACGTGCTAGATATCTGGAGTCAGAAGCTGCATATTGGAAATGCCATGTGCTCAGCACTGAACTGAACTGGCGCTTCTGTGTTCAGAATTCCGTCCTCACCCACCTGGCCCGCCAGTCCTCCAGATTGTTCATTCGGGAGCAACAACACAGTCTTCTGCCTGCCCTCCAGAAAGAAGTAGGGTCCAAGGTGTCTGCCCAGAATCCTCACGTGAGGATCTACCTGAAGAGACCTCGACGGCATCCCAATATCTGTGGCCGTTCTGTGCAGTAATGCTCTGTCTGACACAACCTGAGTCTCGACCTCCCATCAGCCCCCCAGGTAATGGGCCCCATTACCTTCTGGTGGGACTTGCCAAGGTCAGAGACTGTCATTTCTACCCAATTCAGACCATATCTCCAATCCCTGATTATGGGGAAACCTCAAGCATAAAAGAGCACTCCTCCTTTGCCACAAAGGGAAAAGCTTGCTGTGGGGATCGGGGTCAAACCTTCAGAGTGGGAGGCAACAGCATGGCCCATGAGACCACGCCCACCCAGGAGGGCTGCCCTGGACCCAAACAGGCATTGTGACCCTTAGGCTGAACCCACTTTCAAACCAGCCCCCTTGCTAGCTGGACCAGGAGCCCGCATATCGGGCCTGACATGTCCCTAGGCCCAAATCCTCACCCTCGGTCGTGTTCCTCATGCGCCCGAACCCAGAAGCCGACTCCGAATAACTGCTATGGCTGGACTGCTGAGATGGAAAACAGCACTCTTCCCTTCCCCCCGAAAGACAACAAACCCGTGGGAGCCAGGCAGAATCCTCACAGAAACAGAATCTCCCGTGGCCCCATGAGGCTACTGCTACAATTTGAGGCCAACCAAGACAACAACCCAGACAGAAAAGCCTGCGCTCCTGACTCCATGTCGCCCTCATTTCAGATCCTGTGACATTGCCCTTACAGTCCCTAGATCGGGCTTGCCATCACCTTGCCCAAAATCCTATCACGAGTTTGTGTTTGCGGACTTTTTTTCCCGAAGCCATGGCTGACAGACCCTCCAGGTGGGGCATCTGGAGGCAGCACAGAACTTTGAATGCCCAACCGAAGGAAACTCTGCCTGTCACATTTGGAAACGCCCTCTAGATGGGGAGTCACCTGCAATGCCCCTCCCATCCCAAATTCGTTGGCTGCCTTGGAAAAAAGGCGCATTAGGACATATGCCAGACACCTACCTCCAGGCAGACACCCAGGTTAATATCTGTGAGTCAAAAGATGCAATTTGACATACCCCTAAGATCTCAACAGAAGCCTATCTAGGTTTGCAGGCATCTGCCTCCAGAGGAAAACTCTGGAATACCTACATATGGTCCAACACTTGATCCCTGAGCCACAACACAGAACACCTCCTGTCCCCAGAAGGCATCCTGACTCTTGGGAACTGCGTCCAACCCTCAGGGGAGGAGAATCCTGTATGGCACCTAAGCTCCGGCCACATTCTAAGGTCTCCCTGGACACAAGCAATTCTTGTGACCCATCAAAATGAGGCTCCCTGTCACCTCAGCCCCCTGGGAACTTTGGCCCCGAGCCACCAGATCCAAACAGCCTTGTTCCTGGTCTGGAAGGGTAAGCGGAGCTGGGCTTTCCAGGCATCCATGCGGGGACTTCTGCAACAACGTCTTTCCCAAGGGGTACCCAGCTGCCATCAAAACCGACTCCCCTGTCCCGCAGGAGAAATGGTTGCTGTTCAGAGCAGAGCAAAAGCCCCAGCCTGGGAAGACATCCATGGCCTCATGAGTCCACCTGTCCACTCGTCGGCCATCATATGCAAAAACTCCAGCGAGGGCAACCATCTGACATGTGCCCTGACACAGATGCTAGAGATCTCAAGTCAGACTCTGCACATTGCAAATGCAAGTTGCTCGGCACTGAACAGAACTGGCGCCTTTTCGTACAGAATTCCATCCTCAATTCGTGGCCCTACAGACCTCCAGATTGTTCATTCAGGAGCTCCAACGCAGTCTTCTGCCTGCCCTCCAGAAAGAAGAAGTTCCCTAGGGGTCAGCTCAGAATCCCCAAGTTAGGATCATACTGCATGGACCTCAAAGGAACCCCAGTATCCTCGGCCACCCTGTGCACTAATGCTCTGTCTGACACAGACTCACCCCCGACCTCCCATTAGCCCCCAGGTTGCAGTCCCTACATCCTGCAGGGGGGACCTGCCATGGCCAGGGACTGTCATCTCTACCCAACCTGTGTTGTCAGTAGTCTGTGCCCAGACCAGAGCTCAAATCACGACCTATGGGGGAGACTCAAGCAATAGAGAGCACTCCTTTCCCCCACAATGTGAAAAGCTTGCTGTGGGGATGGGGGTTTAACACTCAGAGTGGGAGTCAGCTGCATGGCCCATGAGACCACACCCACACAGGAGGGCTGCCCTGGCCACAAACAGGCATTGTGACTGTCAACTTGAACCCGCTTTCAAACCAGCCACCTCGCTAGCTGGACCAGGAGCCCTCATATCGGGCGTGACATGTCCCTAGGCCCAAATCCTCACCCTCGGTCGGGTTCACCGGGCGCCCGGATCTAGAAGTTGACTCTGGAATCCCTGCTATGGCGGGACCCCTGAACCAGAAATCTGCACTCTTGCCTTCCCCCTGAAAGTCACCAATCTTTTGGGAGCTGGGCAGAATCCTCACAGAGGCAGAATCTCTCATGGCCCCATGAGGCCACCACTCCATTCCATGGCCAGTCGAGACATACAACCCAGACAGAACAGCCTACTGCCCTGACTCCCCGATGCCCTAATTTCAGATGCTGAGGCACTGCCCAAAAGATCTGCAGGTCGGGCCTGCCATCACCTCGCCCCTCACTCTAACCCGAGTTTGTGTTTGCAGACTTTTGTCCCCCAATCCCTGGCCGACAGGCCCTCAAGGATGGGACATCTGGAGCCTCTGTGCAGGACTCTGCCTTCCCTCCCGTAGGAAACTCTACCCGTCACAGTTGCACAAACCCTCCAGATTTGGAGACACCTGCAAGGCCCCTGAGCCCACCCAATTTCGATTGCTGCTCTAGGCAGAAATACACAGTCTGACACATGCAGATACCTATCACCAGGCAGACACCCAGGTCAATGGCCCTGAATCAGAAGATGGAAACTGACATGCCCCTAGGACCTCAATGGAACCCTAGCTAAGGTTTTCAGGCATCTGTCCCCAGAGGCAGGTTCTGGAATACCTCATATGGTCCAATGCTTGGTCCCTGAGCCATTAAACAGAACACCTCCTGTCCTCAGAAGGCAACCTGGCTCTTGGGAGCTGTGTCCAGCCCTCATGATAGTTGAATCCTGCATGCTGCCTGAGCCCCCACCACATTCTAAGGTCTCCCTGGACACAAGCCATCATGGTGACTGATCAGCACGAGGCTCCCTGTGAACTAAGCTCCCTGGGCACTTGCCCCAGAGACACCATATCAAAAGTGCCTTGTTCCTGGACTGAAACTATAAGCTGAGCTGGGCATTCCAGACTCTATGCGGTGAGCTCTGCTACCATGTCTTTCCATATGTGGGACTATGGAGCCATCAATATGAACTCCCCATGTCCTGCAAAAGGAAAGTTTGCTGTTTGGAGCAGCTCACAAGCCCCAGCCTGGGAAAACATCCATGGCCTCATGGTCTGCATTCTTTGGGCATAATGGACAAAACTCCAGCATGAGCGAACATTCAACACTCTCCCTGATTCAGGTGCTGGGGAACTCCAATCAGACGCTGCACATTGTAACTGCCATGTGCTCGGTGATGAACTGAACAGGCTCTTGTGCGTTCAGACTTACGTCCTCACTCATCTCGCCCGCTAACACTCCAGATTGGGAATTCTGGAGCCACAAAACGCAGCCTTCTGACTGCCCTCCGGAAACATGAAGGGTCCTATGGGTCTGCCCAGAATCCCTAGGTGAGTATCAACCCGCACGACCCTAGAAGGAACCCCAATATCCAGGACACATTGTGCACTAATGCTCTGTTTGACACAGCCTGAGCCTGGACCCCAGTCATCCCCCCATGTAGAGGGCGCCATATCCTGCAAGTGGGGTGGGCTATGGCCCCAGGCATTCACCTCTACCCAACCTGGGTATTCAGGCATCTGGACCCAGATGAAAACTCAAATCCCGACCTATGGGGGAAGGTCAAGCACAAAAGAGCACTGCTCCTTCCCCATGGCCAGAAAAGCTTGCTGTGGGGATGGGGTTTTAATACTCAGATGGGAGCCAGCTGCATGGCCCACAAGACCACGCCCGAACAGGAGAGCCGCCCTGGCCACAAACAGGCATTGTGACTCTCAGCCTGAGCACACTTTCAAACCAGGCCCCTCGCTAGCTAGACCAGGTGCCCACATATTGGGCCTCCATGCCCCTAGGCCCAAATCCTCATGCTCAGTTGGGTTCTTCAGGCGCCCTGATCCAGAAGCTGACTCTGGAATCCCTGCTATGGCGGGACCCCTGAAATGGAAAACCCCTGAAATGGAAATTCTTCCCTTCATCCAGAAAGACTCCAAAACCTTGGGAGTCATGCAAAATCTGCACAGAGGGAGAACCTCTCAAGGACTCATGAGGCCAACCCTCCATTCCGTGGCAAACCCAGACACACAACCCAGACAGAAAAGCCTGCTCTCCCGTCTCCCCATCGCCTTAATTTCCCATCCTGATGCACTGCCCTTATGGTCTGCAGATCGGGCCTGCCATCACCTTGCCCTTACACTAACCCCAATTTGTGTTTGCAGACTTTTGTCCCCAAAGACCTGACCAACATGCCAAACACGATGAGTAATCACCTGCAACAGGCCTCTGATAGGGCCTCAGGAACCACGACACAGGACTCTACTGACCCTCCTGAAAGAAATTCTGCCTGTCATATTGGATAAACCCTCCAGATTGGGAGACACCTGCAAGGCCCCTCATCCCACCCAATTTCGTTGGCCGCTCTGAATAGAAATGCACAGTCTGACACATGCCAGACACCAACCTCCAGGCAGACACCAAGGTCAATGGCCCTGAGTCAGAAGATTTAAACTGACATGCCACTATGACCTCAACGGAACCCTAATTGAGATTTGCAGGCATCTGTCCCCAGAGGCAGGTTCTGGAATACTTACATATGGCCAACACTTGGTCCCTGAGCCACAGAACAGAACACCTCCTGTCCACAGTAGGCCACCTGGCTCCTGGGAGCTGTGTCCCACCCTCACGTGAGGTGAATCCTGCAAGGCACCTGAGCCCTCACCATATTCTAAGGTCTCCCTGGACACAAGCCAGTATTATGTCCCATCAGAATGAGGCTGCGTTAGCTCAGCCCAATGGGCACTTGACCCAGAGCCAGCAGATCGAAACTGCCTTGTTCCTGGGCTGAAAGGATAAGCTGAGCTGTGCTCTCCAGACATCTATGGGGTGAGCTCTGCTACAATGTCTTTCCATATGGGGGACCCTGGAGCCATTAAAACGGACTCCCCTTGTCCCACAGAATGAAAGCTTGCTGTTCAGAGCAGCTAACAAGCCCCAGTCTGTGACAACCTCCATGGCCACATGAGGCCACCCCTCCATTCATTGGGCATAATGGAGACAAACTCCAGCGTGAGCGACCATCTGAAATTCGAGCTGACTCAGGTGCGGGAGATCTCGTGTCAGACGCTGCACATTGGTACTTCCATGTGTTTGGCACTGAACTGAACCAGTGCTTGTGCAATCAGATGTCCGTCCTCACCCATCTGCCCTGCAAGCCCTCCAGATTGGGAATTCTGGAGGCACAACACAGACTTCTGCCTCCCTTCCAGAAAGAAGAAGGGCTCTATGAGTGCCCTGAATCCCCATGCGAGGATCAACCTGCACGGCCCTAGACGGAATCCCAATATCCAGGCCGCACTGTGCACTAAGGCTCTGTGTGACATAGCCTGAGCCCCGACCTCCAGTCAGCCCCCATGTGGTGGATGCCATCTCCTGCAGGTGGGACTGGCCATGGCCCAAGGCTGTCATCTCTACACAACCTGAGTGTTCAGGCATCCGTGCCCAGATCATAGCTTAACTCACAGCCTAAGGTGGAAGCTGAAGCATAATACACACTCCTCCTTCCCCATGACCCGAAAAGCTTGCTGTGGGGATTGGGATCAAACCTTCAGAGTGGGAGATAGGTGCATGGCCCATGAAACCTCTCCCACCCAGGAGCTCCGCCCTGGGCACAAACAGACATTGTGACCATTAAGCTGAGCCTGCTTTCAAACATGCCCCCTTGCTAGCTGGAAAAGGAGACCGCATATCAGACCTGCCATGCCCCTTGGCCCAAATCCTAACCCTCGGTCGGGATCTCCAGGCGCCTACTCTGGATTCCCTGCTATGGCGGGTCCCATGAGACAGAAAACAGCTCTCTTTCCTTCATCCAGAAAGACAACAAAGCCTTGGGAGCTGTGCCAAATCCCCCAAGAGGCAGAATCTCCCATGGACCCATGAGGCCACCCCTCCATTCCATGGCAGAGACAGAAAACCCAATCAGAAAAGCCTGTGGCTTCCCAATCGCCCGTACTTCAGATCCCGAGGCAATGCCCTCATGGTCTGCAGATCAGGAATGACATCACTCCCCTGTCACCCTAACCCGAGTTTGTGTTTGCAGACTTTTGTACCCAAAGCCCTGGCCGACACTTCCACGATGGGGCCTCTGGTACAAAAGCGCAGGACTCTGCCTGCCACCCAAAGGAAACTCTGCCCATCACATTAGCACAAACCCACCATATTCGGAGACACCTGCAATGCCCCTGAGACCACCCAATTCCCTTGGCTGCTCTGGACAGAAATGCACAGTCTGACACATGCCAGACACCAACATCCAGGAAGACACCCAGGTCAATGGCCATGAGTCAGAAGATTTAAACTGACATGACCCTAGAACCTCAATAGAACCCAAGCTTAGGTTTGCAGACATCTGTCAACAGAGGCACGTTCTGGAATACCTACATCTGATTCAACGTTTGGTCCCTGAGCCAGAAAACAGAACACCTCCTGTCCCCAAAATCAACCTAGCTCTTGGAAGCCGCGTCCAACCTTCAGGGAAGGAGAATTATGCATGGCGCCTGAGCCCCTGCCATATTCTAAGGTCTCCCTGGACACAAGCCAGGATTTTGACCCTATAGCATGAGGCTCCCTGTCAACTCAGTCTCCTCGGCACTTGCCCCAGAGTCACCAGATTGAAATTGTCTTGTTCTTGGGCTGAAAGGATAAGCTGAGCTTGGCTTTCTGGACATTTATGCAGTGAGCTCTGCTACCATGTCTTTCCATATGGGGGACCCCGGAGCCATTAAAACGGACTCCCGCTGTCCCACAGAAGGAAAGCTTGCTGTTTGGAGCAGCTCAAAAGCCCCAGCCTGGGAAAATTTCCATGGCTTCATGAGGCCACCCCTCCATTCATCTGCCATCATGGACACAAACTCCAGAGTGAGCAAAGATCTGACACTCGCTCTGACTCAGGTACTGGAGATCTTGGGTCACATGCTGTACATTGGAACTTCCATGTGCTCGGCACTGAACTGAACCGGCGCTTCTGCATTCAGACTTCCATCCTCACCATCCTGGCCCGAAAGCCCTCCAGATTGTGAATTCTGGAGCCACAACGCAGCCTTCTTCCTGCCCTCCAGAAAGAAAAAAGTGCCTATGAGCTGCCAAGAATCCCCATGTGAGGATCAATCAGCACGGTCTTAGTCAGAACCACAATATCCAGGCCACAATGTGCACTAATGCTCTGTGTGACACAGCCTCATCCCCGACCTCCAGCCAGCCCCCCAGATTCAGGCACCATCTCCTGCAGCCTGGACCAGCCAGGGCCCGAAGCTCTGATCTCTACCCAACCTGGGTGTTCAGGCATCTCTGCATAGACCATAGCTCAAATCCCGCCTATGGGGGAACCTCAAGTAGTAAAAGCACTCCTCCTTCCCCATGGCCAGAAAAGCTTGCTTTGGGGATGAGGGTCCAAACCTCAGTGTGGGAGCCAGCTGCATGGCCCATGAAACCTCTCCCACCCACGAGTGCCGCCCTGGGCACAAACAGGTATTGTTACCATCAGCCTGAGCCTGATTTCAAACAAGGTCCCTAGCTAGCTGGACCAGGAGCTGGCATATCTGGCCTGCCATGCCCCTGAACCCAATGCTCACCCTTGGTTGGGTTCTCCAGGGGCCCAGACCCAGAAGCCAACTCTGGAATCCCTGCTAAGGAGGGACCCCTGAGACGGAAATCATCTCTCTTCCCTTCATCCAAAAAGACACCGAAACCTTGGGAGCCATAAAATATCCCCCCAGAGGCAGAATCTCCCATGGGCCCATGAGGCCACCCCTCCATTCCATGGCCTTACAAATGACAAAAAACACAGAATAGATATGGTTAAATATAAAATGATGACCCTTATCAAAGCATTAAAATTTTAGAAGATGTATAGAAGCTCTGGAGTAGTTACAGCATTTACCCAAATGTAACCCAAAGTTTATCATTTATTTAGCAGTACTTCCTGAGTAACGCAGCATATCAGGGAATAGCCTTATGAGTCAAAGTGGTCTCATTTACAATTCTGGGTGGGCAAAGAAAACCATTTGCATTTTCTTAGAAACATCTCAATCTCTAGTGAAGACTAAATATTAACCAATTGTGAACTGTTACAATAGCAGTTAAGCACAAAACATGTTTTCCAACCGATTTCAAAAGCACAAACCTAGTTCCAGCAAACAGTGCCCTAGCACTTCATCCCATTTTTCATCCAAGCAAAACTTCAAAGCTTCAGGTTACCAAAGACTCTAAAAGCTGCTTTAACAATTACCCATTAAAACCCTGAAACAGACAATTAACCACCAGTTCAGTCATCTCTTTGCTAACAGATTTCATGTTCTACCTGGGCCCATTCCACTTCAGATGCCATGCTTTAGCGCCAGGGGGAGGGCCTAGCTAGTCCACGTCGGGCCAGAGAAGGCAAGGAATTCCTGGAAAGAAAGGAGTTTCTGCAGCTGCTTGGGAATATTCCTTAAAGTCTCTGTCCCAAGTTAGACTAAACCCAGTTGGCTCCAGTTATAGCCCTTAACACACGAAATGAGTGAGGAAGAAGCCCCACATCTATTATGAGTACCAGAGAGACGAAAGTCAGAATCCCCTTACTTTCTACCTGTCCCATTCCTCCAAACACAACAAACAACACAGCAGACAACCAAAAGACAAGACAAAGACAACTGCAGGCCCAGCGGTCCTGCCACCGGTGGGGGTTTTCTAGGGGGACTCAAACCCCCTGACCGCCTAGGGGGACTTGAAACCCCGATGACCGCCTCAGGGGACGTGAACACCCAAAGACCGCCTAGGTGGATGCCTGAGGGTTAGACGCAGCTCGCAAGAGTCAGGTTGCCTTCTCCGGACAGGGGGGGGGGTTCTGTTTTGTGGCTCAGAGATCAAGTGTTGGGCCATATGTAGGTATTCCAGAGATTGCCTCTGGAGACTGATGCCTGCAAAACTATATGAGGGTTCTGCTGAGGCCCTAAGGGTATGTCTGGTTCCGTCTTCTATCTCAGGGCCATTGACCTGGGTGTCTACCTGGAGGTAGATGTCTGACATGGGTCCGAATGCGCCTTTTCCCAAGGCGGCCAATGAATTTGGTGTGGGTACAGGGGCATTGAAGTTGTCTCCCACTCTGGAGTGTTTGTACAAATGTGACCAGCAGAGTTTCCTTTGGGTGGGCAGGCAGAATCCTGTGCTGTGGCTCCAGAGGCCCCATCCTGGATGGCCTGTCAGCCAGGGCTTTGGGGACAAAAGTCGGCAAACAAAACTTGGGATAGGGTTCTGGGTGAGGAGATGTCCAGCCCGATCAGCAGACCATAAGGGCAGTACCACGGGTTCTGAAATAAGGGCAAAGGGGTGACGGGAGTGCAGGCTTTTCTGTCTGGGTAGTGGGTCTCCTTTGGCCATGGAATGTAGCGCTAGCCTCATGGGACCATGGGAGATTCTGCCATTGTAAGGATTTTGCCTGGCTCCCAAGGGTTTCATGTCTTTGGGGGGAACTGAAGAGTGCTGTTTTCTGTCTGAAGGGTCCCTCCATAGCAAGGGTTCCAGAGTCGGCTTCTGGGTCTAGTCTCCTGGAGAACCCGTCCAATGGTGAGGATTTGGGCCTAGGGGCATATCAGGCCGGATATGCGGGTTCCTGGTCCAGCTATCGAGGGGTTGGTTTGAAAGCGGACTCAGGATTAGGCTCACAATGCCTGTTTTTGTCCAGGGCCGCCCTCCAGGGTGGCCGTGCTCTCATGGGGCATGTAGCTGGCTCCCACTCTGAGGGTTAGATCCCCATTCCCACAGCAAGCTTTTCCCATTGTGGGGCAGTTGGGGTGCTCTTTGATCTTGAGGTTCCCCCATAGGCCAGGATTTGTGCTATGGTCTGGGCACGGACGCCTGAATACCCAGGATGGTATAGATGACACTCTCTGGCCTTGGCACATCCCACCTGCAGGATATGGGGCCCACTGTCTGGGGGGCTGATGGGAGGTCAGGGCTCAGGCTGTGTTAGACAGAGCATTAGTGCACAGGGCATCCTAGGACATTGGGGTGCCATCGAGGACCATGCAGGTTGATCCTCAGGTGGGGATTCTGGGCAGACCCCTAGGACCCTTCTTCTTTCTGGAGGGCACGCAGAAGACAGCATTTTGTTTCCTGAATGAACAGTCTACTGGGCTTGTGGTCCACCAAGGTGATGACGGAATCTGAACTCACAAGCGCCTGGTCAGTTCAGTGCCCAGCACATGGCATTAAAAATGTGTAGCGTCTGACTTGGAATCTCTAGCAACTGAGTCAGGGTAAGGGTCAGATGTTCGCTCATGCTGGACTTTGTGTCCATGATGGCCGACGAATGGAGGGGTGGTCTCATGTGGCCATAGAGGTCATCCCAGGCCTGGGCTTGTGAGCTTCTAGGTGGGCTCCTCATAAAGCTTGTGAGGGGGCTTGTTTGAAATCATCTCAGGACTAGGGTCACATGCCTGTCTGTGACCAGGACAACTCTCATGGGTGAGCGAGGTCTCATGGGTCATGCAGCTGGCTCCCATTGTGAGGGTTTGACACCCACCCACCCCCAGCAAGCTTTTCCTGGAATCAGGAAGGGAATCAGGAGTGCTCTTTTGTGCTTGAGGTTCCCCAGAGGCTGGGATTTGAGCTAAGGTCTGGGCACAGATGCCTGAACACCCAGGTAGGGTAGAGATGACCGCCTCGGGCCATGGCCGCTCCCCCCTGCAGGATAAGGGGTCTGATACCTGTGGGGCTGACTGGACGTCGTGGCTCAGGCAGAGTCAGGTAGAGCATCAGTGCACAGTGCAGCCAAGGATGTTGGTGTGCCGTCGAGGGCCATGCAGGTTGATCCTCACTTGGGGATTTTGGTCAGACCCAATGGGCACTTCTTCATTTTGGAAGGCAGGTCGAAGTCTGTGTTGTGGCTCCAGAATTCCCCATCTGGCAGCATGCAGGCCAGGAGGTTGATGACGGAATTCTGAACACACCAGTGCTGGTTCAGTTCAGTGCGGAGCACTTGGCAGTTCTAATATGCAGCGTCTGAATCGAAATCTCCAGCACCTGAGTCAGGGCAAGGGTCAGATGGTCGCTCATGCTCGTGTTTGTGTCCATGATGGCTGATGAATGGAGGGGTGGCCTCAAGAAGCCATGTCATATTCTGCCTCTGTGCGGAATTTGCATGGATCCCAGTTTTGGTGTCTTTCTGGATGAAGGGAAGAGAGTTGTTTCTGTCTCAGGGTTCCTGCCATAGCAGGCATTCCAGAGTTGGCTTCTGGGTTCAGGCACCTGGAGAACTTGACTGAGGGTGAGGATTTGGGTCTAGGGGCATGGTAGACGTGATATGCGGGCTCTTGGTCCATCTAGCGAGGGGGCTGGTATGAAAGCAGTCTCAGGCTGATTGTCACAATGCCTGTTTGTGCCCATGGTGGACCTGCTGGGTGGACGTGGTCTCATGGGCCATGTGGCTGGCTCCCACTCTGAGGGTATGACCCCTATCCCCACAGCAAGCTTTTCCATGCATGGGGAAGAAGAAGTGCTCTTTTGTGCTTGAGGATTCCCCCATAGGCCGGGATTTGAGTTATGGTCTGGGCACTGAACCCTGAACACCCAAGTTAGGTAGACATGACAGCCAAGGGCCATGCTGGTCCCATCTGCAGGACATGGCACCTGCTACGTGGCTCGGGAAGGAGGTCGGGGCTCACGCTGTGTCAGACAGAGCATTAGTGCACAGTGTGTCCTGCATAATGGGGTTCTGTCAATGGCCGTACAGTTTGATCCTCACATGGGGATTCTGAGCAGACCCATAGGGCCCTTCTTTCCGGAGGGCAGGAAGAAGGCTGTTTTTTGGCTCTAGAATTCCCAATCTGGTGTGCTTGCAGGCCAGATGGGTGAGAACGGAAGTCCGAAAGCACAAGCACCAGTTCCGTTCTGTGCCGAGCACATGGCATTTCCAATGTGCAGCGTCTGACTCGAGATCTCCAGCACCTGAGTCAGGCGAGTTTTGGATGGTCGCTCACACTGCAGTTTGTGTCCATGATGCTAGATGAATGGAAGGGTGACCTCATGAGGCCATGAAGGTTTTCGAAGGCTGGGGCTTGTGAGCTGTTCCGAACAGCAAGCTTTGCTTCTGCAGGATGGGGGAGATCATTTGGATGGCTCCATGGTCCCCCATATGGAAAGACATGGTAGCAGAGCTCACCACATAGATGTCTGGAAAACCCAGCTCAGCTTATCCTTTCATCACAGGAACAAGGCAGTTTCGATCTTGTGGCTCTGGGACAAGTGACCTGGGGATGATTTGACAGGGAGACTTACGCTGATGTGTCACCATGCTGGCTTGTGTCCCAGGGGACCTTACAATATGGCGGGAGCTCAGGCGCCATGCAGGATTCTCCTCCCCTGAGGGTTGGATGCAGCCTCCAAGAGCCAGCTTGTCTTCTGGGGATAGGAGCTGCTCTGATTTTTGGATCAGGGACCCAACGTTGGAACATATGTAGGTACTAATTTAGGGGGCTGGTTAGCCAAGGGAACTTACTTTTAAACCCCAGATACAGGGGTTCCTGGGTGGCTCAGTGGGTTAAGGCCTCTGCCTTCAGCTCAGGTCATGATTCCAGGGTCCTGAGATCGAGCCTCGCATCAGGCTCTCTGTTCAGCAAGGAGCCTGCTTCCTCCTCTCTCTCTGCCTGCCTCTCTGCCTACTTGTGATCTCTGTCTGTCAAATAAATAAATAAAATCTCTAAAAAATAAAAAAATAAATAAACCCCAGATATACGGGTGGGCCAGGCCAGATTGCCGTATCCAATCAGTGGGGTGTGCATATATTAACTGTGGTGAGTTGAAATCTCATTGGCCACCTGTTGTGGGCCGGGCTCAACCACCTCTATAAAGGTTAGTCTGTGAGCCTGGGGGGGGGGGGGGTTGGGAGAAGTAGTAGGAGTTAGAATAGCCATTAGAGAAGTAGGAGGAGTTAGAATAGCCGTTAGAGTAGTAGGAGGAGTTCAAGTAGCTGTTAGAGTAGCCATTGGGAGCCATTAGGGTAGTAGTACGAGTGATATTGTCGGGGTCGTCGGGAGCGTCGGAGCTTCAGGATCATCGGGAATATCAAGAGCTTCATTGCTGGGAGCAACACCACCCCAAGCAGCAACACTGCCATGAGCAGCCTGGAATCCCCGAGCAGCAGCGCCACCAGTGATCCGCCATGCCACGGTCCCGCCATGACTGCCTCGCGGCCCCAAGCTGCAGCCTCGCCAGAGCGGCGTCATTCCGGGGAGCTGCCTCATCAGCATGCTGCCTCGTCAGAATGTGGTCTGGTCTGGAGCGGCCTCTTCATCATCGGTAGTGGACTTCATCCAGCATGTGTCCTTGTCCAGAGCAGCCTCATCTGGGGAGGGACCTGGTCTGGAGCAGTCTCATCCAGACCATCCTCATCCACAGTGGCCTCGTCTGGGGAGGGGCCCTGTTGAAGTGGCTTCATAGGGAGAAGAGTCTGTTCATCAGGGTTGTCCTCCTTGTCATCCTCGCCTCTTTGTCATTGGGAGCAGCGTCCTCGTCATCGTCACTTCTAAGTAAGAAATGGCCCCAATTGGTCAGTTTGATTTTCGATGATTGGTGTAAAATAAAGCTTTGCTTGATTTTCACTTTGTGTCAGTCTCATTCCTTTGTCACAGATCCTAACACTGGGGGTGTGCCAGGGATCAAAACACGAGAAGTGAGACAGCATAGGAATTTATGTAGAAAGCCTCTGGAGGTGTTGGAGTCTTATTCATCTTTCTGGTTTTTGCTCATGGGTATGGCCCACCAGGACAATCTGGATGCAGCCATGCTCCCCAGGGCTGGAGTGGATGCGGGGACGCCCCATCCCTCTGCTGCTAGATGGACTTGGGGTTAGAGTCTGCCTTGGCAGTCAGAGGGGTTCGAGTCCACCTAGGTGGTCAGGGGGTTCGAGACCCGTAGATGGTCACCAGGGGTTTCGAGTCCCCCAGGCGGTCATCAGGTGTTAGAGCTCCCGAGGGAGTTATTGGAGGTTTGAGTCCCCCTAAGCAGTCAGGCGGTTTGAGTCCCCCCAGAAAATACCCACCAGTGGCAGTACCACTAGGCCTGAAGTTGTCTTTGTCTTGTCTTTTTGTTGTCTGCTGTGTTGTTTGTTGTGTTTGGGGGAATGGGAGAGGCAGAGAGTAAGGGGACTCTGACTTTCGTCTCTCTGTTCCTCATAATAGATGTGGGGCTTCTTTCTCACTCATTTTGTGTGTTAAGGGCTATAACTGGAGCCAACTGGGTTTAGTCTAACTTGGGACAGAGACTTTAAGGAATATTCCCAAGCAGATGCCAAAACTCCCTTTCTTTCCAGGAATTCCTTGCCTTCTCTGGCACTATGTGGATTACCTAGCCCCTCCCTCTTGCTGGCAGGAAAGCATGGCATCTGAAGTTGAATGGGCCCAGGTGGAAGATGAAATCTGTTAGCAAAGAGATGACTGAACTGGTGGTTAATTGTCTGTCTCGGGGTTTCAATGGGTAATTGTTAAAGTAGCAGTCAGAGTCTTTGGTAACCTGAAGCTTTGAAGTTTTTTTTTTTTTATTTAAAGATTTTTTTTTGTTTGTTTATTTATTTGACAGACAGAGATCACAGGTAGGCAGAGAGGCAGACTGAGAGAGAGGAAGGGAAGCAGGATCCCTGATGAGCAGAGAGCCCGATGCGGGGCTTGATCCCAGGACCCTGGGATCATGACCTGAGCTGAAGGCAGAGGCTTTAACCCACTGAGCCACCCAGGCGCCCCGAAGCTTTGAAGTTTTGCTTGGATGACAAATGGGATGAAATGCTAGGGCACTGGTTGTTGAAACTAGGCTTGTGCTTTTGATATCTGTTGGTAAACATGTTCTGTGCTTAACTGCGATTGCAACAGTTCACAATTGGTTAATATTTAGTCTTCACTAGAGATTGAGATGTTTCTAAGAAAATGTAAATGGTTTTCTTTGCCCACCCAGAACTGTAAATGAGATCTCTTTGATTCATAAGGCTTTTCCCTGATATGCTAAGTTACTCAGGAAATACTGCTAAATCAATGATAAAACTTGGGTTATATTTGGGTCAATGCTGTAAGTACTCCAGAGGTTCTATACATTTTCTAAAGTTTTAATGTTTTGATAAAGGTTATCATTTGATATTCAACCATATCTATTCTGAGTTTTTTGTCATTTGTAATTGTTTTAATTCTCTTATAAGATGAATTCTGCCTTAAAGGAAATTCATATGGGAGACTTTCAGAAAAAATACGGTTTCTGGATATGTTGAAATCCTGGAAATGAATTTCCAGAAGTAAAAGTTGCAATCGCATGAAACCAGAATTAGTACGGTGACTCAAGGTAAGAATGAGTCTCCAGGAGTTTTCCTAGAAAGGCTCATTGAGGCCTATAAAATGTATAGCCTGATCGACCCTGAGGCACCTAAAAATCAGGGGGCAGTGAATCTTGCTTTTGCTAGTCAGTCATCCCCGGGTATAAGGAGGAAACTTCAGGAAATTGAAGGATTTCTAGGGAAGAATCTGATTGAGCTCTTGGGAATAGCAGAAAAAGTGTTTAAGAACAGGGATGCACAGGAGGATGAGAAACAGACAAATAGCTGTTTAAGGTTTTGGCATTACATGAGATAGGTAGGGGATAGCAAATGGAAGAAAAAGACTAAGCACAGAGAAGGCAGCCGGGAAGACTTAGATTCAGAACAGTGTGCTTACTATAAGGAAAAAGGACACTGGGCCAAGGCGTGCCCCAAAAGGAAGACGGACATGCTGGTCACCAGAGTAAAAAATTAAGTGGAGGGGAAATTAATTGATTTATTTGGTGGACACGGGAGCCCAGTTTTCATCATTACATATCATTACATGGGAAAACTATCTGGAGAAGAAGTCTGGGTACAAGGAGCAAATGGCACAGAGAGACATAAATGGAGAACAGAAAGGACTTTAAATTTGGCCTCAGGATTAGTGAAACGTTGATTTTTGGTCCTCCCTAATGCCGCATGTAACTTGATAGGAAGATATCTCCTCCACAAGTTATGAGCTGGCATTCTGTACTCAGAAGTAGACATTTCTGTAACCTTGAGACAAAACACTGTGCAGCTGCTTATGACAGCAGTAGAAGAATACCTCCTTTACGAGTCAGTCTCTAAACCAGAGGAGACAAAGGCGGGGAGCCTTCTCCAAATCGTACAGGTCTAGTTTCACAAGGACTGGGCAGAAGGGAAGCCCCCTGGCTTGGCCAGGGGAAAACCTCCAATGGTGGTACAATTAAAGGAGACGGCTATGGCTATTCACATTCGGGAGTACCCCCTTCCCCAGGAGGCAATGAAGGAATCAGAAAGCACATTAACCACCTCCAAGGAGATGGGATCATAGTTCCTTGCGAATCATGGAACACACCTTTGCTGCCCTTAAAAAAGGCCAAGACTGGGGAGTACTGACCTGTTCAGGACTTGTGGGAAGTTAATAAATGGGTTGAAGATATCCACCTGACGGTGCCTAAACCCTATACCCTGTGCTCCCTCCTGGGCCTGAGAATACTGTGTATACCATCTTAGATTTCAAGGATGTATTTTTCTGCATATATTTAGCAAGAGAACCTCAACCCCTATTTGCATTTGAGTGCCGCGACCCACAGGAAGGAATCCAAGGCTAGCTCACCTGGACTTCCCCAAGGAATGACTGTGGGGAGGTCCTAACCTAAGTTGCAGGAATAAAGCCAGATCTCAGAGACACTCCCATCTCAGATGCCAAGATGACTCTGTTCACAGATGGGAGTAGCTACATGGTCAATGGAAAGAAGTATGCGGGGCTGCTGTAGTTTCTCCTGAGCAGAAATTCTGGACAGCAGACCTGCCACATGGAACTGCGGCACAAAAAGCAGAACTGATTGCACTCACTAAGGCACTGCAGATGACCAAAATTGTTATACATCAGCTCAGCCCTACCAGAAAAACTGAACTATTCAAAAGAAGATTTAAAGTATTTACAGAAATGGGTTAAATGGACTATGAAGGGGACTGGGATAAGACTGAAGCAGAAAAAATAATTCTACCTCAAAGACTGGGCAAAAAGTTAGTAGACCAGATACTTCAGGGTACTCATTTGGGGATACGCAAATTCAAGGAGCTTATAGGCAAGCAGTTCCAGGTTTCTAAATCAGGGTGTATGGTTCAGGATGTACTTGATGTGCTCAATGCCAGGCAGTCCATGTGGAAAGAACTAAAATGGGAAGAGGGAAAAGAGAAAGAGGTAAGGAACCAGGAACTTATTATGAAATAGATTTTACAGAAATGAAACCTGGAAAATATGGGCACAAGTACATGGTAGCTTTTGTAGATATGTTTCCAGGTTGGGTAGAGGCTTTTCCCAAAAAACATGAGATGGCAGGAGTGGTAGCCAAAAAGCTACTAGAAGAAATAATTCCTAGGTTTGGGATGCCTCTCGCAATTGGGTAGGACAATGGCCCTGCATTTGTGAGTTCAGTCTCACAGGCTTTGGCCAAGGCCGTGGGCACTAATTGGAAACTACACTGTGCCCACCGGCCCCAGAGTTCCGGGCAAGTAGAGAGAATGAACCAGACTCTTAACGAGACCTTGACAAAACTAATTCTGGAGACTGGCGGTGGATGGGTGGATCACCTTCCTTTCTCCCTAATCAGGGCAATATGTACACCCTATTTAAGCAAGGTGACCTCACTTGAAATGATTTTTGAGAAACACCCCCCCGTCTTCTGCTACAAGAGGTTGCCCTAGCAGAAATGACTGATCAATCTGTACTCCAGTCACTGCAGGCATTAGAGTCTGTCTTAAAAAAAGCCCACTCAGGGATCCGGACTACCCACACTGTGATGGAGACGGAGGTGGAACCACATCCTTACCAACCTGGGGACTTGGTTTGGATACATCGCTGTCATGCGGGAAACTTGCATCCTCGCTGGAAGGGACCATTTACTGTAAAAGTAGAGGGCATTAGGGCCTGGATTCATGAGAGTTACGTCAAACATGCCGAAGAGAGGACGTCCCCAAAGATGGAAGCTGCAGTTGACAGACACCGCTGGCCATGGATTAAAGCTAAGATAATAAACTGTGAGTCTATTCTTGCTCCTATAGTTACCTGTTTATGTAAAGTATAGATGGGAAATTAGATGAACGGAATCAGGGAAAAAATGGAAAAGGTTATACAAAGTGTTGAATTTTTACCTCATCAGCCAACTGTGCACTACTGTTACTATTTGCCCCCTGTATTATATGCTCCCTAATGTCCTTTGTACCAAAGGAAATTGGAGCGATAAAAATGTTAGTCTTACATGCTCAATATAACCCCTTACAACAGGAGAACATAGAACTGGCTGAAAAGTCAAGAATTTGACTAATTTCCAAAGAAATCGGGAGAATGTAGGGGCCGGGTTAGGCAGAGGATCGTACTTGTAAACTCCGAATATAGGGTCGGGCCAGGCCAGATAACCATATCCAATCAGTGGGGTGTGCATATAGTATCTGTGGTGATTTGAAATCTCATTGGCCACCTATGTGTGGGCTGGTATGAACCACCGCTATATAGGTTAGTCTGTGAGGCTGGCAGGGAGGGGAGAAGTAGGAGGAGTTAGAATAGCCATTAGAGAAGTCAGAGGAGTTAGAATAGCCATTACAGTAGTAAGAGGAGTTAGAGTAGCCGTTAGAGTAGCCATTGGGATCCGTTAGGGTAGTTGTAGGAATGATAGCGTTGGGGTCGTCGGGAGCATCAGAGCTTCATGATAGTCGGGAACATCGGGAACAGCATTGCTGGGAGCTGCACCACCCTGAGCAGCAGTGCCGCCATGAGCGGCCTCACCTCCCTGTGCAGTAGCGCCGCCCACGACTCACCTCGACGTGGACCCACCACGCCTGGCCTCGCTGCCCGAGCCACAGCCTCACCAGAGCAGCGTCATTCTGAGCAGTGGCCTCGTTGGCATGCTGCCTTGTCAGAGAGCAGCCTGGTATGGAGCAGCCTCTTCATCATCAGGTGCGGACTTCATTCAGCTTGTAGCCTCATCCAGAGCGGCCTCATCTAGGGAGCAGCCTGGTCTGGAACGGCCTCATCCAGAGTGGCTTGTCCACAGCGGCCTTATCTGGGAAGTGGCCTTGTTGGAATGTTGTCATGGGGAGCAGAGTCTGTGTTGTCAGGGTGTTGTCCTCGGCATCCTCACCTCTTTGTCATCGGGAGCGGCATCCTCGTCGTTGCTCTACATAAGAAACCACCCTGTCCTGTTGGTTTGATTTTCGATGCTAGGCATGAAATAAAGCTTTGCTTAATTTTTGTTTTGTGTAGACTTTTTCCTTTGATCATGAAGCCTAACACTCCGAAACATTCCTCTGGGGACAGATGCCTGCAAAGCTCAGCTAAGGTTCTGTTGAGTTCTTAGGGTCATGTCAGTTTCCATCTTTGACTCAGGGCCATTCTCCTGGGTGTCTGCCTGAAGGTATGTGTCTGGCATGTGTCAGAGTGCACAATTCTGTACAGAGCGGGCAACGAAATTGTGTGGGATCAGGTTCCTTGCAGGTGTCTCCCAATCTGGAGGGTTTGTGCAACTGTGACGGGCAGAGTTTCCTTCAGGAGGGAAGGCAGAATCCTGTGCTGTGTTCCAGAAGCCACATCCTATAGAGCCTGTTGGCCAGGGCTTTGAGGACAAAAGTCTGCAAACACAAACTCGGGATAGGGTTCTAGGCGAGGTGACGGCAGGCCTGATCCGCGGACCATGAGGACAGTGCTGCGGGATCTGAAATGCGGGTGACGGGGAGGCGGGAGCTCAGGCTTTTCTGTTGGGGTTGTGTGTCTCTGTTGGCCACAGAATGTAGCGGTAGCCTCATGGGGCCATGGGAGATTCTGTCTCTGTGAGGATTCTCCCCGGCTCCAAATGTTTATGTGTCTTTCTGGGGGAAGGGAAGAGTGCTGTTTTCCATCTAAGGGGTCCTGGTATAGCAGGGATTACATGGTCAGCTTCTGGGTCTGGTGCCTGGAGAATCCAACCAAGGGTGAGGATTGGGGCCTAGGGGCATGTCAGGCCCAATATTCGGGCTCCTGGTCCAGCTAGCGAGGGGACTGGTTTGAAAGCGAGCTCAGGCTGAGGGTCACAATGCCTATTTGTGGCCATGGCAGCACTCCTGTGTGGGCATGGTCTTATGGGCCATGCAGCTGGCTCCCACTCTGAGGGTTAGACACCCATCCCCCAGCAATCTTTTCCCATCGTGGCGAAGGAGGAGTGATCTTTGATGCTTGAGATTCCCCCATAGGCTGGGATTTGAGCTATGGTCTGGGCACAGATGCCTGAATAACCGGGTTGGGTAGAGATGACAGTCTCTGGCCTTGGCACGTCCCACCAGCAGGATATGGGGCCCACTATCTGATGGGAGGTCGGGTCTCAGGCTGTGTCATACAGAGCATCAGTGCACAGTGCGGCCTAGGACATTGGGGTGCCGTCGATATACCTGCAGTTTGATCCTCACATGGGTATTCTGTGCAGACCCCTAGGGCCCTTCTTCTTTCTCAAGGACTGGCAGAAGATAGCATTGTGACTCCCGATAGAACAATCTGGAGGAGTGGCAGGCCAAGAGGGTGAAGATGGAATTCTGAACGCAAAAGTGCCGGTTTTGTTCAGTGCTGAGCACATGGCATTTCCAATGTGCAGCGTCGGACTCAAGATCTCCAGCACCTGAGTCAGGGCACGTGTCAGATAGTTGCTCACAGTGGTGTTTGTGTCCATGATGGCTACCGAGTGGCGGGGTGGCAACATGAGGCACGGAGTTCTTCCCAAGGTGGGGCATGTGTGCTGCTCCGAACAGCAAGCTTTCCTTCTGCGGGACAGGGGGATTCTGTTTGGATGGTACCAGGTCCTCCATATGGACAGACGTCGTAGCAGAAGTCACCACTTGGATGAATGGAAAGCCAAAATCTGCTTACCCTTTCAGGGCAGACACAAGGCTGTATTGATCTGGTAGCTGTGAGGCATAGTGCCCAGGGGGGTGAGGTGACAGGGAGTCTCATTCTGATGGGTCACAATGCTGGCTTGTGTCCAGGGAGACCTGAGAATGTGGCAGGGACTTAGATGCCATGCAGGATTCTCCTCCCCTGAGGGTTGGACGCAGCTCCCAAGAGCCAGGTTGCCTTCTGGTTACAGGAAGTGTTCTGTTTCGTGGCTCATGGGTCAAATGTTGGATCATATGTAGGTATTCCAGAGTTTATCTCTGGAGGCAGATGCCTGCAAACCAAAGCGAGGGTTCCATTGAGGTCCTAGGGGTATGTCAGGTTCCATTTTCTGACTCAGGGCCATGAACTTGTGTGTCTGCATAGAGATAGGTGTCTGGCATGTGTCTGAATGCACCTTTGTTCCAAGGCGGCCAACGAATTTGGGGTGGGCTCAGGAACATTGCAGTACTTTCCCAATCTGATGGGATTGTGCAAATGTGATGGGCAGAGTTTCCTTTGGGTGGGCAGGCAGAGTCCTGCGCTGCAGCTCCAGAGGCAACATCCTGGTGGGCCTGTTGGCCAGAGTTTCCTTCGGTGGGCATTGCCGAGCTCCTGGCATTTCTAATGTGTGGCGTCTGACTTGAGATCTCTAGCACCTGAGTCAGGGGAGGATTCAGATGGTTGCTCACGCTGGCGTTTGTGGCCATGATGGCCAACGAATGGAGGGGAAGCCACATGAGGCCATGGAGTGTTTACCAGGCTGGGGCTTGTGTGCTGCTCCGAACAGTAAGCTTTCCTTCTGCGGGACAGAGGGAGTCTGTTTTGATGGCACAAGGGTCCACCCTATGGAAAAACGTCATAGTAGACATCACCCCATGGATGCCTGGAAAGCCCAGCTCTGCTTACCCAATTTGAGCTGTGGACTGGGCACAGACACCTGAATACCCAAGTCAGGTAGAGTTGACTGTCTCTGGCCATGGCAGGTCCCACCTGCGGTGCAATAGGCCGGCTACCTGCCAGGCTGATGGGAGGTCGGGGCTCTGGCTGTGTCAGACAGAGCATTAGTGGACAGGGTGGCCTAGGATATTGGGGTGTCATCGAGGTCTGTGCAGGGTAATCCTCACATGGGGATTCTGGGCAGTCGCCTAGGACCTTCATCTTTCTGGAGGGCAGGCAGAAGCCTGTGTAGTACTCCAGAGTTCCCAATTTCGAGGGCTTGCGGACCAGGAGGGTGAAAACAAATGTCAGATTGCAGAAGCGCCGGTTCATGTCAGTGCCAGGCACAGGGCAGTTCCAATGTGCAGCTTCTGACAAGAGATCTCCAACTCCTGAGTCAGGGCGGGTGTCAGATGGTCGCTCACGCTGGAGTTTGTGTCCATGATGGCCGGCGAATGGAGAGGTGGCCTCATTAGGCCATGAAGGTTTTCCTAGGCTGGGGCTTGTGAGCTGCTCTGAACAGCAAGCTTTCCTTCTGCGGGACAGGTGGACTCCGGTTTTATGGCTCCAGTTTTCCCCCATATGGAAAGACATGGTAGCAGAGCTCACCACATATATGTCTGGAAAGCCCATCTCAGCTTATCCTTTCAGCCCAGGAACAAAGCCGATTCGATCTGGTGGCTCTGGTGCAAGGACCGAGGGGCTGAGTTGACAGGGAACCTCATTCTGATGGGTCACAATGCTGGCTTGTGTCCTGAGAGACCTTAGAATGTGGCGGGGCTCAGGTTCAATGCAGGATTCTCCTCCCCCCAAGGGTTAGATGCAGCTCGCAAGAGCCAGGTTGCCTTCTGGGGACAGGAGGTGTTCTGTTTTGTGGCTCAGGGTCCAAGCATTGGATCATATTTAGGAATTCCAGAACCGGCCTCTGGAGGCAGATACCTGCAAGTTAAGCCAGGGTTCCGTTGAGGTCCTAGGGTCATGTCAGTTTCCATCTTCTGACTCAGTGCCATTGACGTGGTTGACTGCCTGGAGGTAGGTGTCTGTCATATGTCAGACTGTGCATTTCTGTCAAGAGAGGCCAATGAAATTAGGGTGGGCTCAGGGGCCTTGCTGTTGTCTCCCAGTGTAGAAGGTTTGTGCAAATATGACGGCCAGAGTATCCTTTGAGATGACAGGCAGATTCCTGCACTGTGGCTTTATATGCCCCATTCTAGAGGGCTTGTCAGCCAGGGCTTTGGGGACAAAAGTCTGGACACAAACTCGGGTTTGGGGGGGGAGGTGATGGCAGACCCGCTCTGCAGACCATGAGGGCAGTGCACCGGGATCTGAAATTAGGCGACAGGGAGGCGGGAGCACAGGGTTTTCAGTATGGCTTGTGTGTCTCGGTTGGTAACGGAATGGAGGGGTGGCCTTATTTGTCCATGGAAGATTCTGCCTCTGTGGGGATTTTGCACGGCTCCCAAGGTTTTGGTGAATTTCTGGAAGAAGGGAGGAGAGCTGTTTTCTGTCTCAGTGGCCCGCCATAGCAGGGATTCCATAGTGGGCTTCTGGGTCCGGGCGCCTTGAGAAGGTGCCCTCGCCGAGGGTGAGGATTTGGGCCTAAGGGCATGGCAGGCCCGATATGCGTGTTCCTGGTCCAGCAAGTGATGGGGCTTGTTTGAAAGCAGGCTCAAGCTGAGGGTCAAAATGCCTGTTTGTGCCCAGGCCGCCATGAGGGCGGACCTCATGGGTGGGCCTGGTGTCATGGGCTATGCAGCTGGCTCCCACTCTGATGGTATGACCCCCATCTCCACAGCAAGCTGTTCCAGCCATGGGGAAGGAGGAGTGCTCCTTTGTGCTTGAAGTTCTCCCATAGGCCGGGATTTGATATATGGTCTGGGCACAGATGCCTGAACACCCAGGTTGGGTAGACATGACAGCCTAGGGCCATGGCCGGTCCCACCGGCAGGAGATGGCACTGGCTAACTTGGGGGCTGAATGGAGATCGGGGCTCAGGCTGTGTCACACAGAGCATTAGTGCACCATCGGCCTGGTTATTGGAGTTCCGTCTAGGGCCGTGCAGGTTGATCCTCACATGGGGATTCTGGGCAGACCCATTGGACCCTTCTTCTTTTTAGAGGGCAGGCAGAAGGCTGTGTTATGGCTCCAGAATTCCCAATCTGGAGGGCTTGGTGGCCAGGAGGGTGAGGACGGAAGTCTGCACGCACAAGCGCCGTTTCTGTTCAGTGCCGAGCACATGGTAGGTGTTCACATAGCACCTGTGTGAAGTTGAGTGTTGGATGTTCGTTCACACTGGAGATTGTATGCATGATGCTAGATGAATGGAAGGGTGGCCTCATGAGGCCATGGAGGTATTCCCAGGCTGGGGCTTGTGAGCTGCTCTGAACAGCAAGCTTTCCTTCTGTGGGACAGGGGGAGTCTGTTTTGATGGCGACATGGTTCCCCATATGGAAAGACATGGTAGTAGAGCTCACCGCATAGATGTCTTTAAAGCCCAGTTCAGCTTATCCTCTCAGCCCATGAACAAGGCAGTTTTGATCTGATGGCTCCTGGGTAAGTGCCCAGGGGGCTGAGTTGACAGGAAGCCTCATGCTGATGAGTCAACATCCTGGCTTGTGTCCAGGGAGACCTAAGAATGTGGCCAGAGCTCAGGCGCCATGCAGGATTCTCCTCAACTGAGGGTTGGACTCAGCTCCCAAGAGCCAGGTTTCCTTCTAGGGACAGGAGGTGTTCTGTTTTTTTTTTTTTTTTTTTGATCAGGGACCTAGAGTTGGAACATATGTAGCTAATAATGTAGGGGCCTGGTTAGCCAGGGGAACGTAGTTGTAAACCTCGGATATTGGGGCGGGCCTGGCCAGATTGCCTTATCCAATCAGTGGGGAATGTATATATTAAATATGGTGAGTTGAAATCTTATTGGCCACCTGTGTGTAGGCCGGGCTCAACCACCTCTATAAAGGTTAGTCTTGAGGCCGGTGTGTGTGTGGGGGGGATAAGTAGGAGGAGTTAGAATAGCTGTTAGAGAATTAGGACGAGTTAGAATAGCCTTTAGAGAAGTAGGAGGAGTTAGATATGCCATTAGAGAAGTAGAAGGAGTTATAATAGCTGCTAGATAAGTAAAAGGAGTTCGAGTAGCCATTAGAATAGCCATTGGGAGGCATTAGGGTAGTCATAGGGGTGATATCATCGGGGTCGTCGGGAGCGTCGGATCTTCAGGATCATCGGGAGCATTGGTAGCGGAATTGCTGGGAGCGCGACCGCCACGACCTGCCTCGCTGCCCCGAGCTGTGGCCTCGACAGAGTAGCATCATTCGGGGAGCGGTCTCGTCAGTGTGAGGCCTTGTCGGAGTGCGGCCTGGTCCGTAGCGGCCTCTTCATCACGGGTTGCGGCCTTCATTCAGTGTGTGGCCTTGTCCAGAGCGGCTTCAACCACTCTGGGAGTGGCCATGTCGGAGTGGCATCATGGGGAGCAGAGTCTGTGTTGTCAGGGTTGTCGTCCTCGTCATCCTTGCCTCTTTGTCATCAGGATGGCATCCTCATCGTCGTCACCTCTACATAAGAAATGGCCCCGACCAGTCCGTTTCATTTTAGATTCTTGGCTTGAAATAAAGCTTTGCTTGATTTTTGCTTTGTGTCAGTCTCATTCCTTTGATCACGGACCCTAACATGAGGGGCTTGCCTGGTATCAAACAACGAGAACTGAGCCAGCATCAGAATTTATGGGAAAAGCATATGGAAGTGATGGGATCTTATTCGTCTGTCTGGTTGGAGCTCCAGGTTATGGCCCACTGGAAAGAAGGTGGACACAGCTATGCTCCCCAGGGATGCAGTGGATGCGGTGTGCCCCATTTCTCTGTTGGTAGATCGACATGGGGTTCGAGTCCCCCTGGGTGGTCAGGAGGTTTCGTGTCCCCTTAGATGATCAGGGAGTTCGAGTCCCCCTAGATGGTCATCAGGGGGTCATCAGAGAGTCATCATGGAGTTCGAGTCCCCCTAGATGGTCATCAGGAGTCCCCCTAGGTGGTCACCAGGGGGTTTGAGTCCCCCTAGGCAGTAATTGGGTTCACGTCCCCCTAGGTGGTAATTGGAGTTTGAGTCCCCCGAGGCGGTCATTGGGGTTTCACGTCCCCCTAGGCGGTCAGGGGGTTTGAGTACCCCTAGAAAATCCCCACCGGTGGCAGGACCACTGGGCCTGCAGTTGTCTTTGTCTTGTCTTTTTGTTGTCTGCTCATTGTTTGTTGTGTTTTGGAATGGGACAGGCAGAGAATAAGGGGAATCTGACTTTCATCCCTCTGTTCCTTATAATAGATGTGGGGTTTCTTCCTCACTCATTTCCTGTGTTAAGGGCTACAACTGGAGCCAACTGGGTTTAGACTAAATTGGGACAGAGACTTTAATGATAATTCCCAAACAGCTGCTGAAACTCCTTTTGTTTTGGGGAATTCCTTGCCTTCTCTGGCACGACATGGACTGCCTAGCCCCTCCGCCTGGCTAGTAGGAAAGCATGGCATCTGCAGTGGAATGGGCCCAGGTGGAAGATGAAATCTGTTAGCAAAGAGATGACTGAACTGATGGTTCATTGTCTGTCTCAGGGTTTTAATGGGTAATTGTTAAAGTAGATTTCAGAGTCTTTGGTAACTTGAAGCTCTGAAATTTTGCTTGGATGACAAATGGGTGAAGTGCTAGGGCGCTGGTTGCTGGAACTAGCTAAAATGGAACTAGCTTTTGAAATCTGTTGGTAAATGTGTTTTGTGCTTAACTGCTATTGCAGCAGTACGCAATATTTAGTCTTCACTAGAGATTGAGATGTTTCTAAGAAAATGTAATTGGTTTTCTTTGCCCACCCAGAATTGTAAATGAGATCTCTTTGACTCATAAGGCTTTTCCCTGATATGCTAAGTTACTCATAAAGTACTGCTAAATCAATGATAAACCTTAGGTTACATTTGGGTCAATGCTGTAAGTACTCCAGGGGTTCTATACATTTTCTAAAGTTTTAATGTTTTGAAAAGGGTCATCATTTGATATTTAACCATATCTATTCTGAGTTTTTTTGTCATTTGTAATTGTTTTAATTCTCTTGTAAGATGAATTCTGCCTTAAAGGAAATTCATACAGGAGACTTTCAGAACAAATACGGTTCTTTGATATGTTGAAATCCTGGAACTGTATTTCCAGAAGTAAAAGTTGCACTTGCACTAAACTAAAATACGGTTCTTTGATATGTTGAAATCCTGGAACTGTATTTCCAGAAGTAAAAGTTGCACTTGCACTAAACCAGAATTAATATGGTGACTCAAGGTAAGAATGATTCTCCAGGAGCTTTCCTAGAAAGGCTTATTGAAGCCTATAAAATGTATAGCCCAATGGAACGTGAGGCACCTGAAAAACAGGTGGCAGTGAATCTTGCTTTTGCCAGTCAGTCATCCCCGGATATAAGGAGGAAACTTCAGGAAATTGAATGATTTCTAGGGAAGAATCTGATTGAGCTATTGGGAATAGCAGAAAAAGTGTGTAACAACAGGGATGCACAGTAGGATGAAAAACAGACAAAATGCTGGTTAAGGTGTTGGCATTACATGAGATAAGGAGAGGATAGTAAATGGAAGGAAAATCGTATGCATAGAAAAGCAGGTGGGAAGACTTAGATTCAGATCAGTGTGCTTACTGTAAGGAAAAAGGATACTGGGCCAGGATATGCCCCAAAATGAAGATGGCAATGCTGGCCACCAGAGTAAAAACTGAAGTGGAGGGGAAGTCAATTGATTTTTTTTGGTGGATACGAGAGCCCAATATTCATCATTACTTAAACCTATGTGACAACTATCTGGAGAGGAATTAGAGGTACCAGGAGCAAATGGCACAGTGAGACATAAATGGAAAACAGAAAGGATTTCAAATTTGGCCTCAGGATTAGTGAAACATCAATTTTTGGTCCTCGCTAATGCTCCATATAACTTGATGGGAAGAGATCTCCTCAACAAGTTATGATCTGGCATTCCGTTCTCGGAAGTAGACTTGACTGTAACCTTGTGACAAAACACTGTACAGGTGCTTATGGCAGCAGTAGGTGAATACCCCCTTTACGAACCAGTCTCAAAACCAGAGGAGGCAAAGTTGGGGAGACTTCTCCTAATCCCACAGGTCGAGTTTCCTAAGGTCTGGGCAGAAGGGAAGCCCCCTGGCTTGGCCAGGGGACAACCTCCAGTGGTGGTACAATTAAAGGTGATGGCTATGGATATTCACGTTGGCAGCACCCCCCTTCCCCGGGAAAAAAGGAAGGGTTCATAAAGCACATTAACAACCTCTGAGGACATGCGATCCTAGTTCTTTGCAAATCTCCATGGAGCACACCTTTGCTGCCCATATAAAAGGCCAAGACTGGGGAGTACTGATCCGTTCAGGACTTCTGAGAAGTTAATAAACAGGTTAAAGATATCCACCCGACGGCGCCTAACCCCTATAACCTACTCTCCCTCCTGGGCCCCCAAAGAACTGTGTATACCATCTTAGATCTCAAGAATGCGTTTTTCTGCATAACTTTAGCAAGGGAATCTCAACCCCTTTTTGCTTTTGAATGGTCCGAAACACAGGAAGGATTCAAAGGTCAACTCACCTGTTCAAGACTTCCCAAGGATTCAATAATTTACCCACCATTATTTTTTGACGAGGCACTACACGAGGATTCGCGTGAGTACAGAACCTCCAACCCCGTAGTCACTTTGCTACAGTATGTTGATGACTTCCTAGTTGCCACTGAGGACTATGAGTCATGTTTGCGGCTGATAAGAGCTCTCTTATGGACTCTGCAGGAAAGAGGGTATTGGGTGTCAGCAAAGAAAGCACAGCTCTGTCAGAGCCATGCCACATATCTAGGCTTTGATCACCACGAGGGAGTGCATTCACTGTCTGGATCCAGCAAACAGATGATCAACAATAACCTGCCACACCACGTCCCAACAAATGAGGGAGTTTCTTGAATGGTCGGTTACTGTAGGCTTTGGATACTGCAGTTTGTGGAGATTGCCCAAGCTCCATATGAACTGGCAAAAGGGGGGGCTCACTATGATAGAGTGGACAGCTGAGGCAGAAAGAACATTTCAGGAATTGCAAACAGCTGTATTGGGTGCCCCAGCATTGGCCATCACAGATGTTACCAAGCCCTTCCTCTTGTATGTGGATGTAAAAGCAGGGGTGGCCAAAAGAGTTTTAACTCAGACTCTGGGGCCTTGGCAAAGGCCTATCTTAGGAAGAAACTAGACCCAGTAATGGCTGGGTTCCCCTCTTGCCTCTGCATAATTGCTGCCACAGCCCTCTTGGTCAAGGATGCAAGTAAATTGAATTTGGGTCAAAATCTCATCTTTCCCAAAACCCATGCTATCGAGGGCCTTCTCCGGACTCCCCCAGGCCGATGGATGACAAACACCTGAGTGACGGGGTATCCGGCCCTCCTCCTCAGCGAACCAAGAGTGACATTCTGGTCCCTGGCAGTGCTAAATCCATCCACGCTGCTGCCAGTGGAGCTGGCTGATAACCCACATGACTGTGGGGAGGTCCTAACCTGAGTCACAGGATTAAGGTCGGATCTCAGAGACATTCCCCTCCCAGATGCTGAGATGATCTGTTCACAGATGGGAATAGCTACGTGGTCAATGGAAAGAGGTATGCTGGGGCTGCGGTAGTTTCTCCTGAGCAGAAAATCTGGACAGAAGCCATGCAACATGGAACTTTGCCAAAAAACCAGAACTGATTGCACTCACTAAGGCATTGCAGAGGGCCAAAGGTAAAACCGCCAACATATATATGGACAGCAGGTACGCCTTTGCTACTCTCCATAAACATTGAGCTATTTATACAAAAGTGGGCCTATTAACAGCACGAGGAAAAGGAATTAAAAACAGAGGAGAAATATTGGCTCGCCTCCAGGCTATTTGTGACCCAAAAGGGGTGGCCATTGTGCATTGCCCAGGACACCAAAAGGGGCTGATCTGATCTCAAAAGGAAACCAATTAGCAGATCAAGCCATAAAGCAAGCAGCTCAAGAAACTGTACAAGAACGATTTACACTCCCGGGTCCAGCCCTACCAAAAAAAAAAAAAAAAAAAAAAACAAACAAAAAACAACAACAACAACAAAAACCAAATTATTCAGAAGAATATTTAAAGTATTTACAGATATGGGTTAAATTGGACTATAAAAGGGACTGGGCTAAGACTGAAGCAGGAAAATTAATTGTTCCTCAAAGACTGGGCAAAAAGTTAATTGACCTAATACATCAGGGTACTCATTTGGGGATATGCAAACTCAAGGAGCTTATAGGCAAGCAGTTCCAGGTTTCTATTTGGGCTTATGGTTCAGGATGTAGTTGATAGATGTGGTCAATGCCTGGCAGTTAATGTAGGAAAAACTAAAATTTGAAGAGGGAAAAGAGAAAAAGGTAAAGAACCAGGAATTTATTGGGAACTAGACTTTACAGAAATGAAACCTGGAAAATACGGCACAAGTACATGTTAGTTTTTGTAGATAACTTTTCAGGCTGTGTAGAGGCTTTTCCCGCCAAACATCAGACGACAGGAGTGATAGCCAAAAAGCTACTGGAAGAAATAATTCCTAGGTTTGGGCTGCCTCTCGCAATCGGGTTGGACAATGGCCCTGCATTTGTGAGTTCAGTCACAGGCATTGGCCAAGGCCGTGGACACTAATTGGAAACTACATTGTGCCTACTGGCCCCAGAGTTCTGGGCAAGGAAAGAGAATGAACCGGACTCTTAAAGAGACCTTGACAAAACTAATTCTGGAGACTGGCGGTGGATGGGTGGATTTCCTTCCTTTCTCCCTCGTCAGGGCAATATGTATACCCTATTTAAGCAATATGACCCCACTTGAAATGATTTTTGGGAGACACCCCACCCTGTTCTCGACTACAAGAAGTTGCCCTAGCATAAATGACTGATCAGTCTGTACTCCAGTCACTGCAGGCATTACAGTCTGTCTTAAAATAAGCCCACTCAGGGATCTGGACTGCCCACACTGGGATGGAGACGGAGGTGGAAACACATCCTTACCTACCCGGGGACTTAGTTTCGATATTTCACTATCAATGGGGAAAGTGATTAGCATGAGGAACTGTAAACCCCGGATATAGAGGCAGGCCAGGCGAGATAGCCATATCCAATCAGTGGGGTGTGCGTATATTAACTGTGGTGAGTTGAAATCTCATTGGCCACCTGTGTGTGGGCCGGGATCAACCACCTCACTAAAGGTTAGTCTGTGAGGTTGAGAGCAGGGAGACCTAGGAGGAGTTAGAATAGCTGTCAGAGCAGTAGGAGGAGTTAGAATAGCTGTTAGAGATGTAGGCATAGTTAGAATAGCCCTTGGAGAAGTAGTAGTTAGAATAGCCTTTGGAGAAATAGGAGGAGTTAGAAGAGCTGTTAGAGAAGGAGGAGGAGTTAGAATAGGTGTTAGAGATATAGGAGGAGTTAGAATAACCATTGGAGAAGTAGGAGGATTTAGAATAGCCATCGGAGAAATAGATAGAGTTCCAATAGCCCTTAGAGAAATAGGAGGAGTTAGATTAGTCGTTAGAGAAGTAGGAGGAGTTAGAATAACCATTAAAACAACACAATAGCCATTAGAGTAGCCATTGGGAGCGGTTAGGATAGTCGTAGGAGTGATAGAATTGTGATTGTTGGGAGCAGCACAGGCCCAAGCCCAGGCCCCACCGCCATCGGCCTCGCTGCCCCGAGCTGCGACTTCACTGGAGTGGACAGGCTGAAGCTTCCTCGCCAGAGCAGTGTCATTCCAGGGAACGGCCTCGTTGGCATGCGGCCTCATCGTCGAGTGGCCTCATCCAGAGCGGACTCTTCATTGAAGGTAGTGGCCTTGTCAGGCGTGTGGCGTCATCAGAAGAGTGGCCTCCTCTGGGGAGTGGCCACGTTGCAGTGGCCTCACGGGGAGCAGAGTCTGTGTCATCAGGATTGTCGTCCTCATCATCCTCGCCTCTTCGTCATTGGGAGCGGCATCCTTGTCATCTTCACCTCTATGTAAGAGACGGCCCTGACCAGTCTGTTTGATTTCTGATGCTTGGCATGTAATAAAGCTTTTCTTGATTTTCACTTTGTGTCAGTCTCATTCCTTTGATCATGGGCCCTAACAGCTGTTTTACATCTCAGGGGTCCTGCCATAGCAGGGATTCCAGAGTCGGCATCTGGGACCATGTGTGTGTAGAACCCATCCGAGGGTTAGGATTTGGGCCTAGGGGCATGTTATGTCCGATATGCTGGCTCCTGGTCCAGCTAACGAGGGGGCTGGTCTGAAATCGAGCTCTGGCTGAGTGTCACAATGCCTGTCTGAGGCCTGGGCACCCTTGCTGGGTGGGCATGGTCTCATGGGCCATGCAGCTGGCTCCCACTGTGAGGGTAGACCCCCATCCCTGCAGCAAGCTTTTACCCTCGTGGGTTAGGAGGAGTGCTCTTTTATTCTTGAGGTTCCACCATAGCCTGCGATTTGAGCTAAGTCTGGGCACAGATGCCTGAATACCCAGGTTGGCTAGAGATGACAGTTTCTTTGCTGACACCCGATACCCTTTTTCCTGCACAGGCTGTAAGGGAGCTCTTTTCCCCCACAAGCATGACTCATAGTCCTCAGCGGCTATCAGCAAGTCATCAACATACTGTAAGAGAGTGACTCCTGGGTTGGAGGTTCTGTACTCACGCAGATCCTCATGTAGTGCTTCGTCAAAAAATAATAACTCCCCACAAGGTTGGTACTCCCAATCTCGGCCTTTTTGATGGGCAGCAAAGGTGTGTTCCATGGAGACTTGCAAGGAACTAGGATCCCAGCTCCTTGGAGGCAGTTAATGTGTTTTCTGATCCCTTCCTTTGCTTCCCAGGGAAGGGGATACTGCCGAACGTGAATAGCCATAGCCATCGCCTTTTATTGTACCACCACTGGATGTTGTTCCTTGGCCAAACCAGGGGGCTTCCCTTCTTCCCAGACAGTCTCCAAGAGACTAATTAAATCCTGAGGGGAGACAGAAAAGGATTTGTGTTGGGTCTTCCAGTTATAGATGTCGGAAGAGGAGAAAGGGATATAGCTTAGGTGGGGGCGCCTTCTCCCATCCAGTAGAGCAACTTCATGGAGAGGCAGCATTGGTGCTGACAGTACTGGTGAAGTAAAAGGAGGATGAGGGGGAAGGAGGATAGGGGAAGGATAAGGGCGGTCTATCTCCTTGGTGGTCCCATAGGTAGATCCCGACCGCGTATGAGATAGACTGGTAAACGCAACTTGGGATCGAGAGTCAGAATTAGGGGACAGATAAAGGGGGGATTCCACATCCTCCACATCCGATGGAGGTAGGACTGTCTTCTTCCCTGGGTCCCCCTCATTTGTCTGTTCTGGTGTTGGTGCTCTGACCTGACTTAGAGGAAGAGAGATGGTTTCATTAGCAGGGTGAAGGTGGGACTTGAGCCATGATGGTGGCTCTTCTATCAGATATCGCCAGGCCACAATGTATGGTATTTGGTCTCGATGTAGATCAAAGATTTCACTCAGGTTAGAAGAGATCTGAGCCAAGGCAAATGTTCCTTCCGGCGGCCACCCTGTGGAGAAAGTGGGCCACACTAAATGACAGAGGTTTTGTTTTTTTTTTTTTTTTTCAGTTTTCCCGGGTAAACCTTGTCACCTGACTAAGTTTCTTTACCTTGAAAATCCTTGAAATGTTCGAGAACAAAACCTAGGGGTGTCACAGTTCCCTTATTCCCTGCTTGTCCCATTTCTCCAAATACACAAAACAACACAACAGACAATAAAAATCAAGGCAGAGACAACAACAGGCCCGGGATCCCCATCCAGAGCCTGCTGCTGGTGGGAACTTCCTTGGTCCCCTGCAAACACAACAAACCACACAACAGACAACAAGAGATCCAGGCAAAGAACACTGCAGGCCCAAATATTCTTACCCAGAATGTGCCACTGGTGGGGGCTTTCTTCACCCCCCAACTGTCAAAGGGGACTCAAACCGGCCGACCGTCTAGGGGAACTCGAACCCCCCTTACGTCTAGGGTGACTCGAACCCCCATACACCTAGGGGAAATCTAGCCCCCTCTCAATCTACCAGCAGAGGGATGGGTCGTCCCATATCCACTCCAGCCCTGGGGAACATGGCTGCATCCTGCTTCTCCCTGGTGGGCTATACACTGGAGCTCCGCAACCAGACAGAGAGACAGGATCTCAATAGAGGCTTTTTCCAGAAATTCTAATGCTGGCTCAGTTCTTGTCATTTGATCCTGGATTGAGCCCCCAATGTTGGGGTCTGTGATCACAGGGACAAGACTGACACAAAGTGAAAATCAAGTAATGCTTTATTTCACGATGTGCATCAGAAATCAAACTGACCAGTAGGTGTCCGAGCCTTGTTGGGGGCCACCGCCTCCTTGTCCTGGGGTTCCTCGTGGAGGCTCCCTGCCTCACCCTCACTGTACCACAGTCCTCTTCCTGGGACTAGGCTGCTCCTGACGAGGCCACTCACGACGAGGCCGCTGCCAACCAGGCTGTTCCCCGGATGAGGCTGCTCCCCGGACAGGGGCGCTCCCCGGGACGAGGTCGCTGCAGATGAGGCCAATACCCGATGGTCTAGTGACAGTACCACTGCTCCGGCGGTGCCAACGCTTGGGGCGAGGCCACTGCAGATGAGGCTGCTACCCAGGACGAGGATCCTAGCAATGCCTCTCCTGACAAGACTGCTCCCAGCGGTGCCGCTACTCGGGTCAACTAGGTTCCCACCAATGCCGCTCCTAAAAAGGCCACTTCCGGTGGCATCGCTGCTCCGGGTGGCGAGGCTCCCAGCAATGCTGCTCCCGATGCTCCCGATGACGAAAAGCGCGGTCACTCTCCACAACCCTGATACTACCACTCCTACCACTATCCGAACGGCTCCCAATGGCACCCCTAATGGATACTTTAATGGCTCCTGCTACCCCCTACTCTAACAATTCCTGCTACCCCTTCTCCCACCCTCAAGGACTACCCTTTATTGAGGTGGTTGAGCCCGGCCAAGACACAGGTTGCCAGTGGGATTGCAACTCAACGCAGTAAATATATGAATGCCCCACTGATTGGACGTCTCCATCTAGCTGTCCTGGCCTGCCCCGACCTATGGGCCTCTGGAGCCACAGCGCAGGACTCTGCCTGCCCACCCGAAGGAAACTGCCAGTCACATTTGCACAAACCCTCCAGATTGGGAGACAACTGCAATGCCCCTGAGCCCACCCCAAATTCGTATTCTGCCTTGGAAAAAAGGCTCATTCAGACACATGCCAGACACCTACCTCCAGGCAGACACCCAGGTCAATGGCCCTGAGTCAGAAGATGGAACCTGACATACACCTAGGACCTTAACAGAAACCTAACTTAGGTTTGCAGCCATCTTCCACCAGAGACAAACTCTGGAATACCTACATATGGTCCAACACTTGATCCCTGAGCCACAAAAAAGAATAACTCTCACCCAGAAGGCAACATGGCTCTTGGAGCTGTGTCCAACCCTCAGGGGAGGAGATACCTGCATGGCGCCAGAGCCCCTGTCACATTCTAAGGTCTCCCTGGACACAAGCCAGCATGGTGACCCATCAGAATGAGGGTCCCTGTCACCTCAGCACCCTGGACATTTTGCCCCAGAATCACCAGATCAAAATGGCCTTGTTCCTGGGTTGGAATGGTAAGCGGAACTGGGGTTTCCAGGCATCCATGTGGTGACTTCTGCTACGACGTCTTTCCATATGGAGAACCCGGGTTCCATCAAAACTGACTCCCTTGTCCCACAGAAGGAAAGTTTGCTGCTTGGAGCAGCTCACAAGCCCCAGCCTGGGACGACCTCCATGGCCTCATAAGGCCACCCCTCCAATAGTTGGCCATAATGGACACAAACTCCAGAGTGATTGACCATCTGACATGTGCCCTGACTCAGGTGCTGGAGCCATGACTCATACACTGCACATTGGAAATGCCATGTGCTCTGCCTAAATGGAACGGGCACTTGTGCATTCAGAATTCCATCCTCAGCCTCCTGGCCATGCAGCCTTCCAGATTGTTCATTCCAGAACCCCAATGCAGTCTTCTGCCTGCCCTCCAGAAAGAAGAAGGGCCCTAGGTGTCTGCCAGAATCCCCACGTGAGGATCAACTGCTCGGAACTCGAAGGCACCCCAGTGTCCTAGGCAGCCCTGTGCACTAATGCTCTGTCTGACACAGCTTAATCCCCGACTTCCCAACAGCCCCCCAGGTAGCGGGCCCCATATCCTGCATATGAGACATGCCAAAGCCAGAGACTGTCATCTCTACCCAACCTGGGTATTCAGGAGGCTGTGTTCAGACCATAGATCAAATCCCAGCCTATGGGGTAACCTCAAACTTCAATGAGCACTCCTCCTACCCCACAAAGGGAAATGCTTGCTGTGCGGATGGGGGTCTAACTCTCAGAGTGGGAGCTAGCTGCATGTCCCATGAGACCACGCCCACCCAGGAGAGATGCCCTGGCCACAAACAGGAATTGTAACCCTTAGTCTGAGCCCGCTTTCAAAACAGACCCCTCGATATCTGGGCCAGGAGCCCGCATATAGGGCCTGACATGCCCCTAGGCCCCAATCCTCACCCTTGGTCAGCTTCCCTGGCACCCGGATCCAGAAGCTGACTCTGGAATTCCAGCTATGGTGGGACCCCTGAGATGGAAAACCGCACTCTTCCCTTCCCCCAACAGACAAAAAACCCTTGGGCGCTGGGCAGAATCCACACAGAGGCAGAATCTCTCATGGCCACAGAATCTCTCTGTGGCCAACCCAGACAGAAAATCATGCGCTCCTGCCTCCCTGTCACCCTAACTTCCGATCCCGAGGCACTGCCATCACGGTCTGCAGAACGGGCCTGCCATCACCTCGCCCCTCATTCTAACCCGAGTTTGTGTTTGCAGACTTTTGTCGCCAATGCCCTGGCCGGCAGGACCTCCAGGATGAGGCATATGGAGCCTCTGTGCAGGACTCTGCCTGCCCTCCCATAGGAAACTCTGCCCGTCACAGTTGCACCAACCCTCCAGATTGGCAGACACCTGCAAGGCCCATGAGCCCATCCAATTTCGTTGGTCAATCTGGACAGAAATGCACAGTCTGACAAATACCAGACACCTACATCCAGGCAGACACCCAGGTCAATGGCCTTGAATCAGAAGATGCAATCTGACAGGCCCCTAGGACCTCAACGGATCCCTAACTGAGATTTGCAGGCATCTGTCCCCAGAGGCAGGTTCTGGAATACCGACATATGTTCCAACATTTGGTCCCTGAGCCACAAAGCAGAACACCTCCTTTCCCTAGAAGGCCACCTGGCTCCTGGGAGCTGCATCCTGCCCCCACGGGAGGAGAACCCTGCAAGGCGCCTGAGAACCCACCACATTCTAAGGTCTCCCTGGACACAAGTCAGGATTTTGAGCCTATCTCATGAGGCTCTCTGTCAACTCAGCCCCCTGGGCACTTTTCTCAGAGCCACCAGATCGAAATTGTCTTGTTGCTGGGTTGAATGGATAAGCTTAGCTTGGCTTTCCAGAAATCTATGTGGTGAGCTCTGCTACCATGTCTTTCCATATGGCGGACCCTGGAGCCATTAAAACGGACACCCCCTGTCCCACAGAAGGAAAGCTTGCTGTTCAGAGCAGCTCAAAAGCCCCAGCCTGGGAAAACATCCATGGCTTCATGAGGCCTCCCCTCCATTCGTCGGCCAACATGGACACAACTTCCACAGTGAGTTAACATCCGACACTTGCCCTGACTTGTATCCTAGATATCTCGAGTCAGACGCTGAGCATTGGAAATACCATGCGCTCATCACTGAACTGAAACAGTGCTTGTGTGTTCAGATTTTTGTCCTCAACTTCAGGACCAGCAGGACCTCCAGATTGGGAATTCTGGAGAGACAACACGGCCTTTTGCATGCCCTCCAGAAAGAAGAAAGGCCCAATGTGTTTGTCCAGAATTCCCACGAGAGGATCCAACTGCATGGCCCTCGACGGCACCCCAATGTCCTACGCCACCCTCTGCACTAATGCTCTGTCTGCCACAGCCTGAGCACTGACCTCCCATCAGCCCCCCAGGTATTGGGCCCCATATCCTGCAGGAGGGATATGCCAAGGCCAGAGACTGTCATCTCTACCCAACCTGGGTGTTCAGGCATCTGTGCAGAGACCATGACTCAAATCTCGGCCTAAGGGGGAATCATAAGAAGAAAAGAACAATCCTCATTCTCCATGGCAGGAAAACCTTGCGGTGGGGATGGTGTCAAACCCTCAGCGTGGAGCCATCTGCACGGCCCATCAGACCACGCCCACATATTAAGATGACGCTGGCCACTAACAGGCATTTTAACCCTCAACCTGAGCCCGGTTACAAACAAGCCCCCTCTCTAGCTGGAACAAGAGCCTCCATAGCAGGCCTGCCATGCCCCTATGCACAAATCCTCACCCTAGGTCTCATTCTCCAGAAACACAAACCCATAAGTCGGCTCTGGGATCCCTGATATGGCCCAACGCCTGAGACGAAAACAGGACTCTTTCCTTCCCCTCTAAATACACCAAACCCTTGGGAGCTGGGCATAATCCCGACAGAGGCAGATTCTCCCATGGCCCCATGAATCCAACCCTCATTTCGTGGCCATCAGAGACACACAGCCCAGACAGAAAAGCCTGAACTCCTGCCTCCCAGCACAACTAATTTCAGATACCAGGGCACTGCCCTCATGGTCCGCAGATTGGTACTGCCATCACCTCAACCCCCACCCTAACCTTAGTTTGTGTTTGCAGACTTTTGTCTCCAAAGCCCTGGCTGACAGGCCCTCCAGGACGGGGCCTCTGGAGCCAAAGCGTAGAACCCTGCCTGCCATCCTAAAGGAAACTGTGCTCGTCACAGCTGCACAAACCTTCCAGATTGGGAGACAACTGCAATGCCCCTGAGCCCACCCCAATTTCGTAGGGCGCTCTGGAAAAAAAGGGGATTCTGACACACGCCAGACGCCTACCACCAAGCAGACACCCTGATCAATGACCCGGGGTCAGATGGTGGAACCTGACATGCCCTTAGGACTTCAACAGAAACCTAGCTTAGGTTTACAGGCATCTGTCCCCAGAGGCAAGTTCCAAAATACCTTCATATGTTCCAGCAGTTGGTCCCTCTCCACATAACAGAATACCTCCTATCCCCAGAAGGCAACCTGGCTCTCGGGAGCTGGGTCCAACCTCGGGGGGGGGGGGGGAGAATCCTGCATGGCACCTGAGCCTCCGACATATTCTAAGGTCTCACTGGACACAAGCCAGCATGGTATCCCATCAGCATGAGGCTCCCTGTCAACTCAGCCCCCAGGGTTCATCGTCCCAGAGCCACCAGATTGAAACTGCCTTGTACCTGGGCTGCAAGAGTAATCTGAGCTGGGCTTTCCAGGCATCTATGTGGTGAGCTCTGCTACCAAGTCTTTCCATATGGGGGAGACAGGATCCATCAGAACGGACTCCTCCTATCCCGGAGAAGGAAAGTTTGCTTTTTGGAGCAGCTCACAGGCCCCAGCCTGGGAAAATCTCCATGGCCTCATGAGTCTACCCCTCCCTTCATCGGGCATCATGGACACAAACTCCAGCTTGAGCGACCATCCGACACTCGCCCTGACTCAGGTGCTGGAGATCTTGAGTCAGACACTGCATATTGGAAATGCCATGTGCTCAGCACTGTAGTGAACCAGCGCTTCGGCATTCAGACTTCCGTCCTCAACATGTTGGTCTCCAAGGCCTCCAAATTGGACATTCTGGAGCCACAACGCAGCCTTCTGCCTTCCGTCCAGAAAGACGACATGCCCTTTGGGTCTGCCCAGAATACCCATGTGAAGATCAACTTGCACGGCCCTACAGGGAACAGAAATATCCAGGATGCAATGTGTAGAAATGCTATCTCTGACACAGCCTGAGCTCCGACCTCCAGTCAGCCCCCCCAGGTAGCAGGTGCCATCTCCTGCAGGTGGGACCGCCATGGCCCGATGCTGTCATCTTTACCCAATCTGGGTGTTCAGGCATCGGTGCCCAGACTGTAGCTCAAATCCCGGTCTACGGGGGAACCTCAAACACAATATATCACTCCTCTTTCCCATGGCCAGAAAAGCTTGCTGTGGAGATGGGGGTCAAATCCTCAGAATGGGAGCCAGCTGCATGGCCCATGAGACCACGTCTAACCAGGAGCTCCGGTCTGGGCACAACCAGGCATTGTGACCATCAACCTGAGCCTGCTTTCAAACAAGCCCCCTCCAGAGCTGGACCAGGAGCCCACATATCGGGCCTGCCATGACCCTAGGCCAAAATCGCACCCTCGGGCAGGTTCTCCAGGCGGCCAGATGCAGAAGCCGACTCTGGAACCCCTGCTATGGTGGGAACCCTGAGATGGAAAACAGTTCTCTTCCCTTCATCCAGAAATACATCAAAACCTTGGGAGCCATGCAAAATCCCCACAGAGGTCGAAACTCCCATGGACCCATCAGGCCACCCCTCCATTCCATGGTCAACCAGGACAAACAATCCAGACAGAATAGCATGTGCTCCCACCTCCCTGTTGCCCTAATTTCAGATATGGAGGCACTGCCCTCACGGTCTGCAGATCGGGCCTGACATCACCTTACTCCCAAACATATCCTGAGTTTGTATTTGCAGCCTTTTGTCCCCAAAGACCTGGCTGAAAGCGCCTCCAGGATGGCGCCTCTGGAGCCACAGGACAGGTCTCTGCCTGCCCACCCATAGGAAGCTCTGCCCGTCACATTGCACAAACCCTCCAGATTGGGAGATACCTGCAATGCCCCTGAGCCCACCCCAAATTCGTTGGCTGCCTTGGGAAAAAGGCTCATTCGGACACATGCCAGACACCTAAATCCAGGCAGACACTCAGACAATGGCCATCAGTCAGAAGATGGAACTGGACATACCCCTAGGACCACAACTGAACCCTAGCTTAGGTTTGCTGGCATCTGTCTGCAGAGGCAATCTCTTGAATACCTACATATGATCTAACACTTGTTCCCCAAGGAACAAAACAGAACACCTAATGTCCACAGAAGGTAACATGGCTCTTGGGAGATGAGTCCAACCCTCAGGGGAGGAGAATCCTGCATGGGTCCTGAGGCCCTGCCACATTCTAAAGTCTCCCTGAACACAAGCCACCACTGTGACCCATCAGAATGAGGCTCCCTGTCACCTCGCCCCCCTGAGCCCTATACCCCAGAGCCACCAGATTGAAACAGACTTGTTTCTGGGCTGGAAGGCAAAGCGGAATTGGGCTTTCCATGCATCCATCTGGTGACTTCTACTACGAAGTCTTTCCCTATGGGGAACCCTGGTGCCATCAAAACGACCTCCCACTGTCCCACAGAAGGAAAGCTTGCTGTTCGGAGCAGCTCACAAGCCCCAGCCCAGGAATATCTCCATGGCCTCATGAGGCCTCCCCTCCATTTGATGGCCATCATAGACAAAAACTCCAGGGTGAGTGACCATCTGACACATGCCCTGACTCACGTGCGGGAGATCTCAAGTCAGACACTGCACATTTGATGTGCTTGGCAATCATGTCATGTGCTTGGCAATGAATGGAACCAGTGCTTGTGTGTTCAGAATTTGGTCCTCACCTTCCTGGCCTGCCAGCCCTCCAGATTGTTCATTTGGGAGCTCCAACGCAGTCTTCTTCCTGCCCTCCAGAAAGAAGAAGGGCCCTAGGTGTCTTCACAGAATCCCCACGTGAGGATCACCCTGCACGGACCTCGATGGCAGTCCAACATCCACGCAGCCCTGTGTACTAATGCTATGTCTGACACAGCGTGAGCCCCGACCTCCCATCAGGTTCCTAGATAGTGGGCACTATATACTGCACGTGGGATATGCCAAGGCCAGAGACATTCATCTCTACCCAACTTGGGTTTTCAGGGGTCTGTGCCCAGACCATAGCTCAAATCCCAGGTTACAGGGAACCTCAAGCATCAAAGAGCACTCCTCCTTCCCCATGATGGTAAAAGCTTGCTGTGGAGATGGGGTATAACCCTCAGAGCGGAAGTCTGCTGCATGGCCCATTAGACCACGACTACCCAGGAGGGCCACACTGGCCACAAACAGGCATTGCAAACCTCAGCCTGAGCCCTCTTTCAAACCAGCCTCCTCGCTAGTTGGACCAGGAGCCCGCATATAGGGCCTGACATGCCCCTAGGCCCACGTGAGGATCAACCTGCACGGCCCTAGTTGGAACCACAATATCCAGGCTGCACTGTGCACTAATGCTTTGTGTGACACAGCCTGAGGCCCGAACTGCAGTCAGCCCCCCAGGTAGCAGGAGCCATCACCTGCAGGTGCGACTGGCCAAGGCCCCAAGCTGTCATCTCTACCCAACCTGGGTGTTCAGGCATCTGTGCCCCGATTATAGCTCAAATCTCGGCCTATTGGGGAACCTCAAGCACAAAAGAGCACTCCTTCTTCCCCACGGCCAGAAGTATTTGCTGTGGAGATGGGGGTCAAACCCTCCGAGTGGCAGCCAGCTGCTTGGCCCTTGAGACCACGCCCACCCAGGAGATCAGCCATGGGCAAAAAAACAGGCATTGTGACCATCAGTCTGAGCCTGCTTTCAAAGAAGCCCCCACAGTAGCTGGACCAGGAGCCCGCATTGGTCCTGCCATGCCCGTAGGCTCAAATCCTCACCCTCGGTCAGGTTCTCCAGGCACCCATATCCAGAAGCTGACTCTGGAATCCCTGCTATGGCGGGACCCATGAGAAGGAAAACAGCTCTCATCTCTTCATCCAGAAAGACAACAAAACCTTGGGAGCCATGCAAAATCCCCACCGAGGCAGAATTTCCCATGGACCAATGAGGCCACCCATCCATTCCATGCAAACCGAGACACACAACCCAGACAGAAAAGCCTGCGCTCCTGCTCCCAAATGCCCTAATTTCAGATCCTGAGGCAATGCTCTCATGGTCTGTAGAGTGGGCCTTCCATCACGTCGACCCTCATCCTAACCCCAGTATGTGTTTGCAGACTTTTGTCCCCAAAGCCCTGGCCAACAGGCTGTCCAGGATAGGGCCTCTGGTGCCACAGCACAGGACTCTGCCTGCCTACCTGAAGGCTTCTCTGCCCATCACATTTGCACAAACCCTCCAGATTGGGAGACACCTGCAAGGCCCCTGAGCCCACCCAATTTCTATGATTGATCTGGACATGGAAGTGCAGTCTGACACATGGGAGACGCCTACCTCCAGGCAGACACCCAGGTCAATGGCCCTGAGTCAGAAGAAGCAAACTGACATGCCCCTAGGACCTCCACGGAACCCTAGCTGAGGTTTGCAGGCATCTGTTCCCAGAGGAATTTTCTGGAATACCTACATATGGCCCAACACTTGATCCCTGAGCACAGAACAAAACACCTCCTGTCACCAGAAGGGTAACTGGGTCTTGGGAGCTGTGACCAATGCTCAGGGGAGGAGAATCCTGCATGACGCCTGAGCCCATGCCACATTCTAAGGTATACCTGGACAAAAGGCAGCATTGTGACCCTTCAGCAGGAGGCTCTCTATTGACCAGCCTCCTGAGCACTTGCCCCAGAGCGACCAGATCGAAACAGCCTTGTTCCTGGGATGAAAGGATAAGCTGAGGTGGGCTTTCCAGACATCTATGCAGTGAGCTCTGCTACCATGTCTTTCCATATCTGGGACCCTGGAGCCATCAAAACGGACTCCCCCTGTCCTGCAGAAGGAAAGCTTGCTGTTCGGAGCAGCTCACAATCCTCAGCCTGGGAAAACCTCGATGGCCTCATGAGGCACCCCTCCATTCATTGGATATCATGGACACAAACTCCAGCGTGAACAACCATCCGACACTCGCCCTGACTCAGGTGCTGGAGAGCTCCTGTCAGATGCTGCACATTGGAACTGCCATGTGCTCCGCACTGAACTGAACTGGCGTTTCTGCTTTCATAATTCCATCCTCACCTTCCTGTGCTGCAACCTCTCCAGATTGTTCATTCTGGGGCCACAACACAGTCTTCTGCCCTACCTCCAGAAAGAAGAAGGGCCCTAGGCAACAGCCCAGAATCCCCACATGAGAAACAACCTGTCCGGAACTCGATGGCACCCCAATAACCTAGGCCACACTGTGCACTAAGGCTCTGTCTGACACAGCCTGAGCCCCGACATTGCATCAGCCCCCCAAGTAATGGCCCCATATCCTGAAGGTGGGACATGCCATGGCCAGAGACCCTCATCTTTACCCAACCTGTGTATTCAGGTGTCTGTGCCCAGACCATAGCTCAAATCCCGTCCTAAGGGGGCAACCTCAAGGATAAAACAACACTCCTCCTTCACCGTGATGGGAAAAGTTTGCTGTGGGGATGGGACTCTAATGCTCAGAGTGGGAGCCACCTGCAATGCCCATGAGAACATGCCCACCCAGGAGGGCTGCCCAGGACACAAAAAGGCATTGTGACCCTCAGCCAGAGCTTGCTTTCAAGCCACCCCCTCACCAGCTGGAAAAGGAGCCCACGTATTGGGCCTGAAATGCCTCTAGGCCTAAATCCTCACCCTCGGTCGGGTTCTCCAGGAGCCCGGACCCAGAAACCAACTCTGGAATCCCAGCTATGGTGGGACCCCGGAGACAGGAAACAGTACTATTCCCTTCCCCTCAGAAGACAACAAACCCTTAGGAGCCCTGCAGAATACTTACAAGGCAGAATCTCCCATGGCCCCATGAGGTTACCACTACATTGCATGGCCAACCAAGACACACAACCCAGAGAAAAAAGCCTGCACTCCCGCCTCCCCATCGCCCTAATTTCAAGTCCTACAGCACTGCCCTTTCGGTCCGATGATCGGGCCGGCCATCTCCTCCCCCAGAACCCTATCCCGAGTTTGTGTTTGCAGACTTTTGTCCCCCAATCCCTGGCGAACAGGACTTCCAGGATGGGGCATCTGGAGCCACAGCACAGGATTCTGCCAGTCCACACGAAGGAAACTGCCCATATTTGCACAAACCCTCCAGATTGGGAGACACATTCAAGGCCCCTGAGCCCACCCCAAATTTGTTGGAGGCCTTGGAAAAAAGGCATATCCTGACATATGCCAGACACCTACCTGCAGGCAGACACCCAGGTCAATGGCCCTGAGTCAGAAGATGGAACCTGATATACTCCTAGGACATCAATGGAACCCTCGCTTAGGTTTGCAGGCAGCTGCCTCCAGAGGCAAACTCTGGGATACCTACATATGGTGCAACACTTGATCCCTGAGCCACAAAACAGAACACCTCCTGTCCCCAGAAGGTGACCTGGCTCTTGGGATCTGCGTCCAACACTCAGGGGAGGAGAATCCTACAATGCGCCTGAGCCCTGCCACATTCTAATGTCTCCCTAGACAAAAGCCAGCATTGTGACTGATCAGAATGAGGCTCCCGTTCACCACTGCTCCTTGGGCACTTTGCCTCAGAGCCACCAGATCAAAACTACTTTTTTACTGGCCAAGAATCTAAGTGGAGCTGGACTTTCCAGGCATCCATGCGGTGACTTCTGCTAGGACGTCTTTCCATATGGGGGACCCTGGTGCCATCCAAAAGGACTCCCCCTGTCCCACAGAAGGAAAGCTTGCTGTTCAGAGCAGCTCATGAGGCCACCCCTCCACGCGTCGGCCAACATGGACACAAACTCCACCGTGAGCGACCATCTGACACGTGCCCTGACTCAGGTGCTGGAGATCTCTACTCAGACGCTGCACATTGGAAATGACATGTGCTCGGCACTGAAGTGAACCATCGCTTGTGCATTCAGAATTCCATCCTGACCCTCTTGGCCACCAGTCCTCTAGATTTTTCATTCTAAAGCCACACCGCAGTCTTCTACCAGCCCTCCAGAAAGAAGAAGGGCCCTAGGGGTCTGCCCAGAATCCCCATGTGAGGATCAAACTGCACAGACCTCGACGGCCCCCCCAATGTCGTAGGCTGCCTTGATCACTAGTGCTCTGTCTGACGGAGCCTGGGCCAAGACCTCCCATGACCCCAGAAGGTGGCAGGCCCCATATCCTGCAGGTGGGATGTGCCAAGGCCAGAGACTGTCATCTCTACCCAACCTGGGTATTCAGGCGTCTCTGCACAGACCATAGCACAAATCCCGGCCTATGGGGGAACCTCAAGCATCAAAGAGCACTCCTCCTGCCCCATGACAGGAAAAGCTTGCTGTGGGGATGGGTGTCTAACCCTCAGAGTGGTAGCCACCTGCATGGCCATGACAGAAAGCCCACCACGGAGGGCGGCCCTGGACAAAAACAGGCATTGTGAGCCTCCTCCTGAGCAGGTTTTCAAATCAGCCCCCTCGCTAGCTGGAACAGGAGCCTGCATATCGGGCGTGACATGCCCCTAGGCCCAAATCCTAACTTTCGGTCCTGTTCTCCTGGAGCCTGGACCCATGTGCTGACTCGGAATCCCTGAAATGGCTTGACCCCTGAGAAGGAAAACAGCACTCTTCCCTTCTCCCTGAAAGACAACAAACCCTTGGGAGCCATGCAGAATCTTCACAGAGGCAGAATCTCCCATGGCATCATGAGGCTACCACAACAATCTGTAGCCAACCGAGACGAACAACCTAGACAGAAAAGTCTGCGCTAACGCCTCCCCGTCACCCTCATTTCAGATCCCATGGCACTGCCCTCACTGTCCGCAGATTCAGCCTACCATCACCTCGCCACTAGCCCTATCCCGAGTTTGTGTTTGCAGAATTTTGTTCTGGAAGCCCTGGCCGACAGGCACACCAGGATGTTGCCTGTGGAGCTGCAGCACAGGACTCTGTGGCCCATCCAAAGAAACTCTGCCCATCACATTTGCACAATCCCTTCAGATTTGGAGAGTACGGCAATGCCCCTGAACCCACGGCAAATTTGGTGGCCGACTTGGAAAAAAGGCCATTCGGATAAATGCCAGACACCTACCTACAGGCAGAGACCCAGGTTAATGGTCCTGAGTCAGAAGATGGAACCGGACATACCCCTAGGACCTGAATGGAACCCTGACTTAGGTTTGTAGACATCTGCCTCCAGATGAAAACTCTGGAATACCTACATATGCTCCAACACTTGATCCCTGATCCATAAAATACAACACCGCCTGTCCCCAGAAGGCAACCTGGCTCTTGGGAGCTGCATCCAACCCTTAGAGGAGGAGATTCCTGCATGGCTCCTGAGCACCTTCCACATTCTAAGGTCTCCCTGGAAACAAGCCAGCATTGTGACCCATAAAAATGAGGATCCCTGTCATCTCAGCCTCATGGGAATTTTGCCCCAGAACCACCAGATCAATAAGGCCTTGTTCCTGGGCTGGAATGGTAAGTGGAGCTGGGATTTTCAGGCATCTGTGTGGTTATTTCTGCCACAATGTCTTTCCATATGGGGGACCCTGGTGCCATCAAAATGGACTCCCCCTGTACCACAGAAGGAAAGCTTGCTGTTCGGAGCAGCTCACAAGCCCCAGCCAGGGAAGACTTCCATGTCCTCATGAGTCCACCCCTCCAATCGTCGGCCATCATGGACACAAACTCCAGTGTGAGTGACCATCTGACACATGCCCTGACTCAGGTGCTGGAGATCTCGAGTCAGATGCTGCACATTGAAAATACCATGTGCTCTGCACTGAATGGAATGGTCACTTGTCTGTTCAGAATTCCGTCCTCACCATCCTGGCCCGCCAGCCCTCCAGATTGTTCATTTGGGAACGACAACACTATCTTCTGCCTGCGCTCCCAAAAGAAGAAGGACCCTAGGTGTCTGCCCAGAATCCCCACGTGAGGATAACCCTGCTGGGAACTCGATGGCACCTGAATATCCTAGGCTGTCCAATGCACTAATGCTCTGTCTGACACAGCCTGAGCCCCGACCTCACATCAGGCTCCTAGGTAGTGGGCAATATATATTGCATGTGGGATATGCCAGGGCCAGAGACTGTCATCTCTACCCAACCTGGGTATTCATGCGTCTGTGCCCAGACTGTAGCTCAAATTCCGGCCTATGGGGGAACCTCAAGCATCAAAGAGCACTCCTCCTTCCCCATGATGGGGATAGCTTGCTGTGGGTTAGTGGGTCTAACCCTGAGAGTGGGATGCAGCTGCATTGCCCATGAGACCACGCCCACCAAGGAGGGCAGCACTGGACACAAACAGGCATTCTGAGCCTCATCCTGAGCATGTTTTCAAACTATCCCCCTCGCTAGCTGGACCAGGAGCCCGCATATAGGGCCTGTTATGTCTCTAGGCCCACATCCTCACCCTGGGTCGGGTTCTCCAGGTGCCCAGACCCAGAAGCTGACTCCAAATCCTTGTTATGTTGGGACCCGTGAGACGGAAAACAGCACTGTTCGCTTCCGCCAAAAGACATCTAGACTTTGGGGGCCGGGCAGAATCCTCACAGAGGCAGAATCACTCATGGCCCCATGAGGATACGGCTACATTCCGTGGCCAACCAAGACACACAACCCAGAGAGAAAAGCCTGCACTCCTGCCTCCCCATCACCCTCATTTCATATTAAGGGGCAGTGCTCTCACGATCTGTAGTTCGGGCTTGCCATCACTAAGCCCAGAACCCTATCCCGAGTTTGTGTTTGCAGACTTTTGTCCCCAAAGCCTTGGCCGACAGGCCTTCCAGGATGGAGCCTCTGGTGCCACAGTGCAGGACTCTGCCTAACCATCTGAAGGAAAATCTGCCCATCACATTTGCACAAACCCTCCAGATTGGGAGTCACATGCAATGCCCCTGAGCCAACCCCAAATTCGTTGGCCACCTTGGAAAAAAGTTGCATACGGACACATGCCAGACACCTACCTCCAGGCAGACACCCAGGTTAATGGCCATGAGTCAGAAGATGGAAACTGACATACCCCTAGGAAATGAATGGAACCCTCGTGTCGGTTTGCAGGCATCTGCCTCCAGAGGCAAACTCTGGAATACATACATATGGTCCAATACTTGATCACTAAGCCACAAAACAGAACACCACCTGTCTCCAGAAGGCAACCTGGCTCTTGGGAGCTGCGTCCAACACTCAGGGGAGGAGAATCCTGCATGGTGCCTGAGCCCCCACCACATTCTAAGGTCTCCCTGGACAAAAGCCAACATTGTGACCCATCAGAATGAGGCTCCCTTTCACCTCAGCCCCCTGGTCACTTTGCCCCAGAGCCACCAGATCAATACTGCCTTATTCCTGGGCTAGAATGGTAAGCAGAGCTGGGCTTTTCATGCATCCATGCGGTGACTTCTGCTACAACGTCTTTCTATATGGGGGACCCTGATGCCATCCAAACGGACTTCCCCTATCCCGCTGAAGGAAAGCTTGCTGTTCAGAGCAGCTCACAAGCCCCAGCCTGGAAAGACCTCCAAATCCTCATGAGTCAACCCCTCCACTCGTCAGCCATCATGGACACAAACTCCAGTGTGAGCGACCATCTCACCCGTGCCCTGACTCAGGCGCTGGAGATCTCAATTCAGATGCTGTACATTGGAAATGCCATGTGCTCGGCACTGAACTGAAATGGCACTTGTGCATTCAGAATTCTGTCCTCACCCTCCTGGCCCGCCAGCACTCCAGATTGTTCATTTGGGAGCCACAACGCCGTCTTCTGCCTGCCTTCCAAAAAGAAGAATGGCCCTAGGGGTCTGCCCAGTATCCCCACGTGAGGATCACCCTGCTGGAAACTCAAAGGCACCTGAATGTCCTAGGCTGCCCTGTGCACTAATGCTCAGTCTGACACAACCTGAGACATTTCCCATCAGCCCCCCACGTAGAGGACAACATATCCTGCAGGTGGGATGTGCCAAGGCAAAAACTCTCATCTCTACCTTACTTGGGTATACAGGGGTCTGGCCAAGACCATAGCTCAAATTCCGGCCTATGGAGAAACTCAACCATCAAACAGTAGTCCTATATCCCCACGACGGGAAAAGCTTGCTGTGGGGATGTGGTCTAACCCTGAGAGTGGGAGCCAGCTGCATGGCCCATGAGACCACGACCACCAAGGTGGGTAGCCCTGGACACAAACAGATATTGTGAGCCTCATCCTGAGTCTGCTTTAAACCAGAACCCTCACTGACTGGACCAGGAGCCGGCATTTTGGGTGTGACATGCCCCTAGGCCCAAATCTTCACCCTCAGTCGGGTTCTCTAGCAGGCCAGAACCAGAAGCCGACTCTGGAATCCTTGCTATGGAGGAACCCCTGAGATGTAAACAAGCACTCTTCCCTTCCCCCCAAAAGACACCAGACCCTTGAGAGTCAGGCAGAATCCTCACAGAGGCAGAATCTCCTATGGTCCCAAGAGGCTAGTGCTACATTCCGTGGCCAATGAGACACACAACTCAGAGAGAAAAACCTGCGCTCCCACCTCACCGTCACCCTCATTTCAGATCCCGTGGCACAGACTATATGGTCTGCTAATCGGGATGGCCATCTCCTTGCCCAGAAACCTATCCCAAGTTTGTATTTGCAGACTTTTGTAGCCAAATTCCAGACCGACAGGCACTCCATGATGGGGCCTCTGGTCCCACAGCGCAGGACTCTGCCGGCCTACCCGAAGGAAACTCTGCATGACACATTTGCCCAAACCCTCCTGATTGGAGGAAAACTGCAATGCCCATGAGCCCACCCCAAATTCTTTGGCAGCCTTGGAAAAAGGGGGTGTTCGGACACATGCCAGACACCTACCTCCAGGCAGACACCCAGGTCAATTTCCCTGAGTTAGAAGATGGAACCTGACATACCTCTAGGGCCTCAATGGAAAACTAGATTAGATTTGACGGCATCGGTCTCCAGAAGCAAACTTTGGAATACCTACATATGGTCCCACACTCGATTGGTGAGCCACAAAACAGAACACCTCCTGTCCCAGAAGGCAACCTGGCTCTTGGGAGCTGCGTCCAACCCTCAGGGGAGGAGAGAATCCTGCATGGTGCCTGAGAACTGCCACATTCTAAGGTCTCCGTGGACACAAGCCAGCATTGTTAGCCATCAGAATGAGGCTCCCTGTCACCTCACAACCGGGGCACGTTGCACAACAGCCATCATATAGAAAAGGCCTTGTTCCTGGGCTGGAATGGTAGGAGCTGGGCTTTCCAGGCATCGATGCGGTGACTTCTGCTACGACGTCTTTCCATGAGGGGGACCCTGGTGCCATGCAAACGGATTCCCCTTGTCCCGCAGAACGAAAGCTTGCTGTTTGGAGCAGTTCACAGTCCCCAGCCTGGGAAGACCTCCATGGCCTCATGAGATCACCCCTCCATTCATCGGCAATCACGGAGGCAATGTCCAGCGTGAGCAAACACCTGACACATGCCCTGACTCAGGTGCTCTAGATCTCGAGTCAGACACTGCACTTTGGAAATGCCGTGTGCTCTGAACTGAACGGAACAGGCACTTGTGCATTCAGAATTCCGTCCTCATCCTCCCAGCCCGCGAGCCTACCAGATTGTTCATTTGGGAGCGGCCAAGCTGTCTTCTGCCTGCTCTCCAGGAAGAAGAAGTGCCCTAGGGTTCTGCCCAGAATCCCCACGTGAGGATCAACCTGCATGGACCTCGACTGCATCCCAATGTCCTAGGCCACCCTGTGCACTAATGCTTTGTCTGACACAGCCTGATCCCTGAATTCTCATCAGTCCCCCAGGTATGGGCCCCATATCCTGCACGTGGGACGTGCCAAGGCCAGAGACTTTCACCTATATCCAACCTGGATAGTTAGGCATCTGAGCCCAGACCATAGCTCAAATTCCAGCCTATGGGGGAACCTGAAGCATCAAAGAGCTCTCCTCCTTCCCCATGATGGGAAAAACTTGCTGTGGGGAAGTGGGTCTAACCCCCAGAGAGGGAGACAGCTGCATGGTACATGAGACCACGCCGATACAGGAGGGCTTCCCTGGCCACAAACAGGCATTGTGACCCTCAGCCAGAGCCTGTTTTCAAACAAGCCCCCTTGCAGGCTGGACCAGCAGCCCGCATATTGAGTCTTACATGCCCCTAGGTCTACATCCTCACCCTCGGTCGGGTTCTCCATGCGTCCGGACCCAGAAGCCGACCCTGGAATCCCTTCTATGGCGGGACCACTCAGACGGATATCTGCACTCTTCCCTTCCCCCCGCAAGACACCCAACCCTTGGGAGCCGGGAAGAATCTTCACAGAGGCAGAATATCTCATGGCCCCATGAGGATACCGCTACATTCCATGGCCAAACAAGACACAACCCAGACAGAAAAGCCTGTGTTCCTGCCTCCGCATCGCCCACATTTCAGATCCTGTGGCACTGCCCTACCGGTCTGCAGATCGGGCCTGCCATCACTTTGCCCAGAACCCTATCCCAAGTTTGTGATTGCAGACTTTTGTCCAAAAAGCCCTGGCCGACAGGCCTTCCAGGAGGGGGCCTCTGGAGCCACAGAACAGGACTCTGCCACCCCACGTGAAGGAAGCTCTGCCCGTCATATTTGCACAAACCCTCCAGATTGGGAGACCCCTGAAAGGCCCCTGAGCCCACCCCAAATTCGTCGGCTGAATTGGAATAAAGGCACATTTGGACACAGGCCAGACACCTACTTCAAGGCAGACACCCAGGTCAATGTCCCTGAGGCAGAAGATGGAACCTGACATACCCCTAGGACCGAAACGGAACCATAGCTTAGTTTTGCAGTCATCTATGCCCAGAGGCAAACTCTGGAATACCTATATATGGTCCAACACTTGATCTCTGAGCCACAAAACAGAACACCTCCTGTACCCAGAAGGCAACCGTCCAATCCTCAGGGGAGGAGAATCCTGTATGGTGCCTGAGTCCCCGCCATATTCTAAGGTTTACCTGGACACAAACCAGCATTGTGACCCTCAGAATGAGGCTCCCTGTCATCTCAGACCCCTGTGCCCTTTGCACCAGGGACACCAGATCGAAACGGACTTGTTCCTGGGCTGGAAGGGTAAGTGGAGCTGGGTTTCCAGCCATCCATGCAGTGACTTCTGCTACGACGATTTCCATATGGGGGACACAGCTGCCATCCATATGGACTCCCCCTGTCCCACAGAAGGTCAGCTTGCTGTTTGGAGCAGCTCACAATTCCCAGCCTTTGAAGACCTCCATGGCCTCAGGAGGCCACCCTTCCATTTGTCAGCCATCATGGACACAAACTAGCATAAGCAACCACCTGACACATGTCCTGACTCAGGTGCAGGAGAACTCAAGTCAGACGCTACACATTGGAAATGGCAGGTGCTCCGCACTGAACAGAACCGGCACTTGTGCCTTCAGAATTCTGTCTTCACCCTTCTGGGTCACAAGCCCTCCAAATTGTTCATTTGGGAGCCCCAACACAGGATTCTGACTGCCCTCCTGAAAGAAGAAGGGCCCTAGATGTCTTCCCAGAATCTGCAAGTGAGGATCAACCTGCACGGACCTCGAAGTCACCCCAATATCCTAGGCCTAATGCTCTGTCTGACACAGCCTGAGTCACAACCTCCCATCAGCCCCTCAGGTAGTGGGACCCTTATCCTGCACGTGGGACGTGCCAAGGGCAGAGACTGTCATCTCTACCCAAACTGGGTATTCATGCGTCTGTGCCCAGACCATAGCTCCAATCCCAGCCTATGGGGGAACCACAAGCATCATTGAGTACCCCTCCTTCCCCACGATGGGAAAAGCTTCCTTTATGGATGGGAGTCTAACCCTCAGAGTGGGAGCCAGCTGCATGGCCCATGAGACCATGCCCACCCAGGAGGGTTGCCCTGGCCACAAACAAGCATTGTGACCCCTTATCCTGAGCCTGCTTTCAAAATAGAACCCTTGCTAGCTGGACCATGAACCTGCGTATTGGGCATGACATGCTCCTAGGCCCAAATCCTCACCCTCGGTCGGATTCTCCTGGCGTGGCACCCAGAAGCCATTTCTGGAATCCCAGCTATGGCGGGAACCCTGAGATGAAAACAGCACTCTTCCCTTCCCCCCAAAAGACACCAAAACCTTGGGAGCTGGGCAGAATCCTCACAGAGGCAGAATCTCCCATGGACCCATGAGGCTACTGCTACATTCCGTGGCCAACCTAGACACAAAACCCAGATAAAAAGCCTGCGCTCCCACCTTCCCTTTGCCCTCATTTCAGATCCCACATTACTGCCCTCACCTCACGGTCCTCATATCTGGCCTGCCATGACCTCGCCCCTAAATATATACAGATTTGTGTTTACAGACTTTTGTCCCCTAAGCCCTGGCCAAGAGGGCCTCCATGATGGCGTCTCTGGAGCCACAAGGCAGGACTCTGCCTGCCAACCCATAGGACGCTCTGCCCGTCACACTAGCACAAACCCGCCAGATTGGGAGACAACTGCAATGCCCCTGAGCCCACCCCAAATTCTTTGGCCGCCTTAGAAAAAAAGCGTGCTGGAGATCTTGAGTCAGATGCTGCACATTGGAAATTCCATGTGCTCGGCACTGAACAGAACTGGCGCTTGTGCCTTCAGAATTAAGTCCACTGCCTCCTGGCCCGCCAGTCCTCTAGATTGTTCATTCAGAAACCATAATCCATCTTCTTCCTGCCCCCCAGAAAGAAGAAGGGCCCTAGGGGACTGCCCAGAATCCCCACCTGCGGATCAACATGCACGGACCTCGACGGCCCCCCAAAGTCCTAGGCCGCCCTGTATACTAATGCTCTCTTTGACACAGCTTGAGCCCTGACCTCCCAACAGCTCCCCAGGTAGCAAGCCAAATATCCTGCAGGTGGTACATGCCAAGGCCAGAGAAGTCATCTCTACCCCACCTGGGTATTCAGGAGTCTGTGTCCAGACCATAGCTTAAATCTCGGCCTATGGGGGAACCACAAGCATCAATGAGAACTCCTCCTTCCCCACGATGGGAAAAGCTTCCTGTATATATGGGAGCCTATCCCTCATAGTGGGAGCAAGCTGCATGGCCCATGAGACCACGCCCACACATGAGGGTCGCCCTGGACAAAAACAGGCATTGTGACCCTTAGCCTGAGCCTTCTTTAAATAGCACCCTCGCTAGCTGGACCATGAGCGCGCATATCGGGTGTGACAAGCCCCTAGGCCCAAATCCTCACTCTCGGTCGGGTTCTCCGGGCGCCCGGATCTAGAAGCTGACTCTGGATTTCCTGCTATGGCAGGACCCCTGAGATGGAAAACCAAAATCTTCCCTTCCCCGTGAAATACACCAACCCCTTGGGAGCTGAGCAGAATCCTCACAGAGGCAGAATCTCTCATGGCCACATGAGGCCACCACTCCATTCTGTGGCCAGTCGAGACACACAACCCAGACAGAAAACCCGCGATCCCGATTCCCCATCACACTAATATCAGATCCCGAGGCACTGCCCTCAAGGTCTGCAGATTGGGTCTGCCATCACCTCACCCCTCACTCTAACCCGAGTTTGTGTTTGCCGACTTTTGTCCCTGAGCCGTGACCAACAGGCCCTCCAGGATGGGGCATCTGAGACTCTGTGCAGGACTCTGCCTGCCTTCCTGTAGGAAACTCTGCCCATCACAGTTGCACAAACCCTCCAGATTGGGAGACACCTGCAAGGCCCTTGAACCCACCCAATTTAGATAGCCACTCTAGACAGAAATACACAGTCTGACACAGGCAGACACCCAGGTCAATGGCCCTGAATCAGAAGATGGAAACTGACATGCCCCTAGGACCTCAACAGAACCCTAGCTTAGGTTTTAAGGCATCTGTCCCCAGAGGCAGGTTCTGGAATACCTCATATGGTCCAATGCTTGGTCCCTGAGCCATAAAACAGAACACCTGCTGTCCCCAGAAGGCAAATTGGCTCTTGGGAGCTGCGTCCAGCCCTCATGGTAGGTGAATCCTGCATGGCGCCGTAGCCCCCACCACATTCTAAGGTCTCCCTGGACAGGAGCCAGAATGGTGACCGATCAGCATGAGGCTCCCTGTGAACTCAGCACCCTGGGCACTTGCCCCAGAGCCACCAGATCAAAACTGCCTTGTTCTTGGACTGAAAGTATAAGCCGAGCTGGGATTTCCAGACATTTATGTGGTGAGTTCTGCTACCATGTCTTTCCATATGTGGGACCCTGGAGCCATCAATATGAACTCCCAGTCCCGCAGAAGGCAAGTTTGCTGTTCAGAGCAGCTCACAAGCCCCAGCCTGGGAAAACCTCCATGGCCTCATGAGGCCACCCCTACATTCATTAGGCATCATGGACAAATCTCCACCGTGAGCGAACATCCGACACTCTCCCTGATTCAGGTGCTGGGGATCTCCAATTAGACGCTGCACATTGTAACTGCCATGTGCTCGGTGATGAACTGAACAGGTGCTTGTGTGTTCAGACTTACATCCTCACCAGTCTCGCCCACTAGCCCTCCATATTGGGAATTCTGGAGCCACAAACGCAGCCTTCTGACTGCCCTCCAGAAAGATCAAGGGTCATGTGGTTCTGCCCAGAATCCCCAGGTGAGAATCAACCTGCACGGCCCTAGATGGAACCCCAATATCCAGGCCGCACTGTGCACTAATTCTCTGTTTGACACAGCCTGAGCCCCAACCTCCAGTCAGCCTCCCAGGTAGTGGGCGCCATCTCCTGCAAGTGGGACGGGCTATGGACCCAGGCTGTCATCTCTACATAACCTGGGTATTCAGGCATCTGCACCCAGCCGATAACAAATGTCCCGACCTGTGGGGGAACCTCAAGCCAAAAAGAGCACTCCTCCTTCTCCATCGCCAGAAAAGCTTGTGTGGGGAAGGGGGTCAAACCCTCAGAGTGGTAGCCAGCTTCATAGCCCATGACACCAGACCCACGGAGGAGGTCCGCCCTGGCCACAAACAGGCATTGTGACCATCATCCTGAGCCTACTTTCAAACAAGCCCCCTCACAAGCTGGACCAGGTGTGCACATATCAGGCCTGCCATGCCCCTAGACCCAAATCCTCATGCTTGGTCGCATTCTCCAGGCACACAGACTCAGAAGCCGGCTCTGGAATTCCTGATATGACGGGACCCCTGAGATGGATAACAACACTCTTCCCTTCATCCAGAAAGATTCCAAAACCATGGGAGTCATGCAAAATCCGCACAGGGTGTGAACCTCCCATGAACACATGAGGCCAACCCTCCACTCCAGGGCCAACCCAGACACACAACCCAGACAGAAAAGCCTGCGCTCCAGCCTCACAGTCGCCCTAATTTCCAGTCCTGAGGCACTGCCCTTATGGTCTGCAGATCAGGCCTGCCATCACCTCGCCCTCACCCTAAACCGAGTCTGTGTTTGCAGAGTTTTGTCTCCAAAGACCTGGCCAACAGGCCCTCCACGAGTGGGCCTTGGGAGCCAAGACACAGGACTCTTCCTGCCCCCCTGAAGGAAACTCTGCCTGTCACATTTGCACAAACCCTCCAGATTGGAAGACTCCTGCAAGTCCCCTGAGCTCACCCAATTTCGTTGGCCATTTTGGACAGAAATGCACAGTCTGACACATGCCAGACACCTACTTCCAGGCAGACACCCAGCACAATGGCCATGAGTCAGAAGATTTAAACTGACATGCTCCTAGGACCTCATTGGAAACCTAACAGATTTGCAGGCATCTGTCCCCAGAGGCAGGTTCTGGAATACCTACATATGGTCCAACGCTTGGTCCCTGAGCCACAAAACAGAACACCTCCTGTCCCCATAAGGCCACCTGGCTCCTGGGAGCTGCGTCCTGCCCTCATGGGAGGAGAATCCTGCAAGGCTCCTGAGCCCTCAGCACATTCTAAGGTCTCCCTGGGCAAAAGACAGCATTGTGACCCATCCACATGAGAGTCCCTGTCAACTCAGCACCCTGGGCACTTGCCCCAGAGCCATGAGAACGAAACTGTCTTGTTCATGGGCTGAGAGGATAAGCTGAGCTGGGCTTTACACACAGGTATACGGTTAGTCCTGATAACATACTTTCCATATGGGGAACTCTGGTGCCATCAAAATGGACACCCCTGTGCTGCAGAAGGAAAGCTTGCTGTATGGAACAGCTCACACACCCCAGCCTGGGAAAACCTCCATGGCCTCATTAGGCCACCCCTCCATTCATCGGGCATCATGGACGTGAACTCCATCATGAGCAAACATCCGACATTCACCCTGACTCATGTGCTGAAGATATCAATTCAACCACTGAGCATTGGAACTTCCATGTGGTCATCACTGATCTGAACCAGTGCTTGTGCATTCAGATTCCCAACTCAGTCACCTGGTCTGCAAGCATCCAGATTGGGAACTCTGGATCCACAAGGCAGCTTTCTGCATGACCTCCAGAAAGAAGGGCCCTATTGGTCTGCCCAGAATCCCCATGTTTGGATCAAGCTACAGCCCAAGACAGAACCCCAATATCCAGGCCACACTGTACACTAATGCTGTCTCTGACACAGCCTGATCCCCGACCTCCAATCAGGCCAGAGGTAGCGGGCACCATCTCTTGCAGGTGGGACCGGCCATGGCCTGAGGCTGTCATCTCTACATAAACTGGGTGTTCAGGCATTGGTGCCCAGACCATAGCTCCAATCCCGGCTTACAGGGAACCTCAAGCACAAAGGACAACTCCTCCTTCCTCACAACCAGAAAACTTTGCTGTGAGGATGGGTGTCAATCCCTCAGAATGAGAGAGAGCTACATGACCCTTTCGCCTACATTTAGATCCTGAGGCACTACCCTCACGGTCTGCAGATCAGACCTGCCATCACCTCCCCACTCAAACTAACCCGAGTTTGTGTTTGCCGACTTTTTTCCCCAAAGCACTGGCCGAAAGGCCCTCAAGGATGGGGCCTCTGGAGCCACAGCCCAGGACTCTGCCTGCCCTCCTGAAGGAAACTCTGCCCTTCACAGTTGCACAAATCCTCCAGTTTGGGAAACACCTGCAATGCACTTGAGCCCACCCCAAATTCGTTGGCCGCCATGGATAAAAGGCACATTCGTATACATGAAAGACAGCGACCTCCATGCAGACATCCAGGTCAAAGGCCCGGAATCAGAAGATGGAACCTGACATGCCCCTAGGACCTCAATGGAACAGTAGCTTAGGTTTGCAGGCATCTGACTCCAAAGGGAATGTCTGGAATATCTACAAAAGTTCTAACGCATGATCTCTGAGCCACAAAACAGAACACCTTCTGTCCCCAGAAGGCAATCTGGCTCTTGGGAGCTGCGTCGACACTCAGGGGAGGAAAATCCTGCATGGCGCCTAGCCCCCACCACATTCTAAGGTCTTCCTGGACACAAGCCTGCAATGTGACCCATCAGAATGAGGCTACGTTTCACCTCAGCTCCCTGGGTACTTTACCCCAGAGCCACTAGATCAAAACGGCCGTATTCCTAGGCTGGAAGTGTAAGTGGAGCTAGGCTTTACAGGCAACCATGTGGTGACTTCTGCTACGACGTCTTTCCATATGGTGGATGCTGGTACCATCAAAACAGACCCCCCTGTCCCGCAAAAGGAAAGCTTGCTGTTTGGAGCAATTCACAAGCCCCAGCCTGGGAACACCTCCATGGCCTCATGAGGCCACACTTCCATTCGTCAGACATCATGGATGCAAACTCCAGAGTGAGCGACAATCTGACACATGCCCTGACTCAGATGGTGGAGATCAGGTATGTGATTGAACTATGTGTTGTAGTGTTAATTACCAAGGTGTAGATTAATGTTGTTTGAACTGCCAGTTTTAATCAAAATTATAAAAATTTAATGGAAAAATAAATCCTAGAAAATTTGTAATGGTGAGAACAGTTTCGTATTACTTTTTTTCTCCATTTCAATATGTATCTGTATTTTGGGTAATATGTAGAACATGTTTTTCTTCTGAATGGGCTTAATTTTTAAAGATAAATTTATTGGCTATATCACCAAATGGAGTCAGTTCATCTGGCTTTTGGTCTGTTACTATCTTGACGGTCTTGAGGAATCACTTGACTTGTTTCAGTTTCCTCCTTTGTAAAATGGGAATCAAAGGGATGATGTTGCAGAATGTGCTTAGAAAAGTGCATAGATGACAATTACTTCTTTTATTCTAAGATAACAAGGTGACGATTAATAGAAAAAGCAAAACAGCATCTTTCAAGCTAGTCATCCTGAGAGATGGATGGTGGTACCGCCATTGCCCCTAAAGTAGTTTGTATTCCCCGAAATTACTGTTAAGGAGGCAATTGCATACAATGTGGTGAAATTTGGAGTGCGATGGCCCAGTTTCAAGTCTTCACCTTAACCTTCACCTTCAGTTTCCTATTTCTAAAATGAACATAACAGTAGTACTTATCTATTCAAGATGGTTGAGAGTATTAACTGTGAAATGGACGGAGTACTGTCATAGAATAAGCACTCAGTAATAAGCACTCAGAGTGGTGAAAGAGAGACAGAGTTCTTACTGTGTGTAGGTTCTCCATATTTGTGGTTCATATTCTGTCCCACTTGTTCAAGCTAAAATACGAGTTTCACTCATTTTAGACGTGAAGACACCTCCAGATTGAAAGTGAGGGGGTGGAAAACAATTTACCATGCTAATGGGCATCAGAAGAAAGCTGGGGTGGCAATCCTTATATCAGATCAATTAGATTTCAAGCCAAAGACTATAATAAGAGATGAGGAAGGACACTATATCCTACTCAAAGGGTCTGTCCAACAAGAAGATCTAACCATTTTAAATATCTATGCCCCTAACGTGGGAGCAGCCAACTATATCAACCAATTAATAACAAAATCAAAGAAACACATCAATAATAATACAATAATAGTAGGGGACTTGAACACTCCCCTCACTGAAATGGACAGATCATCCAAGCAAAAGATCAACAAGGAAATAAAGGCCTTAAAGGACACACTGGACCAGATGGACATCACAGATATATTCAGAACATTTCATCCCAAAGCAACAGAATACACATTCTTCTCTAGTGCACATGGAACCTTCTCCAGAATAGATCACATCCTGGGTCACAAATCAGGTCTCAACCGGTATCAAAAGATTAGGATCATTCCCTGCATATTTTCAGACCACAATGCTCTGAAGCTAGAACTCAATCACAAGAGGAAAGCTGGAAAGAACCCAAATACATGGAGACTAAACAGCATCCTTCTAAAGAATGAATGGGTTAACCAGGAAATTAAAGAAGAATTGAAAAAATTCATGGAAACAAATGATAATGAAAACACAACTGTATAAAATCTGTGGGACACAGCAAAGGCAGTCCTGAGAGGAAAATATATAGCGGTACAAACCTTTCTTAAGAAACAAGAAAGGTCTCAAGTACACAACCTAACCCTACACGTAAAGGAGTTGGAGAAAGAACAAGAAAGAAACCCTAAACCCAGCAGGAGAAGAGAAATCATAAAGATCAGAGCAGAAATCAATGAAATAGAAACCAAAAAAACAATAAAAAAAATCAATGAAACTAGGAGCTGGTTCTTTGAAAGAATCAATAAGATTGATAAACCCCTGGCCAGACTCATCAAAAAGAAAAGAGAAAGGACCCAAATAAATCAAATCATGAATGAAAGAGGAGAGATCACAACTAACACCAAAGAAATACAGACAATTATAAGAACATACTATGAGCAACTCTACGCCAACAAATTGGACAATCTGGAAGAAATGGATGCATTCTAGAGACATATAAACTACCACAACTGAACCAGGAAGAAATAGAAAACCTGAACAGGCCCATAACCAGTAAGGAGATTGAAACAGTCATCAAAAATCTCCAAACAAACAAAAGCCCAGGGCCAGACGGCTTCCCAGGGGAATTCTACCAAACACTTAAAGAAGAACTCATTCCTATTCTCCTGAAACTGTTCCAAAAAATAGAAATGGAAGGAAAACTTCCAAACTCATTTTATGAGACCAGCATCACCTTGATCCCAAAACCAGACAAGGATCCCACCAAAAAAGAGAACTACAGACCAATATCCTTGATGAACACAGACGCAAAAATTCTCGGCAAAATACTAGCCAATAGGATTCAACAGTACATTAAAAGGATTATTCACCACGATCAAGTGGGATTTATTCCAGGGCTGCAGGTTTGGTTCAACATCCGCAAATCAATCAATGTGATAGAACACATTAATAAAAGAAAGAACAAGAACCATATGATACTCTCAATAGATGCTGAAAAAGCATTTGACAAAGTACAGCATCCTTTCCTGATCAAAACTCTTCAAAGTGTAGGGATAGAGGGCACATACCTCAATATTATCAAAGCCATCTATGAAAAACCCACCGCAAATATCATTCTCAATGGAGAAAAACTGAAAGCTTTTCCGTTAAGGTCAGGAACACGGCAGGGATGTCCATTATCACCACTGCTATTTAACATAGTACTAGAAGTCCTAGCCTCAGCAATCAGACAACAAAAAGAAATTAAAGGCATCCAAATCGGTAAAGAAGAAGTCAAACTATCACTCTTCGCAGATGATATGATACTATATGTGGAAAACCCAAAAGACTCCACTCCAAAACTGCTAGAAATTGTCCAGGAATTCAGTAAAGTGTCAGGATATAAAATCAATGCACAGAAATCAGTTGCATTTCTGTACACCAACAACAAGACTGAAGAAAGAGAAATTAAGGAGTCAATCCCATTTACAATTGTACCCAAAACTATAAGATACCTAGGAATAAACCTAACCAAAGAGACTAAGAATCTATACACAGAAAATTATAAAGTACTCATGAAAGAAACTGAGGAAGACACAAAGAAATGGAAAAATGTTCCATGCTCCTGGATTGGAAGAATAAATATTGTGAAAATGTCTATGCTCCCTAAAGCAATCTACACATTTAATGCAATCCCTATCAAAATACCATCCATTTTTTTTCAAAGAAATGGAACAAATAATCCTAAAATTTATATGGAACCAGAAAAGACCTCAAATAGCCAAAGAAATATTGACAAAGAAAGCCAAAGTTGGTGGCATCACAATTCTGGACTTCAAGCTCTATTACAAAACTGTCATCATCAAGACAACATGGTACTGGCACAAGAACAGACACATAGATCAGTGGAACAGAATAGAGAGCCCAGAAATCGACCCTCAACTCTATGGTCAACTCATCTTCGACAAAGCAGGAAAGAATGTCCAATGGAAAAAAGACAGCCTCTTCAATAAATGGTGCTGGGAAAATTGGACAGCCACATGCAGAAAAATGAAATTGGACCACTTCCTTACACCACACACGAAAATAGACTCCAAATGGATGAAGGACCTCAATGTGAGAAAGGAATCCATCCAAATCCTTGAGGAGAATGCAGACAGCAACCTCTTCGACCTCAGCCATAGCAACATCTTCCTAGGAACAACGGCAAAGGCAAGGGAAGCAAGGGCAAAAATGAACTATTGGGATTTCATCAAGATCAAAAGCTTTTGCACAGCAAAGGAAACAGTGAACAAAACCAAAAGACAACTGACCGAATGGGAGAAGATATTTGCAAAGGACATATCAGATAAAGGGCTAGTATCCAAAATCTATAAGGAACTTAGCAAACTCAACACCCAAAGAACAAACAATCCAATCAAGAAATGGGCAGAGGACATGAACAGACATTTCTGCAAAGAAGACATCCAGATGGCCAACAGACACATGAAAAAGTGCTCCACGTCACTTGGCATCAGGGAAATACAAATCAAAACCACAATGAGATATCACCTCACACCAGTCAGAATGGCTAAAATTAACAAGTCAGGAAATGACAGATTCTGGCGAGGATGTGGAGAAAGGGGAACCCTCCTCCACTGTTGGTGGGAATGCAAGCTGGTGCAACCACTCTGGAAAACAGCATGGAGGTTCCTCAAAATGTTGAAAATAGAACTCCCCCATGACCCAGTAATTGCACTACTGGGTATTTACCCTAAAGATACAAACATAGTGATCTGAAGGGGCACGTGTACCCGAATGTTTATAGCAGCAATGTCTACAATAGCCAAACTATGGAAAGAACCTAGATGTCCATCAACAGATGAATGGATAAAGAAGATGTGGTATATATACACAATGGAATACCATACAGCCATCAAAAGAAATGAAATCTTGCCATTTGCGACGACGTGGATGGAACTAGAGCGTATCATGCTTAGTGAAATAAGTCAATCGGAGAAAGACAACTATCATATGATCTCCCTGATATGAGGACATGGAGAAGCAACTTGGGGGGGTAGGGGGATAGGAGAAGAATAAATGAAACAAGATGGGATTGGGAGGGAGACAAACCATAAATGACTCTTAATCTCACAAAACAAACTGGGGGTTGCTGGGGGGAGGTGGGATTGGGAGAGGGGGAGGGGGCTATGGCCATTGGGGCGGGTAAGTGCTATCGTGAGTGCTGTGAAGTGTGTAAACCTGGTGATTCACAGACCTGTACCCCTGGGGATAAAAATACATTATATGTTTATTAAAAAAAAATTTGGAAGGGGAGGCAAACCATAAGAGACTATGGACTCTGAAAAACAACCTGAGGGTTTTGAAGGGTCAGGGGTGGGAGGTTGGGGGAACAGGTGGTGGGTAATGGGGAGGGCACGTTTTGCATGGAGCACTGGGTGTTGTGCAAAAAGAATGAATACTGTTACGCTGAAAAAATAAATAAAATGGAAAAAAAATACGAGTTTCGTTTTTAACTCCTTCATTTGTTTACTCTACCATAACCCTTAGAAAGGCTGGTCAACTATGACTTCACAACATAACCTTAATTTCTCCACTTCCTTTGTACTGCTGCCACTGTGGCCCAAGCCAGACCACCACCATCTCTCACTACCTTTCCAGAAACTCCCTATCTCGTCTAACACCTTTCTTGCTCTTGCCTGGCCAGGATTTCAATTAGCAGCACCAGAGTGATCTGTAAAAATGTACACTGATCATACTGATCCCTTCCTTAAAGTCCTATAGTGGCTTTCCATTATACTTAGGTAAAAATCAGACACCATTTCTTAGCCTTCTCTATTTCTCCCTTCTTACCTACCTTTTCCACCTTGTCTATTCTCCAGCCACATGGGCCTTCTTTTGCACCATCAGGTCTTACGATTCATTCCTATTTTGAGGACTTGGGTGTTGCTCTTCCCTTCTTCCACAAGTCTTTGCAGTGTTGACTCTCTCATGTTCAGATGTCCAGTCCTCTCAGAGGCCTGTCCTGACTACCTAAGTGGAGTTTGCTGCCCTCACTCATGCTCCATACCTCTGTTTGATTTTTATCATAGCATTCATCCTTGCTTCTTTTGCTATTTACTTGTCATGTGACCTGAACCCTTTGCCGGATTTTGAAAACCATGGGAATTGTGATCTTATTTTCTGTATTGTTGAAGGCTGCCTCTCTAGAGCTTAGGAGAGTGCACCTCCATAATGGAGGTACTTATGGAAGTACCTCCATAAATACTGGTTGAACAGGACAGTGAACAGGACAGATGTAGCCCATGTTCAGATTGTTTGATTTAGACCAGAATCAGAAAATCTTTTCTTAAAGATTCCAGATAGTCAACAATCTAGGTTTGTAGACCATAAGGTCTCTATTGCAACTACCCACTTTGCCCTCATAATGCTATATCAGCCTCTGATAGTATGTAAATGACTAGGCATAAGTGTGTTCCAATAAAACTGGGCATGGAAGAACAGAAAGTGTGTCCCTGGTGTATAGTTTGCTCATCCCCTGCTTTAGAGCATTGCTGTCGACTAGAAATTTCTGTGCTGATGGTACTGCTCTTTATCTATAATGTCCAGTCTGATAGCCATTAGCTACATGTGGCATTGAGCACTTGACATGTGGCTGGTACAACTGAGGAACAAAAACCTTCTGAACAGCTTCACTGAGGTATAATTGATATACAGGAAACTGTACATCTTTAAGATCAATAAATCTGTAAGCTTTTGCACATATATATATATTGATGAGACCATCACAGTCAAGACAATGGTCATACTTACAATCTCTCAATGTTTATGTCACTTGAAAATCGCTTGGTTTTCTACCCATCCCAAGGCAACACACCAGTCACTGTTTTCTGTCACTGTAGATTATTTTGCACATTGAGAATTATATTTAAATAGAATCATACTATGTACTTTACTAACCTCTTTATATCAATATAATTATTTTAAGATTCATCCATGTTTTTGCATCTATTGGTGCTTCCTTTCAATGCTGAGTAGTATTCAATTATGCAGAGAAGCCACAGTTTGTTAATCCATTCAGCTAGTAGTAGATATTTGGGTTGATTCCACATTTTGGCTACTACAGATAAAGTTCTTTGAACATTCGTGTATAAGTCTTAATCTGGACCTATATTTTCATTTCTTCTTGGCATACACCTAGGGGTTGAATGGCTGGGTCATATTTTAGCTGTAAATGTAATTTTGAAGAAGCTATCCAGTTGTTTTCAAAGGGGTTTTACATTCATTCCAACAGTAGTGTAAGAGTCCCCTTTCTCCACATCTTCACTCACACTTACTTTTATTTATTTGTTTATTTTCAGTGTAACAGAATTCTGTTTATGCACCACACCCAGTGCTCCATGCAATACGTGCCCTCCATAATACGCAGCCCCTGGTTCCCCAACCTCTCACCTCCTGCCCCTTCAAAACCCTCAGGTTGCTTTTCAGAGTCCATAGTCTCTCATGGTTCATCTCCCTTTCTAATATCCCTCAAGTCCCTTCTCCTCTCCATCTTCCCATGTCTTCCATGTTATTTTTATGCTCCACAAATAATTGAAACCATATGATAATTGACTCTCTCTGCTTCACTTATTTCAATCAGCATAATATCTTCCAGTCCTGTCCATGTTGCTAAAAATGTTGTGTATTCATCCTTTCTGATGGAGGCATAATACTCCATAGTGTATATGGACCACATCCTCCTTATCCATTCATCCGTTGAAGGGCATCTTTGTTCTTTCCACAGTTTGGCAACCGTGGCCATTGCTGCTATAAACATTGGGGTACAGATGGCCCTTCTTTTCACTACATCTGTATTTTTGGAGTAAATACCCAGTAGTGCAATTGCAGGGTCATAGAGAAGCTCTATTTATAATTTCTTAAGGAATCTCCACACTGTTATCCAAAGTGGCTGTATTCTCACCAACAGTGTAAAAGGGTTCCCTTTCTCCACATCCTCTCCAACACATGTTGTTTCCTGTCTTGCTAATTTTGGCCATTCTAACTGGTGTCAGGTCGTATTCCAATGTGGTTTTAATTTTACTCTCCCTGATGGCTAGTGATGATGAGCATTTTTTCATGTGTCTGATAGCCATTTGTGTGTCTTCGTTGGAGAAGTGTCTGTTCATATCTTCTACCCATTTTTGATAGGATTACCTGTTGTGTGTGGGTTGAGTTAGAGGAGTTATTTATAGATCCTGGATATCAACCTTTTGTCTCTACTGTCATTTGCAAATATCTTCTCCCATTCCGTGGGTTGCCTTTTTGTTTTGTTGACTGTTTCTTTTGCTGTGCAGAAGCTTTTGATCTTGACGAAGTCCCAAAAGTTCATTTTCGCTTTTGTTTCCTTGGCATTTGGAGACATATCTTGAAAGAAGTTGCTGTGGCTGATATCGAAGAGGTTACTGCCTATGTTCTCCTCTAGGATTCTGATGGATTCCTGTTTCACATTGAGGTCTTTTATCAATTTCAAGTTTATCTTTGTGTACAGTGTAAGATAATGGTCGAGTTTCATTCTTCCATATATAGCTATCAGGTTTTCCCAGCACCACTGATTGAAGGGACTGTCTTTTTTCCACTGTATATTTTTTCCTGTTTTGTTGAAGATTATTTGACCATAGAGTTGAGAGTCCATATATGGACTCTCTAATCTGTTCCACTGGGCTATGTGTCTGTTTTTATGCCAGTACCACACTGTCTTGGGGATCACAACTTTGTAGTAAAGCTTGAAATCGGGTAAAATGATGCCGCCAGTTTTGTTTTTGTTTTTCAACATTTCTTAGCAGTTCAGGGGCTCTTCTGATTCCATACAAATTTTAGGATTATATGCTCCAGCTCTTTGAAAAATACCGGTATAATTTTGATTGGAATAGCATTAAAAGTATAGATTGCTCTGGGCAGTATAAACATTTTAACAGTTTTTATTCTCCTGATCCAAGAGCATGTAATGCTCTTCCAACTATTTGTGTCTTCTTCAATTTCTTTCATGAGTGCTTTGTAGTTCTTTGGGTACAGATCCTTTACCTCTCTGGTTAGGTTTATTCTCATGTATCTTGTGGGTTTTGCTGCTATATTAAACGGAATTGATTCCCTAATTTCCCTTTCTGTATTTTCATTGTTAGTGTATAAGAAAGACACTGATTTCTGTACATTGACTTTGTATCCTGCCATGTTACTGAATTGCTGTATAAGTTCTAGTAGTTTGAGAGTGGAGTATTTTAGGTTTTCCATATAAAGAAACATGTCATCTGCGAAGAGAGAGTTTTACTTCTTCATTGTCAATTTGGATACATTCTATTTCTCTTCGTTGTATGATTGCCATTGCTAGGACTTCTAATACTATGTTGAACAAGAGTGGTGAGAGTGGGCATCCTTCTCATGTTCCTGATCTCAATGGGAAGGCTACAAGCTTTTTCCCATTGAGGATGATATTTGCTGTGGGTCTTTCATAGATAGATTTTATGAAGTTCAGAAATGTTCCCTCTATCCCTATAGTTTTAATCAGGAATGGATGCTGGATTTTGTCAAAAGCTTTTTCTGCATCAATTGAGAGGACGATGTGGTTCTTCTCTCTTCTCATTGATTTCTTCTATCACATTGATGGATTTTTGAATGTTGAAGCATCCGTGTAACCCAGCGATGAATCCCACCTGTTCATGGTGAATAATCTTTTTAAAGTGCTGTTCGATCCTGTTTGCGAGGATCTTGTTGAGATTCTTAGCATCCATATTCATCAGTGATATTGGTCTGAAATTCTCCTTTTTGGGAGGGTATTTGCCTGGTTTGGGGATCTGGGTAATGCTGCCTTCATAAAAAGAGTCTGGAAGTTTTCCTTCTGCTTCGATTTTTTGAAACAGCTTCAGGAGAATAGGTGTGATTTTTTTTCTTTGAACGTTTGGTAGAATTCCCCACAGAATCAGTCAAGTCCTGAGCTCTTGTTTTTTGGGAGGTTTTTGATGACTGCTTCAATCTCCTTACTAGATATTGGTCTATTCAGGTTGTCAATTTCTTCCTGCTTCAATTTTGGGAGTTTATAGTTTTCCAGGAATGCATCCATTATTGATCTTATAGATTCTTTCAAAAAACCGGCTTCTAGTTTCATTGATACATTCTACTGTATCTCGGTTTCTACCTCATTAATCTCTGCTCTATTCTTGATTATTTCCCTTCTTATGTGTGGAGCTGGTTTGATTTGTTGTTGATTCTCCAGTTCTTTAAGGTGTAGAGACAGCTGGTGTATTCTGGATTTTTCTTTACTTTTCTTTTCTTTTTTTTTTTTTTTTTTTTTTTTTTTTTTGAGGGAGGCTTGGATGGCTATATATTTCCCCCTTAGAACCGCCTTTGCTGTATCCCATAGGTTATGGACCAAAGTGTCTTCATTCTCATTGGTTTCCATGAATTGTTTAAGTTCTTCTTTGATCTCCTGGTTGATCCAAGCCTTCTTAAGCATGGTGGTCTTTAGCTTCCAGGTGTTTGAGTTCTTCCGAACTTTTCCTTGTGATTGAGCTCCAGTTTCAAAGCATTGTGATCTGAGAATATGCAGGGAATAATGTCAGTCTTTTGGTATCGGTTGAGTCCTGCTTAGTGACCGAGTGTGTTGTCTATTCTAGAGAAGGTTCCATGTGCACTTGAGAAGAATGAGTATTCTCTTGTTTTAGGGTGGAATGTTCTGTATATGTCTATGAGGTCCATCTGGTCCAATGTTTCATTCAATGCTCTTATGTCTTTATTGATTTTCTGCTTTGATGATCTCTCTATTTCTGAGAGAGGCATGTTAAGATCTCCTAGTATTAATGTATTCATATCAATATGACTCTTTATCTTGATTAATAATTTTCTTATGTAATTGGCTTCTCCCATATTGGGGGCATAGATATTTATAATTCTTAGATCATCTATTTGGATAGTCCCTTTAAAAATTATGTAGTGTCCTTCTGTATCTCCGACTACAGTCTTTAGTTCAAAATCTAATTTATCTAATATAAGAATTGCTACCCCGGCCTTCTTTTGAGGCCCATTGGCATGAAAGATGCTTCTCCATCCCTTCACTTTCAGTCTGGGTGTAACTTTAGGTTCAAAATTGATTTTTTGTAAACAACATATGGATGGGTCCTATCGTTTTATCCAATCTGCAACCCTGTGTCATTTTATGGGTGCATTTAGGCCATTCACATTGAGAATGATTATTGATAGATACGTTTTTATTGACATCGTGTTACCTTTGAAGTCTTTCTGTCTGTAGATTGTCTCTATATTTCTGTTCAATGATATTCTTCACATTTTTTCTCTTTTATAGAACCCACCTTAATATTTCCTGCAATGTCAGCTTGGTGGTTGCATAGTCTTTTAAGCCTTTCCAGTCTTGGAAACTCTTTATCTCTCCATCCACTTTGAATGTCAGTCTTGCTGGATAAAGTATTCTTGGCTGCATGTTCTTCTCATTTAGTGCCCTGAATATATTTTGCCATCCCTTCCTGGCTTGCCAGGTCTCTGTGGACAGGTCTGACGTTATTCTAATGGGCTTTCCTCTGTATGTAAGGTGCTTCTTTATCCTAGCTGCTTTCAAGGGGGTCTGCCTACAATTGTAATTCTTCATTCTAAAAATCAGGTGTTGTGAGGATTTTTGAGAATTTAAAACCTTTGGAGGGAACTGTTCTGCCTCTAGTACATGAACGCTGTTTCCAATCATGAGATTGGGAAAATTTTCACAGACAACTTGTTCCACTATATCTTCTAGACTTCTTTCTTTTCCCTCCCCTTCAGGGATTCCAATAATTCTTACGTTGGAAGATTTCATGGCATCATTTATTTCCCTAATTCTGTTTTCATGGCTTCTGAGCTGTTTGTTCCAGGCATCCTCCTGATCCTTTTTCTGTATCTGTTTGTCCTCCAGGTCCCTAATTCTATCTTCTGTCTCAGTTACCCTAGCTTTTAGAGAATTTAGATTATATTGGAACTCATTGAGGGCATTGTGAACATCATCACTGGTGGCTTGCAGTTCTGCCCTAACATTGTGAACATCATCTTTGGTGGCTTTCAGTTCTGCACTAATCAATTCTGTTTGGTCATCCATGGCCTTCTCCAACCTAGCTATTGCCTGGGTATTTGTTAGTCTGAATTCCTTTTCCGACATATTGTCTATGTTGATAGTCATTAGCTCTGAGGCAGAAGGTCCATCCTCTTTATTTTTCTTCTGTTGGGCATTCCTCCTCCTAGTAATTTTAGTAAGAGATGACTGAATGGATGTAGCTGGATGTATTGACAGTGGTGTAGTTAAAGTGCACCCTGGAATGCTTCTGTGCAATCAGGGTTCCCCATCCAAATGAGAGAAGAAAGAAAAGAAAAAGAAAAAGAAAGAAAAGAGGGGGGGAGAGGGAAGATAAAAGAGAAGGCTCAGCCCAAACGGGCCCAAGGTAAGATCTATGAATTATACAAGCAAAAACAGACAAAAAAAAAAGACAAAAACCTGCTTAGGGTGCCTGCGTCTGCGTCTGAAGGGCCGCCACCCTGGGCCTGGGCCGGGATCTTGAGGGGTCGCGTCCTGGCACTACCTCGAAGAGCTCCATGAGGCAGGCAACGGTGAGGCCGATGCCTCCCACTCCTCAGCCTCTGGGGTCCCCTCCATGGCGCTGGCAGCTAGGGCCAGGTGAGCTCTGAAAGCCGGGCCTGGGCCCAGGCCTGTTTGTCCAGCTTTCCTTTGCCAGGGGCCTGTACCTGGAGGTCTCCACCAAGGGAACACTGAGTCCTGTGCCACGAGTCCACCGACCGTCCTGGCGCCAAAGGTGCCTTTTGTGACTTGGTCCAAACGGTTGATCGAGAGATCCATTCATTCCCCCACAGAGGCCAGCCCCATCCCCGGGCGCCACAGCTGCCAAAAAAGGAAGAGGAGGACACCCAGCCACAAGCACTCCATCAACTCTGCTTCGGGAAAGCTACCCTGCACCAGGGACCCAGGCCAGCCCACATCATCTCGGCGTGATTTCCGGGTTGCCCTGACATGCCCCGAGCAAGAAAGATCCCTGGGCCACGGGGAACAGGGCGGTCCCGAGGGCTGCCCAAAGCCAGCCAATTCTCATGAGCATTCTGCCCCAATCAATCCTGATTTGGGAAGAACGCTCATGAACATTGGCCGGAAAATGCCCAGCGAACCCCACGCAACAGGCGCCTCACTTCCGCAGGGACGTCCACCTGGGCCTGGCCTGGGATCACGAGGGGACACATCCCAGCACCGCCAGGAAGAGCTCTGTGAGGCAGCCGCTGGCGAGGCCAACGCCTCCCGCTCCTCAGCCTCCGGGGGACACCTCTCAGGCACTGGCAGCTGGGGCCAGGCCTGTACCAAAAGCCGGGCCCAGGCCCAGGCCTGCTTGCTCAGCCTTCCATTGCCAGGGGTCTGTTCCTGGGGGCCTCCCCCGGGGATCTCTGAGTCGCCTGTCACGAGTCCACCAACCGTCCTGACGCCAATGGTGCCTTTTGCGGCTGCATCCCAGCCTTCGCGCGAGAAATCCATTCGTTCCCCCACAGAGGCCAGCCCCATCCCTGGGCGCCCAAGCCACCCACAAAGGCGGAGGCGGACGCCCAGCCTCAACCCATCAACTCTGCTTGGGGAAAGCTTCCCTGCGCAGGGGCCCCCGGCCGGCCATGTCATCTCAGCACGATTTTGGCATGGCCGCAACATGTCCCAAGCGAGAAAGGGCCCTGCACCATGCGGAACACGGCGGTCCCCAGTGTGGCCCAATGCAGGCCAATACTCATGAGCGTTCTGCCCAAATCGATCACGATTTGGGCAGAACGCTCGTGAGAGTTGGCTGGTGTTGGGCCGCCCTGGGGACCGCCCTTTCCCCGTAGCCCAGGGCCCTTTCATGCTCGGGGAATGTCGTGGCCATCCGGAACACCCACCGAGACGACGTGGCCGGGCCCGGGGCCCCGGCGCAGGGGAGCGTTCCCAAAGCTGAGTTGATGGAGGGGTTGTGGCCAGGTGTCCGCCTCTGCCTTTGTGGGTGGCTGGGGCGCCCGGGGAAGGGGCTGGCCTCTGTGGAGGAACGAATGGATCACTCACTCGAAGGTTGGGATGCAGCCGCAAAATCCATGGATGGTGCCGGGACACTCGGGCGACTCGTGTTGCACCATCAGGTCTCCCCAGGGAACGCCCCTGGGCCCAGGCCCCTGGCAACGGAAGGCTGGGCAAGCAGGCCTGGTCCTGGTCCTGGCTTTTGGGAATGGGGAGGCCCCATCTGCCAGTGCCAGGGAGGGGACCCCCAGAGGCTGAGGAGTGGGAGGTGTGTGCCTTGCCAGTGCCTGACTCAGGGGGCTCTTCCTGGTGGTGTCGGGACGCGACCCCTAGGGAAACCAGACCAGGCTCAGGGGTGTGGCCCTGTGGACGTGTGATGCACAAAGCGGGTTCGCTGGGAGTTTACAGGCCAATTCTCACGAGCGTCCTGCCCAAATCGGGATTAATTTGGGCAGAACGCTCGTGAGAATTGGCCGGCGTTGGGAAACCCTGAGTGCCTCCCTGCTCCCTGTGGCCCAGGGCCCTTTCTCGCTAGGGGCATGTCGGGGCCACCAGGAAATTGTGCCAAGACAACGTGACCCGGCCGGGGTCCCCGGTGCAGGGGAGCTTTCCCCAAGCAGAATCGATGGAGGGGTTGTGGCCGGGTGTCTGCCTCTGCCTTTGCGGGTGGCCAGCGTGCCCCGGGAGGGGGCTGGCCTCTGGAGGGGAACGAAGGGATCTCTTGCTCAATCGCTGGGATGCAGCTGTGAAAGGCACCATTGGCGCCGAGACGGTCGGGGGACTCGTGGTGCGGGAATCAGTGTTCCCTAGGGGGAGGCCCCCAGGCACAGGCCCCTGGCAACAGAAGGCTGAGCAAGCAGGCCTGGGCCCAGGCCCAGCTATCGGGGACGGTCTGGCCCCAGATTCCAGCACCAGGGAGGGGACTCCCAGAGGCTGAGGAGAGGGAGGCATCGGCCTGGCTGGGGCCTGCCTCACAGTGCTCTTCCTGCCGGTGCTGGGACGTGACCCCTCGGGATACCGGGGCAGGGGGGGGGCGGCCCTGTGGATGTGTGGTGCCGAGCAGGTTCTCCCGGCTTTTTCCAGCCAATTCTCACGAGCGTGCTGCCCAAATCAGGAAATATTTGGGCAGCACGCTCGTGAGAATTGTCCAGCGTTGGGCATCCCTGGGGACTGCACATTTTCCCATAGCCTAGGGCCCTCTCTCGCTCGTGGCATGACGCGGCCACCCAGAAAATGCGCTGAGATGGCGTGTCCCGGCCGGAGCCCCGGCGCAGGGTAGCTTTCCCCAAGCAGAGTCGATGGAGGGGTTGTGGACGGGCATCTGCCTCTGCCTTTGCGGGCGGCCAGGGCGCCTGGGGATGGGGCTGGCCTCTGTGGTGGAATGAAGGGATCTCTTGCTCGACAGCTGGAACGCAGCCGTGAAAGGCACCCTTGGCACTGGGACTGTCAGGGGACTCGTGGCGCGGGAATCAGGGTTCCCCATGGGGAGGCCCCCAGGCTCATGCCCCTGGCAAAGGAAGGCTAAGCAAGCAGGCCTGGGTCCGGGCCCGGCTTTCAGGGCAGGCCTGGCCCTGGCTGCCAGCGCCAGGGAGGGGACTCCCAGAGGCTGAGGAGCGGGAGGCATTGGCCTCGCCAGGGCCTGCCTCATGGAGCTCTTCCTGGCAGACCCTTCGATATCCCGGGCTAGGCAAGGGGGGCGGCCCTGCAGACGTGCAGTGCCCGAAGCGGATTCACTGGGCTTTTTCCAGCCAATTCTCACAAGCGTGCTGCCCAAATTGGGAACGATTTGGGCAGGACGCTCGTGAGAATTGTCTGGCATTGGGCAGCCCTGGGGACCACACTTTTCCCCATGGTCCTGGGCCCTTTCTCGCCTGTGGCTTGTCGTGGCCACCCAGAAAACATGCCAAGATTACATGGCCCGGCCGGGGCCCCAGTGCAGGGGAGCTTTCCCCAAGCAGAGTTGATGGAGGTGTTGTGGCCGGGCATCTGCCTCCAACCTTGCGTGCGGCCGGAGTGCCCGGGGATGGGCTGGCCTCTATGGGGGAACAAAGGGATCTCTGGGTCGACGGCTGGGACGCAGCTGTGAAAAGGCTCCATTTGTGCCGGGACGGTCGGGGGCCTCGTGGCGCGGGACTCAGGGTTCCCCAGGGGGAGGCCCCTGGGCACAGGACCCTGACACCGGCAGGCTGAGCAAGCAGGCCTGGGCCCGGGCCTGGATTTCGGGGAAGGCCCGGCCCATGCCAGCGCCATGCGTGCGGACCCCGGAGGGTGACGAGCGGGAGGTGTTGGCCTCGCCGTCACCTGCCTCACGGAGCTCTTCCTGGCGGTGCCGGGACGCGACCCCTTGAGATCCGGGGCCAGGCCCAAGGGGGAGGCCCTGCAGACGTACAGTGCCCGAAGCGGGTTCACCAGGATTTTTCTGGCCAATTCTCACGAGCGTTCTGCCCCAATCAGGATCGGTTGGGGAAGAACGCTCGTGAGAATTGGCCAGCGTTGGGCAGACCTGGGGCCCGCCCTGTTCCCAGTGGCCCAGGGCCCTGTCTCGCTTGGGGCATGTCACAGCCACCTGGAAAACACACCGAGACAATGTGCCCCTGCCGGGGGACCCAGCGCAGGGGAGCTTTCCCCATGCAGAATTGATGGAGGGGTTTTGGCCTGGCGTCTGCCTCCGCATTTGCGGACAGCAGGTATGCCCGGGGATTGGGCTGGCCTCTGTGGGGGAAAAAAGGGATCTCTGGCTGGAGGGCAGGGACACAGTCATGAAAGGCACCTTTGGCGCCTGGACGGTCAGGGGAATCGTGGCGCAGGACTCATGGTTCCCCAGGGAGAGGTCCCCCGGCACAGTGCCCTGGGAATGTCAGGCTGAGCAAGCGGGCCTGGGCCCTGGCCAGGCTTTTGGGGCATGGCCGGTCCCAGCTGCCAGCACCAGGGAGGGGACCCCCAGAATCTGAGGAGCGGGAGTTGTCTGCCTCGCCTGCGCCTGCCTCACGGAGCTCTTCCTGTCGATGCCGGGACCGGACCCCTCCGGATCCCTGGCCAGGCCCACGTGGGCGGCCCTACAGACATACAGCGCCCGAAGCAGGTTCGTCCGGTGTTTTCTGGCCAATTCTCACGAGCGTTCTGCCCAAATCGGGATCGATTTGGGAGAACGCTCGTGAGAATTGGCCGGTGTTGTGCAGCCTTGAAGACTGCCCTGTACCCCATGGCCCCGGGCACTTTCGCGCTCAGGGAATGTCACAGCCAGCCGAAAAACACGCTGTGACGGTGTGGCCCCACTGGGGGCCCCTGCGCAGGAGAGCTTTTCCCAAGCAGAGTTGATGGAGGGGTTGTGGTAGCGTGTCCGCTTCCGCCTTTGCGGTCAGCCAGGGCACCCGGGAATGGGGCTGGAATCTGTGGGGGAACGAATGGATCTCTCGTTTGATGGCTGGCACGCAGGCACGTAAGGCACCGTTGGTGCCGGGACGGTCGGGTGACTCATGGCCCAGGTCTCAGGGTTCCCCAGGGAGAGACCCCCCGGCACAGGTCACTGGGAATGGAAGGCTGAGCAAGCAGGCGTGGGCCCAGGCCCAGCTTTTGGGGCAAGCCCAGCCCCAGCTGCGAGCACGAGGGAGGGCACCCCCAGAGGCTGAGGAACGGGAGCTGTCCCCCTCACCGGAGCTGCCTCACGGAGATCTTTCTGGCGGTGCAGGGATGCGACCCCTCAGGATCCCGGTTGCCTCAAGGAACTCTTCCTGAATAGGCCAGAAAACTCCTGGTGAACCCGCTTCGGGTGCTGCACGTCCCCAGGGCCACCCCCCGAGGCCTAACCAGGGATCACGAGGGGTTGGGTCCTAGCACCGCCAGGAAGGGTCCGTGAGGCAGGCACTGGTGAGGCCGATGCCTCCCGCTCCTCAGCCTCTGGGGGTCCCCTTCCTGGCACTGGGTGTTGGGTCTGGGCCTGCCCCGAAAAGCAGGCCTGGGCCCAGGACTGCTTACTCAGCAGTCCGTTGCCAGGGGCCTTTGCCCAGGAGACTCCCCCTGGGGAACCCTGAGTCCCACGCCACAATTCCCCCCGACCGTCCCGGCTCCAATGGTGCCTTTTGTGGCTGCGTCCCAGCCGTCGAGAGAGAGATCCATGCGTTCCCCCACAGAGGCCAGCCCCATCCCCATGCTCCCTGGCCGCCTGCAACGGCAGAGGCAGACGCCCAGCCACAACCCTTCCATCAACTCTGATTGGGGAAAGCTCCCCTGTGCAGGGGCTCCCGGCCGGGCCATGTCATCTCGGCGCATTTTTCGGGTGGCTGTGATATGCCCCGAGGGAGAAAGGGCCCTGCGCGTGGGGAACAGGGCAGTCCCCAGGGCTGCCCAATGCCGGCCAATTCTCACGAGCGTTCTGCCCAAATCGATCCCAATTTGGGCAGAACGCTCATGAGAATTGACCTAAAAACGCCAGGCGAACCCGCTTCAGGTGATGAACATCCACAGGGCAGCCCCTCTGTGCCTGGCCGGGGATCCCGAGGGGTCGCATCCTGCACCACCAGGTAGAGCTCTGTGAGGCAGGTGCCAGCGAGGCCGAAGTCTTCCACTCCTCAGCCTCTGGGGGTCCCCTCCCTGGAGCTTGCAGCTAGGGCCGGGCCTGCCCCGAAAGCCTGGCCCTGGCCCCAGTCCTGCCAGCTCAGCCTTCCTTTGCCAGGGGCCTGGGCCCGGGGGCCTACCCCTGGGGAACACTGAGTCCCAAGCTACAAGTCCCCTGACCATCCCGGTGCTACGGTGCCTTTTAAGGCTGCTTCCTAGCCGTCAAGCGAGAGATCCCTTCATTCCGCCACAGAGGCCAGCCCCATCCCCGGGAGCCACGGTCACCCTCAAAGGCAGAGGCGGACGCCAGGCCACAAACCCTCCCTCAATGCTGCTTGGGGAACGCTCCCCTGCGCTGGGGCCCCTGGCCGGGCCACATCATCTCGGCGCATTTTCCAGGTAGCCGCAACATGCCCCGAGTGCAAAAGGGCCCTGGGCCACGGGGAACAGGGTGGTCGCCAGGGCCGCCCAAGGCCGGCCAATTCACAGGAGTGTTCTGCCTAAATCAATCCCGGTTTGGGCAGAACGCTCCTGAGAAATGGCTGGAAAATGCCCAGCGAACCCTCTTAGAGCTACACCCGTCCACAGGGCCGCCGCCTTGGGCCTGGCCCGGGATCCTGAGAAGTTGCGTCCCGGCATCCATGGGAAGAGCTCCATGAGTCAGGTGATGGCGAGGCCGACGACCCCCTCTCCTCAGCCTCTGGGTGTCCCCTCCCTGGTGCTGGCAGCTAGGGCCAGGCCTGTCTCAAAAGCCGGGCCCAGGCCCAGGCCTCCTTGCTCAGCCTTCCGTTGCCAGAGGCCTGTGCCTGGGGGCCTAACCCTGGGGAACCCTGAGTCCCGCACCACTCATCCCCTGACCATCCCAGTACCAACGTTGCCTTTCACAGCTGCATCCTGGCTGTCCAGCGAGTGATCCATTCCTTCCCCCACAGAGGCCAGCCCCATCCCTGGGTGCTCCAGCCGCCCCCAAAGGCAGAGGTGGATGCCCAGCCACAACCCCTCCATCAACTCTGCTGGGGAAAGCTCCCCTGCACCGGGGACCCCAGTGCCACGTCATCTCGGCGCATTTTCTGGGTGACTGCGACATGCCCTGAGCAAGAAAGGGCCCTGGGCCATGGGGAATAGTGCGGTCCCCAGGGCTGCCCAATGCCGGCCAATTTTCACGAGCATTCTGCTCAAATCGATCCCAGAATGTTCATGACAACTGGTCAGAAAACGCCCGCTTTGGGCGCCACACATCCGCAGGGCTGCCCCCCTGTACTGCCCAATGCCGGCCAATTCTCCAGAGCGTTCTGCCCAAATCAATCCCAATTTGGGCAGAATGCTCGGGAGAATTTGCCAGAAAACGCCCAGTGATGCCGCTTCGGGCACCGCACATCTGCAGGGAGCCCCCCTGGGCCTGGCCCCTGATCCCGTGGGGTCACGTCCTGGCCCCACCAGGAATAGCTCCATGAGGCATGCGCTGGAGAGGCCGATGCCTCCCGCTCCTCAGCCTCCGGGGGTCCCCTCCCTGGTGCTGGCAGTTGGGGCCGGGCCTTCCCCAAAAGCCGGGTCCGGGCCCAGTCCTGCTTGCTCATTCTTCCATTGCCAGGGGCCTGTGCCTGGGGGCCTCCCCCTGGGTAACCTTGAGTCCTGCGCCACGAGTCCCCTGACCGTCCCAGCTCCTACAGTACCTTTGTGGCTGCATCCCATCCATCGAGAGAGAGATTCATTCTTTCCCCCACAGAGGCCAGCCCCATCCTCGGGTGCCCTGGCTGCCCGCAATGGTGGAGGCAGACACCAGGCCACAACCCCTCCATCAAATCTGCTTGGGGAAAGCTCCCCTGTGCCGGGGTCCCCGGCTGCGCTACGTTGTCTCAGTGCATTTTCCGGGGGCTGTGACATTCCCTGAGCTAGAAAGGGCCCTAGGCCTCCAGGAACAGGGCGATCCCCAGGGCTGCCCAATGCCAGCCAATGCTCACGAGCATACTGCCCAAATCGATCCCGATTTGTGCAGAACGCTCATGAGCATTGGCCGGACAATGCACAGCGAACGTGCTTCGGCACCTCATGTCCAGAGGGCCACTGCCCTGGTCCTGGCCCGGGATCCTGAGGGGTTGTGTCTTACCACTGCCTTCAAGACCTCTGTGAGGCAGGCGCTGGCGGTGGTGGACACCCGGCCACAACTCCTCCATTATCTCTGCTTTGGGAAAACTCCTGTACACCGGGCACAATGTCTGCAGGTTGGCCCCGTGGGCCTGGCAAAGTGGTCACGTCAAACACTGCCAGAAAGCTGTACTGAGTCAGGTGCAGGCGAGGCCAACGCCTCCTACCCCACAGACTTCCGGGGTCCTCTCCCTGGCACTGGCAGCTGGGGCCGGGCCTGCCCTGAAACCAGAACACAAACCTTCGCCTGCTATCACAACCTTCCGTTTCCAGGGTCCTGTCCCATGGGGCCTCCAAATGGAGAACCTGAGTCCCGCCCCATGAGTCCCCCGACATCCCAGTGAAATCAGTGATTTTTGGAGCTGCATACCAGCCTTCGAGTGAGAGATACATTAGTTCCACTACAGAGGCCAGCCCCATCCTTCGGGGCCCCAGCCAACTTGAAAGTCAGAGGGGGACGCCCAGTAACAACCACTACAACAACTCTGCTCCGGGAAAGTTCTCCTGCACGGGGCCCCGGCTGGGCCACGTCGTCTCAGTGTGTTTTTCAGGGGGGAGCGTCATGCCCCAAGCAACAAAAGCTATCGGCCACGGGGAAGAGAATGTTCCCCAGGGTGCAACAACGCTGGCCAATTCTCACGAGCGTTCTTCCAAAATCAATCCCAATTTTGGCAGAAGGCTGGTGAGAATTGTCTGGAAAATGCTCGGCAAACACCCTTTGGGCTCCACACGTCTGCAGGTCCGCCCCCTCGGCCTCCCCTGGGATCCCGAGTGTCGCATCCAATCACCACCAGAAAGACCTCCATGAGTCAGGCACCAGTGTGGCTGAAGCCTCCTGCTCCTCAGCCTCCGGGGGTCCCGTCATGGTGCTGGGAGTTGGGGCAAAGCCTGTCCAGAAACCTGGGCACAGACGCTCGCCTGCTTGCTCAGCCTTCCATTTCCAGAGTCCTGTCCCTTGGGTCCTCCACCTGGGGAACCCTGAGTCCCCACCACGAGTCTGACAACCATCCTGGCGCAAACAGTACCTTTCGGGGCTGCATACCAACCGCCCGAATAGTGGGAGGTGAATGCATGGCCATAACCCCTCAATCAACTGTGCTTCGGGAAAGCTCCCCTGCGCCAGGGCCCCCGGCTGGGCCACGTCCTCTCGGCGCATTTTCCGGGTGGCCACGACATGCCCCGAGCCAGAATGGGCCCTGGGCCTCGGGAAACAGGGCCGTCCCAGGGCTGCCCAATGCCGGCCAATTCTCACGAGTGTTCTGCCCAAATCGATCCTGATTTGGGCAGAACGCTTGTGAGAATTGGCTGGAAAATGCCCGGTGAACTCACTTCAAGCACAGTACATCTGCAGGGCCGCCCCATGGGCCTGGCCTGCATCCTGAGTGGTCACGTCCAAACCCTTCGAGAAAGCCCTCCAGAAGTCAGGCCCCAGCAAGGCCGGCGTCTCCTGCTCCTAAACCTCTGGGGGTCCCCTCCCTGGCACTTTTCTATGGGGCCTGGCCTGCCCCGAGGCCTGGGCACAAACCCTTGCCTGCTTGATCACCCTTCCGTTTCCAGGGTCCTGTCCCTCAGGGCCTCCAACTGAGGAACCCTAAGTCCAGTGCCATGGCTCGCCCTACCACCCCAGCACAAACGGTGCCTTTCAGCACTTCGGAGACGCCTCGGAGTGATAGAAGCCTTTGTCCCCCCACAGAGGTCAGCCCCATCCTTGGGTGCCCCAGCCACCTGAATAGTTGGAGGCGGACACCAAACCACAAGCCTTCCCTCAACTCTGCTCCAGGTAAGCTCCCCTGCCCTGGGGCCCCCAAGTGGGCCAAGTCATTTCGGCATGTTTTCTGGGTGGCCGTGACATGCCACGAGTGTGAAAGGGCCTTCATCCCTGGTGAACAGGGCGGTCCGCAAGGCTGCCCAGCGCAGGCCAGTGCTCATGAGCGTTATTCCCAAATTGGCCCCAATTTGGGCAGAACCCTCGTGAGATTTGGCCGGAAATCGCCCAGCTAACTCGCTTTGGGCGCTGCATGTCCGCAGGACTGCCCCCTGGTCCTGGCCCGGGATCCTGAGTGGTTGCTTTGGAACCCTGCCTGAAAGCCCTCTGGGAGTCAGGCGCATGCAAGGCAATTCCTCCTGCTCCACAGCCTCTGGGTGTCCCCTCCATGGTGCAGTCCAATGGGGCCAGGCCTGACCTGAGGCCCGGGCATGAACCCTCGCCTGCTTGCTCAGCCTTCCGTTTCCAGGGTCTTGTCCCTAGGGCATCCAACTGGGGATCCCTGAGTCCCACGCCATGACTCCCCATATCGCCCCAGTGCACACAGTGCCTTTTGGCACTTTGGACAATCCACGGAGTGAGAGAAACCTTCGTGCCCCCACTGAGGTCAGCCTCATCCTTAGGCACCCCAGCCGCCAGACAAGTCAGAGGTGGATGCTGACCACAAGCCCTCCCTCAACTCTGATCGGGGAAAGCTCCCCTGTTCTGGTGCCCCTGGGTGGGCCGCGTCATCTTGGCACATATTCTGGGTGGCCATGAGATGTCCTGAGCAAGAAAGGGCCTTCAGCCATGGGACAGGGCAGTCCAGAGTGCTGCCCAACGCCAGCCAATTCTCACGAGCGTTCTGCCCAAATGGATCCCAATTTGGGCAGAAAGCTCATGAGATTTGGCTGGAAAACACCTGGAGAACTCACTCCAGCCACCACACATCTGCTGGGCCTCCCCTCGGCCTGGCCCGGCATCCTGAATGGTCGCGTCCGAACCCCACCAGAAAGCCCTCTGGGAATCAGGCACAGGGAAGGCTGATGTCTCCTCCTCCTCAGCCACTGGAGGTCCCCTCCCTGGTGCTGGCAGATGGGGCCAGGCTTGCCCCAAACCCCGGGCACAGACCGTCACCTGCTTTCTCTGCCTTCTGTTTCCAGGGTCCTGTACCTCATGGCCTCCAACTGGGGAACCCTGAGTCCCATGCCCTGACTCCCCTTACCACCCCGACACAAATGGTGCCTTTTGCAGCTTTGTACCAGCCTCTGAGTGAGAGATAAATTCCTGCCCCCACTGAGGCCATCCCCATCCTTGTTGGCCCCATCTGCCCAAAAAGTCGGAGGGCGACACCTGGCCACAACCCCTCCCTCAGCTCTGCTCCGGGAAATCTCCCCTGCACTGGGGTCCCGACATCAGCCCTGTCATCTCGGTGGGTTTTTTGGGTGGCCGGGACATGCCCCAAATGAAACAGGGCCCTCGGCCACGGGGTCAGGGTTGTCCGCAGAGCTGTCCAATGCTGGCAAATTCTCATGAGCGTTCTGCCCACATTGATGCTGATGTGGGCAGAACACTCATGAGAAATGTCTGAAAAATGCCATGCGAACACACTCCGGGTGCCCAACGTCTACAGGGTCACTCCCTGGGGCAGCCCCGTGATCCTGAGTTGTTGCTCCCAATCCATGCCAGAAAGCCCTCCTTGAGTCAGGCACAGGCAAGGCCGACGCCTCTGGCTCCTCCATTGCCAGGGGTGCCCTCCTTGCGGCTGGCAGTTGGGGCGGTCCTGCCACTAGGCCCTTGCCCAAGCCCTCTCCTGCTTTCTCAGCCTTCAGATTCCAGGGTCCTGTCCCTCAGTCCCTCCCACTTGGGAAGCCTGAGTCCCACGTTATGAGTCCCTCTGCCACCCTAGTGGACACAGTGCCTATCGTGGCTGTGGAAAAACCTCATAGCGAGAGAAATCTTTGTGCCCCGACTTAGGCCAGCCCCAACATTGGGCGCCCCAGCATCTTGATAAGTCGTAGGCAGAAGGTTGCTCACAACTCCTTCCTCAACTCTTCCAGGAAAGCTCCCTTGTGCCGGGACCTCCAGGGGGGCCGCATTGTCTCGGCACATTTTCCGGGTGGCCGCAACATGCCCTGAGTGAGATAGGTCCCTCAGCCATGGGACACAGGGCACTCCACTGGGCCACCCAACACTGGCCAATTCTCACGAACTTTCAGTTCAAGTTGATCCCGATTTTGGAACAGAAGTAACCTGGTCTCCCTTGTGAACCACCCCTACCATCACTGATCCCCCGGGTCAGAAACCCATATCCTGCTACACTGCAGGACACATTTCCTCAACTCAACCACATGGGGAGCCCACATCATCTCCAGACAATTGGTGCAGCCATTCCCCAATTTCATAACCCTAACCCTAAGTTGCATTTTCAGGCTTCCTTCTACAGGGTCCTGTCTCACAAACTCTCTGTCTTGGGAACCCTGAAATCACACCATGGTAGTCCGGCTGCAACACAACACATAACCAGTCTGTTTGGAGCTGCACAGGGCCATCAGAGAGAGTGAAAAAATGCTTTCCCCATGAGCACTCCCCCATGTTCTGCAGCCCCTGGAGCCTGATGCGCCACTTGACCACCATCCTCAACTCAGCTCCTCGGGGACCCCACCTGTAGACCAGCATTTGGGTCTGCCACACCCCTACCTCAACTCTCCTCATGAACCATTGTCAGCTCTAGGCAGACCTGGAACTCCTCAACCTGCTGTAAAGCTCTAGGATCCCCTCCCCTTCTTCTCAATTGACATTAGCCCAAGACTTTCTTGACAAAGGAGGAAGGCTAGCTCCTGAATGCTTAACACCTCCTTTCCTCTTCTGCCCTATTTCTCTCCACTTTCCTTTGTACCTGGGCAAACTGGAAGGAACATATCCATGGAACATGGACATGCTCTGACATATGAATCTTCCTGGCCACTTTCTTAGTGCTCTTTGGGCAAACAGAAACTAGTGTATTATACCACGGTGTGTTTGCAAATGATCATCAAGAGATCAAGAGAGCGAAAATCACTCCATTTTTACCTCACTCATCATGAAGTAGAACATGGTCTTCTTCTTTCCTTCCTTAAACTCCATTCCAATTCTTTTTCATGCAGTGTTCATTCCTGTGCTTCAGCAGTAGGATTTCATGATTCCTCGCCTGCACAGAACACCCAGAGCTCATCACAATGAGTGCCCTCCCTAATAGCTATAACCCATTGAAACCTTCCCCTCCACCACCCCTGCTCTCTAGCTGCCCTCATTTAGAGCTCTAAGTTTGAGTCTCTTTCCTCATTGACCTTTATTTCTCCCCTCACTATGTTCATGTTTTCTTTCTGAAGTTCTGTAGAAGTCAAATTACAGATTATTGGTCATTTCTTACTGATTTTGCTTAGCTAAATCCACTCTAGATCCATCCACATCCTTGCAAATGGTCAGATCTCATTCTTTCTGAACCTGGCTCCTATTCCATTGAGAATATGTGGGAGATTAGATATCTACGTTCATATATATATATATATATATATATATATATATATATATATCAGCGAATGGACACTGGGACTCCCTCCATCATTTTACTATGGTTGATAATGCAGGGGTCCATATCACGGTGCTTGTACCCCATTGAATGTGCATTTTTGTGCCCTTTAGGGAAATACCTAGGAGGGCAACTGCTGGATCCTAAAGTAGTTCAGTTCTTAGCTTTCGGAGGAACCACCATGCTCTTTTCCAGAGTGGCTGCAACAACCCGCATGACCACTGACAGTGCAGGAGGGTTCTTCTGGAAGAAGAACATTCCCTATCAGCAATTTTCTGAGGAGGAAACAGAAAACCTGGGGGATAACATGACTCAGACAGTGTCCGGAAAACAGCCTCAGAAATTCACCCCAGGTTTCCTGATGCCATGCCCTGGGAAGCCATCAGAATGCCTCTATCCAGTGGAATTCCCAAAGACTCTTCTTCTGACTTCACCACCCATGAAACTGCAGAGACAGGATGCCATGGCCAACACTCTAGATGGTCCATTGAGTGAAACGAGAAAGTCAAGCTTCCCTTTTCAATCATCCAAGGATCTTGGAATCCTTTTGAATGTTCCCTCTGCCCTCATCGGAACTCTTTGGATAAAAAAGATGAATCCGTTAGGATATGTCACTTTGGACAAAGGAGAAGACATCATTCAAGCCTCTATCAGACCAAAAGCAGCCACCTCACTCTAGATGCTGGACATTCCACCACAGCCTAGGACCCATGGAGTCAACAATGTTCGAGGAAGGAATGCATTCTAGGTTACAAACACACACTGAGTCCATCTCATCTTCCCTTTCGAATCAGAAGGATTGTCTAGGAAAGAGATGTTCCAAATATCTCTGTGAGCCAGAAAGAAGCCAAGAAAATGAGATCCCCTGCCAGGTGCTCACTGCAAGGAAACTCAGAACCCTAGCACCCACTCTCCATTGCTGACAGGTGTGTGTGACTTTTGGGCTACACTGGAGATGATAGAAAATCCAGAATGTTTGGGGTGAAAGAAGAGTTTTACCTCTCGTCCTGGCATGGATGTAACCTTGTGCCCAGTGGGCCTGCTGTTTCCTCTGAATGCTGACATCCTGGGACAAGCTGCATGACTGACTCAGATGCTGATTTCCAAACTTCAGGTCTTGTGGAGCCAGAGCAAAGAAGGATTGTCGGGTGGGGATATGTAGGTGCCTCCCACCTAAAGCCTACACACCTGCTCTGATTCCTGGGAGAAGGAGAGACACAAGCTTGTTTCTTCAGTGATCATTCACTTCCTTCTCAAGCCGGCCAAGCCCTTGTCCTTTTTGGAGAAACAAATAGACTTTTACAAACACTCAACTCCTCAGTTCCAAAGGCACCATGGGTCGAGTTTGGTTCACCTGGCTCCAGACCCCCACCGGGAGGACCCTCCTGAACCAGCCTGAGAGCACATTCCCATCCAACCTGGGGCAAGGGGGCACAGCACTGACTGAGTGGGGGACCTGGCTCCATGGGTTGTTACCACCACTCTTGAGTCTAGGGAAACAGAGAGTCTTCAGCTCAACACTCCATCCTGTCAAAACAAGCTGCAGCACCTCACGTTTCAGGGTCTCTCACCCAGCACCTCCGCCCTGCCCTCAGAGCCAGCAGGCCACACAGAATCCTCTTCTGGTGTGTTTCCCATGGCAGGTCGCCACTGCCTCCTGTGGTGGCAAGCAGCATTGCCACCCCTACCATGCTCTCTAGCTCCACAGCTCCCACGCCCTCGAGTGGTGTGAATCAGCACTGCAGAGCCTTCCACAGTCTCCTAATGCAGCTCCCAAACCCTCCACAGATCCAAAGCCACACTGGCACTGCCCCTCCAGATTGGGACCTCTAGGTCACACTCCACAAGTCCACCTGCCACCAAGAGGAAGCCGTGCCATTTGAATCTATGTAGAAACCTAGGAATGGTTCCCTGAGGACACCCACAACCTCAATGCTCACTCCAGTTACATACTCACAGCCTGACATGCTCCCTGACCTCTGTGCTCGACTCAGACCTCAGGGTTCTCGACTCAATGACTGGATACCCCTAACCCAAACCCTAGTTTGTATTTTCAGGCTTCTGTGCCCAAAGATATGGCCAACAAGCACTCCAGACTGGGAACCCCTTGGCCACACCTAAGGACTCCGCCTGCCATCCAGGAGGAAGCCCTACAGTTCAGAGCTGTGCAGAACCCTCAGACCACGAGAGATCCGCATGCATTCCTGAGGCCACCATCACTGCAGATGGCCCAAAGGACAAAAAAACCAAGACCTTGTCGCTTGACCCCTATTCTCAACTAAGCCCATAAGGGAACCGGCCTCAGCACCAGCAGATTTGTTCTGCTATGTCCCTAGGCCCTAACCTTATCCCCTACCATCAGCGACACACTGAGCCTAGAACTAGGAGGCTGATGTGTGGCCACCACCCGTATTTCAATTCTCCCCTCATAAATCTCCCCTGCACTGGGGCCCTCTGAGGAGCCATATGGTCATGGCCCATTTCCCAGAGGGTGTCGACATGCATCGAGTGAAAAAGCAGTCTAGAACATGACTGACAGTACAGCCCGAATTGCCTCTCAATATGGGCCAATTCAAATGAGCTTTCTTTGAAAATTAATTTTAATATGGGCAGAAAGCTCATGGGAATTGACTGGAAACCTCCCAGCAAACTTGCTTCATGCATGGCAAGTCTGCAGTGCCACACCCCGGGCCTGGCCCTGGATCACAAACTGTCACAGTTCGAACCCTGACAGAAAGTCCTCTGTGAGTAAGGTGCAGGCAAGGGCAACACCTCCTGCTACTCACCCTCCAGGGGAACCTTGCGCTGGAAGATGAGGCCTGCCTTGCCTCTAGTACTGGGCCCTAACCCTTGCCTGGTTTCTCAGTCTTCCTTTTCTAGGGTCCTGTCCCTTGAGGTCTGCAATTGGGGAGTCCACGCCATGAGTCCCGCGCCATGAGACCACCTGTCATCAAGGTGGAAATGGTGCCTTTCAGAGCTGTGGAAAAGCATCAGAGCGAGAGAAACCTTCATGCCCCACTGAGGCCAGCCCCTAACTTTCCACCCCTCAGTGGGCGCAGAACAGTCGCAGGCTGATGCCCAGCCACAACACTTCCCTCAAATCTGTTCTGGGAAAGCTCCCCTGTGAAAGGGCCCATGGGTGGGCTGCATTGTCTTGGAGCATTTTCCAGGTGGCCGCGACATGCCCCGAGCAAGAAAGTGCTCTAGGCCATGGGGTCAGGGCGGTCTAGAGGGCTGCTCAACGCTGGCCAATTCTCACGAGCATTCTGCCCAAATTGATCCCAATTTGGGCAGAACGCTTGTGAGAACTGGCCAGAAAACCCTTGGAAAAGTCGCTTAGGGCGCCGTATGTCTGCAGGGCCGCCCCAGGGCCTGGCCCAGGATCCTGAGTGGTCGCGGCTCAAACCCTGCCAGAAAGCTCTGCTTGAATCAGGTGCAGGCAAGGCCAGTGCCTCCTGCTCCTCAGCTTCCGGGGGTACCCTCCCTGGTGCTGGCAGATGGGGTCTGCCATGCCCCTCAGCCTGGGGACCTATCCCTCATCTGGTTTTTCAGTATTCCTTTTCCAGGGTCCTGTCCCTCAAGCCCTCCAATTTGGGAATTATGAGTCACACAACTAGATTCCACCTGCCACTCAGGCAGAGACGGTGCCTTTTAGAGCCACTGAAAACCCTCAGAGAGAGGAACCTTTGTACAACCACTGAGGCCATCCCCAATCTTTGGCGCCACAGTGGGCTGAAAATTTGGAGGCTGAAGCCCTGCCACAACCACTCCCTCAACCCTGCTCTGGGAAATCTCTCCTCCGTACTGGGCCCCGGGTTGGGCCGCATGATGCCGGCACATTTTCTGGATGGCTGCGACATGCACCAAGGGAGAAAGCCCTTTTGGCCAGTGCTGCCCAAAGAGCTACCCTATGCCGGCCAATTCTCGTGAGCTTTCTGCCCAAAACGATATTGATTTGGGCAGAAAGCTTATGATAATTGGCCACATACCCTTTGTTATCTTCCTTCTGGCTGCACGGGCCTTCCAGAGAACCAGCTGGGCCTGACCTGAGGTCCCAAATGGTTGCTGTCTGATTCCTGCAAGAAAGTGCTCTAAAAGCCAGGCCATGCGTGGCCACACCCTCCCTCTACTCAGCCCCTTGGGGAGCTCGCCTCAACACTATCAGATTGGTCCTGCAATGCCCATACCCCCTGACCCTAACTTTATGTTGGGTTTCAGGCTTTCGTCCCTAGAGGACTGACCCCGAATCCCACCAGATTGGAAATCCCAGAGCTACAACTCAAAACACTGTCTGCCCCCCAATGGAAACCATGAAATTTGGAGCTGTGCAATATAGAAAGCTTTTGCACAGAAAAAGAAACAATCAACAAATCTCCCCACACCCCCTGAAAAAAAAAAAAACCAGAATGAGAGAAGATATTTGGCAATTACATATCAGATAAATGGCTAGTATCCAAAATCTAGGAAGGACTTACCAAACTCAACACCCGCTGAACAAATAACCCAATCAAGACATATTCCAAATACATAAACAGACATTTCTCCAAAGAAGACATCAAAATGGCCAGCAGATGTATAAAAACTGTTCAACCTCCCTTGACATTAGGAAAATACAAATCAAAACCATGAGATACCACCTTACACCAGTCAGAATGGCTAAAATGAACAAGTCAGGAAACGACAGGTGTTGGCGAGGATGTGGAAACAGGGGAACACTTTTATACTGCTGGTGGGAATGCAAGTTGGTGAAGCCACCCTGGAAAACAGTGTGGAGGTTCCTCAAGAAGTTGAAAATAGAGCTACCCTACAACCCTGCATCTGCACTACTGGTTATTCACCCCAAAGACACAAATGTAGTGATCTGAAGGGGCACCTGCACCTCAATTTCTATAGCAGCAATGACCACAAGAGCCAAAGTATGCAAAGAGCCCAGATGTCCATCAACAGATGAATGGATAGGACAATGCATTGAATATGAGACGGGCATCAAAAAATGAAAAGTTAACATTTGTAATAGCATGGATATAATGAGAGGTTATTATGCTAAGCAAAATAAGTCAGAGAAGGATAGTCATCAGTATCCTTCTCTCATTGACTTATTTCATGTATGATAGGCAGAATTTAAGAAATAAGACAAAGGATCATGGGGAGAGAGAGGGAAAAAGGAAGCAAGATGAAACCAGAGAGGGAGACAAAGCATAAGATACAATCTCAGGAAACAAACTGAGGATTTCTGAAGGTGGGGCGGGGGGTGGTGGATGAATGGGGTGGCTGAGTGATAGGCATTGGGGAGGGTATGTGCTGTGGTGAGCACTGTGTGTTGTGTAAAACGTAAGGATCTCAAACCTGTACCCTTGAAACAAATAACACACTGTATGATCATAATAAAAGTGAAGTCAAAGAAAAACATTTAGTATATAAATCTATACTAAAGAAAGATAAATTTAAAAAAAAATGTCACTGCTGAGAAAGCAAGCAAGCAAGCAGCGAACAAGCAACTAAGAAACCTAGAGTCACCACACTCCAATTTCAAGCTAGATTACAAAGTTGTTGTCATCAAAACAGTATGGTACTGGCATAAAAACAGACACACAGGTCAATAGAACACAACAGAAAGCTCAGAAACATAATCATAGTACTTTTTGAAAAGTTTATTCATTCATATATTTAAGATTTATTTAAACTTAGCTCTGATACAATTATTAACTCTGAGTGGGAATTAATAATATTTATGTCCTATTCCAAGAGTTGCTTCCAATAAATGCATTTATTTAAACATGCTGTTTTATATAAATATATATTATAAAATAAAGATGATTCAGAGTCCACCCTTTGAGGAAAAATTAAATTCACTTTAATAAACCTACCACAGAAAAGGAATATAGGTATCCATCATCACAACTGAGAACATCACAAAAGAAGACAGTCAGCCACAAACTGGTGTCTGATGGAAGAATACAATACTATTTAAGTAGTTCTGCGCAAATGTTCAACCTGTTGAAAGCTATAGATCCAGGAACTCATTTACAAAAACACAGATGTCAGAGAAAAGTCCTAACAAAGAGTATGAAGACATCATCAATGAAGACCACACTGCATATATTCTGACAGGAAAAATATTTTCCCAAAATATTAACTGTAAGACCAGAAAGAAGGCAAGAAGTCAAGAAGGAAAGTAGGGAAGGAGCAAAGCAAAGCAAAGCAAGGAAAGCAAGGAAAGGGAAGGAAAGCAAACAAAGCAAGGAAAGGGAAGGAAAGGAAGAAAAGAAAAGAAAAGAAAAGGAGGAACTTCAGAAACTAACCCACACATGTATGGTCTTAACCTATGAAACAGCAGCAGAAAATATAAAGTGGGGAAAGGACTGTCTCTTCAGTGAACGTTACTAGGAGAACTGGACACTAATTGCAGAAGAAGGTGACTGGATCACTTTCTTACACCACACATACAAAATATGAATGGATGAATGACTTGAATACAAGAACCGAATCCATAAACTTCTAAGAAGAAAACACAGGTACTAAGTTTCTCCATATTGGTTTGGTAAAGAGTCTTTTACATCAGACACCAAAAGCAAATGCAACAAAAGCAAAAATAAACAAGTAGATGGACATCAAATTGAAATTTCTGCAGGACAAAAGAAACCATCAAACCCTTAAACAGCAACCTCCACAATGAGAAAAGATACCTACGCATCCTATGTGTGAAGAGGTTAATATTCAAAATACACAAAACACTCTTTCAAATCCAAACCAAAACTGAATAAAAACTGAGGAGGCTATGTGAATAGATATCTCCAAAGGTGGTATACAGGTGGCCAACAGACACAGAAAAAGTTTAACGTCACTAACTGTTTTCAGGGAAATAGAAGTCAAAACTTCCATCAATGATCACCTCACATGGTTGGAACGGCCATCATACGAGATAGAGACACCCAGTGCATTAATGGTGTATAGACAAGGGGACCTTGTGCGCTGTTGGTGGGAACAGAATTGGGTGCAGCCACTGTGACAAACACTATGGAGGTTCTAAAAAAAAATAATACAGCTACAGCATGACACAGTACCCACTCTATCGAGTATTTCTTTGGAGAACACAAAAACACTCCCTCCAAAAGAGAGAGACGCTTCCATATTCACATCAGATTATTCACCGACCTTGGGAGCCTTACGCTAAGTAACCCAGACATGGAAAGACAAACACCAGAGCCTGACATGGACATTCTACATGGGAAAATATGCTGAAAACATAGATAAGCAGAACAGATTGGTGGTTGCCAGCTTTGGGGTTGGTGGGGGGAAATGGGTGAAGGTAGTCAAAGGTGCCATGTTTGGGGATAAAATCCGCAAGGCATGGAATGTTCTGTGCAGAATGGAGACAAAAGCTAACCCTGCAGGATGGGATACAGTCTCCCCCGCTACTTGAAAGTACAGTGTTCCTAGGAAACCTTTCAAGAAGAAATGGTGTAAATGGAAAAAAGAATGACCATTCATTTCTACAGAAAAATGAGTGAGTATGCCTAGACACCAAAAGTCCCTTCTCTTTGGCTCTTATTAGGCCTCAGGACACAGCATCCTAATGGATGCCCAAAATAAATGGAGAGAAAGCACAGCAGATGCTCACAGATACAATTCAAAGTGACGGTGGCTAGATGCAGAGAGCAATGCCCAGGAAGGAGCTGGGTTCCTTGAATTTGGGGTTCACGCCACCTCTGTAGTGGTTCCCCACAAAACAGAAGCTGAATGCAATGCCACTTCTTGACTTTTTACATAAGAGGGAAATTCTCTTCAGATTTCTTTCTGCTACTAGAGCTGGGTAATAACTTAGATCTTTTCAAAAAGCCAAGTGTCTTACCATGAACTTTGAGAAAAGTGGGGGAGACTTGTTCTTGAAAGTTGCTGAGGGGATAGATGTTCAGAGTTCTCCTGGACACAAACATGAGCAGGTCCACTGTGAAAGGCACCTTCCTCAGCTGGTGGAACACAGACTACCTCCTATCCCCGGAAACCTCCTTCATCTCACTCAGGATAACCCACAGGAGCTGGGAGTTACCTCAGATCCTCCTTTCTTGGATTCCCAATATCGACCCTATCAGCAAACCCTGTGAACTCCATCCTCAATAGGTAGCCATAATAGCACTAACCCTCCTCCCAATGCCATCCATCTGGTCCACACTGGAGGCCATCTTTTGCCTGAATTTTTTGGAAAAGCTTCATCATTGACCTCCCTTGCCCATCCTCAATGCTCTGTCATCTGTTCTCAACATTGTTGCCAGGATGGCTCAGTGAAACAGAGTCCCATAGGGTCTGGTCCTGAAATTGCTTTCTGCCACCCTTCTGTCAACTCCCTGAGGTCATGTCTTAAGCCATCTCCTGTGGCCACAGGGCCTTGTTGCTGCTCCTGGACATACCTAGTATGCTCCTGCCCCAAGGACTTTGTATTTGCTTTCCCTTCCTTTTATAAGGCTTTTGATATGAGATCACACACCTTCTTTTTAACTTGACTCAAACATCACCTTCCTAGCGAAGTCCCCCTGGATCCTATATGAATAGCAAGCACCACTGTCACCGCCCCTGCAGCACCCCAGCCCTGTCTCCTGCTTTCTATTTCCAGAGCAGTTACACAATCACCAGTCCATCTCAGCAAGGGGGAAATATAGGCCTACTCAGATTGTTTCACCACAGACTCCCTCCAATTTCCTAGTCCAGAGCGCTGGTGGAAAATATGACCAGAGCTCTTCCACAGTCAGGATGTCCAGGACAACGGGTCCCCTTACAGCACCCTGATGACCATCATGAAAATGAGCCATATGAGGAATCCATTTGCACATGAAACCTGAAACCAGACACCTTCCTCAATTCCACGTGAGCACACACACTTCCTCTCCTTTCCTGATGTGCTCATCTGAGAAAGCTGAGCAGGGAAGCATCCCAGGGTCCAAATCTCCTTCTTACTAGGGTCCTGGGAAACAGACATATCTTCTCCCTGTACCAGTCACCTGTGATTGACATCGGGCATCCTGTATTGGGGCAGAATGGTGCACCTTTCCCTCTTTCCTGGGATGTCATCAAAAAACAGGCATTGCTGCACAGTTTTCAGGAAGGAAAATGAAGCAGCAGCAGCAGCAGCAGCAGCAGCAGCAGCAGCAGCAGCAATAGGCCTCCTTGGCTCAGTCTCAGTCTGGCACATGAGGTCTCATGTGGAATGAGAGCTTCAGTGAAACCAGTGTCATGTGGTCTTGAAACCTAATGTCAGGAGCTGAGATCTCAGCTCCAAATGAAAACTGATCTTTTCCACACAACACAGGAAAGTGTAGGATTTCTTAGGGGTCTGGCTCTGGAAGAAGTGCTTCTGTTGGCTGAATTCACAGACAACAGGCAGAGGACAACTGTGGTGCCTTATCTGAAGAAGCAAGGGGCACAGTGGACAAGAATCAAGAATGCTGCCTGTGGGCTGCTTCCCACCAAGCCCCCTGCTGAAACAAGGGCTTGAGAATCCAACAGGAAACAAGTTTCCTATTATATATGCAGCAGCAGGGCTGGCTGGGGAGCAAAGCCCTGTCCTTGGAGCAAGCTGGCTTGTTCATCAAGAATGATGGCCCACTGCCACAGCCTCGCAGTCTCCCAGCTATGATCTGGCTCCACTGCCAGGCTCACATCTGCTGACATGGTGACTCCTAAGACCCAGAGACTGCTTTCCACTCCAGCTCGATGCTACTCACAGAGAAGCCAACTCCAGTCTCAGAAACGTGTTCATCATTAGCTATGGAATTCCCTGGGTTTGTCTACATGGGCCCACCCAGGTGTCCCTTCCAGATCATTCCTCTCATCCCCTAGGGTTTCAAGCCACCTTAAAGCTGCCCTTCAAAAGGCAGAAACTGGTCCAATGAGGCAGACTAGCGGGTGACTCTCTGTGTGGGAAATTCAGACCACATCTTCCCTGAACACCAATGTTTCCAGGTCCAGGCTTCAAACCCTCACTCACTGGGCATGGAAAACCATGTCAGCATGAACACTGCTCTTTCAAATCTTTTGTCTTCTATTCCTTCAAATCAGAAACCAAGCTCCATCAACACTCTATTTTCCCTTCAGAGAAGTAAAGAAAATGATAGAATAAAGCACTCCATGTGCACAACACACGTCTACCCAAATAGAATTCCTTGTTCTTTCTCATATGGGCAGTCCTACATTGCCCATACTAATGAGAGGCACCACAAGTTCAGTCCTCATATATACATTTGACTTTGTGTTTTTCTTTTTGATATTTGGATCTCGAAGTCAATGCCTATATTACTTTCTTACAATAACAAGAATAATAATGACATGGTCACATATCGTTCTGGATCTCCTTAACCACACAACATGGTTTTGGTTCAGATAAGGATGAAGACGCAACCTCTTGCCAGGAAGCAAAGCCCACACCCTCAGGGATCCTGATACGCCTCATGGGTGATGGGTTCCTTTGCTCCATTGAGTTGTCTGAGTGCAAAGGATGCAGGTGCCCTCTGGGATTCATTCTGTTTTCTTCATAAATTCCCCAGTTAAAGTCAAAAGGGACTTACAGGTCAGGTTTCAGAGCCCAGGATGTGCCACCAAGTAAGCAGCCACACACACAAACACACACACACACACACACTGCCTCCCCACCCCCCCACCAGGGAAGGCAAACAGGGGCTTTCATTCCGTTGGGAGCACAATGAGCCACTACCCAGGCTCTGAAAAACCTACACTCCTCCTCCATTTCTCCATCTCATAAAGGGCACTGCACCCCATTACAGCTCTGAGGCTGTGCTTTACTTTAAAAAACAATTCCTTTTTTAAAGATTTTATTTATTTATTTGACAGAGAAAGAAACATCAAAGGAGGGAACACAAGCCAGGAAAGTGAGAGAGGGAGAAGTAGGATTCCTGCTGAGCAGGGAGCCCAATGCATGACTTGATCCCGGGACCATGGGACCATGGCCTGAGGTGAAGGCCGATGCTGAATGACTGAGCCACCCAGGTGCCCCTCAAACATAATTTCTAGTATCAGAAAGTGATTCACAGGAGAGAAAAACATAAACCCCCACAAAGGATTCTTTGACTATTTCACAAGACTGTCTTCCCATTGTTCAATGAAGTCAGGAAAGAAAAACACACAGACTGTCCTTCCACTAACATGTCTGATTCACTTCAGTGATTGAAAGAAGAACAAGAAATAAAAGAGTAACATATGTTCTGAATACCCATCATTCCAACCATCGAATTTTGAAACTTCAAACACACTTGAAGAACAAAGCCCAAACCAGTGTCTCAGCCTGGCAACGTGGAGAAGTCTGAACTGGAATGACAAGGACAGACTAGGAGATTGTGTGTGTTGGCTGAGGCTGGTGGCACAGAAGAATGCACTCTGCCTACTCTCCACCTGGGCCTCACCTGTCCTAAGCCAGGAACCTGCTTACAGCTCTGACCTGTCACAACTGTCACATGTGAGACACACAGCCACCACTGGAGTCAAACTGGCCACACCCTCCTGCAGAATGCACTCCGGTCTCCTCCAGGACCCCTGAATTCTACCCAGACCTGGAACTCCCCTGTCTGCCACAAAGCTATGGGATCCCCCTCCTTCTTCCAAAATTACACTGGCCCGAATCTTTCATAAGAAAGGGAAAATACTCATTCCTGAATGCTTAACACCTCTTTTCCTCTTCTGCCATATTTATCTCCACTTACCTTTGTACCTGGGCAAACTGGAAGCAACATATCAGTGGAACGTGGACATGCTCTGGGATCTGAATCTTTCATTGCAGCATTCTGAGGACTCCTTATGCAACCAAAAACTAGTGTATCCTACCACAGTATGTTTGAAAATAATCATCTACAGAATAGGACAGTGAAAATCACTCCATTTTTACCTCACTCTTCATGAAGCAGAACATGGTCTTCTTTTCTTCATTGACTTCAATTCCAATTTGTTTCCATGAAGTGTTAATTCCTTGCTTCAAGGGTAGGATTTCATGATTCCTCACCTGCACAGAACACATAGAGCTCATCACAAGTGTCCTCCCTAATAGCCATCACCCATTTAACCCTTTCATCCACACCCCTGCCCTCAACAACCCTTGGTTTGTGCTCTAAGGTTGAGTCTGTTTCCTCATTTGCCTATCTTTCTCCCCTCACTATGTTCATCTGTTTTCTTTCTTAAATTCCATAGGAGTCAAGTCAAGGGTATTTGGCTTTTCTTACCGATTTTGCTTACCTTAATCCACTCTAGATCTGTCCTCTTCCTTGCAGATGGTAAGATTTCATTCGTTTTGAAGCTCGGTCCTATCCCATTGTGTGGATAGATCAATAGATAGATTTATATCTAAATTTATCTCTATGTATCTAACTATATCTATATCTATCTATCTATCTATCTATCTATCTATCTATCTATCTATATCTATATGTATTGCAAGGACTTATTTAGCCAGAGCGACTCCATCTTGGTTAAAAGCCATTTTGTTGTTTGTGCAGTAAAACTTAAACTGACCCTGCCGCCCCCACCCCCAGAGAAACTTACTTAAAAACAAGTCTGGGAAACCAGCAGAATATGGTCAGCTAGTTCCTAACAACAGAGCCCAGAATACAAGGCCAGGTCAGCCAGTTCCTGATAACAGAGACCAGAATACAAGGATGAGTCAGGCCAGGTGGAGATATCCAATCAGTAAAACACAAATACTTTTCCCCTAACCATCAAAGAATGTAAACTCCGCTGTTTGGGCACCAATCTTGAGCACCAGTGCTGACCAGAGTAATAAGTTAGGTCAAACAGCTACTATAGGGTAAATTGTAATTCAATTGGCCACCTGCATGTGACCTGATATGACTACAATCTCATTGGCCGCCTATGTGTGGCCAGACTTTTGCTCTATAAAAGGTAGTCTGTAAGATGGGGAATGGTCGCCCTCTTTGGAGGTGACCCTGACTGGTGAGTCAGTCAATTCTTGAGCCTGTAAGCTGCGGGTAGTCACTCTCTTCGGAGACGGCCCTGGCCGGTCAGTTTGACTTCTAATGCTTAACATAAAATAGAACTTTACATAACTTTCACCTTGTCTCAGTCTCATTCCCTTGGCTGATCAGTCTAACTTCTAATACTTATCATAAAATAAAGCTTTAAATAACTTTCACTTTGTCTCAGTCTCATTTTGTTTAATAACAGACCTAACGTGTGTGTGTGTGTGTGTGTGTGTGTGTACATATCCCACATATTCTTTCTCCATTCATCAGTGAATGGACATTGGGACTCCCTCTATAGTTTCACTATTGTTGATAATGTTTCTATAAACATCATGGTGCTTTTACCCCCACTGAATGTGCCTTTTTGCACATTTTGGGGAAATACATAGGAGTGCAATGGCTGGATCACAGGGTTCTTCAGTTTTTAGCTTTTGGAGGAAACACGATACTCTTTTTCAGAGTGGCTGCAACAGCCCACATGCCCACCGACAGTACAGGAGTGTTCCACTTTAAGCAGAACATTCCCTGCTTGCCATTTCCTAAGTAGGAAATGGAAAACCTGTGGGATAACATGACTCACCCAGGATCGGGCAAGCAGATACAGAAATCCTCCCCAAGGTTCCTGACGTCAAGCTCCATGAAGCTACCAGAATGTCTCTATCCAGGAGAATTCCCAAAGACTCTTATTCTGACTTCACCACCCATGAAACTGCAGAAAAAATATGGAATGTCCAACTATCTAGATGGTCCACTGAGTGAAACTAGAAAGTCCAGCTTCCCTTTTCAATCATCCAAGGTTCCTTGGAATAATTTTGAAATTTCCCTCTGCCCTCATGGAAACTCTGGATTCAGATACATCATCTTGGACAATGGAGAAGCCATCATCCATGTCTCTATCTGACCACAAACAACCACCTAACTCTAGATGCCAGCCATTCCACCACAGCCTAGGCCCAACAGAATAAACACTAATAGATGAAGGAACACATTCTATGTTCAAAACACACACTAAGTCCATCTCATCTTCCCTTTTTAATCCAAGGATTGCCTAGGAAAGAGCTGTCCCAAATACCTTCATAAGCCAGAAATGAACAGAGAAAATGGGATCCCCTGCCATGAGCTCCCTGCAGGGAAACTCAGGAACTCTGGAACCCACTCTACATTGCTGACAACTGCTTCAGTGTGACTTTGTGGTTCCACTGGAAACAAGAGAAAAAACCAGGACATCTGGGGTGAAAGAGAAGTTTAACTCTTGTCCTGGAATGGATGTGACCTTGCAACCACTGGGCCTGCTGTATTCTTTGAACACTGATGTCCTGGGACAAGCTGTATGACAGACTCAGATGCTGATTCCAAACTTCAGGTCTCGTGGAGCCAGAGCAAAGAAGGGTTGTCAGGTGGGGATAAGCAGGCACCTCCCGCCTAAAGCCTGCATACCTGCTCCGATTCCTGAGAGAAGGAGAGACACATGCTTGTTTCTCAGTGGTCATTAACTTCTTTCTCAACCAGCCAATGCCCTTGTCCTTTTTGGAGAAACAAATAGACTCTTCCAAACAAACACTCAACTCCTCGGTTCAAAAGACACCATGTGTGGGGTTTGGCTCCCCCTGGATCCAACCCCCCCACTGGGAGACAACTCCTACACCATCCTGACAGCCCATTACCACCAAACACAGGGCACAATGCTGAGTGGGGGCCCAGCTCCAGGGTTTGATACCTCCACTCTTGAGCCTGGGGAAACAGAGACTATACAGATTACCACTCCATCCTGTAGAAAGAAGCTGCAGTGCCTCACCTTTTGGGGTCTGCCACCCAGCACCTCACCACTGCCCTCAGTGCTGACAGGCTTCACCGATTCCTCTTCCAGCATTTTTCCAATGGCAGCTTGCCACTGCCTCCAGTGGTGGCAAGCAGCATTGCTATGTCTTCCAGTGACTCTAGTACCACAGCTCACCATTCCTTCCAGTGGTGTGAACTCGCACTGCTAGGCCTTCCAGCGTTTGGCAATGCAGCTCACAATGCCTCCACTGGTCTCAAGCCACACTGGCACATCTTCCACCATCCCTCAGACTGCAACTCAGCACTGACTCCAGTGGAGGGAATCCAAACTGCCTCGGCTTCCCATGCCTTGCACTGTGCCTCTTCAATGCATCCATTGTCAGGAATTTCAAGCAGCACATCTTCCAGTGTCTCACCTACTGTAGCTTATCACTCCCTCCCTTGGTGGCAAGCTGAAGTGCCCTGTCTTTCAGCATCTGTTGCACTGGAGCTCAGCACTGCCTCTGGTGGTGGAAAGCTGAATAATGAGAGTTGCTTGATGGCATGGCAGTGGAGAATTCTGTCACTGGAAGCAGTGCTTAGCTGTATTGTAAGAGCAGCTGGGATACGTGCCAGTCAGCTTGCAACCACTGCGGGCAGTGGTGAGCTCCATTGTGAGACCCTGGAAGAAATGGGAACGTCATTTACCACCATTGGAGGCAGTGGTCAGCTACAGTGCGAGTGATGCCAGAAGGTTTTGCAGTGCTCATTAATGCCATTAGAGGTGGTGATGATCTCCATTGTGAGGCAATTAATGGTGTGGCTTTGGATTGTGGCCACTAGAGGCAGTGTGGAGGTGCAGCGAGTGACCTTGGTAGAAATGCAGTGACGGTCCCGCCACTGGAAGGGGTGGCCAGTTGGAGTGTGAGGGATGCCTGATGGCTCTGCAGTGCTGCTTACAGTCACAAGTGGCCGTGTAAGGCAATGGATGGCAAGGCTATGGACCTTGTCTCCACTGGAGGCAATGCTGAGCTGAAGTTCGCGGCACTAAGAGGAGTGCCAGTGAAGTATCCCACCACTGGAGGCAGTGGTCAGCTGCCATTTGGGGCATACCAGAAGGGTTTGCAGTGCTCCTTACTGCCATTAGAGGCAGTGGTGAGAAAGAGTGGGAGACCATAGGTAGCATGGCTGTGCAGCTTTTTGCTACTGGAAGCAAGACCCTGCAAGAGTGGCCACTCAGGTTCCTACCACTCGAGGCAGTGTTGAGCTGTAGTGTGAGTTCCTTGAAGAAGTCGCCATGTCAGTTCCTGCCACTGGAGGCAGCAGTGAACTGCAATTTGAGATCCTGCAAGGAGTGGCAATCTAGTTACCTAGCACTGGAAGCAGTGGTGAGCTGCATATTGAGACGCTGAAAGATGAGGTTGTGCCGATTCTTGCTCCTGGAGGCAGAGGTCAGCTGCCTGTTGCAAGGGATGCCAGGATGCTTTGCAGTGTAGCTTATGGCCACCAGCTGCAGTGTTGAGATGCAGTGCGAGTCCGTGGCTGGCATTGCTGTACACATTGTCTCTGCTGGAGGCAGTGGTTAAGCTACAGGGTGGGATGCTGCAAGGAGTAGTAGTGCAATTTCCTGCAATTAGAGACAGTGGTGAGCTCCAGTGGGAGACACTAGATGAAGTGGTAGTGTCGGTTCCTGCCACTGGAGGTAGAGGTCAGCTGTAGTGGGAGGGACACCTGAAGATTTTGCAGTGCTCCTTATGGCCACTAGAGGCAATGTTGAGATGCAGTGCGGGACCATGGATAGCTGGCCATGCAGTGTGTCGCCCCTGAGTCATTGTTGAGATACAGTGTGAGGCTCTAAATAGTGGCAATGAGTCTCCTGTCACTGGAAGCAGTAGTGAGCTGCAGTTTACGGTGCTGCAAGGCCTGGCAATGCAGGGTTGTTGTTGTTGTTGTTGTTGTTGTTGTTGTTGTTGTTGTTGTTGTTGTTGTTTTTACCACCCGTGGCAGTGGTGAGCTGCAATGAAAGATGCTAGGAGAGGCAGTATTCATTCCCACCACTGGAGGAGGTGGCCAGCAGCATTGTGACGGATGTCTGAAGGCTTCGCATTGCTGCTTACAGTCACTAGAGGCAGTGTTGAGATGCAGTCTGAGACCATGAATGGCACAGCTGTGCAGCTCATTGCTACTGGAGACAAGGCTGAGCTGCACTTCGAGGCATTGGAAGGAGTGGCAGTCTAGATACCTAGCACTGGAAGCAGTGGTGAGCTGCAGAGTGAGAAGCTGGAAGAAGAAACTATGTCTTTCTTTCCTGGAAGAAGAAACTATGTCGTTCTTTCCACTGGAGGCAGTAGACAGCTGCAGTGCCAGCCACTGGAAGGAGTGACAGTGTTGGTTCCCGCCACTGGAAGTATGAGGTCTCAGTCCAAATCTCATGAGAACTCAGGCAGTTCTCATGATATTTTTACCCAAATATCATGAGAATTAATTCCAAATAACATGAGATGAGGACTTATTCCAAAATGAGAGATCTCAGTCCAAATCCTGAGAGATTTCAGAATAAATCTCATGCGATCTCCATCTAAATCAGATTAGGAGTCAAATGTATACATAAGGTCTTATATTTAAGAACAAAATGTGTTAACTTAAATAAGATAATCACTTAAAGATAAGGAATTATGATCTGCGTGCTCAGTCGAAGAGGACGACCTTCCCCGATAGAGGAGAGGACCATTCTTCGGTCAAGGGTATACGAGTAGCTGCGCTCCCCTGCTAGAACCTCCAAACAAGCTCTCAAAGATAAGGAATTAAAAGGAACAGAGCTAACCAAAGCATATAAATGGAAAGCCCTGATATAATTTGAATAAACAATTTTAGAGGATAAAACAAAACAAAAAATCAAAGAATATTTGTCAATAAAATTGAGTAAGATTGTGTTGTATAAGACTAGGAAAAATGGAAAAAGAACAAACAATATTAATAACACACAGTGGTAAAATTTTATGATCACTAGAATTTCAAAACTAGTAACAGGATAATGTAGAAAATTATATGCCAAGAAATTGAAAAGTACATACAAATGGAAAATTTTTTTAAGATTCTTTTTTATTTATTTGACACAGAGAGATCACAAGTAGGCAGAGAGGCAGGAAGAGAGAGAGAGAGGAAAGCAGGCTCCCTGCTGAGCAGAGAGCCCAATGCAGGACTCGATCCCAGGAGCCTGAGATCATGACCCGAGCTGAAGGCAGTGGCTTAACCCACTGAGCCACCCAGATGACCCCTGAAAATTTTTTGATGAACATTTTTAAAATATAAAATATGATTTTGGATTCTATTCCCATTAAAACAGAATTTATGTGTTCAGAAACATTCTCCAAATGGAGAACACATAAAAAATTTAGATAAAATTAACTCCTAAATTTATGTGTAAACTATAAATATATAACAGTAATTAAAATCATAACAGTAATTATATATAATTATATATAATTATATATATAATATATATAATATATAATATATAATTATATATTCATTTATTGTTATAATTATAATTATAATTATAATATATAATATATAATTATATATATTCATTTATTGTTATAATTATAATATATAATTATGTTATAATTATATATATAATTATATATAATATATATTCATTTATTTTTATAATTATAATTTGTAATTATATATAATTATAATATATAATTATAACAGAAAATGAATTGAAATTCTGACTTATAAAGAATGAGTATAAGAATATTAATAAGTTTTGAAGTCATTTTCACCACTTAGAGAATATGCACATGTCTGGTGTACTAGAGTTTGAAGTTTATGGGGTGATATTTGAGGAAGAGAGACAAAGTCTGGTGGTTCTCCAAAATGATGAGCCATTCAATGTGCGATTCTTCATAATTTCAATACCTCTCTTAAATAAAATAGCTTTAGAAGTTAAGAAATGAAAAACTATTTTATACTACATAGTACAAACATAGATATTCCAGCCTAATTTTTCTCAGCAGCATTCCAAACCACAAACCTACAATTACATTTATATATCAGTATAATTCACACAACATACATGGTGCCAAATAACAAACCCCAAATCTGCTCACCAGATTGGCAAAAATGAACGAAATTCCTTTACACAATAATGTAATTTAAAATCAAAACTGAAAGAATTTTCATAGATAAAATAATAAGGAATCTGTTTTAACAGTCAATTTCTATAAAACATACCATGAAACAAACCTTTGTGATGAAAATTACAAGATGAAAATAAGAATAGAATCAGAACAGATATTACACTATTGAAACTGTAGATAATGGGAATATCATATAGAAAAAAAAATCTTTAATATGTCCAAAAAAACATGTTAAAGCCAGACTCAGAGTCTGAATAATCTTATTAACATAAGAATAACTCTATTACTGAAAAAATTGTAACATTTAGGGGTGCCTGCGTGACTTAATTGGTTGAGTGACTTTTGGTTTTGTCTGGAGTCATGATTTCAGAGTCATGGGATTGAGTCCCAGTCAGGCTCCTAGCACAGTGGGGAGTCTGCTGGAGAGTCTCTCTCCATCTCCCTCTGCCCCTCTCCCTGCTCATGCTCTCTCTCTCTATAATAAATAAATAAACAAATCTTTATACAAAATGTGACATTTAAAAGATTATATTCCTCAGGTTGGGAAGTGCAGAGAGATACCTAAGATGAGAGAAGGTGAGATCTCTGAGATATATGCAAGTAGTAAACATGGATTTCTTCCCAATGGCTCCGTTGAACCAATGCAAACACAGTAGTTACTGAAGATTCCTTGATATGGGAAATAAAAAATATAAAATCAGGACACTGTAGATGTGGGGAGTCTAAAATGATACCTCCATATAAAAAAGGAAAGTAATGTGAACAATAATTAAATTTACTGCACAGAAGGAGACAGGATGTAACATGTATATCTTCAAGTTGGTGTTAAATAGGAAGAAAACCAATTTCCACTAAGAATTCATAACCAGGGGTACCTGAGTGGCTCAGTTGGTTAAGGATCTGACTCTTGGTTTCTGCTTTGGTTGTAATCTGAGGGTCATGAGATTGACCCCCATGTTGGGCTCCATGCTCAGAGTGCAGTCTGCTTAAGGTTCTCTCTCCCTCTGGTCCTCTGCTATCTCCCTCCCCCTCAATCTCCGTCTCTGTCTCAAATAAATAAATAAATAAATCATTAGAAAGAAAAAGAATTCATACAAAAGAGTGATGTCACCAGGTTGGTGACATAGGTAATATGTGACTTCACTTCCTCTAAAAAGAATGAGTAACAACTATTCATGAAAGAGATGCCACTGAGAGAATTCTAGAACACAGGAGTGAGGCTGAAGCACCCACTGAACCACAGAGAACAAGACAGACTTGTTAGAGGGATAAGGGAAAGGGATACATACTGATTGTATTGCCCCTCCCCCAGGCGGCACAGCACCAAGCACAGGGATTTCTTCTGAGCTTACACCTCCAGTGGGAAAAGAGAGCCCAGGGGTGAAATCCAGCCCCTCCGCTGTGGAAGGCATTTTGTGAGGGCCTCTATTCTGGTCTGTTCTCACAGGAATTGCAGGGGAATCTTCAGGTCAAAACTGGGACTCTGTGATAGAGAAGGGGGAGGGGCTTCCAACAACTTGCATTCAGGCATTGGCAGACTAAGTTCCTGCCTGCAGATCCTAAATAGTAGTTCCAATCAGTGGCTTTGCTCACCTGCAGAACCAGGGTGCAGGTCTCCCTGATTCAGGTCCTTGAATGAGTAATTTTCTGGCCTGGAAACTAGTCTGCCCATGCCCAGGTAGGGGACCTGAGTCATAGAGCCACCTGTTCTGGGGCATGGCTCCCAGTCCCTGGTAAATATAAGAGCTGAAAGCTGTTGAAAACCTGAAAGCTGTGTAGCTCAGCAAATCTTGAACCAAGAGGTGGATGGTCAGAGTTGATTGCCCTCAGAGCAAGTGCTATGGCCCTTTTTGACCAGAAAGTGGGGCACAGTTCAGCTTGAGTTAAGACCACAAGCAAAGAAACTTACCAGCCTTGGAGTTGCTTCTCTTGCTGCACATGTGCAGAAAAACTAATCTGTAGACCAACTCATTGCTGAATCAAGCCTTGAGCTTGCCTGCCTAAGGAACCTAACCAGAGAATATATGAGAAGCTGTATAGCCCTGCTTACAGTGACACTTAACAGAGAGCACAGCCTGTGACTTTCTCTTTTGGCAGAGCAAAACTCGTGGCCTCATCTGACCAGGGAACTCAGGGCACACTCCTGCCTGATCCAGGTCCCTAAACAAAAAGTCACGTAGGCCCTGTTTCATCCTGCTAATCTGCCAGACCCAGGAAGTTAAGTTATAGCCCCACATATTGAAAAATACAGTACCCAGTCCTGATCTACAAATGCAGACAACTTCGGAGGCCATTCTATAGTCCTAGGTGGGCAGGCAAGCAAGAAAGCAGTCCAATCCAGCTATTATCAGCAAATGGCAAAATCACTCCCAAACTGAGCTTGCCCCAAAATCTGTTCAAGGATATTACCAACAGACATGTCCAGATACCCAAACTGAGGACTATCTCTGCAGAAGCAAACCTGTAATTTCTGGAAGAGGAACCCACTTTCTCAAATGCCCTGATGCCAACATAAGGAATCAAGTATCTCTCTCTCTCACACACACACACACAAGTGAAACAGGACACCTCCAAATGGAACTAATAAAACTCTAATAAATGACCCCACAGAAATGGAGATCTATGATCTGTCAGACAAAAAGGTCAGAGTAAGTTTAGTGAACTACAAGAACACAGAGAGACAACTAAATGAAATGAAGGAAATAATACATAAACAAAACAAAAAGTTCAACAAAGAAATAGAAACCATTAAAAAATCCCAGAAATTCTAGCGCTGAAAAATATAATAAGTGAGCCAAAGAATTCAACAGAGAGCTTCAAAAGCAGATTGAAACCATGTCCTGGAAGAGAAGACATTTGAAAGTATCCAGACAGGGAAAAAGAATGTAAAAGAGTGAAGAATGCCTATGGGATTTATAAGACACAATAAAAACAAACAAAACAAAATAAAACCCCAACAATATCTGCATTATGGAAACTCCAGAAAGATAAGAGAAGGATAACAGGATAGAAAGTATATTTAAAGCAATTGAACTTCCCAAAACTGGGGAGAGAAATAGACATCAAAATCCATGAGACCCAAATAGGTTGAACCTGAATATGGCTACCTTGATACACATTAGAACTTGATTTTCAAAAGCCAAATACAAAGAATTTTGAAGGAAAAGGAGAAAGGAGAGAAGTTACATTTAAGGAAATCCCCATGAAATGATAGATGAATTTTTCCAACAGAAACTTTTCAAACTAGGAGAGAATGAGATGACATACTCAAAATGTGGAAACAGAAAACCTGTCAATCAAGAACTCTACATTCTGTGAAGCAGTCCTTCAAAAATGAAAAGGGATAAAAACTTTCTCAAACAAACCAAAGTGAGGGAATTCAGCACTGTGAGACCTGTCTTACAAGAAATGTTAAGGGTGTACTTTGAGTGGAAGAAAATGATGTTAATTAACTTCATAAACATATCATGAGACAGTGTAGAACTCCTTGGTAATGGTAAACATGTAGTCAAAGTTAAAATCTACAACATGAAAATGATGTTGTATAATTCATTTATAACTCCAGTTTAAAGCATAGAAAAAATAGCAAAAAAAAGCCATAACAACAATAATCTGTTGTTAACTATACAACATAAGAGACACATAAATTGTAGCATCAATAATCTAAAATGTGAGGGGAAAGAGAAATAGAAGTGTAAAGCTTAGGGATTCTATTAAAATTGAGTCATTATTAGTTTATTATTTTATTTTATTGAAATTTTATTTAGTTTTTAATGTTAAGCAGCAATTGTCCATTTTATTAATTTTAATATATTTAACAAATGTTTTCAGACTGTCATAACACACTGTTCCAGACACCATTTGTATCCACTGAATTAGGAGTAGATGACCCATGTTCCAGTGACATTTCAGTCTGATAAATCCTGAATAACAAATCACTTATTAGTATGTGTCAGCTTAAATATCTCTTCTCATAAAAGAAGGGCAATATCATCTGGTAGGATGGACCTAATGAACTAATATATATGAAAGAGTAATGTCTTGTCCTCCTCGAGAGAAGTAAGTTGTAACTGACAGGTTTTTGAATGAGTACTACTTCTCTGGCTTCCCTACTCCAAGAACAAGTATTCTAATGTAATCAATATATCTGGGATTCACTCCTTAACTTGCAACATTTTGAAGAGAACAAAGGACATGAAAATAAATGCATCCCAGAATGAGAAGATGTTATTAGTTTAAAATAGGGTGCATAATTTCAGGATATTTTATGTAAGACTCAGGGTAAGCATGAAAAGAAAAACCTGTAGTAATTACACACACACACACACATACCCATAATAAAGATGTCAAGGATAGTGATACCTAAAAACATCAAAACAAAACAAAACACAAAAAGACAGTAGGTTAAGAAACAAAGAACAATGGATCTACAAAACAGAAATTAAATTAATAAATTAATAAAATAGCAATGATAAGTCCTTACCTACTAATTATCTTAAATATAAAAAAATAATTCTACATTCAAATACATAGAACTCCTGACATTTAAAAAAAAAAAAAAAGATCTAATGACATGACACCTAAAAGAGATTCATTTTAGCTTTAAAAACACACAGAGACTGGGTCGCCTGGGTGGCTCAGTTAAGCTGCTGTCTTTGGCTCAGGTCATGATCTCAGGGTCCTGGGATCGAGTCCCACATTGGACTCTCTGCTCAGCAGGGAGCCTGCTTCCCTCTCTCTCTCTCTCTGCCTGCCTCTCTGCCTACTTGTGATCTCTCTCTCGCGCTGTCAAATAAATAAATAAATAAATAAAAATCTTTAAAAAATAAAAAAATAAAAAACACACACAGACTGAGAGTGAAGGGCTGAAAAAATGTATTTCTATCAAATGGCAACAACCAAAAAAAAAAAAGAAAGAAAGTGTAGGTAGCTATACTTATATAAGACAAAACAGACTTTAAAACAAAATAATAAAGAGGTACAGGTTACTATGTAATGATAAAAGGATCAATACAGCAAGAAGATGTGACAATTGTAAATATTTATGTACCCCAAATTGGAACATCTAAATATATAAAGCAAACCATAACAGAACTAAAAAGGAAAAATAAACAACAATACAATAATAGTTGGGGACTTTAATACCTCACTCAACAATGTATACATCATCCAGACAGAATCAATAAAGAAACAGTAGATTGGAACAACACTGTAGAGTAAACAGACCAAACAGACATACAAAATACTCTGAGTATAGTAGAATACACATTCTTCTCAAGTACACATGAAACATTTCCTAGGATAGACCTTAGGTTAGGCCATGAAACAAGTTTTAACAAATCCAAGAAAATTAAGATCTAGCAATTAACCTTTGTGACCACAGTGGCATTACACTAGAAGTCCATTACAAAAGGAAAACTGGAAAATTCACAAATGCATGGAAATGGAAGAGTCTTCTGAATGACCAACAAATCAGAGAACCAAGAGTTGGTTTTTTGAAAAGATTACCAAAATTGATAAACCTTTATCTAAAATAACCTAGGGGAAAAAAGAGGAATCAAATCAATAAAATTATAAATGAGAAACTGACATACAATAGATATCACAGAAATACAAAGGGTCTACAAGAGTCTGCTAGGAAGAATTGTACATCAACAAAAAGGAAAATCTAGGAATAGAAAAATTCTTAGAAACATACAACCTACCAAGATGAATCAGGAAGCAATAGAAAATCTGAATGAACAATTGCTAGTAAGGAGATTGAATCGATAATCAACAATCTCTCAAAAAAAAAAAAAATCAGGACCAAATGGCCTCACTTGTGAATGTTACCAAATATTTAAAGAAGATTTAATATTAATCTTTCTCACATTCTCAAAAAAAAATTAAGGACAGGGAAAACTCTCAGACTCATTTTCTGAGACAAGCATTACTTTGATAACAAAGCCAGAAAAGGATATCACCAGAAAACAAACCATAGGTCAACATCCATCATGAATACAGATACAAAAGGCCTGCCTGAAATACTAGCAAACCAAACTCAGCAGCACGTGAAAGGATCATTCACCATGACCAAGTGGGATTTAAACCTGGAATTCAAGGATGATTCAACACAGATAAATCAATCAATATTCTATAGTACATGAATAGAAAGAAAGGAAAAAAATCACAAGATATTTCTAACACAAAAAATATGTATTTGACAAAATTCAACAGTCATTCATGATAAAAACTCTCAATAATGTGGGTATAGAGGGCATATACCTTGACATAATGAAGGCTGTATTTGACAAGCCCATAGTTAGGAGTACATCTGACACCAAAATTTTAAGGCTTTCCTCTAAGATTAGGAACAAGGCAAGGGTGCCCATGTGCACTACTCCTATTAAACATAGAACTAGAGGATGTAGCCAGAGCAATCAGAAAAGAAAAAGAAATAAAATATAGCCAATTATGGAAAGGAAGAGTAAAATTCTATTTGCAGATGACATGATTTTATGTACAGAATATCCTGAAGACTCTACCAAAATATTAAAAATCTAATCAACAAATTCAGTAAAGTTGTAGGATACAGAACTAATGTACAAAAGTTAGTAGCATTTCTATACACTAACAACAAATTATCTGAAAAAAATTTTTAAAAGATCTCCTTTATAATAATATCCAAACCAATGAAATACTCAGGAATAAGTTTAGTTAAGGAGGTGAAAGATCTCTACCCTTCAAACTATAAGATGTTGATGAAATAAAGAGAGGAGATACAAATAAAGGGAAAGTTATTCTGTGTTCATAGATTGAAAGAATTAATACTGTTAAAACGTCAGTACTACCAAAATCCATCTACGGATTCAACACAATCACTATCAAGACTCCAAGTAAAAGTAGAAGTAAAAAAAAAAATCTTAAAATGCATATGGAACCATAAATCAACTCTAAATAAACAGCAATCCTGAGGAAAAAAAAAAAGAGTGGGGGGCATTGTACTTTCTGACTTCAAGCTACATTACAAAGCTTTATCAGTCAAAAGAATGTGATATTGGCATCAAAACAGACAACAAAATGAAAAGACAACCTATGGAATAGGAAAACTATGCAGATTTTATATCTGGTAAGGGATTAATATCCAAAATATATAAAGAACTCATACAATGCATAGTAAAAAATACCAAATAATCAAACTAAAAAATTGGCAAAGGACCTTTATAGACATTTTTCCCAAAGAGTATCAATGAATCACCAACAGGTATGTGAAAAGTTGAGAAGTTGCTGGGTATCACTTGTTATTAGGGAAATTCAAGTCAGAACTGTAATGAGATTCACTTGACAACCATGGGAGTGCCATCATCCATTGACAAGAACAATGAGACTGCTTATAATGAGGCTGTTAATGACAGTGTGGTGTTGGCATTATCACATCACCACTGGACTTCTGATGTCTGCAATATCTGCCAAAATCAGAAGAGCCAAAGTTTAGTATCAGCCTCCTCCTTACCCTGTTAACAAGCCTTGCTTTTACCACATCATATTTAAGACAAACTTTTAAACTAAGAGTTTGGTGGTGAACATTTTCATTATGCAGGAAATGTCCTGTGTTTGCCTATGTTGCTTCAGCTCATTCCTACAGATGAACCCAGTCCCTGGGAGCCATGTGAAAAAGGGACAGACGTTTGGAACAGTCCAGCTTTTCAAACAGAGGAGCGTGTTTTATCTGTCATCTGCCTGACCAGCCTGTGGACAGCAGGAGCCAACAGCAGCCAAAGGTACCACTCTTGACCAGTTCTCTAAGGTTACACGTGAAGTGTAGATCCACCAGGGTCTAGCATCCTGTTTGCCGCAGAGTCTGAAAGGGAATAAAGCCCTCCTACCTGGGGACCAGAGCTCTAATGGCAATACCCAGGGTGACCCCTACCCCCAAACATCTCTCCAAAGTCCATTACCCTGGCATTTCAGAAACGATGCCTGTCTTTGTTTGGGCTTACTGAGAAGCCCCTGCGTGGTTGTAAAATAAGGGGGTACATGTGTAAGGGCTGCAGACAGTCCCAAGTGCTCTGAATTTGGGTCTCACCAGCCTGTTTACATCACCAAACTTCACATCCCTCAGGAGCAGCTTCGTTGGATATGCTGCCTGTAAACCTCTTTGTCCTCTCTCGGTGTTACTTACAACGGGATGCTTAGCCACTGAGCCTGGAGCTGATGGTTCTTAGGTCTGGGCTGAAGGGGGGTCCTGTAATTTCAGATGCTCTTGTTGCTAAAGGCCACAAACCCTTCTCTGACACCTGTGGGAACTCAGCAAACAACTTACCTCGGGTGTTAGAAATAGGATTACCCGAAACTGTCAGAAATTATGTTTTGATTTCATTTTGCACAGAACACTCCATCATCTATGTGCTCTGGTTTTAGGGAAGCAAACTGGTGTAGTGAAACAGGTTGTCGGGAAGAGGGAACCCAAACCTCAAAAGCTGCAAAAAGATCACTGAACAGTGTGACAATGTAGAAGGGTGCAGAAGCCCAGAGCGAGGCCTCCCACCTGCGCTTCTGTGCCGGTACTTAGTGCTGGAAGACTGCCACTGCCTGGAGGAAGCTGAAGGGCTTTCTGGCCTAGTAAAGAGAGCGGCCCGTGCTGGAAGGAGAGGTGTGCCCTCCAAACAAGCAGGAATGCAGGTGAATCTTCCATTAAAAGCAATGCAAATGCAATTTTATAAAACTTAATGCTTAAGTGGGTTTTTCTTGTAGGTGGGGTATGTTCACTGACAGATAATAGCTTTGGAGAAATTTACCTTAATTATGCTTAGAGTCTGGACTGAGTATCTTCTAACTTTTTGATTTTGCGTTGTTGTGTTATTATTTTTGTTCCTAGGACCCCAAGCAAGGAGTTTGTATCTGGTCCCACATAAACAGGCAGCCACATAAAGCACCATTTAAAAGATAAATTCTGATGACTAAATTGTCCAAAAAAGAAGAATCCATTTTTGGAGGAAATAATATCATATTCTAATTTTTAGTTTTGATATACCCCCTCTTTGTATTACCAAATTACAGCACATTATCTTTCTTATAAAATAAAGCTGTTCATTTTCTACTTTTTGTGACTATAAAATACACTTGTAAAAAATTCAAACAGAAATAATGTGAAAGCCTGACGATTCACAGAGCTGTACCTGTGGAGCAAATAATGCATTATATGCTAATAAAATAATTAATAAAAAAATAATAATAAATGATAGAGGATACATAATCAGTAAATTCATGTTCATTTTCAGTGCCCCCATGGAGATGAACTGCATGTCACAGTTACCTCGCTTTCTAAACACATATGTACACATTGTATCAGACTACTTGCAGCCTACTTTCGGTACTTAACCCCACATGCCTGTTTTATGAATTAATGTAATTCAGCTCTTTTACCGAGGCTTACAGGATATTCTGTGGTCTGGGTATATCGCATTTATTTAATCAATTTCCACTTTATGGACATGAAATCAGCTGCTCTGGGAAGCAGGTAAGTGTGTAATGAACAGAGCTTTCTCTACATTTTCTGGGGATTGAATTTTGCCTGGGGTTTGTGCAGGGTTTTGAGAGGATGCAGCGAATGAGAAGGCAATCAGCAGTGGATAGATCTAGGGAGATCGAGCAGGGGTTATCCTGGAGAGTGTTGTGGGAAGGGAAGAAGGAGGTGGGAGGATCTTGAAAAATCACAGAAAATAATTTGCTCCCCGGCAAAGTTGTGTTCAGCCCCCGACAAGGTGGAAATTCTACTTGGGAGTTGTGGCCACTATGAAACTGTGCTGCTGTCTAAGTCTGTGTAGCTCCTCTTAGAAAGTTTCAATGATTCTGCAAAATGGGACATAATTATTGGGGGTCTCCTTACCATGTAAAAGCAAACTTGAGAACCTAATTTTTACAGATTTTACCTTATTTTACAAGTTTTTTTTTATTTGTTTTAATTCACCCATTTCAGACCAGAGATAGCTAGCTAGAATGCACTGTAATTAAGAAAATATTCTCCACAGTAAGTTTTACAAATATTTACTTAGAGTTGCTTTATCCTGGATGCTAACCAGTGTTCTCTAATCTTTAGGTAAAGTCCAAGGCCACCTCATCAGCTTACTAACTTAATTAGACCCATACACCCAGTTTGTATGTATGTCCTGAACATGAAGTTCTGCCTGATCCCAGAGCCCCTGCTCTATGACCATCATGTCCATGTTTAAATTATTAGAGAAAGCTACAGTGAGAGATCATTTAAAATATCTTCCAGGTCACCTGGGTGGCTCAGTGGGTTAAGCCACTGCCTTTGGCTCAGGTCATGATCTCAGGGTCCTGGGATCGAGTCCCGCATCAGGCTCTCTGCTCAGCGGCGAGCCTGCTTCCCTCTCTCTCTCTCTGCCTGCCTCTCTGTCTACTTGTGATCTCTCTCTGTCAAATAAATAAATAAAATCTTTAAAAAATAAAACAAATAATAAAATAATAAAATAAAATATCTTCCAGTATTTGGAAAGAATACAATTATACTTGAACATTCTTCTATTGATTTGTTTTTCAGTTGTTCTGATATCCCAGAGAGGGAGGATGTTGGCAAGCTCCCATTTCACAGTGGACGGCAGCCCATGGCACAGAGCAGATGAGTCAGAGAAACTGACACTGTGCCTGGCCAACCGTAGAGGTGTGAGGCTGTTCATTGTGCCCTCACATGCACTGGGCTCTGAACATCACACAGATGGTCGTGGGCACCGCTACTGTCTGAACAAGCCATCCCCAAATCTCTGGAGTAAACTCTTCAACACAACAAAAGTGTGTTTTCTGCCTATATGTCAGACTGTAACCAATTAGATGACCAAGTGACCTGATACTGCTGGAACCTCTTTTCCAAGGGGTGACTCATGGAATCTGGTTCTTTATGTGAAGAAAAAAATTATTTATATATATATATATATATATACATATATATGTATATATATATACACACATATATATATGTATATATATATACATATATACACACACACACACATATATATACACACACATACATATATATGTTAAATATATATATTAATATATTATATATATGTTAATATATTAACATATATATATTAACATATATAATATATAATGTAATATAATATTATTACATAAGATTATAACATATATAATATATAATTATATATTATATAACATATAACATAATGTATATAATATATAATATTATATATGTTAAATATATATATGCTAAATATATTATATATATATATTTTTTTCTCATTCCTTGTTGCTATCTCACACTCTCAACTAACTTGTCCTGAGTGAAAACACAGTGAGTGCAATTGCTGTCTGCTCCTGAGCCTTTCATGTCTGCTCCGAATGTTGAAAGTGTTCTATGATTTGTGATGTCTACTCCAGGAGACCTCTCTTTTCATAATTTGTTTGTGTTCTGAAGAATGGCTTCCACCTGGACGGCTGACAGAGGATGGTGCTGGACCTGTCACTATTAGGGAATCCAATTGAGTCTAAAGCTCCATGGACATTTAGGGACTGTTTCCTGGGGGGACCAGCCGACCTGTTTTGTACTTGGAACTGGAAGACACCAGAAGTGGAGACATGGCATGATTCCAGAGGACCTGAAGTTTGGACTAGCCATCCTCAATGTCCTCATGGGAGCCATGCTTTAACAGCAGCACTGAGCAGGAGTTGCCATGTGTCACCAGATGAGACATCATGTGCTAAAGGTAGTTGTCTGTGTCTATTTCATGCATCAGGCATAGCCTCAGTTTTGGTAAAATATGACAGTGAGTGATCATTACCCATGTTATTTGGTTCTATAAAGTCATCTGTCCTGTCACTGGGAAGAACGGAAATGCACTGATTAGGGGCTGACAGGGACAATCTTAGGACATCCTTTTCTTTTGTCAGGTGTGTCTTCTTCAGGCTGTAGAATGAGTGTATTTGTTGGGTGCCGACGGCCACTGCTCTTTGATGGGGAGAGTGGTGACAAGAAATATCATCAACACAGCATGGGCTCATACATTGTGTTCTGTCACAGAAGATCCCATTGGTCATTTGACAATAGTCCTAAGAGCTAATTTTTAATTATTATTTTTTATTATGTTAGTATTTAAAAATAATTCTGAAACCACAGGAGGACAGCTGTTGTCAGACATACTGTCACTGGTTGATCTGCTTGTCCGATGCTTGCGAGTCATCTCAGAGGATGATTGCCTGCCACTCCAGATTTCAATCATTGTGTGGTTTTGGATTTGACTGAGCTTGGGGGTGTGTGTCAGCATGTGTGCTGCCTGATAGGAATCTGAGTGGTGCCCACTGTGGCTACTGTATCCTTGAGCCCAGCTGATTTAGGGCAGAGCCAGGGCTTCTGGGGAGTAGTCAGGAGAAGGGATCCAATGTGGCACATGCATGGTTTTCTGGTCAATAGTTGCAAAGAATCACAGGAATTATTTTTCTCTGGTGTGTCTGTCTGAAAGCGAATTTTGCAATTTTGCTTTTATTATTATTTTTATGTTTTCATTTTTATGTGTATTATTTAAATTAAAGTATAATTAACATATATTTTATATCCATTTCAGGTGTACAATACGATTCAATAATTCTATACATTTCTCAGTGCAACTCAGGATAAGTGTGCACTTAATTCCTTTATATTACTCATTCAACATGATCTTCCTCTCTGACAACCACGTTTGTTTTCTGTATTTAAGTCTTTTTGTTTGTTTATTTCATTTTTTCTTTATTCATTTATTTTATTTCTTAAATTCCACACATGAATGAAATCATATGTATTTGTCTTTCTCTAACTGACTTATTTCCCTTAGCATTATACCCTCTAGATCTATCCATGTTGTTGCAAATGGAAGGCTTCCATTATTCTTTATGGCTGAGTAATATTGATTATATATATCTAGATATCTAGATATACTTTGGTTGCTTCCTCATCTAAGCAAAGATACTGAGACCTAACTCTTCTTTGCATCTTCATTTCCTTATGAAATCTTCTGTGTCATGCAAAGCTTATTATTAAATAAATTTGCAAGCTCTTCTCCTCTTAATCTGTCCTTGTTAAATTTTTAGACCTACCCAGAGACCCTAAGAGGGTTGACAGAAATTTTCTTCCTATATATCAGCTACTGTTCTATTATTATTAATTATACTTTCAACTGAGAACATACTTTACATGGTTTAAATTTTATTACTTCAGACTTGTTATGATTTGTAGTCCAGAATATGGTCTTTCATGTGCGTTTGAGATAACTGATACTCTATTCTTAGAGGGAATGTTCTGTGAGCATCCATTGTTCAAGCTGGTTCTAAGTGCTGTTCAGTTCACCTATATCATATTTGATTTTCTAACTTTTTTTTCTATCAATTCCTGAGTGAGGAATACTTAAATCTCTACCTAAAACTATGTTTTTACACCTTTTCTTTGAGATCTATGAGTTTTGCTTATGTATTTTTAATGGATAATAAATTAATTCATATAATGTAAAATGCTTTTAAAGCAAAAATTTCAGAGGAATATAGTTCATTCACAATGTGGTACAACTAATATCCCTGTCTAGTTCAAAAACATTTCTATCACCCCAAAAATAAATCTCATACCTATTAAGCATTCTCCCATCTCCCTGCTCCTCAGGGCCTAAAGACCATCATTATGTTTTCTGTGTCTGTCTTTACTTATTCTGGATATTTCACATAAATGGAAGTACACAATATGAAACTTTTGTGACTCATTTCTTTTGTTAGGGTCCATGATCAAAACAACGAGACTGACACAAAGTGAAAATCAAGCAAAGCTTTATTTCGCGCCATGCATCAGAAATCATACTGACCGGTAGGTGCCCGAGCCTTGCTGGGGGCCACCGCCTCCTTGCCCTGGGGTCCTTCCTGGAGGCTTCCTGCCTCACCCTCACTGTACCACTGGCCACTCCCCAGGACGAGGCTGCTCCTGACGAGGCCACTGCCAACAAGGCTGCTCCCCTCCTGAGGCCGCTCTGGATGAGGCCACTCCCTGGACTCATGACAGTGCCACTGCTCAGGGCGGTGAGGCTGCTGTCACTCTCGACGACCCTGACACCCTAATGGCTCCCAAAAGCTCCCAACAGCTACTCTATCTCCTCCTGCGACCACCCCACCAGCCTCACAGACCAGCCTTTCTAGAGGTGATTGAGCCTGGCCCACACACTGGTGGCCAATGAGATTGCAACTCACCTCAGTAAATATATGCATGCCCCACTGAATGGATGTCTCCATAACGCTGGCCTGGCCCACCCCTATATCTGGGGTTTACAGTTCCTCTGGCTAACCAGGCCTCTACACTTTTACTTAGCTTGATTTCAAGGTTCATTTACATGGTAGCATGTGTCAGCACTTGATTTCTGATCAATCTCTGCTTGTTACATATTTATTCCGATTTTCTATTCCTTCTTGAGTCAGTCTTGGTAGTGTGTGTTTTAGCAATTTTTCTATTTCATCTAAGTCATCTAATGTGTTGGTGCACAGTTGTTCACAGTATTCTCTTGTAATCATATTTTATTTTTGTAAGTTCAGATATGATGACCCCATTTTTATTTCTCATTTTAGATATTTAACTTTTATCTCTTTTTCTTAGTCTAGCTAAAAGGTTTGTCAATTTTGTTGATCCTTTCAAAAATCAAGTTCCGGTTTCATTAATCCTTTCTGTTTTCCATCCTGTATTTCATTAATTCCTGCTTGTGTTTGACGATTTTCATGAAATATATTTTCCATACTTTCACTTTCAATATATTTTTATCTTTGAATACCAAATGAATCTGTTGTAAGAAGTGCATATTTAGGAAGGAGTCAGGATGGCGGAGAAGTAGCAGACTGAGACTATATCAGGTAGCAGGAGATCAGCTCCATAGCTTATCTAAATATTGCAAACACCTACAAATCCAATGGGAGATTGAAGAGAAGAAGAACAGCAATTCTAGAAACAGAGAATCAACCACTTTCTGAAAGGTAGGACTGGCGGAGAAGTGAATCTAAAACGACAGGAAGATCACCGCGGGGGGAGGGGCTGGCTCCTGGTAAGAGGCCGAGCAACGGAGCACAAAATCAGGACTTTTAAAAGTCTGTTCCACTGAGGGACATTTCTCCAGAGGCTAAACCATGGTGAAGCCCACGTGGGGCCAGCATGGCCCCAGGTCCCAAAGGGTCACAGAAGGATCGGGGGTGTTGGAGTGTCGCAGAGCTCTCAGGTATTAGAACAGAGAAGCCGGCTACAGAGACAGAGCCAAGGACTGAATGCTCAGCTCGGGGTTACCTTGAACTGGTCGCGGGATGGGTGAGCTCAGAGCGTGGCTGGAGGCTGGGGATACGGGAGTGATTGGGTGCTGTCCTCTGGAGGTGCACTGAGGAGTGGGGCCCCAGGCTCTTGGCTCCTCCAGGCCGGAGACTAGGAGGCTGCCATTTTCATTCCCATCCTCCAGAACTCTATGGAAAGCGTTCAGGGAACAGAAGCTCCCAAAAGCAAACAGGAGCCGATTTCGTAGTCCGGCCCCCTGTAAGGGTGGTGCAATCCCGCCTCGGGCAAAGACACTTGAGAGTCACTACAAAGGCCCCTCCCCCAGAAGATCAACAAATATCCAGCCAGGAAGAAGTTCATCTATCCACGAAAGCAGGTTCAATTCCTAAGACAGCACGGAATTCTAGAGGAGGAGAAAGCAAAGCACGGAACTCATGGCTTTCTCCCCATGATTCTTTAGTCTTTGCAGTTAATTCAATTTTATTTCTTTTTTCAATTTTTTTCTTTCTTTTTTCTTCTTCTGCTGTATTTTTAAAAACTTTTACCCTTTTCTTTTTTAACGTTTTTTTGACTGGTTCATCTAAATATCTATATATTTTACTTTCTTTTTTATATTTTTTCTTTATTTGTTTTATTTTTTAATTTTATTTTCTTTTTTTTCTGAACCTCATTTTATCCCCTTTCTCCCCCCCCCCCCCACAATATGGGGTCTCTTCTGATTTGGTTACAGCTCATTTTTCTAGGGTCGTTGCCCCCTTTTAGTATTTTATTTGATCCTTCATATCCTCTTATCTGGACAAAATCACAAGGCGGAAAAAATCACAACAAAAAAAGAACAAGAGACAGTACCGAAGGCTAGGGACCTAATCAACACAGACATTGGTAATATGTCAGATCAAGAGTTCAGAATGACGATTCAGAACATTCCAGCCGGGCTCAAAAAAGGCATGGAAGATATTAGAGATATAAAAGCCCTTTCCAGAGAAATTAAAGACCTAAAATCTAACCAAGTTGAAATCAAAAAAGCTATTAATGAGGTGCAATCAAAAATGGAGGCTCTCACTGCTAGGATCAATGAGGCAGATGAAAGAATTAGTGATATAGAAGACAAAATGACAGAGTATAAAGAAGCTGAGCAAAAGGGGGACAAACAGCTACTGAACCACTAGGGGAGAATTCGAGAGATTAAGTGACACCGTAAGATGAAACAACATTAGAATAATTGGGATTCCAGAAGAAGAAGAAAGAGAGAGGGGAGCAGAAGGTCTATTGGAGAGAATCATTGGAGAGAATTTCCCTAATATGGAAAAGGGAACAAGCATCAAAATCCAGGAGATGCAGAGAACCCCCCTCAAAGTCAACAAAAATAGGTCCACACCCCATTACCTAATAGTAAAATTTACAAGTCTTAGTGACAAAGAGAAAATCCTGAAAGCAGCCCGGGAAAAGAAGTCTGTAACATACAATGGTAAAAATATTAGATTGGCGGCAGACTTATCCACAGAGACCTGGCAGGCCAGGAAGAGCTGGCATGATATATTCAGAGCACTCAACGAGAAAAACATGCAGCCAAGAATACTCTATCCAGCTAGGCTATCATTGAAAATAGAAGGAGAGATCAAAAGCTTCCAGGACAAACAAAACTGAAAGAATTTGCCAACACCAACCCAGCTCTACAGGAAATATTGAAAGGGGTTCTCTAAGCAAAGAGAGAGCCTAAAAGTAGTAGATCAGAAAGGTACAGAGACAATATACAGGAACAGTCACCTTACAGGCAATATAATAGATATAATATATCTCTCAATAGTTACCTTGAATGTTAATGGGCTAAATGCCCCAATCAAAAGACACAGGGCATCAGAATGGATAAAAAAACAAAAGCCATCTATATGTTGCCTACAAAAAACTCTTTTTAGACGTGAAGACACCTCCAGATTTAAAGTGAGGGGGTGGAAAACAATTTACCATGCTAATGGGCATCAGAGGAAAGCTGGGGTGGCAATCCTTATGTCAGATCAATTAAATTTTAAGCCAAAGTCTATAATAAGAGTTAAGTAAGGACACTATATCTTACTCAAAAGGTCTGTCCTAAAAGAAGATCTAACAATTTTCAATATCTATGCCCCTAATGTGGGAGCAGCCAACTATATCTAACAATTAATAACAAAATCAAAGAAACACATCAAAAATAATACAATAATAGTAGGGGACTTGAACACTCCCCTCACTGAAATGGACAGATCATCCAAGCAAAGATCAATAAGGAAATAAAGGCCTTAAATGACACACTGGACCAGATGGACATCACAGATATATTCAGAGCATTTCACCCCAAAGCAACAGAACACACATTCTTCCCTAGTGCACATGGAACCTTCTGCAGAATAGATCACATCCTGGTTCACAAATCAGGTCTCAACAGGTATCAAAAGATTAGGATCATTCCCTGCATATTTTCGGACCACAGTGCTCTGAAGCTAGAAGTCAATCACAAGAGGAAAGCTGGAAAGAACCCAAACACATGGAGACTAAACAGCATCCTTCTAAGGAATGAATGGGTCAACCAGGAAATTAAAGAATAGAAAAAAATCATGGATACAAATGATAATGAAAACACAACAGTTCAAAATCTGTGGGACACAGCAAAGGCAGTCCTGAGAGGAAAATATATAGCGGTACAAGCCTTTCTCAAGAAAAAAGAAAGGTCTCAAGTACACAACCTAACCCTACACGTAAAGGAGCTGGAGAAAGAATAAGAAAGAAACCCTAAACCCAGCAGGCGAAGAGAAATCATAAAGATCAGAGCAGAAATCAATGAAATAGAAACAAACAAAAAAAAAAACAATAGAAAAATATCAATGAAAGAAGGAGCTGGTTCTTTGAAAGAATCAATAAGATTGATAAACCCCTGGTCAGACTCATCAAAAAGAAAAGAGAAAGGACCCAAATCAATAAAATCATGAATGAAAGAGGAGAGATCACAACTAACACCAAAGAAATACAGACAATTAAAGAACATACTATGAGCAACTCTACGCCAACAAATTGGACAATCTGGAAGAAATGGATGCATTCTTAGAGACATATAAACTACCACAACTGAACGAGGAAGAAATAGAAAACCTGAACAGGCCCATAACCAGTAAGGAGATTGAAACAGTCATCAAAAATCTCCAAACAAACAAAAGCCCAGGGCCAGACGGCTTCCCAGGGGAATTCTACCAAACATTTAAAGAAGAACTAATTCCTATTCTCCTGAAACTGTTCCAAAAAATAGAAATGGAAGGAAAACTTCCAAACCCATTTTATGAGGCCAGCATCACCTTGATCCCAAAACCAGACAAAGATCCCACCAAAAAAGAGAACTAGAGACCAATATCCTTGACGAACAGAGATGTAAAAATTCTCGCCAAAATACTAGCAAATAGGATTCAACAGTACATTAAAAAGATTATTCACCACGATCAATTGGGATTTATTCCAGGGCTGCAGGGTTGGTTCAACAACTTCAAATCAATCAATGTGATACAAAACATTTTTAAAAGAAAGGACAAGAACCATATGATACTCTCAATAGAAGCTGAAAAAGCATTTGACAAAGTACAGCATCCCTTCCTGATCAAAACTCTTCAAAGTGTAGGGATAGAGGGTGCATACCTCAATATTATCAAAGCCATCTATGAAAAACCCACTGCAAATATCATTCTCAATGGAGAAAAACTGAAAGCTTTTCCGCTAAGTTCAGGAACACAGCAGGGATATCCATTATCACCACTGCAATTCAATATAGTACTGGAAGTCCTAGCCTCAGCAATCAGACAACAAAAAGAAATTAAAGGCATCCAAATTGGTAAAGAAGAAGTCAAACTATCACTCTTTGCAGATGATATGATACTATATGTGGAAAACCCAAAAGATTCCACTCCAAAACTGCCAGAACTTGTCCAGGAATTCAGTAAAGTGTCAGGATATAAAATCAATGCACAGAAATCAGTTGCATTTCTCTACACCAACAACAAGACAGAAGAAAGAGAAATTAAAGAGTCAATCCCATTTACAATTGCACCCAAAACTATAAAATACCTGGGAATAAACCTAACCAAAGTGGCTAAGAATCTATATGCAGAAAACTATAAAGTACCCATGAAAGAAATTGAGGAAGACACAAAGAAATGGAAAAATGTTCCATGCTCCTGGATTGGAAGAAGAAATATTGTGAAAATCTATGCTACCTAAAGCAATCTACACATTTAATGTAATCCCTATCAAAATACCATCTATTTTTTTCAAAGAAATGGAACAAATAATCCTCAAATATATATGGAACCAGAAAATAGCTCGAATAGCCAAAGGAATATTGAAAAAGAAAGCCAAAGTTGGTGGCATCACAATTCCGGACTTCAAGCTCTATTACAAAGCTGTCATCATCAAGACAGCATGGTACTGGCACAAAAACAGACACATAGATCAGTGGAACAGAATAGAGAGCCCAGAAATTGACCCTCAACTCTATGGTCAACTAATCTTCGACAAAGCAGGAAAGAATGCCCAATGGAAAAAAGACAGCCTCTTCAATAAATGGTGCTGGGAAAATTGGACAGCCATATGCAGAAAATGAAATTGGACCACTTCCTTACACCATACACGAAAATAGACTCCAAATGGATCAAGGACCTCAATGTGAGAAAGGAATCCATCCAAATCCTTGAGGAGAATGCAGGCAGTAACCTCTTCAACCTCAGCTGCAGCAACATCTTCCTAGGAACATCGGCAAAGGCAAGGGAAGCAAGGGCAGAAATGAACTATTGGGATTTCATCAAGATCAAAAGCTTTTGTACAGCAAAGGAAACAGTGAACAAAACCAAAAGACAACTGACAGAATGGGAGAAGATATTTGCAAACGACATATCAGATAAAGGGCTAGTATCCAAAATCTATAAGGAACTTAGCAAACTCAACACCCAAAGAACAAACAATGGAATCAAGAAATGCGCAGAGGACATGAACAGACATTTCTGCAAAGAAGACATCCAGATGGCCAACAGACACATGAAAAAGTGCTCCACGTCACTTGGCATCAGGGAAATACAAATCAAAACCACAATGAGATATCACCTCACACCAGTCAGAATGGCTAAAATGAACAAGTCAGGAAATGACAGATGCTGGCGAGGATGCGGAGAAAGGGGAACCCTCCTCCACTGTTGGTGCGAATGCAAGCTGGTGCAACCACTCTGGAAAACAGCATGGAGGTTCCTCAAAATGTTGAAAATAGAACTCCCCCATGACCCAGTAATTGCACTACTGGTTATTTACCCTAAAGATACAAACACAGTTATCCGAAGGGGCACGTGTACCAGAATGTTTATAGCAGCATTGTCTACAATAGCCAAACTATGGAAAGAACCTAGATGTTCATCAACAGAAGAATGGATAAAGAAGATTGGTATATATACACAATGGAATACTATGCAGCCATCAAAAGAAATGAAATCTTGCCATTTGCGACAATGTGGATGGAACTAGATAGAGGGTATCATGCTTAGTGAAACAAGTCAATAGGAGAAAGACAACAATCATATGATCTCCCTGATATTAGGACATGGAGATGCAACATGGGGGTTAGGGGGATAGGAGAAGAATAAATGAAACAAGATGGGATTGGGAGGGAGACAAACCATAAATGACTCTTAATCTCACAAAACAAACTGGGGGTTTCTGGGGTGAGGTGGGGTTGGGAGAGGGGGAGGGTGTTATGGACATTGGGGAGGGTATGTGCTATCATGAGTGCTGTGAAGTGTGTAAACCTGGTGATTCACAGACCTGTACCTCTTTGGATAAAAATACATTATATGTTTATTAAAAAAAAATTGGAAGGGGAGGCGAACCATAAGAGACTATGGACTCTGAAAAACAACCTGATGGTTTTGAAGGGTTGGGGGTGTAGGTTGGGGGAACAGATGGTGGGTAATAGGGAGGGCATATATTGCATGGAACACTGGGTGTTGTGCAAAAACAATGAATACTGTTATGCTGAAATATAAAAAAAAAGAAGTGCATATTTAATAATGAAAAAATACACTGAGCCAATCCTTAAATTTGATTAGTGAATTGAATCCATTTATATTTATATTAAGAAAGGACTTACTCCTGTCATTTTGTTATTTACTTTTTCTATGTCTTCTTTTTTTTCTGTACCTCACTTCCTATGACTGCTGTTTTTTGGGGATTTTATTGATTTTTCTTTTTGTAATGTATCATATTGCTTTCCTTTTCATTTCGATGTCTATATATTTTAAGATAATTTTTAGTGGTTACTACTGGAATTACAATTAACACTATAGACATGAAATGATCTAATTTGAATTGATGCCAGTTTAGTCTCACCAGGTTAAAAAAATCTCTGATCCTGTATAACTGTCTTCTCCTTTATGTTGTTGTTGTCTAAAATTACATTTTTATACATTCTACCCTGATTTATTTTTTTTAAGATTTTATTTATTTGACAGACAAGAGATCACAAGTAGGCAGAGAGGTAGGCAGAGATAGGAGGAAGCAGACTCCCCACTGAGCAGAGAGCCCAATGCAGGACTCCATCCCAGGACTCTGGGATCATGACCTGAGCTGAAGGCAGAGGCTTTAACCCACTGAGTCACCCAGGCACAGATAGATTTTTAATCATTGTTTTATGCATTTGTCTTTTAAATATGTAGGAATTAAAATGAGGAATTTTTAACTAAAGTTGTAAACTAAAATTGTAAACTAAAAGTACAATACTGCTAACTTTAATATTGGCCTATGTATTTACCATTACCAGAGCTATTTATTTGTATGGCCTTGAGTTACCATCCAGTGTCTTCTCACTTCACCTTGAAGTTGACGGTTGTTGTTATTATTCACAACAGAGAAAAATGCCTTGAATGACCTTGTTTTTGTCTCTGTGCTTGACTGTGGGTCCTTCCTGTGTTATACTTCCTAGAAAGGTGGTCTTTTTTCATCTCCTGCTGCTTTAGACCTCTGTCCTTGGCAGTAGTCACAGTCTTCACAAATATTCTTCATCCTTCCACATGGGTAGAGCACCTTTTACTTTCCCCACTTTGTTCCTTGGTTTCTAATGTGTACGTACTAATGTCTGAGACTTATAATTTTGAGGCCTTTCCTCTGGATTATATGGAGTTCTGCATTATATGTCTCAGAGAAGACTAAGTGAGTCCTGTTTCTCCTTCAGACATTTGTCTTTTCCAGTTTTTGAGTTGGTTGCTTGCTGTGAAAATACCATTTCTGATGTGGTCAAGAAAAGTCACTGATACAGAGTTTGTTCAGGTTTCATCTTTTAAGAATGGAACAATAGCTTTCTAACTCTATGTCTCTGAGGTGAAATGTTCTATTCATTCTCTTGTTTGATTTTCACAATGTGTGGTAGCTAATCCTCATGTTTTGTGCTTCAGTTGAGATGGTTCTATATATTTTTTTGAAGATAGATATGTATTTCTGCTTCTTATTCCCTTTCTAAAATATTGTAGTGTAGTTGAGACACAACAGTACATTAGTGTCAAATGTGCAACATTGAGATTCAACAAGTCTATATGTTATGTTATGCTTACACTGTATTATGCTTATTGCAAGTGTAGGTACCACCTGTCACCATATGATGTTGTTACAATATCATTGACTATATTGCTGATGCTTTACCTTTCATTCTCATGACTTATTCATTCCATAACTGGAAACCTTCATCCATTTTGCTTATCCTCCTACCCCCTTCCCTGTGGCAACCATCGGTTTGTTTTCTGTATTTACAAGACTGATTCTGCTTTTGTAATTAATTTGTTCTTATTAATTATTAATTTTGTTATTATTTTGTTATTAATTTGGGTTTTTTGGATCCACATATAGTGAAATCATATTTGTCTTCCTATTTGTCTGCTATTTGCTTTTATCTATCTGATTTATTTCATCTAGTATAATATCTCTATGTCCTATTCTCTCTTATATGGAATGTATTTGTGGGAGAAGAGGCCGAATTTTCTTACTCTATCACTTTATGTATTTATTTATTTAAAATTTCCTCCTTTTTATTCATCAGAGAAAAAATTTTCAACAATTGAATCTAAGCCTGTTTCAATAACATTATCATGTACAAATGTATACCCAACAATGCTGCTAACTTATGGCAAATTCAGTAATCAGAAAATTCAGGAAATATCTTCTCCCATTCTGTGGGTTGCCTTTTTGTTTTGTTGAATGTTTCCTTTGCTTTGCAGATGCTTCATCTTGATGAAGTCCCAAAAGTTCATTTTCACTTTTGTTTCCTTTGCCTTTGGAGACATATCTTGAAAGAAGTTGCTGTGGCTGATATCGAAGAGGTTACTGCCTATGTTCTCCTCTAAGATTCTGATGGATTCCTTTCTCACATTGAGGTCTTTTATCCATTTTGAGTTCATCTTTTGAATGGTATAAGAGAATGGTCGAGTTTCATTCTTCTACATATAGCTGTCCAGTTTTTACAGCACCATTTATTGAAGAGACTGTCTTTTTTCCATTGAATATTTTTTCCTGTTTTGTCGAAGATTATTTGACCATAGAGTTGAGGGTCCATATCTGGGCTCTCCACTCTGTTCCACTGGTCTATGTGTCTGTTTTTATGCCAGTACCACGCTGTCTTGGTGATCACAGCTTTGTAGTAAAGCTTGAAATCGGGTAACGTGATGCCGCCAGTTTTGTTTTTGTTTTCCAACATTTCCTTAGCAATTCGGGGACTCTTCTGGTTCCATACAAATTTTAGCATTATTTGCTCCAGTTCTTTGAAAAATACTGGTGGAATTTTGATCAGAATGCCATTAAAAGTATAGATTACTCTAGGCAGTATAGACATTTTAACAATGTTTATTCTTCCAATCCAAGAGCATGGAATGGTCTTCCATCTTTTTGTGTCTTCTTCAATTTCTTTCATGAGTGTTCTGTAGTTCCTCGAGTACAGGTCCTTTACCTCTTTGGTTAGGTTTATTCCCAGGTATCTTATGGTTCTTGGTGCTATAGTAAATGGAATCGATTCTCTAATTTCCCTTTCTGTATTTTCATTGTTGGTGTATAAGAAAGCCACTGATTTCTGTACATTGACTTTGTATCCTGCCAGGTTACTGAATTGCTGTATGAGGTCTAGTAGTTTGGGGGTGGAGTCTTTGGGGTTTTCCATATAAAGAATCATGTCATCTGCGAAGAGAGGGAGTTTGACTTCTTCCTTGCCAATTTGGATACCTTTTATTTCTTTTTGTTGTCTGATTGCCATTGCTAGAACTTCTAATACTATGTTGAACAAGAGTGGTGAGAGTGGGCATCCTTGTCTTGTTCCTGATCTCAACGGGAAGGCTGCAAGCTTTTTCCCATTGAGGATGATATTTGCTGTGGGTCTTTCATAGATAGATTTTATGAAGTTCAGGAATGTTCCCTCTATCCCTATACTTTGAAGCGTTTTCATCAGGAATGGATGCTGGATTTTGTCAAATGCTTTTTCTGCATCAATTGAGAGCACCATGTGGTTCTTCTCTCTTCTCTTATTGATTTGTTCTATCCCATTAATTGATTTGCAAATGTTGAACCAACCTTGTAATCCAGGGATGAAACCTACCTGGTTATGGTGGATAATCTTTTTAATGTGCTGATGGACCCTGTTTGCTAGGATCTTGTTGAGAATCTTAGCATCCATATTCATCAGTGATATTGGTCTGAAATTCTCCTTTTTGGAAGGTCTTTGCCTGGTTTGGCGATCAGGGCAATGGGAGAAGATATTTGCAAATGACAGTACAAACAAAAGGTTGATATTCAAGATCTATAAAGAAATCCTCAAACTCAACACACACAAAACAGATAATCATATCAAAAAATGGGCAGAAGATATGAACAGACACTTCTCCAATGAAGACATACAATGGCTATCAGACACATGAAAAAATGTTCATCATCACTAGCCATCAGGGAGATTCAAATGAAAACCACATTGAGATACCACCTGACACCAGTTAGAATGGCCAAAATTAGCAAGACAGGAAACAACGTGTGTTGGAGAGGATGTGGAGAGGAGAACCCTCTTACACTGCTTTTGGGAATGCAAGTTGGTACAGACAATTTGGAGATCAGTGTGGAGATACCTCAAGAAATTAAAAATAGAGCTTCCCTATGACCCTGAAATTGCACTGCTGGGTGTTTACCCCAAAGATACAGATGTAGTGAAAAGAAGAGCCATCTGTACCCCAATGTTTATTGCAGCGATGGCCACGGTCGCCAAACTGTGGAAAGAACCAAGATGTCCTTCAATGGACGAATGGATAAGGAAGATATGGTCCATATACACGATGGAGTATTATGCCTCCATCAGAAAGGATGAATACCCAACTTTTGTAGCAACATGGATGGGACTGGAAGAGATTATGCTGAGCGAAATAAGTCAAGCAGAGAGAGTCTAGTATCATATGGTTTCACTTATTTGTGGAGCATTACAAAGAACATGGAGGACATGGGGAGATGGAGAGGAGAAGGGAGTTGAGGGAAAATGGAAGGGGAGATGAACCATGAGAGACTATGGACTCTAGAAAAACAACCAGAGGTTTTTGATGGGGCGGGGGGTGGGAGGTTGAGTAACCAGGTGGTGGGTAATAGGGAGGGCACGTACTGCATGGAGCACTGGGTGTGGTGCAAAAATCAATGAGTACTGTTACACTGAAAATAAATTAAAAATAAATAAATAAAAAACAAACAAAAAAAACAACAAAAAAAGAAGATTCAGGAAAAAGAAAATTCAAACATTTTCTTTGTCATCATTTCCCCACTGATAGCTCAAGAACCTCTGATTTCTCTCTTAAAACTCTAAGAGCATATCAGCTAAGTTCAGGATATATTTTAGCCCAAGGAAGCTTTTAATGTGGGATATTTTTCTTTAGATATTAGAAGATATTCAGATATATGATTTATTAATCTGAAAATTTATTATTTACAGCAAACCTCTATGCCTTCCAGAATTATTTTTTACAAACAACTATTACTTAGATTATCAATTTTACATTTAAAAGTATGGATATTTTTTCTTTTCTTTCTTTTTTATTTTTTTTAAATTTCTTTTCAGTGTTCCAGAATTCATTGTTTATGCGCTACACCCAGTGCTCCATGCTATACGTGCACTCCATAATACCCACTATTAGGCTCACCCAACCCAACCTTCCCCCTCCACACTCCTCCAAAGCCCTCAGATTGTTTTTCAGAGTCCACTGTCTCTCATGGTTCATCTCCCTTTCCCATTTCCCTCAACCCCCTTCTCATCTCCCCATGTCCTCCATGTTATTTCTTTTGCTCCACAAATAAGTGAAACCATATGATAATTGACTCTCTCTGCTTGACTGATTTCACTCAGCATAATCTCTTCCAGTCCCGTCCATGTTGTTACAAAGTTGGGTATTCATCCTTTCTGATGGAGGCATAATATTCCATTGTATATGTGGATCATATCTTCTTTATCCTTTCATTCACTGAAGTGCATCATGGCTCCTTCCATAGTTTGGTGACTGTGACCATTGCTGCTATAAACCTTGGGGTACCAATGGCCCTTATTTTCACTCTGTCTGTATCTTTGGGGTAAATACCCAATAGTGCAATTTCAGGGTTATATGGAAGCTCTAGTTTTATGTCTTAAGGAATATCCACACTGTTCTCCAAAGTGGCTGCACCAACTTGCATTGCCACCAACAGTGTAAGAAGGTTCCCCTTTCTCCACATCCTCTCCAACACATATTGTTTACTGTCTTGTTAATTTTGGCCATTCTAACTGGTGTAAGATGGTATCTCAATGTGGTTTTGATTTGAATCTGCCTGATTGCCAGTGATGATGAACATTTTTTCATGTGTCTGATAGCCATTTGTTTGTCTTCACTGGAGAAGTGTCTGTTCATATCTTCTGCCCATTTTTTTGGCATGGTTATCTGTTTTGTGTGTGTTGAGTTTGAGGAGTTCTTTTTTTTCTACTTATTTGACAGAGAGAAATCACAACTAGGCAGAGAGGCAGGCAGAGAGAGAGGAGGAAGCAGGCTCCCTGCAGAGCAGAGAGCCCGATGCAGGGATCGATATCAGTACCCTGGGATCATGACCTGAGCTGAAGGCAGAGGCTTTAACCCACTAAGCCACCCAGGCGCCCCGAGTTTGAGGAGTACTTTATAGATCCTGGACATCAGCCCTTTGTCTGTAGTGTCATTTGAAAATGTCTTCTCCCATTCCGTGGGTTACCTCTTTGTTTTGTTGACTGTTTCCTTTGCTGTGCAGAAGTTTTCGATATTGATGTAGTCCCAAAAAGTCATTTTAACTTTTGTTTCCTTTGCCTTTGGAGACATATCTTGAAATAAGTTGCTATGGCCGATGTAGAAGAGGTTACTGCCTATGTTCTCCTCTAGGATTCTGATGGATTCTGATGGCCTTTTATCCATTTAGAGATTATCTTTGTGTATGGTGTAAGAGAATGTTCGAGTTTCATTATTCTATACATAGCTGTCTAATTTTCCCAGCACCATTTATTGAATACACTGTCTTTTTTCCACTGTATATTTTTTCCTGCTTTGTCGAAGATTATGTGACCATAGAGTTGACGGTCCATATCTGGTCTCTCTACTCAGTTCCACTGGTCTATGTATCTGTTTTAAAAAATAAAAATAAAAAATAAAATAAAAATACAGACTTTTGAGGACCTTTTTTCTATTACTCTACCACTTTAAAATCAGATTTTAGCATTGTTTTGATGCAAATTTACTTAATCTCTTGTGTAGGAACATTAATATATTCCTATTATTAGAAAAGAGAGAGTCTGGTAACAAGACTTAACAATTCACCACCAGAATAATTTACTACAAATCCTTTGTTTTATGTTATTAAATTGTTAAGAAGTAAGTCTTACCTCTGGTAAAACTTTTAATTTTTACATTTACTCAGAAAATTTGGAAGAAATTTTGACTGAGATAATACGGTGGCTTAAAAGGGAAGAAGAAAGGATGAAAATTTACTATCAAACATTAAAGTTTTGGGTAAAGTGTGAAGTCGCTAATTTTTTTAAATATTTTATTTATTTGTGAAAGACAGAATGAATGAGAGAGAGAGAGAGAAAGCACAAGAAAGGAGCCCAATGTGGGAGTCTATCCCAGGACCCTGAGATCATAACATGAGCTGAAGGCAGATGCTTAACTGACTGAGCCACCCAGGTGTCCCTCATTAGTAAATTTTAAATATAATTTATGATGGAATGTTTTCCAGGAACTGTCCAAGAACTTTTCTGATTGTATTATGAGCTGTTTGATACCGAGGCCTTCAGATTTGTCATATTTACGCTTATATATTCATTACAAATATCCTAGGGAATGCCTTTTTAAAGATTTTACTTATTTATTTGACAGAGAGATAGAGAGAGAGAGGGAACACAAGCAGTGGAATGGGAGAGGGGGGAGCAGGCTTCCTGCTGAGAAGGGAGCCCAATGAAGGACTCTATCCCTGGATCCTGGGATCATGACCTGAAGACAGATGTTTAATGACTGAGCCACCCAGGTGCCCCCACACTTTTGTTTTTTATGACTTAGATATTTCTTAACATATAGGTCTGATATGATTAAAATATTTCCAAATTAGTTCAATGCAATTTTGTGTTAAAATATTGGTAGAGATTAGAGAAAGCAAAATAAAATGGAATTAGGAAAGATCTGGTATATACCTCCATGCTGGAAGGTAAACATAAACTAAAAATCCCATATTTAAAAACTTAAGAATTTAAATCCACAAGATCTATATTCATTGCCAGCATCTAAGTACTAGCACATCTGTTGGCTGATTCATGCAGTAAACATAGTTTATCAAGAGAATTCTGAAATTTCACAGAAGGTAGCTTCATGACCCCAAAGAGTAAATCTTCAGGAAGGAGAATTTTTATGGACTTTTCAAAAAAGAAAATCAGGTCATAAAGCTTTTCTCTCCTAATACAAAGAGAGTTGATAATGCTCTGAATCCCATTCAGTAATGTGAAATTCACTGTTTTGCTTGTCTATGTTGCAAACATTTAGTGTTCTTCTGAAATGTACATATGATATTAAATTTTAAACATATAGGTTGCTTGCTGTGCGTCTATATGTCATTTACAAAATAGGTCTCCTCTTAGTTATGTTTATTACAGAAAAGTATGAAAAATAAAGGTCTGCCAATGATTGAATGAATGAATAAAATCCCTTATATTTTGTATTATAGCATTGGCTATACATCACTATATATATATTATCTTTCTATTTTAATAATTCCTTGGGCAAGGTCATTCATATTGTTAAGAATGTCAATAAACATGTACTTTAGTACTCTTTGAGAGAAAATTCAGTATCAAACCTTCCAGTTGCATACTACTTTTTTTGTTAGGAACATACCTAAGAAAACAACCATAGAGAGATACAAATTTTAGGCATTATTAATAATAGTGAAATATGGTAAATGGCCCCAAGTGTCCAACAGTTCCAGGCTGATTTATGGCGTGTTTGGCAGGCAGTCAAGGTGGATAGTCTGATCCCTCAGGAGCAGAGCAGGGCACAGGGCAGGGGGAATGTGGAGCAGCTAGATTAGAAACACCACAAAACCTTTCGGCATTTGATCTAAGAAAGCCAGCACAGATTAAATGGAGAATGGAAAGTGTAGGTGAATACGATGGACTTCAAAGGAGATGATTTTGAGAGGTAGGGATGGAGCCAGAGCTGTGAGAGGGAAGAGGGTCCTCTCTGGAGAGAGGTGTGTGGGTGAGGTTAAAAAACACACACACTATTGATACTGAAGAATGTTTTTGGCTACTCATGGAATATGATAGGAGGAGCATGCCAGGATCTAATAAGCTATTTTTCTCTATAAAGGGTGTTATGTGGGGTCCAGTTAATGGGCACTGGTTCTGCTTGCTGAAGAAATTGACTTGCCATGGCTTCTTCAGTCCCCAGTGTGATGGTCCAGTTTTCTGATGTTGTCATGATAATCAATCAGCAGAGATGGAGAGGCTCTGCACTGTGGTGCCAGCTGGGCAAGAGAGATCACTTCACTGAGTACCAGCAGGGCTGGATCCATAGCCATGGGGGCTCTGAGCTCCTGTGGCTGCTGTAACACTGGGTGCTGTAACTGGAAAATTGTGGGTGAGTCAACACCAATGGGAGAGTAAGAAGAAAGAGATAAATCCTTATTTTCCCACTTGCACCCCCGTACTGTCCCAATAAGTGAGACATCTCTGAATGACCCTCTATGATTGAGCACTGGCTGCACTTTCTGCCATGGGTTGGTGTGGTGATCAGTACTCCCTTCCCTACATGATCTCTCTCCTTCCCTGCTTTCTCTTCTCCGTCTATTCTGCTTCCTTGAGATTTCAATCCCTAATACCATGTCAGTATGTCAGCTGATCCTCAGGGAGCCAGAGATATTACAGTTTGTAAAGTTAAGTCTTCAGAACAGAGAACAGCATAAAAATAAAAAGCAAAGCACATAAATCACATGGTGGGCTTATGAGGCACTTGAATATTTAACTGAACCGAAATAAAGGAGAATGAGACAATGGGGAATAGAGCTCCATGTACTAGATTTTTGAGAAGGAAAGTATTCAAAGTATTTAGAGGGAAAATAATTGAAGTAGAAACAATTCTAAGTTAGATGTCAAAATTAATTTTCTGTTACTAAGAGTGCTTTTAAGGAATCAGCGAGCCAGTCAACAAGCACTTGCTGAACTCCTGCAGGCTTGGGAAGCATGTTGGGCAGAATGGACTCTTCTTTGGATATTTCTAAATTGGGGGAGGGACCCTCAAAGAAACACCAGAGAAGGTAATCCTTACAAAAAGAAAACAAGCACAGAGTTTCACAGACGTCTTTCTAGTCTCTCATTCTATGACTGTTCGGTTTGGAAAACACACATACACCCACACACACACACACACACACACACACATACACACACCCCTAAAAACAACAACCAAGAGCTTCTTCAGCCTTTGGACAGAACAAAACAGAAGATGTCTAAAGTCTCCTGTGAATAACAGATCTCATAATCAAGGCAGGAGACTCACTGATTAGAGAAATGAGACTTGGAAAAGAGAAAATAAAGAATCACAGGTGGCAGATGTACAAAGAGAAAAATAGAGTGACCTACATTCAGGACAAATGATCAGAGAAAAGAGAGAAATAAAACATCTGCAAAGACCAAAAATAAAACCAGTTCAAAATAAGCAAATTAAGAGAGGAAATGTCATAAAACAAAATGACAATCATTTACTGCCCACAAAGTACCAGTTCTGAACTATTTTAGGGAAGATATTAAAGTATTCATGTGGCTATAGATCATGGAGTTGTGCTTCTGAAGATTTGGTCTTAGTTACCACCAAAGAACAAAGACCACACATGTAGACAGTCACTCTGGGATGGTGTAGTTTTGTCTCTCCATCATCTCTCTGTTAAGCTGTCTGCTGCATTTTCGTATTACTCCTCCGCCCACTCATACCCACTTGGTCCTGTTAATTACCTTGTGATTTCTCTACTGTTTTCCCCAGTGTGTTGGGCATCACCTCTTCAACAGTATGATCCAATTACATTTGGGCAGAGGTAGATTTTTAAGCTAGTCTTTAGCGTCTGTTTGAACTCTTGGAGGGCTCTCAATGGCCTGTTTCCCTGGGTCTCTCTGGTGAATGATCTGGTCAATGGCTCAGCTTGTCAATCTTAACTAAGAGAGACTACTGTTGTCTTGAGCTCCTTTCACTTCAACTTTCCCACACACTTTATGAAGATTTCTGGAGCTCCCTTTTATTATGGAGTCCTTCTCATCCTGGACAAACTCTGAACCATACTGGGCACTGGGTGAGACAGTAGACTCTGGTCATTTCAGCTTGCCTCTCAGAAGCGTGAAAGCTGGTCCCCAGGTGAGCTGCAGTGAGGGTGGCTAGGGCACCAGGAGTCTCAGTCTGCCGTGCTTTCACTGGAGCCTCCATTTTGTGGTGAGAGGTTGTGTCAGAGGAGGGGGCTCATTACCTCTTGGCTACACTTAGCAAGAATATAACCCTTTTAACTTGGGGTTGAAGTAAATGAGATATGCGGGTGGCCTATCCCTCTTGGTAGGATACACTAAGACTTGATTGATAGCAGAGGAAAAAGGGCCCCATCTTCTTGGCCATGCCCATCTGCAGAAGACCTTCTGCTAAGCCCATCTGGCAATTATGGTGATGAGGAAAGAATAGCTTGTGGTTCAATGCCATAATATTCATACACAGTTTTAGAAACTTTTCTTGAATCAGGGTTTCTTCATTTGCTACTTGCCCTGAGGACAATTTCTAGATACATTTACTTTAGAAAAAAAATATTTATTTGACAGAGAGAGAGAGAGAGATCACAAGCAGACAGACAGGCAAGTAGAGAAGAGAGGGGGAAGCAGGCTCCCCGCTGAGCAGAGAGCCCAATGTGGGGCTCAATCCCAGGACCCGGAGATCATGACCTGAGCTGAAGGCAGAGGCTCAACCCAATGAGCCACCCAGGTGCCCCTAGATACCTTTACTTTCAAAATCCTTTTTCCACCAGCTTTGCTGACTTCACTGGGGAGTGGGTCCTTGGAGATTCTCACAGTCATCCTGGAAGTGGAACTCCATATTGTGTATTTATTACTAACCTCTTTTTTATGTTTTTCATAAATAATTAAAAAAATAAAATTAGAAACATCCTAATAGAGTTTAGTACTCTGCTTTTTTCTTTTAATATTGTATACATGTTCTTTTCCCAAGTCACATTGCATTTCTTTGAAGATCATGATTTTTAATGACTGCCCTGACATTTCCACTCTATGGAGGTACCAAAACTTCCCTGGGGGCCCCCAAACTGTTATTGCCTCTACAGTTTTCTGTGTATTCTGTGTTCTGCCATGCTATGCTTTGTTTGGAGGGTTGTCCTTCCAAAGCACATATCTCATCACATTATTTTTTTCCTCCAAGACCCTTTGCTTGGATGCTGTTTACATGGGCAAGCTATCAGATGTGCTGATTCACTACTCAAGCTGCCAGCCTCCAAGGTGTTTGTCCATGATGCCAGAGGCAGATGCTATCCTGAGCATGGCATTCAAGGCCCCTCACGTCCTACCCCAACCAACTGCTCATCCTCTACTGCCAGTGAATACCTCATTTCTTGCTGATGCATGCACTTGCCCACCCCTGTACTACCTGGCATATTCTTGCCTCAGTGTTGGGATCACCTTTAATTCTATCTCCCTTCTGTCTGAGAATTACTGCTACAGACCTTTCCTTGTGGCTTCAAGACAAAACTCCTTTTCTCCCCCCATACAAGGTCCTTGTGATAAGCATTTTCTAGGGTGATTTGTCCTGTCATAATGATCACTTTAGATGAATGTATTCCTTTTGACAGTGATTTAGGCATCCAGTCATTCTGTCTTATTATCTCCTCCTTCTCTTAGTTACAGACCTCCACAGGGCTCATCACCTCATGAATGTCCTCTTCAAAGAACAGCAAGAGTTCTGACTGGTTTTGGTGTGGATGTGGCAGCTTCCTGTCATAAAGTTCAAAACAGTCTTATTTCATAGACCAAAGAGGAAAAAAAAACTTTAGAGAGACACAGAATTTAAGATAACATTATATTCATTAAACAACTATGGATAGGATTGAAAACCCATTACTTACAGACCAAAATTGGAGTCAGGCTCAAAGCCAGCCTCAAATTTATCTGCTTTCTTCAGGATCACCTCAGAGAATATTTTGAGTGGGCTTTGATTGGTGTTAGTGGGGAGGGCAGGCATATCAAGATGCAGGAGCTAATTCAGTACCCTGTGACTGCACTGTCTAGTTAAACTGAGTTAAAATGTCCCCAGGAAATTTTTCTTCATTAACTTGACCTTAAACCACTTTTTCTAGGTTCTTCTCAGGACATCTTAAAAGCCTGTGTCATTTTCTCCCTACAAAACCTGTCTATGAGGATCCTGAAACAGCTTAGACTTTTTAGATGGAGGCATCTTCTGTTTGCTCTTTGGGCAAAAGATTTTCAATACTAAGAGCCTCACGAACAACCTGATGCCCGACGACTTCAGTAAAGATGCCAAAGCTTAAGGAAGGTTACATGCTTTGAGAATGTCTGGTAATGATGTACCAGTCTGCTTGGACTGCTTTAACAGAATACCTTAGACCAGATGGCGATGAGAACAAGCATTTATTTCTAATCATTCCAGAGCCTGGGAAGTCCAAGATCAAGGTGCTGGCAGATTCAGGTTCTGATGAGGAACTGGCTTTCAGCTGGTCACCTTCTTGCAGTGTCCTCACATGATGGAGAGAGAGCTTTGCTCTTTTCTTATAAGGCCACTAATTCCACTTAGGGAATTGGAGTGGCAATAAGGCCACTCATCTAAACTTAATTACCTCCTGAAGACCAGCCCACTGAAGGACATCACCCTGGAGATTAGGACTCAATATATGAATCTGGGGAGTACACAAACGTTCAGTACATAACAGGTGAGCTTCCACATTTTCCACCGGAGTTGTGCATAATGACACAGCCCTCTTCCCCAGTGTCCATAGGCATGTGTCTTCCTGCACACTGGGGAAAGCCTTGATCACCTCCCTCTAAAAATCTGCATGCTGTCACCTGGAGACAGGTGACAAGCAGCCATCTGAGTCTCTCTTACTTTTTTCTCTTTTTTTTTTTTTGAGATATAACTCACATGCCATACAATTAATCCATTTCAAGTCTACAATTCAGTGAAGAATCCCTTTGCAAGTTTTGTGGGAAGGCTACTCTTAAATGAAACAGAACTGTGATGAAAGAGAATGGTAATCTTTCACACCTAATGGGAGTTGATTAGCAGCTGTGACACCACCAGATCAAACACAGGAACTCTTACTCTGTGAATTAGATGTCCAGGTTATTTGGGGAAATGCTTCATAGGTAACACTGAATGAGTGTTGGCCATTGTTCCTCACTGGCTTGAATACAGGTCTTGCCCATTTCCACCCTTCTATTGTTTGGGTGGTTTCTTGTCTTCGGCTAATTTCCAAGTGGGGTTATTTACAATGGAACAAAGAGGTGGATAATTTTACTCAAGCATTTGGTAGAAGAGAAGTGAGAGAGAGGTTATCAAAGAAAGGGAGGAGCATGGAGAAAGAAGAGTGGAGGCTTGGATGGGTCAGCACTAAGTTGCTAACAGCAAAGCTGCTGTGCATAGTCTGGAGTCTCCATGACAGAATCTAATTGCCCTGTCCATCTTGTCGAGGATTTTGTATGGGGATGGGGGCTAGGTTCCTCCCTGTACTCTGTGTGTTCTTGCTACCTGTTGCCTGGGTCCACAGACAGACAGCTGCGATGATAGTGTATGATTAATTGGTGTGAGCTCATGGAAGGAGCTGCAAATTATTCAAGACTTTGACCCAAGAGTTTGGACTAAGACTATCCAGGTAATGCTGCATTCAGTCACATAATAGAAAAACTGCCTCAGTCTGCCAAGGGCAATCAGGGAGGGCTGTCTCAGAACCCTGTCCATTGACCTTGCAGTGGGCAGAATGGCAAAGGTGTTTGTTCACGGCCACCATGGGGTGATAGGGTACTCTTCAGGCTGGGTCTCCTAATGGAAGGTTTGAGTGTGTCATCTGGACATTCCCTCTTTTCCAGCAGAAACAAGTGTGATAAATGGTCTTGGAAGAGCACTGAAGGTCTTTGTTGGTTTCTTTGTTTTAGACTAACATCTCTAGTTCAATAATAAGGGGATGTCATTATGCATGATATACTATAGGCAGTTTGAGTTATAAAGAAAAACAAACAGATTTTCTTCAATCAGGAGATTTTTTAAAAACCACCTCATCCCAATGACTTTTCTTCCATCTCTCCTGTTGAGGGAACCCAAACTGCACATTCTGTTGTGCAAATCAAAAACGACTGATTTTCATATCTTCTGCCCATTTTTTGATATGATTATCTGTTTTGTGTGTGTTGAGTTTGAGAAGTTCTTTATATCCTGGATATCAACCTTTTGTCTGTACTCTCATTTGCAAATATCTTCTCCCATGAACACTGTTATGCTGTAAATAAACAAATAAAAAAAAAACACGACTGATTTTCCCATTGGTCACTTTCCTTCAAGTATCTGATGTGGAGGGTCTCCACGTGGTCTCACGTGTTTCAGGGAGTTGATCAAACTTGATTACATAGGACACAATTTTAACTGATGCCTTGGAAATGATATCAAGTGTAAGAGGTGTTACATTCCTCAGAAGAATGGGGAGTAATTTGTGAATGAGGAATACACGTCTCATTATCCTTGTCATTATGTATTTTAACAATCCACATGTGAAGAGTTTTGTACTGAGCCTGTGAGGTGAAAAAGGTTAAGTTATTAATAATATTAATAAGTTCTGTGGAGTAACAATGCTATTATAAACACATTTATTGATAAAACTAGCATGTTCAAAGTTGGGAGATTTCTATAGGAAGTCAGGAATATTTAGATCATGTCAAGTGAAAGCAGAAGGAAGGGATATTCACATGTTGTGAAAACTAGATATTTGTAGTGCTGTGGGTAAAGATGTTGTTATACTGGTAGATGCTACAATCATTCCTTATTTCCTACACACACACACCTCTGTGCAATATATGCTGGCCATCATCAAGAACCAGAGTCCTCCCCTCCCCCACCATTTGTGTACCTGGAATGACCTCGTGACTGGCTTTGACCTAAAGAATGTGGACTGAGTACCATTTGTGACTTCTGATCCGAGGCCACAGGAGAGAGTCATTGTACCTTCCTCTCCCTGCTTAAAAGGTGTGTCTTTGTATGAAGAACCTTGGAATTAGCCTCCTAAGGGTGAGACCCATGGACTGACAGGATGTCCCAGCTGAGGTAGCCCAGATGAACCAGCACCTGGTTGAACAGCCACGTAGGTAATCATGGATGAGACAAGCAGAAGAACTTCTCAGGTGAGCCTGGCCCAAACAGAATCATGAGCAAATATGAATGCTGTCTTGGGTCACTCAGTTTTAGGGTACTTCCTTAGGCGGTTATTCAAAATGCCAGTGAGCAGCCTGATGATGAGTAAAAGGACAGAGAATTTATGATCTTGTGTTTTTTTTTTTCCTTCTAAAAGTTCTATTTAACTTGTTTTTGGCTTTTGATCAACCATTGTAAGAAACTGAGTAATTATGAAAGCTCAGAATTACCAACCTACCATGGGCAATTCTTAAGGCATTTTTATGGAAGCCCACACTGCTATCGGGCTCTCATCACTTCCCCGTGTGTAATGGCACCTCCTTTTCCAGTCCGGCTCCCTCCCTTTGCAGACTGAAAATCTTAAGGCTCTGTCATTTGTTGGTCTCTGAATCTCCAGTTCTCAGCAAAGTGCTTCCCACAAGTAGCGTGTTCACTGGGTGATTACTGATTGACTGGGCACATCTCTGTTGTGCTCATGCCAGAGCTGACGGTCTGTGCTGGCAGATAACTCATTCTCTGACTCCAGGATCCAGATAACTGCCTGGTCGGTGGCAGTTAATCAATACTTGCTTGGGGACTGACTGATGCCTTTTATTTCTCTAATCTCTGTTATGGAAAATAGAGGAAAGCTATATATAAAAATAAAGGATTTTACTTTTGTGGGTGCCAAGAAAGTGCTGTGTGAATCTATCACCCTCAATGAGTTCCTAGCTCAGACCTCTGCATGGGAGATGGTAAAATGACTGTAAGTACTTCACGCCTTCATCATCATTTTGGAAACAGGGAAATGGAAAGCACCTTTAAAACCCTCAACTCATGCATACATTTAAAAGGGATACCCGTGTTACAAGTGGGCTCCTTCTTACGAAGGCAAGTGTTTCCTGCTCTGTGTTAAATAGACATGTTGGCCTTAGGACTCATCAGTGTCTTTTGTGTCTTTATCAGAACAGGGGACTTCAGGAACCTGACCACCCTCCCTCCCACTAAGACAGTGGCATGGACCGGAAGAACTGCAGGGGAGATATGAGTTGCCTGAGTTGCCTGAGTTCAGCTCTGAGAGTAAACAGAGGCACAGCCGAGCAGCAGGGGAAAGTCAGCAGGGCTCTCAGATTCTTGACACTGTCTTTGGTGCTCAGCAAAATCCCATCAGGCCTTCTCGGGTTCGCTATTAAGTTTTTTAATGTGACAAAACAGACCTCTGATTTGAAGAAGGGAGGACAGTGAGTTACATGTAATGTAGAGACTGCCCACATGCCCATTAGGTGTCATATATTTTATGACCATTGGCGTTGAGGTAACGGTGTCAACGGTGGATATTTAGGAAGTATCTGGAAGCAGATGTTCTTTCCAGCGGTTTGCATGTTCTGGGGACCCCCTAAGAAGCTAATGTAAGCACATTATGCATCAGCATCAAGCTAGTGGAGGAGGATGTTGGAGAAGCTACCTTGGAAGATGGAAAACCATCCCTTTTATAAGGTCAGTATAACCAGAAGCCTAAAATACATTGTCAGGCTCACTTAAGTTGTGAGATTTAGATGCTTGAAATAGGAAAATTACAAGTTCACTTGATGTCCTAATTTCAGAATGTGCTAAGGGGATAAGCATCATATGCACAGATTTTTGGTGTGTGTGTGGGAGAGTACAGTTTGCTGACCCAGGATACTGGGAGTAAAGCGGAATTCCAAATCTCACAGGAGTTTGCTTTTGGCTGATATTAAGAATAGTTTTGCATGGAGCACTGGGTGTTGTGCAAAAAGAATGAATACTGTTACGCTGAAAAAATAAATAAAATGGAAAAAAAAAAAAAAGAATAGTACTTCCAACCTCTTTTAGGGGGAGTTGTTCCTGCCTTTTGGCTATTATAAATAATGTTTCCATTATCTCCATATGAAAGTTTTTATTTACACACCTGTGTTCAGCCATTTGGGGTATGTGCCTTAGGAATAGAACTGCAGTAATTCTAAATGCAAATTTTTGAGGAACCACCAAACTGTTTTCCACACCGACTGAACATTTTCATGTTCCCACTAGCAATGGGTGATGGTGTTGATTTCTTGGCATCTTTGCCAATAGTTATGTCTTTCCATTGTTTTGTTTATAGCATCGTAGTGGGTGTGAAGTGGTATCTCTTTGTGGTTTTGATTTGTACTTCCCTAATGAATAATGATGTGGAACCTCTTTCCATGTGCTTGTTGCCATCTGTAAGTCTTCTTGGAACAGTATCTGTGCAAGTTCTTGGCTCCTCCTATGATTGTCCTTTTGTCCTTTAGCAGTACATAGCTTGTTTTTCTGTTCTTGTCCTTTACAAGTGGCATTGTGAAGCATGTACTCGTTTGTCGTGGACTTTTTTTTAAGATTTTTAAAAAATTTATTTGACAGAGATCACAAGTAGGCGGAGAGGCAGGCAGAGAGAGAGAGAGAGAGAGAGAGAGAGAGAGAGAGGAAGCAGGCTCCCTGCTAAGCAGCGAGCCTGATAAGGGGCTTTATCCCAGGACCCCAGGATCATGACCTGGGCTGAAGGCAGAGGCTTTTTAACCCACTGAGCCAGGTGCCCCTGTCATGGACTTTTATCACACAATGTTATGTCCGCGGATTCTTCATGCATGCTAACTGCTGCTATGTTGCTCACTTTGCATTCACAATTTATTTTCCTTTATGCTTCTGATGGGATTTCATAGTTTCTGGTTTTTGCCTATTCCAAAACAAGCTGCAATAAAAATTCTAACGTGTCTCATGGTGAGCATTTCTATTTGTGTCTGTTGGTGCTGTTGCCTATCGAAGGATTCACAGATAACAGTTTATACCACGAGCAATTGGTCTAAGTGATGTGGAGCCTTGGACACAGCTGGGATCCATGGGCTATCATTTCTAACATAGAATCTCCTTAAATTGGAGATTCTTGACCCTCCTTAGCGACCAACCACCTCTTGTTACATCAGAAAGTACGTTGACATGCAGCTGTCTGCCCCTCCAGAGGAAAGGGATTTCTAAGGACAGAAAGCATGTCTTGCCTTCATTGGTTTTTCTGTCCCAGATGGGATTTTGCCTTCTCTGGAGTTAATAGATTCAGTGGAGACTTAATGGACCAGATGGTTATGGAATACCAATAAAATGAAAGCTCTCCCTTGATAAATATTGTAAGATTTTTAAGACATGGTGTTTTCTTTCCTTTTGCTTGTCCCTAGAACTGTTTGCACTGCACTTTCTTAGAATACTTCATGGAGTGCTCTTACCAGTAACAGATTAGGACCTTCTACTCCAGCTGCACACGGAGGTCCAGAGCAAAGCTGCTCTGTACTGGCCCTTCAGTGAGTGTCTTTCTGCCTGTGCCAGACATGTATTTCTAGAGTTATATTTAAAGATGCTTTAGATTATTTTATGAGTTATTTCATCAACTCTAATGTAGATAAAGCTTTAGAGATAATTGACTGACTTGCCTTCATTTCCTTCGGTGTAACTAAGAATGTCAGTATTGTTCACTTTGCTTATTAGAGTAGAAGATAAAAAACACTTCTGGATTTAAAGTTTGAAGGGACAGGGTGTATGACGTCTTTATGATGATCTTTTATCTTGTTTGCCACTAATTAAGAGACCGAATGAAATTTCTTCAGAAGAAAAAAACAATTCCAAATAACAATGTACTTTGGCTAGGAAAACTTTCCTTAAAATTCTTACCTGGCTTTATGAGTTTGTTATTTTGGGAAGTTCTATTCCTGTGACATTAAAAATCTTTCTCTACCAATTATGGCCATATGATACAGATGTGATATTTATTTAGTCCATTTATAAGCCCTTTTCTGTCCTGGCTTAGTTGTGCTGTGTTCTAGATCATTGAGTAGATCAATGCCTGTGCTGCCTGCTCATAGAGAGAGCCTGGCATAGTGAAAGATTGGGGGTCGACAGGATCGACCTGGTTCTCTTCTTTATCATTGGAGTGTCCACAGAAAACTCCCTTAATCTCCCCAAGCCTTAGCCTCTGCATATTTAAAATAGAAATAATATTATTTGCCTTGGAAGTTTGGTATGAGTTAAATCCCATTAAGAGAAAAAGTACAAAGAGATTGCTACACAGTAATCAAGAAAGAATTGCCTTTCCTTGCAAAAGTGGGCCATGTACACAGGGAGAAAATAAGGTGCCTGATAAGAAGAAACACTAGGGACGCCTGGCTGGTTCAATCAAAAAAGCATGCAACTCTTGACCCTGGAGTGTGGGTTTGAGCCCATGTTGGGTGTAGAGATCATTAAAACAATAAAGGGAACTTAAATAATAATAATAATAATAACAACAACAACAACAATAATAACAATAATAATAAACTTAAAAAATACTTTCAGGTTTGAAGGGAATCCTGGCTTTCATCAGGATTCATGTGAACATGGCTGGGTGATCAGTGTCTTCATGCAGGAAGGCTTAATCTGTGCCCAACCTGCAGCGCTGTGGACATAGGGAGTTGGCTCCCCTCATTTCTGTTTCTGGAACATGTGCACATGGGGGCAGACACCTTGAGCAGGGGAGAGAAAGTGGGAAGAGAGCAGAAGGGAACCTAGAAGGATAAATGTCTTTCAAATGTTTCTATAAAAATAGAAGGCACTTTACTTTTTTATTTTAGCATTTTATTTACTTACTTGTCAGAGGGAGAGAGATAGTGAGAGAGAAAGAGGGTGAGCACAGGCAGACAGAGTGGCAGGCAGAGGCAGAGGGAGAAGCAGCTCCCTGCTGAGCAAGGAGCCTAGATGTGGAACTCCATTCCAGGACACTGGGATCATGACCTGTGCCAAAGGCAGCTGCTTAGCCAACTGAGCCACCCAGGCATCCAAGAAGGCACTTTACTTTGTAAGGTGCCCCTGGTGACTGGGTTCTCTCATCTTCGGGGGATAAAGGCAGACACCAGGAATAGTAGTTTTTCAGGAGACAGAGCCTCCTGTTTTTGTTTTTGTTTTTCCCTTTTATCTCACTTGTGCATAGAGTCTGTGTCCCTCAGAGGTATATAGAGTAAAAAGACTGCCTTAAAATCAACCAGGCCAGAGTTGCTCCAAGTTATGGAGTATGAGAAGTGCTTGGCAATGTGGCAGCTATAGGCAGATCTTCTCCTGGGAGCCTGGAGACCTACCATTGTCCTGTAGCACTCAGTGCAGCTCCCCAGGCTTTGTCTTGGGAACAAGGGTCAGGGGGAATCTGCTCTCAGGTGAACTACAGGCAGAGTCTTCAGGCCTCACCAGGTTGCCTTTATTTGTACTAACAAGGAGATCCTCGGAATAATTTCCAAAGCCCCAAACAAGGGAAAGCAGGCTCATTTTGTTAGAGTCAGGGATGATCATTCTGGATCGGATTTTAACATTATAATGAGGCTGAGGGAACTGGTGGTCATTTCTGGCACTTTCTGATTCATCTGGGTGAGGAGTCTTCCTCAAATGCGTTTCTATTCTAACAGCAACATTGATATCTAGGCATAACTTTCTACTAGAAAATTCCTAGTTCAGGGGTTCAGGCCGGTGACGGAACCGGGGTTCTTGGTCTATTGATTTGGTCTTTTCATCATATCTTTTCATTGATCCTTATTCCATGGTTTTACAAATAGAATGCACCCAGAACAACAGGTTTGAAGAAGAATATGCATTATCAAAAGCTGATTCCAAGCTGTCATCCTGCTGCATTTCAGGAAGGCATTTTAGACTTTTCAATGTGCTGGTACCTGCTGCCTTGTTCTTCAGTGAGGGGTTGGGGCCATGATTTCTGTTGATTCCTGGGTCCATTGCACATTGTGAGCCACTACTCTCTGTATGAGCTAGAGAACTGGCAGAAGTTACACGAAGCAGTAAGATGCTGGACAAACTCATTCAATGGGCACCATGTTTCTACCTAGAAACTCCTATGCCAAGCGAGAACCACCTCATAGCTTCATTCTGTTTGTTTGTTTGTTTTTCCTGAGCATGTCTCTGTGCTCCCTTCTTTCCAACTTTATAAGTAATTCTACCCCAAAATTGGGAAGACATTTCAGTTATGGTTCCGGCCACACATTGGTTGATTTAGACATTGCTTCAAGGCCTGTGTCCTGACTGCTTTATTATAATGGATTTGGGGATCATTCCCTGAGGAGTGGCTCTTGGTTATTTGACAACTGGAAAAGATGATGTGTACAATTCTTACTTCCTCTGGATAGATTTTCATGTGGATTATGTGATCCCAGAGTCTTGGTACCCTGGAAGTCATTCCCTCCAAACTCTCCAGTGGCAGAAGCATAATTTACTTCTCTCTCTTCCAGGTAAAATATTTTTCTGAATAGTGGAGAGTTAAGTACTATTGCTGATCCACTAGCCTGGTATAGTAAATCATATAAAGGTGATCATATTATTATAGTTGCTGTTTTGTTTTGTTTTTTTGCATTCAACTATTATTGATTTATTACCTACATACATCAGGCACAATTCTTGACACCAGGCATATGGTAGTGAACAAAATGGCCCAAGTTACCTGACCTCATAGAGCTTTATAATAGGCAGTATCATAATATTCTGTAGAAGAATAAACACAACTCAGAGAGTTTCTGTGGCTTATATCATTACCATTAGGTGGTCATCAGTGTTTGGATTTAAACCCAAGACTTATCTTAAAGCTAAGATTCCATTTATTTGTTTTGAAATGTGTAAACAATCCAAATTATGGGCAGAAACAATCACAATCCATGGGAGAAGATTAGTATAAATATCATATAAGTTAAAAAAGAAAGGAAGAACAAAATATTACTCAAATGTTAGATTTGTCCCTGATTTTGGTCTTAACTAAAGCAAATGAAAACTTTGGCACTGATTGTCCTTTCTTTAACTATGGTGTGAATACTGGAAAACAGAAGGAAACCTATTTTAGAGGATCTGCCAAATAATGGAAGTGATGGGGACCAGCAAGCTCATGTCAGCCTGGGGGTGTCATCCATATTTTCGAGAATTTCACTCACCAGTCAGTAATGAGCTTCTAAACCTCACAGGAAGCGGATGTCATAGAAAGACCCTGCAGAGGAATTCAAAATACCATCATATTGGCCTAATATGATAGAATTTTCTGAGGGCCATAAAATAAAATTAATAGGAGAAAAATTATCCCCCCACCCCAGGCATTTGGTAGAAACCAGAAAATATTTCTTTGGACACAACAGTTGAAATAGGTCACTAGTTGCTTAACAGGGACACGATGTTGTAAATACCCATGCTCCTTGTCCTTCATAGCCCCCAGCTTTTCTGGGGACTATGAGGTGGACAAGGATTAATTGATAATTAGCCCAGGATTTTTCCTGTCTTGGTAATGAATGTCCTGGCTCCTTGTGAGGCTGTTTGATACGATATCCTGTTCCCACATCTGAGGACCTGGAATAGTACAGGAAAGCTTGCTGACAAGCCAAAAAAAGTTGCAATAAACATAAGCTTATAATATGAAAAGGGATACTTTTTTAAATGATTTCTGCTTTGGTCAGTACAATGCTTTAGTCCTCAAGCAGAGGGGATTCCAGTTTTCAAGGTGAAAACAGAAAAACAAAGGGATAATGAGAAGATCGTATACTTTCCTTTGGCAGCTGGAAAAAAATCAACTCTACTTCCACAATGCTTTAAAAACATTCCTGTTTTGAAAATAAGGCCTAAAGCCATGTTAAAGTTTCATAGTGGCAATCTGAAAAATCTACTAAAGAAGGCAAAAGTGTGATTTTTAAAATATTTTTCCATCATAAAAATCTCATTTCTGCTTGACAGTAAATATTCTCATCAATTCCAGATTTCTCAATTCATTGAGGAAAGTTCGCAAGTTCTTTGTGTAACTGTTGTGTGAGGGTCTTATGGACATGCGGAGCTGTTGAGAAGTGGAAAGGAATCACTAATCCTTGCCATTGGTACCATAATACCATGTCTTAACATTGTGATACCATTTCTCCACATTGACCCATGGCACAAAGTTGTCCAGATCACCTTGGGCTGGTCAGTGTGGGCATTCTCTCAGGTCCCTCTAATTCTTCCGGAATTGGCATATACTTCAGAATACTGTTTGTCTTATAAATCACTGTTCTGTAATGCCAAGAGCATTGTCATTTTGGCCTGTCTGCCTTCCACCTTCCCCTAATGTCAGTTCAGTGTCCCTCCCTCCCTCCCTTCCTTCCTTCCTGATTTTATTTATTGATTTGAGAGAGAAAGAGAGAGCACAAGCATGAGTAGGAGGAAGAGCAGAGGCAGAGGGAGAGTGAGAGTGAGAATCTCAAGCAGACACCAGGCTGAGTGAGGAGCTTGATGCGGGGCTTGATCCCAGGACCCTGAGATTATGACCCCAAATGAAACCAAGTGCAAAATCCAGACACCCCTCTTATATTTCATTTGAGGAATGGGCATGAATGGACAAGGGAATAGGCATTCACTTGGAGCTCATTACTCTTCCAACATCCTCAAGGCAGAATGCCTTGGGTCATTTTGTTGACCCATGGGAACCTCCATAAAATGTTCCCAGAAGCTGACTCACAGGGGAGAGGATAACTGAGGTGATCCTGGGGGAAACACCTGGGCATCTGAGGTGTTCAGTGCATGGCCGCTACCTCTTTCCTTCTCATACAGTTATCTGTCAGGGGACCAGGAGCCAAATCTCAGGTGGAATCTTGGGGTTAGGATGATCCTGATGTCTTCTCCATCCATAAACTGTATCTCATGGTCTTTCTTCAGCAAATATTCATGAAAACCTTCAAGTTATTAGAAAAAAAGTTTGCTAGGAAAATGCAGGATCATTAATGTGACAACAGTGTTACCTCGGCTTCATTCTGCCCATACCCTACAAATCTTTTCTTCTCCTCTTGTCCTCTCCAGTGCATGGTTTGCCCCAGGTGGTGAGTGACAACTCCATGATGTCCTGAATTAAATGATATCCCAGTGAAACTAGAGGCGATTTCACTGGTACAGAGTACTTCCAGGGAATGAAACAGTGGATGAATGTTCTTTGTGGAAATATTTTTGCTTAAACGAATGTATTGGAGGAAAATCTTTGTCACCTGGAATAAATGATAATTTGGTTGTCTGTGCTAATGCCACAGTCCTCCATACATATGGTTCAGGCTTTGGAAGGGTTCAACAAATAAATGACTGAATGAAGTGTGGAAGTGGTAAAATTGATCAAAATTCATTCTTACTCTAGATGTGATTCATCTGGCTTTAGGGCTGTGGGGCAGTAGGGGAGCTGCCCACAGATCCCTGGGAAGGGCTGCCAGGAAGGCTGGTGGTGCACATTCTAGATGGAGAAGAAGCCATCTTCCCTCTTTCACATTTTAGAGAATGACTGTATGGAAAACTGCATGGAAACTGCTTCCAATTTGTGTATTTTATTTAATGGATTGATGAGATGTTGACATTTCATTTGTAAGATGATGACAGTCATCCTAGAATAAATTCTTTTGCTTAAAGACTTTTCCCATGTCGTTAAGGCTTTGGCTGAGTGTGAAGCAGAGGAGTGAGCATGGGATAGCTCATCTGCTTCATGGAACTGCCTCTGGACCTGCCAGGTTAGGAAGACAAGTACCTAAGAGATAGGACATGTTTTGTGATAAATTCCACACAAGTGCCGGGCAAAGCCTCCTTCTTTCTTAGTCTGCACACAGTGTTTGCTCTAAGCATCCCATCTGTGGGTGATGAGCAGACTTACTGCCCTTTAAAATAATATGTCAGGTGCATTCCCCCTCACACTTTCCAGATGGGGACACTGATTGAAAGAGGTAGTTTCTGTCTCCATTCCTAACACCCCTACCCTAACTACATACACACAGTGCAGGGATGATGTTTTTGGATTGTGTTAAAGTGTCGGAAAGTGAGGGTGGGGAGAAAAGGGAACACTTGTGCACTGTTGGTGAGAGTGTAAAGCCATTGTGGAAAACAGTATGGAGGTTCCTTGGATCTTCAGAAATAGAATTACCATATGGTCCAGCTAAGGACTGAAGGAAACAAAAATCTGGGAAACTGAAGCAGAATAATTTGGCAGTGATCAGAAAATGCTCGTGTTTCTCGATACTCACATGGTTAATGTTCTGAGCTTTTTCTTTGCATCCCAAATGCTTGTTGTCATAAGTCATTTTATTCAATCCTTAAAAAAAAAAAAAAAACCGTGTTCATCAACACTTCTATCTGAGCACTGACTACCAATTTTATGCTGTCAGAAGGAAAGGTCTCTGAATAGTGTTACAGCCCCTCTGACATTGGGGAGATACGTTTCTGCCTAGATGAGAGCATATTGAAATGCAAGTCCCATGATCCCCATAAAGCAGATGACTCTCCCTATGTACAGTCCTCAGTGGAGACCACCAGATAGCCAACAAAGGGCTTGGGGATTATTTCTGCTTTTTTTTTCCGTCAGTAGGTAGAATGTTTATAGAATACATACACAAAAAAATTAACTGAGAATATGAATCATCTCTAGAAATTGTTGGGCAGTCACCAAGTTCCATGTTCATCCTAAATTGTCAATAAAACTGACTTGCATTTGGATTGCTAAGAATACGAAAAGATCACATAAAGCAGAGGGTACCCGTGACTTGGGTGAATAGGACATGGTGAATATGTGACACATGTGAAAGCAGTGGCACTGAGCATCAACTAAGGAGGCAGTTGTGGGATGGTGGCACTCACTTGGTCCAGGTGTGTTGGAGGAGGATAGAGGGGACAGGGCAAGACAGGTGGGAACCTCTTCCACCTCTGCATTGCTAGGACTTGTTGCTCACTTCTACCTTTCCCCCCAACACACATCTGCTGCTTCTGCTCTACTTGAATTCAATCTCCAAAATGAAATGGCCCCAAAGTTGAGCTTTTCACCTGTGTTCAAGTATGAATTAAGAGCAGGTTATTATTTCAACTCAAGCTATAACCAATATCTTGTCAATTTACATGTTAAAGAGTGGTTACAGGAGTGTACCATCTATTTAAGATTCCAAAGAGGGAGGAATTTTGCTTTTAAAAATTATTCTAGGGGCGCCCGCGTGGCTCAGCTGGTTGAGCATCAGCCTTTGGCCCAGGTCATGATCCTTCGGTTCTTGGATCAAGCCCCACATCAGGCTCTATGCTCAGCGGGGAGCCTGCTCCTCTGTCTCCCTCTGCCTGCTGTTCTGCCTGCTTTTGCTCCCTCTTAATCTCTCTGTAAAATAAAAAAAAATAATATCTATAAAAATTTATTCTAGGGGCGACTGGCTGGCTCAGAGGTTAAGGCCTCTGCCTTCAGCTCAGGTCATGATCCCAGGGTCCTGAGATTGAGCCCCACATTGGGCTCTCTGCTCAGCAGGGAGCCTGCTTTCTCCTCTCTCTCTGCCTGCCTCTCTGCCTACTTCTGATCTCTCTGTCAAATAAATAAATAAATAAAATATTTAAAAACAATAATAATTAATAAAATTATTCTAAAACATTGCAGTATTTGAAAAAAAAGAATATATATGTTTGTTTCTTTTACCAATTTATTAGTCATACTACACGGGTAGAATTTTAGAATTTTCAAATGAAAAATAAGATTACTGGTGTCTTTTCACTGTTCAGGGGACTTCTTTGAGTGCTGTGGATTGATGCAAAATGACATAAGACAGTGCACTTGTGTGCAGGCCCAAGGACGTCTGCCTTAATAGTTTTCTTATGTAATTGGCTGCTCCCATATTGGGGGTGTAGATATTTACAATTGTTAGATCATCTTGGTGGATAGTCCCTTTAAGAATTATGTAGTGTCCTCCTACATCTCTGACTACACTCTTCAGTTCAGAATCTAATTTATCTGATATGAGAATTGCTACCCCGGCCTTCTTTTGATGCCCACTGGCATGAAAGATGCTTCTCCATCCTTTCACTTTCAGTCTGGGTGTATCATTAGGTTCAAAATGGGTTTCTTGTAGACAACATATGGATGGATCCTGTCGTTTTATCTAATCTGCAACCCTGTGTCATTTTATGGGTGCATTTAGGCCATGCATATTGAGTGTGATTATCGATAGATACGTTTTTATTGACATCGTGTAACCTTTGAGGTCTTTCTTTCTGTAGATTGTCTCTATATTTCTGTTCAATGATATTTTGGGGATTTTTTCTCTTTTATAGAACCCCCCTTAATATTTTCTGCAGTGTCGGCTTGGTGGTTGCATAGTCTTTTAAGCCTTTTCAGTCTTGGAAACTCTTCATCTCTCCATCCATTTTGAATGTCAGTTTTGCAGGATAAAGTATTCTTGGCTGCATCTTCTTCTCATTTAGTACCCTGAATATATCTTGCCAACCCTTTCTGGCTTTCCAGGTCTAAGGAGGAGGCACCGTTTCAACCTGTACCCTAAAGTGAGCTGATTACCTACCAAAGAACCTCGATCACCCATGAAATAGCCTGAGATCAGAATTACACACGTCTGGATCTCTACGGAGGCAGAAGACACCAGTGGGCAGGTAAAGTGGAGTGGGAATGTTGGACTGATATTGGAAGATAAATGAAAGGGGGAGGGAGCCACCAGAGGTGACAGACTAGAAAGTAATACCCCAATAGGAGAGTGCCCTGCGACTGGGGACCAGCATTAACTTGGAGTCTGGTTGAAAGCACTCCAAAAGAGCAAAAGATTGCAGGGGGAAATTGTGGGAATTGGATCGGTTAGGGACAGGGACTTAAGTCCGTGGACCCAGGACAGCCTCCCCTGGCGCTGAGCCAGAAAGAGTGCAGCAGAGAAACAAGGTCTTGGTCCCTGAGCTGCCACTGCGCCCAAGAAAGCATGGGGTCTGGCTCCTGTGTGGGGCTGGGAGCCTCGCCAGATGGCAGAACGCCAGGCTGCACTATCAGAGCCTGAGACACCCATGTCCCACACCCTTCCCTGAGAGAGGTGCGCACCAGCCCAGCACTCTTAGAACCACGGGGTGCTATCATAGCCCGAGACGTGTGTACCCCACACCCTCCCCTGGGAGAGTTGCGTGCCCAGGCCAGCAGAAAAATATCAGTGTGTGATCGCTGCTTGGAATCTCTCTGGTGGTCTGGAGCTGCCCAGACATTCTGCCACCATCATGGTTTTGGGTACAAGGAGGAGATCCTGCATCCCCAGGAACTGCAACTCAGAACATACTCTGCCAGCAGCTCTGCAGCACCCACAGGGGAGCAATCTGAGGCTTCTCTCTGAGAGGGAGGTCGAGGTGAGGTTTTCTTTCACTAAACCTGCAAAAACCATCAAAAGCTGTCAAGGTGAGAGAGAGAAAAATAATGAACAAACAAAGATAAAAACCTCCAGAGAACAAAAGTCTGAAAAAAAGGTTTCCTCAGAGGCCACCCCCTTGAGGGGGGCGAGAGGACTTAATTCAGGGGACATCATCGACTGAAAACCAACATGGCAGGGCCCTCCCCCCAGAAAACCAACCAGGAAAGAAAGAAAAAAAAAAAGACGACAAGAGAACAACCACCACTACTTCACAAATACAGCTTTTATTTTTAACTCGTTCCCACTATCCTGGTTTATATATATATATATAGTTAATTTTTTTCCATTTTATTTATTTTTTCGGTGTAACAGTATTCATTGTTTTTGCACAATACCCAGTGCTCCATGCAAAACGTGCCCTCCCCATTACCCACCACCTGTCCCCCAACCTCCCACCCCTGACCCTTCAAAACCCTCAGGTTGTTTTTCAGAGTCCATAGTCTCTTATGATTCGCCTCCCCTTCCAAATTTTTTTAATAAACATATAATGTATTTTTATCCCCAGGGGTAAAGGTCTGTGAATCACCAGGTTTACACATTTCACAGCACTCACGATAGCACATACCCGCCCCAATGTCCATAGCCCCCTCCCCCTCTCCAAATCCCACATCCCCCCAGCAACCCCCAGTTTGTTTTGTGAGATTAAGAGTCATTTATGGTTTGTCTCCCTCCAAATCCCATCTTGTTTCATTGATTCTTCTCCTATCCCCCTAACCCCCCATGTTGCTTCTCCATGTCCTCATATCAGGGAGATCATATGATAGTTGTCTTTCTCCGATTGACTTATTTCACTAAGCATGATACCCTCTAGTTCCATCCACGTCGTCGCAAATGGCATGATTTCATTTCTTTTGATGGCTGCATAGTATTCCATTGTGTATATATACCACATCTTCTTTATCCATTCATCTGTTGATGGACATCTAGGTTCTTTCCATAGTTTGGCTATTGTAGACATTGCTGCTATAAACATTCGGGTACACGTGCCCCTTCGGATCACTATGTTTGTATCTTTAGGGTAAATACCCAGTAGTGCAATTGCTGGGTCATAGGGTAATTCTATTTTCAACATTTTGAGGAACCTCCATGCTGTTTTCCAGAGTGCTTGCACCAGCTTGCATCCCACCAAGAGTGGAGGAGTGTTCCCCTTTCTCCGCATCCTCGCCAGCATCTGTCATTTCCTGACTTGTTCATTTTAGCCATTCTGACTGGTGTGAGGTGATATCTCATTGTGGTTTTGATTTGTATTTCCCTGATGCCGAGTGACGTGGAGCACTTTTTCATGTGTCTGTTGGCCATCTGGATGTCTTCTTTGCAGAAATGTCTGTTCATGTCCTCTGCCCATTTCTTGATTGGATTGTTTGTTCTTTGGGTGTTGAGTTTGCTAAGTTCCTTAGAGATTTTGGATACTAGCCCTTTATCTGATGTGTCATTTGCAAATATCTTCTCCCATTCTGTCAGTTGTCTTTTGGTTTTGTTCACTGTTTCCTTTGCTGTGCAAAAGCTTTTGATCTTGATGAAATCCCAATAGTTCATTTTTGCCCTTGCTTCCCTTGCCTTTGCCGTTGTTCCTAGGAAGATGTTGCTATGGCTGAGGTCGAAGAGGTTGCTGCCTGCATTCTCCTCAGGGATTTTGATGGATTCCTTTCGCACATTGAGGTCCTTGATCCATTTGGAGTCTATTTTCGTGTGTGGTGTAAGGAAGTGGTCCAATTTCATTTTTCTGCATGTGGCTGTCCAATTTTCCCAGCACCATTTATTGAAGAGGCTGTCTTTTTTCCATTGGATATTCTTTCCTGCTTTGTCGAAGATGAGTTGACCATAGAGTTGAGGGTCGATTTCTGGGCTCTCTATTCTGTTCCACTGATCTATGTGTCTGTTTTTGTGCCAGTACCATGCTGTCTTGATGATGACAGCTTTGTAATAGAGCTTGAAGTCCGGAATTGTGATGCCACCAACTTTGGCTTTCTTTTTCAATATTCCTTTGGCTATTCGGGGTCTTTTCTGGTTCCATATAAATTTTAGGATTATTTGTTCCATTTCTTTGAAAAAAAATGGATGGTATTTTGATAAGGATTGCATTAAATGTGTAGATTGCTTTAGGTAGCATAGACATTTTCACAATATTTATTCTTCCAATCCAGGAGCATGGAACATTTTTCCATTTCTTTGTGTCTTCCTCAATTTCTTTCATGAGTACTTTATAATTTTCTGTGTATAGATTCTTAGTCTCTTTGGTTAGGTTTATTCCTAGGTATCTTATAGTTTTGGGTACAATTGTTAAATGGGATTGACTCCTTAATTTCTCTTTCTTCAGTCTTGTTGTTGGTGTAGAGAAATGCAACTGATTTCTGTGCATTGATTTTATATCCTGACCCTTTACTGAATTCCTGGACAAGTTCTAGCAGTTTTGGAGTGGAGTCTTTTGGGTTTTCCACATATAGTATCATATCATCTGCGAAGAGTGATAGTTTGACTTCTTCTTTACCAATTTGGATGCCTTTAATTTCTTTTTGTTGTCTGATTGCTGAGGCTAGGACTTCTAGTACTATGTTAAATAGCAGTGGTGATAATGGACATCCCTGCCGTGTTCCTGACCTTAACGGAAAAGCTTTCAGTTTTTCTCCATTGAGAATGATATTTGCGGTGGGTTTTTCATAGATCGCTTTGATAATATTGAGGTATGTGCCCTCTATCCCTACACTTTGAAGAGTTTTGATCAGGAAGGGATGCTGTACTTTGTCAAATGCTTTTTCAGCATCTATTGAGAGTATCATATGGTTCTTCTTCTTACTTTTATTAATGTGTTCTATCACATTGATTGATTTGCGGATGTTGAACCAACCCTGCAGCCCTGGAATAAATCCCACTTGATCGTGGTGAATAATCCTTTTAATGTACTGTTGAATCCTATTGGCTAGTATTTTGGCGAGAATTTTTGAGTCTGTGTTCATCAAGGATATTGGTCTGTAGTTCTCTTTTTTGGTGGGATCCTTGTCTGGTTTTGGGATCAAGGTGATGCTGGTCTCATAAAATGAGTTTGGAAGTTTTCCTTCCATTTCTATTTTTTGGAACAGTTTCAGGAGAATAGGAATGAGTTCTTCTTTAAGTGTTTGGTAGAATTCCCCTGGGAAGCCGTCTGGCCCTGGGCTTTTGTTTCTTTGGAGATTTTTGATGACTGTTTCAATCTCCTTACTGGTTATGGGCCTGTTCAGGTTTTCTATTTCTTCCTGGTTCAGTTGTGGTAGTTGATATGTCTCTAGGAATGCACCCATTTCTTCCAGATTGTCCAATTTCTTGGCGTAGAGTTGCTCATAGTATGTTCTTATAATTGTCTGTATTTCTTTGGTGTTAGTTGTGATCTCTCCTCTTGCATTCATGATTTTATTGAATTGGGTCCTTTCTCTTTTCTTTTTGATGAGTCTGGCCAGGGGTTTATCAATCTTATTGATTCTTTCAAAGAACCAGCTCCTAGTTTCATTGATCTTTTCTCTTGTTTTTTTTTTTTTTTTTTTTTTTTTTTTTTTTTTGGTTTCTATTTCATTCATTTCTGCTCTGATCTTTATGATTTCTCTTCTCCTGCTGGGTTTAGGGTTTCTTTCTTGTTCTTTCTCCAGCTCCTTTACGTGTAGGGTTAGGTTGTGTACTTGAGACCTTTCTTGTTTCTTGAGAAAGGCTTGTACTGCTATATATTTTCCTCTCAGGACTGCCTTTGCTGTGTCCCAGAGATTTTGAACTGTTGTGTTTTCATTATAATTTGTTTCCATGAATTTTTTCAGTTCTTCTTTAATTTCCTGGTTAACCCATTCATTCTTTAGAAGGATGCTGTTTAGTCTCCATGTATTTGGGTTCCTTCCAGCTTTCCTCTTGTGATTGACTTCTAGCTTCAGAGCACTGTGGTCTGAAAATATGCAGGGAATGATCCCAATCTTTTGATACTGGTTGAGACCTGATTTGTGACCCAGGATGTGATCTATTCTGGAGAAGGTTCCATGTGCACTAGAGAAGAATGTGTATTCTGTTGCTTTGGGATGAAATGTTCTGAATATATCTGTGATGTCCATCTGGTCGAGTGTGTCCTTTAAGGCCTTTATTTCCTTGTTGATCTTTTGCTTGGATGATCTGTCCATTTCAGTGAGGGGAGTGTTCAAGTCCCCTACTATTATTGTATTATTATTGATGTGTTTCTTTGATGTTGTTATTAATTGGTTGATATAGTTGGCTGCTCCCACGTTAGGGGCATAGATATTTAAAATTGTTAGATCTTCTTGTTGGACAGACCCTTTGAGTAGGATATAGTGTCCTTCCTCATCTCTTATTATAGTCTTTGGCTTGAAATCTAATTGATCTGATATAAGGATTGCCACCCCAGCTTTCTTCTGATGCCCATTAGCATGGTAAATTGTTTTCCACCCCCTCACTTTCAATCTGGAGGTGTCTTCGCGTCTAAAATGAGTTTCTTGTAGGCAACATACTGATGGGTTTTGTTTTTTTATCCATTCTGATACCCTGTGTCTTTTGATTGGGGCATTTAGCCCATTAACATTCAGGGTAACTATTGAGAGATTTGAATTTAGTGCCATTATTAGCCTGTAAGGTGACTGTTCCTGTATATTGTCTCTGTACCTTTCTGATCTACTACTTTTAGGCTCTCTCTTGGCTTAGAGGACCCCTTTCAATATTTCCTGTAGAGCTGGGTTGGTGTTGGCAAATTCTTTCAGTTTTGTTTGTCCTGGAAGCTTTTGATCTCTCCTTCTATTTTCAATGATAGCCTAGCTGGATAGAGTATTCTTGGCTGCATGTTTTTCTCGTTGAGTGCTCTGAATATATCATGCCAGCTCTTCCTGGCCTGCCAGGTCTCTGTGGATAAGTCTGCCGCCAATCTAATATTTTTACCATTGTATGTTACAGACTTCTTTTCTCAGGCTGCTTTCAGGATTTTCTCTTTGTCACTAAGACTTGTAAATTTTACTATTAGGTGACGGGGTATGGACCTATTCTTGTTGACTTTGAGGGGGGTTCTCTGCATCTCCTGGATTTTGATGCTTGTTCCCTTTTCCATATTAGGGAAATTCTCTCCAATGATTTTCTCCAATAGACATTCTGCTCCCCTCTCTGTTTCTTCTTCTTCTGGAATCCCAATTATTCTAATGTTGTTTCATCTTATGGTGTCACTTATCTCTCGAATTCTCCCCTCATGGTCCAGTAGCTGTTTGTCCCTCTTTTGCTCGGCTTCCTTATTCTCTGTCATTTGGTCTTCTATATCACTAATTCTTTCTTCTACCTCATTTATCCTAGCAGTGAGAGCCTCCATTTTTGATTGCACCTCATTAATAGCTTTTTTGATTTCAACTTGGTTAGACTTTAGTTCTTTAATTTCTCCAGAAAGGGCTTTAATATCTCCAGAGAGGGTTTCTCTAATATCTTCCATGCCTTTTTCGAGCCCGGCTAGAATGTTCAGAATCGTCATTCTGAACTCTTTTTCTGACATATTACCAATGTCTGTGTTGATTAGGTCCCTAGCCTTCGGTACTGTCTCTTGTTCTTTTGTTTGTGGTGATTTTTTCCGCCTTGTCATTTTGTCCAGATAAGAGGATATGAAGGAGCAAATAAACTACTAAAAGGGTGGCAAAGACCCCAGAAAAATGCGCTGTATCCAAATGAGAAGAGACCCCAAATTGTGGGTGGGAGAAAGGGGATAAAAACAAGTTCTGAAAAAAAAAAGAAAAAAAAATATTTTAAAAATAAAACAAATAAAAAAATATAAAAATGAACGAAAAAATATATATATTTAGATGAACTATTCAAAAAACGTTAAAAAAGAAAAGGGTAAAAGTTTTAAAAAATTTAGGAGAAGAAGAAAAAAGAAAAAAATTGAAAAAAGAAAAAAAAAATTGAAGCAAGAAAAAAAAAATTGAAGTAGTCGCAAGACTAAAGAATCATGGGGAGAAAGCCATGAGTTCCGTGCTTTGCTTTCTCCTCCTCTGGAATTGCTCTGCTGTCCTAGGAATTGAACCTGCTTTCTCCTTGATAGATGAACTTCGTCCTGGCTGGATATTTTGTTGATCTTCTGGGGGAGGGGCCTATTGTAGTGACTCTCAAGTGTCTTTGCCCGAGGCGGGATTGCACCACCCTTACCGGCGGCCGGACTAAGTAATAGTCTCGGGTTCGCTTTTGGGAACTTCTGTTCCCTGAACGCTTTCCGTAGAGTTCTGGAGGACGGGAATGAAAATGGCCACCTCCCAGTCTCTGGCCTGGAGGAGCTGAGAGCCTGGGGCCCCACTCCTCAGTGTGCCCCCAGAGGACAGTACCCAATCACTCCTGTATCCCCAGCCTCTAGCTGCGCTCCAAGCTCACCCAGCCTGCGACCAGTTCAAGGTAACCCCGAGCTGAGAGTTCAGTCCTCGGCTCCGTCTCTGCAGCCGGCTTCTCCGTTCTAATACCTGTGAGCTCTCTGACACTCTGACACCCCCAATCCTTCTGTGACCCTGCGGGGCCTGGGGCCACGCTGACCCCGCGTGGGCTTCACCGTGGTTTAGCCTCTGGAGCAATGTCCCTCAGTGGAACAGACTTTTAAAAGTCCCAATTTTGTGCTCCATTGCTCCGCCGCTTGCAGGGAGCCGGCCCCTCCCCCCACGGTCTATCTTCCCGTCGTTTTAGATTCACTTCTCCGCCAGTCCTACCTTTCAGAGTGGTTGATTTTCTGTTTCTAGAGTTGCTGTTCTTCTTCTCTTCGCTCTCCCGTTGGATTTGTAGGTGTTTGCAATGTTTAGATAAGTTATCGAGCTGATCTCCTGCTACCTGATGTAGTCTCAGACTGCTACTTCTCCGCCATCTTGACTCCTCCCCCCCAAGTTTTAAAAAATTTAGCAGAAGAAAAAAGAAAAAAAAATTGAAAAAAGGAAAAAGAAAAAAAAATTGAAGTAGTCGCAAGACTAAAGAATCATAGGGAGAAAGCCATGAGTTCCGTGCTTTGCTTTCTCCTCCTCTGGAGTCGCGCTGCTTTCTTAGGAGTTGAACCTACTTTCCTTGATAGATGAACTTCGTCCTGGCTGGATATTTTGTTGATCTTCTGGGGGAGGGGCCTATTGTAGTGACTCTCAAGTGTTTTGCCCAAGGCGGGATTGCACCACCCTTACCGGCGGCCGGACTAAGAAATAGGCTCTGGTTCGCTTTTGGGAGCTTCTGTTCCCTGAACAGTTGCCGTAGAGTTCCGGAGGACGGGAATGAAAATGGTGGCCTCCTAGTCTCCGGCCCAGAGGAGCCATGAGCCTGGGGCCCCACTCCTCAGTGCGCCCCCAGAGGATAGCACCCAATCACTCCCATATCCCCAGCCTCTAGCCGCACTCCGAGCTCACCCAGCCCATGACCAGTTCAAGGTAACCCCGAGCTGAGAGTTCAGTCCTCGGCTCTGTCTCTGCAGCCGGCTTCTCCGTTCTAATACCTGCGAGCTCTGTGACACTCCAACATCCCCGATCCTTCTGTGACCCTGCGGGACCTGTGGCCACGCTGACCCCGCATTGGCTTCACCCTGGGTTAGCCTCTGGAGCAATGTCCCTCAGTGGAACAGACTTTTAAAAGTCCTGATTTTGTGCTCCGTTGCTCCGCCGCTTGCCGGGAGCCGGACCCTCCCCCCGTGGTCTATCTTCCCGTTGTTTTAGATTCACTTCTCCGCCAGTCCTACCTTTCAGAAAGTGGTTGATTTTCTGTTTCTAGAGTTGCTGTTCTTCTTCTCTTCGATCTCCTGTTGGATTTGTAGGTGTTTGCAATGTTTATATAAGCTATCGAGCTAATCTCCTGCTACCTGATGTAGTTTCAGCCTGCTACTTCTCCGCCATCTTGACTCCTCCCCTGATAAGTCATTCTTATGCTATGTGCGACCTCTGCTAAATGCTGTTGGGGGTCCCCATTGCTTCTGCACTCTCCCCACACCTCCCGGAAGTCTGATGGTCTGGGAAGGGCATGAGGTTCCTTCACTGCACTCTAACTGAATCTCAGTTCCCTTTCATTTCCCCTCAATGCAGCCCTCACCACAGGTTTGGGGCCCTATTTGTGCACAGCTGTGCTGTGTTTACAGGTGAGTTGAGGCAGAACGTTCTTTCACCTCTGTGTCACCTACCCTCTGCCTATGAGGGGATGCTCAGTGTTGCCAAGTTTGGAGAAACAGCTCTTCTGGAGTTCCACAGTCCTCATTCTTTCTGGATGGCCATATACATGTTTTGCCTGATGGAGTCCAGAACCCATGCTTTTTTGGATTCTGGATCAGCATCTTAGAAAAGACCAGGAATCTTGTTCATGTCAGTGCTCTCTACATTTCTACCATTCTTTGAACCCATAAAAATCTTCCAGAGTATGCAGCCTCTTATGTGTGTGTTTATGTATTTGTAAGTTAACTACATACACCATAAGTCTATAATTTATACCCATGGCAAAGCTTATATTAATACAGGGATTTAAAAAAAATGAGATGAAAAAGTTTCCAAATGGAAGTTCTAATGTGTTCCTTCTGCACCCCTGTGTACTGTCCTGTCCAGTTCCCTGGTGATCCCCTCCACCATAGGGTCTCACTCCTAATGGACTCCCACACCTCTCAGGTGAGCAAAGCAGGAATGGTATCTCCAGGAACTGGGTTTTGTGTACTTTTGCCTCCAATCCTCAAAATCTGTGAGGACTACCTGGAATGACGGGTGGATTCAAGATGTGGAGAAACGTACACTTCTCACGAAGGAGTCTACCAGAAAGAGAAATGGAAACACTCTGTTGTACTGATTTTCATGAAAGTTAACAGAATTAAATTCCTCTTTGTCATTCTTTTCTTTTTAAAGAAAAATCACAGACTGTCACTGGGGCCCCTGGGTGAGTCAGTCATCAAATGTCTGCTTTTGGCTCTGGCTCAATCCCAGGACCGAACCCCACATTGGGCTCCTTGCTGGGAAGGAAGCCTGCTTCTCCCTCTCCAGCTCCCCTGCTTGTATTCCCTCTCTCACTATCTCTCACTGTCAAATAAAATATTTAAAAAACAAGCGAAAACCAGACTGTGATCCAGAGAGGTTTCTATTCTCTGAAATTGTCATTATCTAAATGGCAAGATGACTTTTTCTTCCTTTTTTTCCTCTGAAGTAGTGATATGTACTATTATTTGATGAAATAATTTCCTGTAGGGATATCATCTGTCTGACTTAGGAAAGGGATCCTTTCACACTGCTCAAGTCGTGTAGCAGAAGAAGCATTGGATTAGAGTCAGATGTGGAAACTGAGTATCCATGGGGCTTGGGGAGACTCTACATGCCATGGGGTCCCTGTTTGTTAACTAGGTGGCTGGGATAAAGCAGAGACCACCACTATTGTGTGTGTGTGTGTGTGTGTGTGTGTGTGTGTGTGTGTGTGTGTTTGTGTGTGTTGGTAATGGTTCTCTGTCTCCCTTCTTCTCATCTTCTCCTCTTCTTCCTTTCTTTACCTACTTCTTCATGTGAAGTCTGCATTAAGTGTCTGACAATGAGGAAGGGTTCTGGGGGGAAGTGTCTTCCCTGTGTAAATGGAGGGAAGGTAGGACACACAGCATGCTTTGGTGAAGCCCTGTTTCCTACTTATATTATGGGCACATTTTGTAAATGGTGGCTTGGCCATGGCCAAGAGACCTTAAACTTGCCTGTCCTTCTTCATCTGCTCTCCGCAAATCCTTCCAGCCAACAGCCTGCTGTAGCCCTCCCAGTTTTAATAGCCTATGACTTGTGTACTTATTTGTGGGGCAAAAGTGTCTCAGCCTCCTACCTGATACCTCCCATCTTTTCTTCTACTGAGAAAGGTTTGAGGTAATGGAATCACTTCCCAGAAAATGTCTGTGTCGGTTCCTCAATTGCCCTTATTCCAAGTGGGGTAAGAATGGCTACTGACGTTAACAAGACACATGTACTATTTAAAGCATCTATAAAAATAGTCTGTCCCACAAATCTTTAAAAATAATAATACTAATGCGTCTGATCCACAGAACCAACTAACACACACACATAAAATTGCTGAGAGCAAAGAGCTGTGTCATCTCATTTTTTTGTTATCAGGATGAGACGAGGCAGTGATGTTTTCCTTCAAAAGATGGTAGCACTTCAAAAATTCCCATCTATTTTGTTAGAAGTTACATTATTTTCATTCTGACTAAAACCATGGTTTAGAAGTAGCTAAACTTTAAAAAGAAAGTATCTTTTTTTATGATTGTGAGATATCGTGGATGCATGCATCTATAGGGAATTGATGAGTTGTCCTGGTTATTAAATACTATTGATTGGACATTATAGGCTATAAAGGGCCACTTTCCATAGTTCTTGTGATTCAGTAACATGAGAAAGTATCATCAAGGGAGCAAATTTCAAAATGTTAATAACATTAATAACTGTGAGTCCATAAAATATTTTACTGCCTATGTTTTTCTCTTAATTAAAAAACGTACATATACCCACAGAACTGACACCAGCTCTTCCTCTCTTCTGAGAGAAAAGATTGTGGCATCATCACCTCAACGGGTGACCTGAGAGATTTAGGCATCCACTTGAGATCTGTTATCTAGAGCTTATCAAGTCAGAGCAGCAGGACTCTTAAGATCAGTGAGAAATATGGAGTCTCAACCAAGTGCCCAGTTTGGAAAATATTAGGTAGATGGTGAGATCTTTGTGATTATAATGAAATGCTGATTAAATGTACACTTTTTAAATTTAACAGATGTTAAAATGCCAATTTCCAAGTAATTATTTGAGGTAATATATATTTCAAGCAGCAACTAAATGGAATATTTTCTAAGATTTCAAAATTATTTAAGCACTGTGCCCTTTTTTAACTGATAATATAAAGCAGAGACTGACTTCCTAGTCATAGAAACTGAACGTGCCTTAAGATTGTGTAAAATATGAAATTTTCTGAATACTCCAGAAGTTTAAACTATCATAGCTGAGCATTAGCCCGTGGTTTTGGTTTTTTTTTTTTTCATATTCTGGACATATACATGATATCATCTAAGGATACTATCATATTTTAAAAGGAACAAAAAGAAAAAGATATAATTATTTTATGTTGTTAGCAGTAAATATAAACAAAACAAAGGCAATAACAGAAATATTGACAAATTGTCTCATTTCGAGGAGAATGCAGGCAGCAACCTCTTCGACCTCAGCCATAGAAACATCTTCCTAGGAATAACGGCAAAGGCAAGGGAAGCAAGGGCAAAAATGTACTATTGGGATTTCATCAAGATCAAAAGCTTTTGCACAGCAAAGGAAACAATTAACAATACCAAAAGACAATTGACAGAATGGGAGAAGATATTTGCAGATGACACATCAGATAAAGGGCTAGTGTCCAAAATCTATAAGGAACTTAGCAAACTCAACACCCAAAGAACAAACAATCCAATCAAGAAATGGGCAGAGGACCTGAACAGACATTTCTGCAAAGAAGACATCCAGATGGCCAACAGACACATGAAAAAGTGCTCCACGTCACTCAGCATCAGGGAAATACAAATCAAAACCACAATGAGATATCACCTCACACCAGTCAGAATGGCTAAAATGAACAAGTCAGGAAATGACAGATGCTGGCGAGGATGTGGAGAAAGGGGAACCCTCCTCCACTCTTGGTCGGAATGCAAGCTGGTGCAAGCACTCTGGAAAACAGCATGGAGGTTCCTCAAAATGTTGAAAATAGAATTACCCTATGACCCAGCAATTGCACTACTGGGTATTTACCCTAAAGATACAAACATAGTGATCCGAAGGGGCACGTGTACCCGAATGTTTATAGCAGCAATGTCTACAATAGCCAAACTATGGAAAGAACCTAGATGTCCATCAACAGATGAATGGATAAAGAAGATGTGGTATATATACACAATGGAATACTATGCAGCCATCAAAAGAAATGAAATCTTGCCATTTGCGATGACGTGGATGGAACTAGAGGGTATCATGCTTAGTGAAATAAGTCAATCGCAGAAAGACAACTATCATATGATCTCCCTGATATGAGGACATGGAGAAGCAACATGGGGGTTTAGGGGGATAGGAGAAGAATAAATGAAACAAGATGGGATTGGGAGGGAGACAAACCATAAATGACTCTTAATCTCACAAAACAAACTGGGGGTTGCTGGGGGGAGGTGGGATTGGGAGAGGGGGAGGGGGCTATGGACATTGGGGAGGGTATGTGCTATCGTGAGTGCTGTGAAGTGTGTAAACCTGGTGATTCACAGACCTGTACCCCTGGGGATAAAAATACATTATATGTTTATTTAAAAAAAAATTGGAAGGGGAGGCGAACCATAAGAGACTATGGACTCTGAAAAACAACCTGACGGTTTTGAAGGGTCAGGGGTGGGAGGTTGGGGGAACAGGTGGTGGGTAATAGGGAGAGCACGTTTTGCATGGAGCACTGGGTGTTGTGCAAAAGCAATGAATACTGTTACGCTGAAAAAATAAAATGGAAAAAAATGTAAAAAAAATTAAAAAAGGAACAAAAAGAAAAATAATTATTTTATGTTGTTAACAGTAAATATAAACAAAAAAACGCAATAACAGAAATATTGACAAATTGTCTCATTTCTAAAACAGCTTCATGTGTTTGACACTGTGAGTTCTTTGATTTAAAAATAAAGCAAGCCTCGCAAACCTACCACAAGCTGCTCTGGACCAAAGAGCATGGTGTTTGTACAGCTGAGTCAGTGGCTTCTCTGCTGGTTCACTGCATCCCACATTCCAATGACTGCAGGCCTCCCTACAGCATTTCCAACGTGAAGAAGTCACTTTGGGTGGAGAGACTTGTCCCTAACAAAATAAAGAACGTGATCCCTGAGGCCATTTCATTAAACTGTGTTAAAACTGGACAAATAAGAGTTCTTCCCTCATTAGACGATGGCAAAGTTTTGTTTGTTTTTAGTTTCTGATTTTTAAACTGTTCGTGGGAGCTCAATCTAATGAAAATCTGTGAAGGAAAGGATTTTTCAGATTTATGTGGAGAATCTAAGTCTTTTTCATAAGTAATTTAAAAATACACAAGCCTTTTCTCTGTAGAGTACAACTGCACTGCCAGTTTGCTAAGTGGCTTCAGATCCATGCGGGCCTGTCACTGGGTGGCTACTTGGGCTCCTAAGGATGGAGGTGAGGCCTCTCGAGGTACAAGGTATGTCTTTGGTGTCTGCAGGGCACTGGGAGACTTCTGTGTGGGCTCTGCAGAGCTGTGTGTGGGTATTCAGACCGGTTTCTGAGGTGTGTCTGAGAGAAGTCTGTGTGGATCTCTGTCACAGGTCTCTGTGACGTCTCTTGGTGTTGGCCACTGTGAGTTTCTGCATAAGGTATGTGTGGGAGGGCTTTGAAGATCATCCCTGGACATGGTGTTCATGAGGGCTCTTGATGTTGGCCCCTGTCAGAGGTCTCTGTGTAGGATCTGCGTGGGCTTTGTGTGGGTCTCTGTGGGAGGTCTCAGTGTGGGTCTCTGTATGAATATCTGTGGGAGGTCTTGGTGTGGGTCTCTGTCAGAGGTCTCTGCACAAGGTCTCTTGGCATGGGGATTTCCCTTTCTGGCCTATTGTACCATCTGGCAGGAGAACGGCAAGGGGACTTGCTCCTTCCTGTTTCTGGCTGTTCCACCAGCCTCCTGTCTGCAGCACTTCTACCAGCAGTTGCGTGGTGTGCAAATCTGACTCCTCAACTCCCAGAACTGATGCCACTGGGAGGACCTAGCAGCAGCCAGGTTCAGGACTCTGCTCTGGGCCACCCTCTCCTGAGCTTCCAAGGGTCTGGGGCGCTGTCTGTCCTTGTACCACCTCCCCCGGGTCCTAACTACACTGTCACTGCTGGCCCACAATGGGGACATAGAGGCAGGACCTGGCTCCAGGGAGAAGCTGTGACAGAGCAGGACTGCACCCACTTTGTCCCCCACCCCAGATACATTCCCACATGGGGTATCCTGACCGCATGAGGGCGGGGCCATGTCTGCTGCCATCTGGATGGGGGATCCCTACTGGAGTGGGACTCTCCACCATGTGAGTTATGTGTGGGGAGCTCTGGAGGATGATGTTGGGCTGGGAGCGGGGCACACAGGGGGAGGCCCTCCTGGACTGCACCCTCATTCTGGACACGTCCCTTCCAGCTGGGGGTGGGACAAGCCCCATCTTGTCCTGCTGCCCTTCTGGGCTCTGGGGTAACCATGACCAGGAGCCAGGCCAGTCCCTTGGCCTCTGGGTCCCCACCAGACCCCTGGGAGCCATCTTGGGGCCACACGTGTACATAAAGGTCACAGACCACAAGTCCATCCCCGGGTCCAGAGTCCTACAATCTTATCAAATTGTGCAGAAGTTAACTTCTCTGCCTGAAGGCCTTGCTGTCTCTGGGAACCTGGCCCTCCATGTGGGAGCTCAGGTGGCTTCTGTACAACCCTCACCCCACCCCCTCCACCATCCCACCCCTGGACTTGGCAGCTGGCAAGTAGAGTGGGGTGGAAACCCTGTGGGGACAGTCCCAGGGCCTCTAACTTTTCCCCTCTGGGCCCGTAGGTGGCAGTGGAACACAAAGGCTCCCCAGTCATCACACCAGGCATGGGCTCACCCTGTCACTTAACCTCCTTCCTTGCCTCCCACCCTAAGCGGGAAGGGGGTGCTGGTGAGCAGGCCTCTTCAGTGCCCTGGGGCTGGGCAGGCTGGTGCCTGGGGGTGTCTGTGGCACCCCACAAACCCTCCGCTCCAGGAGCGAGCTTGTCCCTTGCTGTTCTGAGTGTAAGAGGGGCTTCATGGAGCTAAGATGGGATTCTCTGGGAAGAGAAGTCTCCTGGGGTGGTCATCCTCTACTCCCCACAGGATACAGAGGTGGGGGCAGGAATTCTCACCTCTGCCCTCAGGGCCAGCCTTGCGTCTCCCAACTGTGAGCCCCACTCTGATCTAGGACTCTGTCTTCCTGGAGCCTGAGCAGGATTTCTGCCTCAGCAGACCTTCCCTACAGCCACACAAATTTCAGGTGGAGGGAAAGCAGGAGAGGATAGGCAGAGCTAGGTCCCATTCTGGGTCTTGTTCACTTTCTCATGGAAATGGAAGTTGTGTGAGGAAGGGGGTAGAGGTGGACCCCGAGGTCACTGGCCCTCCAAGGACCCTTTCCTTCTGGAAGCCAAAGCAGGCACTCAGGGAGAGAAAACCCTGATCCTCCCCACACACCCCCCAAGCAGGGTACACACAAAGACCAGCACCACTCATAAAAAAAAAAAAAACATATATTTTTGGGAAACAATAAAAATTGTGGCATGGGGAAGGCATTAGCACACAGAAGATGTGCTAATGTGAGAAAAAAATGGGCTTTCTTTGCATATACTCGATTTTTTCTTGAAGGAAGTCTTTCTGACCAGGAAAGATGTGTGAAGCATTCTCTGCCTGATAGTTTGAGACATATTATCGAAGACTGCATGTAGGATAATGGTGAAGTTGACCTGAGACACCTGCCACCATCGGCTGGTGCTGGTTGTGTCTGCCTGGGGGCCCCAGGTCCCTGCAGAGGCTTTCCCATTCACCATTCCTGTCTCTGGTCAGCTGGCTCTTGCTAGGGCAGCTATGACCCTTGGGGGTACCTTGCTGATTGGAGGCTATCCCTCCCATCACTCTCTTGTGGTCTGTGGAGGCGAAAGCCCTGTGCGGGCAAGAATGCCTGTGTACTGGGGCCTGCAATTCCTTGTGCTGATATATCTCTGAGGCCCAAATTCCTTGGTGGAGTCCCAATATTTCCACCAGCATTTGTCCCACAGCTGTCATGATCATCTGAGTTTTGGTAGCCCTGTTGTCCACAACCAATCTGCTTCTGACTGGCACCCAGCTCTGGGCAGGAGCCAGTGCATGCTTGCCTTTTTGAAGGGGAACTTCCAGTCCTTTGCTTTTTTTACTGGGATTAAGGCACTGCAGAAAAATTTTCATCCTTTATCTAAAGTGGCTTTCCGGAAAAACATGTCCCTTTTCTGGTGGCATGAGCTGGAGGTATTTGCTCCCAAGGCTCTCTCCTGATCCTCGGACCTGGGGAGGGTGGCCTATCTCAGTAGCTTGGGAAGCTCTGATTTCCAACGGTTCTGCACACCTGTCTTCATTCTCTTCTGGTTTGGGTCTCTTCTGGTCCTTTATCTCATCACTGGTCTCACTGTTGCTCTGACTGTCACTTGGTTCTTCAACCTTTGGTCCACAGGGCTCTTGCTGCCCCTCACTGCTCGATCCACCTGAGCTAAGGTTATGTGACACTGGGGAAGCTGGTGTCTCTCCACTGGCACGGTCCGTTTGGGAACAGGATGGTGACTCTTGAGTGGTCAAGCTGTCTGCAGCAAGGACAGAATTAGTGTGAGAGTCTGGCAGGAGCACACTGGTGCCACTGTCTTCAACAAGCACACAAGTGGCAAAGTCTGGATGGAGGATGTCACTGGGAGAATCTTGAGGAAGCACACCAGTGGTATGGCCTTCAGGCTGATTCTCCAACTCTCTCTTCTCTTGGATCTCAACCTTACTAACCTTTGTTTTAAGGCTTACCTCCACTGGATCTTGAGCAACCAACACTGTAGATGGTGAGGGGATTTTCCTAGCACCTGGATATCCTGATCTCCTCAGATCCACATAAATGGCTGGTTTGTTGGCCAGCCCACTGGGTCTTAAGACAACTTTCCAAGCAGGGGCCTTCTTGGCCTCCATCACCTCTATGTCCCCTTCAGACCTTGGAGTTTGGGAATTGAGGTTCATCTTCAGTGTTGCTACCATGTCTGGTGAGGCCTGACCCTCTCTCCCCTCTTTTAGCCCATTCCTGGCCATCGATAAACTTGGACTTGGTTCCAGGTTGTCTTTCTTGGTCCCCATAACAGTCTTGCTGTACAGAGTTCTGTTTCTGAGGCTGAGAATGGAGGCCTGAGAAGGTGATCTGCCCTCCTGTCTTGATAAAGACGTCTCTGAGGACTGATGGCCATCACCAGGTGAAATCCCTCCCAGGGCCTGCTGGATTTGCTCGCATATGGGTGAGGGAACAGGAAGGGAACTCCCTGAAGTGGTATCAGACTTTTCAGTTATACCCTTCTCTCCTGGATGAGGCTGAGGTGGTTTCCCCAAGGACTTGGAAAATTTGGCTTTTGAGAGGGCCCCAGGGACAAACGTGGCTGAGCACAGAGAGGGGGACTGGGGAAAGGGCAAGTGTTGAGCTTCACGTAGTTTCAGATCTATGGGCTCAACAGTTTGGAGAGGTAGGTCCCACATACGCCTCACTTGAAAACTTATGATGTGTGTTTCCAGATTCTGCTGAGTGTTAGGACAAAGGAAGGACATCTCATGGGAGGTGTTTACACAGGGCTTCCGATCCTTCAAGGGTGCTGGATTTCTGATAGCCTTGTGGGGTTGGGATTTGGGAAAAGCATGGCTGGCCACAAACCAGGATTGTCGTACAGTCACAGGGATCAGACCTTTACTGATCTGTCCCAATTTCCTGTGCAAATGAACCTTTAAAGTTTTTTTCTAGATGTTTCTTATCTGGGCCCCTGGCTAAGTATTTTCCTGGATCACCCTTGCCAAGGGTCTTCCAAACTCCTCAAAGTTGGTTCCCAGAACCTTCACTGGGAACCTAGCTGAGATCCTGGAGAGACCTGTTGGCGTCCTCTTCAGACACTGCCGTAGACCCTTACCAAAGTTCTTCTCTAGTTGGAATCTTGCTTGATACTTCCTGTGGTATCTGGACCTGGTCCTCCATGTAGCTTGGCTGCTTTTGCCTTTAAACACAAAGGGCCTTGAGAGCCCCTGCTCCCTCTGTGCCTGACTCACCCACAGGATTTCATCCTGAGGCCACCTCAGTTGCAGAGACATCTGAACCTTGTGGGTTCAGGGTTATCCCTGCTGAGCTTCCTCTGAAGCTGTGGCTTCTGGATATTAAAGATGACAAAGTCCCCTTGAAAGGTGGAGCCTGATCTGTGGGCCTGAGAGGGCTGGTGGTCCTCCAGAAGCTTGGGAGGGACTTGGCTAAAAATTTTGGAGATCTTTTCTCCATAGTGGGTAAAGTCTTCCCCCTTCCTTGTTGCTTTGGCAACAAGGGCCTCTCCAGATGTTGCATTTTAGTTGGGATGAAGGATCGTGTCTTATTCTGGGATGCAGCACAATATACTCCACTGCTCCTCCTCTGGGATGGGAGAGAAGGTGGTCTTATTGGGACAGATAGTGCAAGGGGGATCTGAGGCTGTGGCAAGTTTAGCATTGAGGGTTGGGGTTGGATCCCACGGCGGAGCAATGGTGGGGCATGGGAAAACTGTGAAGATATTTGATCCTGGTTTAGAACTGGCAAGCAATTAGAAGTCCCATTGAATAAAACAGAGGGAGCCTGTAGTGGAGAAGAGTGAGTAAAGAACAAGGCAGTGACCACCAGCGACTCACTGTACAGAGAGGGGAGACCCCAGAAGAGCTGGCTGCGTTTCCATTGCAAGTGGTCTTCCAAGACCTTGGGAGATGAGAACGGCTGAGTTTGGGCCAGTGGCTCTGCTTTGTTTTTCATGTTCCAGAAGGATGGCAGGGTGGTGGTGTTCTGCTCAGCACCCAGCAGCTTCCACAGAGTCCCCCAGAAGCTCACGTGGTCGTCTGGGCACCACTGTTTGAAAACTGACCCAACCTTTTCTTTCTCCTTCCAACTCTTCAGTTCTACCCTTTTGCTGAGTAGTAGTTCAAGGAGCTTCTGGACATCTGGATTGACAAATGAAGGGTTATGAGTCTCTATCTGCCTGGTAGTAAGGCCACCCCAGAGCGAGGCATCTGGTGGGTGGCAGGAGATGTGTTCATGCTGGCACTTGTGCTGTATTGTGCCAGGCAAGAACAAGGACTTGGTACTTTCCCACCACCAAGAAAAGGATAAAATGGGGTAGCTGGCATGGCCAAAGCCTGAGATGGCTGGAATGAGAGAGGCCCAGTAGGAATTATTTAGAGAAAAGTTCTTTCTCTCTGTGTCTGGTGGGATTTTTTTAAGTTAGTTTGCTCTTCTTGACGTCTTGATGGCAGGGTGGAGGCCAGAGGCCGAGGGGGCCCTGTCAGCGGAGCACGAGCAGGTGATGAGGCCATGGTGGGAGCAGTATCTTCCACAGGCTCCCTGCATGACTGACGGGCTCCAGCTGGTGCCCCTCGGAGCACCTGCCCAGGGGCTGCTTGCCGTAAGGACTGGTGAACGCCCCCCTGGTCAGAGACCCTTGCCAGGTGGCTGTGGGAGACAGGAGGTGTGAGCTGCCCCTGCAGCAGCCCGGGGCTGGGAGGGGACCCCACTACCCTCCATGCTCCACACCCAGGTCACAATGCTCCTGCTGTTCCTCAGCCCGGGGCTTTGGTCACAATCTGTCCCATGGCTCCTCCCAGCCCACCAAACAGTCCCAGAGGCCATTTCCCACAGTGCGAGGTCCACACCATAGCCTTGGTGAGGCCCAAGCAGGGAAGAAGGGGGCATATTCTTTACCTTTGCAGAAGGGAGAACAGGTCCTGAACCTCTTCCAGATCATGTAGGCAATCTCTGTAAACTGGAAACAGGAGACCAGGTCACAGTGGAAGAAGGGGCCCAGTGGTCTTAGAGGAGGCTGTGTACAATGTCCCTTGAGGGGAGACCTTTGGGGTATTGGACTCAGGAGCCCCAAACAGCACTGTTCAAGGACACATGCCTTCAGAGTGATTACAGGGGTCATGATGGGGATCATGTCTTTGTCTTTTCCAAAGTGCTTCCTCATTCATGACCTTGCTGGGGGAAGAAGGATCATGTGACCTCACAGAATCTGAGTGGAATTGAACAGCTTTTCCACAGTGGGAATGGGAGATTCCGCCCCCAGTCTAGGCCCTGGGGCCACTGCTGGGTTGTAGGGGCCTGGTTAGCAAAAGGAAGTTACCTGAAACCCCATATAGAGGGGTGGGCCAGGCCAGATAGCCGTATTCAATCAGAGGGGTGTGCATATATTAACTGAGGTAGATTGAAATCCGATTGGCCACCTGTGTGTGGGCCGGGCTCAACCACCACTATGAATGATGGTCTGTGAGGCTGGAGGGGGAGTTGTTGTTTTTTTTTTCTTTAGCAAGGGCAGCAGCGGCAGTGGCGCCACCGCGAGCAGCACCGCCTAGAGCAGCAGTGGCAGCGGCGCCGCCTCGAGCTGTAACACGAGAGGCGCCACCCCATGCACCAGAGCAGCAGCGGCAGTGGTGCCACCTCGAGCGGCACAGCCCAGAGCAACAGCAGCAGTGGCGCCACCTCCAGCTGTAACATGAGTGGCGCCACCCCGTGTACCAGAGCAGCAATGGCATTGGCACCGCCTCGAGCTGTAACGCGAGCGGTGCCACCCCATGCACCAGAGCAGCTGAGGCTGCGGTGCCGCCTCAAGCAGCACCGCCTGTGCACCAGAGCAGCAGCGGCAGCGGCGCCACCTCGAACGGCACAGCCCCATGCATCAGAGCAGCAGCGGCAGCGGCGCGACCTCGAGCGGCACTGCCCTGTGCACCAGAGCAGGAGCGGCAGCAGTGCCACCGTGAGCAACGCCGCCCTGAGCCGGAGCATCAGCAGCAGCAACAGCTGCAGCGCCTCCGCAAGGAGCCACGCTGCCTCGGGTAGTGCTGCCACCAGGAGCAGCCTCTCAGGAGCCAACATTGCAGCCTCGCCGGAAGAGGGCCTGTGGTACGCTGAGGGTGAGGCAGGGACCCTCCAGGAGGGACCCCAGTGATTGGGAGTCAGTGGTCCCCAGCAAGACTCCAGCACCTACCGGTCAGTTTGGTTTCTAATGCAGTTTGGTTTCTTATGCAGTTTGGTTACTAATGCAGTTTGGCTTCTAATGCAGTTTGGTTTCTGATGCAGTTTGGTTTCTGATGCATGGCACGAAATAAAGCTTTGCTTGATTTTCGCTTTGTGTCAGTCTTGTTCCTTTGATCATGGACCCTAACATTGGGGGCTCGTCCAGGATCAAACAACGAGAACTGAGCCAGCATCGGAATTTATGGGAAATGCCTCCGGAGGTGTTTGGATATTGCCTGTCTGTCTGGTTGAAGCTCCAGGGTATAGTCCACCGGGGAGAAGCTGGACACGGCCATGCTACCCAGGGCTGGACTGGATGCGGGGACACCCCATCCCTCTGCTGGTAGATCATTGGCGGGGTTCAATTCCCCCTGGGTGGTCGGGGGGTTTGAGTCCCCCTAGATGGTCGGGGGTTAGAGTCCCCCTGGACTGTCACGAGGGGGTTTGAGTCCCCCTAGGTGGTCTTCGGGGGTTCAAGTGCCCCTAGGCGGTCATCGGGGGTTCAAGTCCCCCTAGGCCATCAGGTGTTTCGAGTCCCCCTAGGCAGTCCTCAGGGGTTCAAGTCCCCTAGGCAGTCAGGGGGGTTTGAGTCCCCCTAGGAAATCCCCACTGGTGGCAGGACCGCTGGGCCTGTGGTTGTCTTTGTCTTGTCTTTTTGTTATCTGCTGTGTTGTTTGTTATGTTTGAATTAATGGGGCAAGCAAAGAGTACAGGGACTCTGACTTTCATCCCTCCGTTCCTCATAATAGATGTGGGGCTTCTCCCTCACTCATTTCATGTGTTAAGGGCTATCACTAGAGCCAACTGGGGTTAGTCTAACTGGGGACAGAGACTTTAAGGAATATTCCCGAGCAGCTGCCAAAACTCCCTTTGTTTCGGGGAATTCCTTGCCTTCTCTGGCTGGACGTGGACTGCCTAGCCCCTACCCCTTGCTGGCGGGGAAGAATGGCATCTGAAGTGGAATGGGCCCAGGTGGAACATGAAATCTCTTAGCAAAGAGATGACTGAACAGATGGTTAATTATCTGTCTCAGGGTTTTAATGGGTAATAGTTAAAGTAACTTTCAGAGTCTTTGGTAACCTAAAACTTTGAAGTTTTGCTTGGATAAAATGCTGTGGCGCTGGTTGCTGGAAATAGGTTTGTTCTTTTCAAATCTATTGGTAAACATGTTTTGTGCTTAACTGAATTTTGTTGTAACAGTTCACAATTGGCTAAAATGTGAATGGTTTTCTCTTTTCCCACCCAGAATTGTAAATGAGATCTTTTTCACTCATAAGGCTTTTCCCTGATATGCTAAGTTACTCAGGAAGTACTGCTAAATCAATGATAAACCTTGGGTTACATTTGGGTAAATGCTCTAACTATTCCAGAGGTTCTATACATTTCGAAAAGTTGTAATGTTTTTTTTGTTTTGTTTTGTTTTGTTTTTAAAGATTTTATTTATTTATTTGACAGAGAGAAATCACAAGTAGGCAGAGAGGCAGGCACAGAGAGAGGGGGAGGCAGGCTCCCTGCTGAGCAGAGAGCCCAATGCGGGGCTTGATCCCAGGACCCTGGGATCATGATCTGAGCTGAAGGCAGAGGCTTTAACCCACTGAGCCACCCAGGCGCCCCGAAAAGTTGTAATGTTTTGATAAGGGGCATCATTTGATATTAAACCATATTTATTCCGAGATTTTATTTTGTCATTTGTAATTGTTTTAATTCCCCTGTAGGATGAATTCTGCCTTAAAGGAAATTCATATGGGAGACTTTCAGAACAAATACAGGTCTTTGATATGTTGAAATCCTGGAACTGAATTTCCAGAAGTAAAAGTTGCACTTGGACTAATCCAGAATTAATACGGTGACTCAAGGTAAGAATGAGTCTCCAGGAGCTTTCCTAGAAAGGCTTATTGAAGCATATAAAATGCATAGCCCGATCGACCCTGAGGCACCCGAAAATCAGGGGGCAGTGAATCTTGCTTTTGCCAGTTAGTCAGTCCCAGATATAAGGAGGAAACTTCAGGAAATTGAAGGATTTGAAGGGAAGAATCTGATTAAGTTATTTGGAATAGCAGAAAAGGTGTTTAACAAAAGGAATGCACAAGAGGATGAAAAACAGACAAAAATCTGGTTAAGGTTTTGACATTACATGAGATAAGGAGAGGATAGTAAATGGAAGGAAAAGCCTAAGCACAGAGAAGGCAGGTGGGAAGACTTTGATTCAGATCAGTGTTCTTACTGTAAGGAAAAGGACATTGGGCCAGGGAGTGTCCCAAAAGGATGATGGCAATGCTGGCCACCAGAGTGAAAATTGAAGTGGAGGGGAAATCAGTTGATTTTTTCGGTGGACATGGGAGCCCAATTTTCATCATTATTTAAACCGATAGGGAAACCATCTGGAGAGGAATTCTGGGTACAAGGAGCAAATGTCACAGAGAGACATAGATGGACAATAGAAAGGACTTTAAATTTGGCCTCAGGAGTAGTTAAACATCGATTTTTGGTCCTCCGTAATGCCCCATATAACTTGATGGGAAGAGATCTCTTCCATAAGTTAAGAGCTGGAATTCAGTTTTCAGAAGGAGACATGACTGGAACCTTGAGACAACCCACCGTACAGGTGTTTATGGCAGCAGTAGATGAATACCTCCTTTACGAGCCAGTCTCAAATCCAGAGGAGACAAAAGGGGAGAGCCTTCCTCAAATCCTACAAGACGAGTTTCCAAAGGTCTGGGCAGAAGGGAAGCCCCCTGGCTTGGCCAAGGAACAAACTCCAGTGGTGGTACAATTAAAGACGATGGCTAAGGCTATTCGCGTTTGGCAGTACCCCCTTCTTCAGGAAGTAAAGGAAGGGATCAGAAAACACATTAACCACCTCCAAGGAGATGGGATCTTAGTTCCTTGCAAATCTCAATGGAACACACCTTTGCTGCCCATCAAAAGGCCAAGACTGGAGAGTACTGACCTGTTCAGGACTTGCGGGAAGTTAATAAACGGGTTGAAGACACCCGACAGTGCCTAACCCCTATACCCTACTCTCCCTCCAGGGCCCCCATAGAACTGTGTATACTATCTTAGACCTCAAGGATGCAAGTAAATTGACTTTGGGTCAAAATCTCATCAGAACCACCACACACACCACCTAGGGCCTTCTCCGGATTCCACCAGGCCGATGGATGACAAATGCCTGAGTGATGGGGTATCAGGCCCTCCTTTTCAATGAACCAAGAGTGACCTTCCGGCCCCCAGCGGTGCTAAATTCAGCCATGCTGCTGCCAAAGGATCTGGCTGACCGCCCACATGACTATGGGGAGGTCCTAACCCAAGTTGCAGGAATAAGGCCATATCTCAGAGACATTCCCCTCCCAGATGCCGAGATGACTCTGTTCACAGATGGGAGTAGCTATGTGGTCAATGGAAAGAGATATATGGGGGCTTCAGTGGTTTCTCCTGAGCAGAAACTCTAGACAGCAGCCCTGCCACACGGAAATTCGGCACAAAAACAGAACTGATTGCACTAAGGCACTGCAGATGGCCAAAGGTAAAACCGCCAGCATCTATACAGACAGCAGGTATGCCTTTGCTACTCTCCATATACATGGGGCTATTTATAAAGAAAGGAGCCTAGTAACAGCAGAAGGAAAAGGAAACCAATTAGCTGATCAAGCCATAAAGCAAGCAGCTCAAGAAACAGTACAAGAACTAGTTACACTCCCGGCTCCAGCCCTACCAGAAAAAACAATTATTCAGAAGAAGATTTAAAGTATTTACAAAAATGTGTCAAATTGGACTATGAAGAGGACTAGGCTAAGACTGAAGCAGGAAAAATAATTCCTAAGTTTGGGCTGCCTCTCACAATCGGGTCAGACAATGGCCCTGCATTTGTGAGTTCAGTCTCAGGCATTGGCCAAGGCCGTGGGCACTAATTGGAAACTACATTGTGCCTATTGGCCCCAGAGTTCTGGGCAAGTAGAGAGGATGAACCAGACTCTTAAAGAGACCTTGACAAAACTAATTCTGGAGACTGGTGGTGGATGGGTGGATCTCCTTCCTTTAGCCCTCCTCAGGGCATGATATACACCCTATTTAAGCAAGGTGACCCCATTTGAAATAATGTTTGGGAGACCCCCCTCCTCTGTCCTCGACTACAAGAGGTTGCTCTAGCAGAAATGACTGATCAATCTGTACTCCAGTCACTGCAGGCATTACAGTCTGTATTTAAAAAAGACCACTCAGGGATCAGGACTGCCCACACTTGGGATGGAGACGGAGGTGAACCCACATCCTTACCAACCTGGGGACTTGGTTTGGATACGTTGCTACCAAATGGGAAACCTGGAGCCACTGGAAGGGACAATTTATTGTTATCCTGACTACCCCCATGGCAGTAAAAGTAGAAGGCATCAGGGTCTGGATTCATGCGGATCATGTCAAATGATCCAAGGATGAGGACACTCCCCAGAGATGGAAGGTGAGGCTGACAGACCCCACTGACCATGGACTAAAGCTAAGACTAAAAAAACTGTGAGTTTATTGTTGCTCCTATTGTTACTTGTTTGTGGAAATGTATAGCGGGAAATTAGATGAACAGAAATAGGAAAAAAAATGGAAAAGGTTATACAAAATGTTGAATGGCTAACTCAACAGCTGACTGTACACTACTGTTACTTTTTGGCCCCAATATTACATGCTCAAAATAACCCCCTTACAATAGGAGAACATAAAACTGGCTGAAAAAAAGTCAAGGATTTGACTAATTTCCAAAGAAAAAGGGGGAATATAGGGGCCTGGTTAGCGAAAGGAAGTTACTTGCAAACCAGGCCATATAGCAGTATTCAATCAGAGGGGTGTGCATATATTAATTATTGTAGGTTGAAATCCGATTGGCCACCTGTATGTGGGCAGGGCTCAACCACCACTATAAAAGATGGTCTGTGAGGCTGTAGGGGGAGTTTTCTTTTAGCAAGAGCAGCAGTGGCAGCGGCGCCGCCTCGAGCTGTAACACGAGCAGCGCCGCCCCATGCACCAGTGCAGCAGCGGCAGTGGTGCCACCTCGAGCAGCACCGCTGCATGCACCAGAGCAGCAGCGGCAGTCGCACACAGTGAGCAGCTCCGCCCAGAGCAGCAGCAGCAGCGGTGCTACCTCAAGCTGTAACACCAGCCGCGCCACCTCGTGCACCAAAGCAGCAGCAGCAGTGGCGACACCGCGAGCAGCACCTCCCAGAGCAGCAGCGGGAGCGGCGCCGCCGCGAGCGACACTGCCCTGAGCTGGAGCAGCAGCAGCAGCAACAGCCGCAGCGCCGCCACAAGCAGCCATGCCAGCTGGGGCAGTGCCGCCACCAGGAGCAGCCTCAGGAGCCAACGGTGCAGCCTCCCCGGAAGTGGGCCTGTGGTACGCTGAGGGTGAGGCAGGGAGCCTCCAGGAGGGAACCCAGCGACTGGAAGGCGGTGGTCCCCAGCAAGACTCCAGCACCTACCGGTCAGTTTGGTTTCTAATGCAGTTTGGTTTCTAATGCAGTTTGGTTACTAATGCAGTTTGGTTTCTAATGCAGTTTGGTTTCTGATGCAGTTTGGTTTCTGATGCATGGCACGAAATAAAGCTTTGCTTGATTTTCGCTTTGTGTCAGTCTCCTTCCTTTGATCACGGACCCTAACAGGGCGACACCGGTTTCCAGCCCCTCAGGGCTTTGTTCTGGTGCCCAATCTGGGAAGCTTCCAGTTTCCCCTCTTCCTCCCCGGAGCCCCCCCCCCCCCCCCCAGGGCTCTGTTTCCTGAGGGATGGGCTCAGGCCCTGGTGTCCTGGAGACAGTGGGACTGCCCCATCAGAGTTGGGGGACACTGTAACTGGGGCCTGCAGGGGTGAGTGAAGGATGCTCACCTTTCAGAGTCTGGCTTTTCTGGCTTCTGTTGCTCCTTCTCCATGACTCTGCTTGTTACTGAGATATAAGAATACAGGGAGGCTGGGACCCCCGCCCCAGCAGCAGATGCTCACTGCTCATGAGTAGTGTGACTTCCTACATTTAACTAAAGGGGAGTGGACTGTGGTTTTCCTTAGTTTTACTCATTTCCTTTTCAAAATGGATACAAATATTTCCAGTTTTCCTTCTTTGAAGAATGTACAGAAGGATATTCTATGTGAGAAGTTTGCCACTGTCCCTCTGCTCAAGAAACACACACAATCCCAGACCTGGTGGCACAGCTGGACTTTTTCACATACGACCCCACTTTCCAAGGCCAGAGCCCCACTCTAGCTGCTGCTTGGGACCTCCAGGGCTCAGTACTGCCCTCAATCAGCCCCGAAGGGGGAACATTCACCTGAAACACCAGTCCTGGGACAGTGGCTGGTGACCCGGTGCTCAGGGGCCTGACGTCCTCTAGCGAGGCAACTTTTAGCCTCTGGTCCTTGGCCACTGTTCACTGTGTTCGGGACACTGTCCTGGACCACTCCACCACACCTGAACTCCAGCCCAAGATCTTTGGGGAGAAATCCTCGTGTCCCTCTAACCCCTGCCAAGTCTGGCTTATCCTGGATAGATGGTGGTCTACTCTCTCCTGAGAATACCCGTTCTATTCTTTCCTATTTCAGGAGTCTCTCCAGTGACTCAGAAAAGTGGAAAGAATATTAGAAAAGAAGATAGGATCACACTCTGCTGTGTCTGGGCCGAGGGTTCCTTACCTTCCTGCTCTTCCTGTGTTTCTTGCCTGGTGGTGAGGATGGATCAGGCTGGAAATAGGAAAGTAAGAAGATGAAGAGCCCCAGGCCACACACGAAGGCAAGGATGGCATTAATTGCCCAGATAGTGGCACTGGAGCTCAGCCAACCATCGATAAATAATTCCTGAGGGAAGAGATAATTATCCATCTCTTTCCTCATCAGGCATTAGTGTCCAATCGCACTGCTGCCCTCAGACAACTTAGCCCTGAGAGTTAGTCACCGATCGCACTGCTGCCCTCAGGCAATTGAGCCCTGGGTGTGGAGGTGCAGACACAAGCCCCACGCCCACATCAGAGAGCTATGTCTGGTCACAAAGGGCTCCTGAGGGAGGGGAAGGGGACAGAGAGAAGCAGCCCCTCCCCAACCCAGCGGCTCCATCCCGTTGCCCTCCCAGGCCTCCAAGTTCCTCCCCCCAGCAGACACCAATCTCTTCTCTGTATCTATGAATCTGAGTGTGTTTTGTTCTTTTTTCAATTTTACATACAAGTGAAACCATCTGGTATTTGTCTTTCTTTTATTTTATTTAACATAGTATTCTCAGGGTTCTCCATGTTACAACCACCATCACCATTTCATTATTTTTTATGGATGAATAGTATTGCTGTATGTTATATCTTTATCAATTCACCCCAGTATACAAGATTAATTTAAGACTGATGTTTTCTTATGGACTTTCTGTGTGGATGACTTTTCCATTGATGTAAACTCTTGAAGTTCTATAATGTAGGGAACCACATGTTTAATGTTTTTGATGTCACGATCTTTTTAAAATATAAATCTTTTAACTAATTATTGTAGTTTTAGTTAAAAATACTATTTTGTCTTCACTCTAGCTTTAAAAGAATGATTTACCCACTACCTCTGCTGCACATATACTGTATGTTGCGTTTGCCTTTAAGATTTTATTTTTATGTATTTTCTTGTTAATTATGTCATTACTTTTTAGTTTAAATAAGTCCCTTCAACATCTCTTACAAGGCCAGTTTAGTGGTAATAAAATCCTTTAGTTGTTTATTTAGATAATTCTTAATCTCCCTATTAACTCTGAATGAAAACCTTGCTGTAGAGCACTCTTTGTTGCATGTTTTTCTTTTTCACCCTGGAAAGAAAGGCAGGTTGCAGTCGGCCAGCATTTTTTTTTTGTTGTTGTTCTTAAAAACTTATTTTGTGAGGGCCTGTATGAGGGCCTGGTTAGCCAGAGTAACTTACTTGCAAACCCCGGATATAGGGGTGAGCCATACAATATGGAGACATCCAATCAGTGGGGCATGCATATATTTACTGTGGTGAATTGAAATTCAATTGGTCACCTGTATTGCCCACCGAGCATGACTGTGCTGTTTTCCCTGTGTGTTGCAATCTCATTGGTCACCTGTGTGTGGGACAGGCTCAACCACCTCTATAAAGGTTAGTCTGTGAGGCTGGGTGGGGGGGAGTAGTAGTAGTCATTGGGGTAGTCATTGGGGTAGTCATCGGCCTCATCGGGATCGTCGTCTGGAGAGCGGTGTTGTCCAGAGCAACATCGTCCAGAGTGCGGCATCATCCGGGGAGCGGCATCATCTGGGGAGCAGCCCACTCCGGGGAGCAACCTCGTCCAGGGTGCGGCCTCATCAGGGTCGTTGTCAATGCCTCTTCATAAGAGATGACCCCTACCAGTCGGTTTGGTTTTCGATGCTTGGCGCGAAATAATGCTTTGCTTGACTTTCTCTTTGCATCAGTCTCATTTCTTTGATCACGGACCCTAACATTGGAGGCTCATCCAGGATCAAATGACAAGCAGTGAGCCAGCATCAGAATTTCTGGGAGAGACCTCCGGAGGTAAGATCTTGGGATCCTGTCTGTCTGGCTGGTTGCAGAGCTCCAGAGTGTAGTCCACCGGGGGAGAAGCTGGATGCAGCCATGCTCCCCAGGGCTGGAGTGGATGTGGTGATGCCCCATCCCTCTGCTGGTAAATCAACGGAATGTTTGAGTCCCCTGGGTGATCACCAGGAGTTCGAGTCCCCCTGGGTGGTCAGGGGGTTCAAGTCCTCCTCGAGGGCCACCAGGGAGTTCAAGTCTCTCTGGATGGTCAGGGGGTTCGAGTTCCCCTGGGCAGTCAGGGGGTTTGAGTCCCCCCTGGATAGTCAGGGGGTTCGAGTCCTCCTGGGCAGTCACCAGGGAGTTCAAGTCCCCCTGGATGGCCAGGGGTTTTGAGTTCCCCTAGGCGATCAGGGGGTTCAAGTCCCCCTGGATGGTCAGGGGGTTCGAGTCCCTCTGGGTGGTCACCAGGGTTTTGAGTCCCCCTGGATGGTCAGGCTGTTCTGGTCCCCCTAGGTGGTCCCCGGGGCTTTAAAGTTACCCTAGGCCATCAGGGGATTCGATTACCCCTAGGCAGTCAGGAGATAAAGAAAGTCTCCACCAGTGGCAGGTTCTGGGTAAGGATTGCTGGGCCCGCGGTTGTTTTTGCCTTGTTTTTTTGTTGTCTGTTGTCTGGTTTGTTGGGGAACAAGAAAGTCCCCACAGAGCATAACAAATAACATGGAGGACATGGGGAGATGGAAAGGAGAGGGAGTTGAGGGAAACTGGAAGGGGAGATGAACCATGAGAGACTATGGACTCTGAAAAACAACCAGAGGGTTATGAAGGGGTGGCGGGGGGGTTTGGGAGGTTGAGGAACCAGGTGGTGGGTAATAGGGAGGGCACGTACTGCATGGAGCACTGGGTGTGATGCCAAAACAATGAACACTGTTATACTGTAAATAAACAAATAAAAAAAAAAAAGTCCCCACAAGCATCAGGCTCTGGATGGGGATCACTGGGCCTGTGTTTGTCTTTGCCTTGTTTTTTTTTGTTGTTGTTGTTGTTGTTGTTGTTGTCTGTTGTGTTGTTTGTTGTATTTGGAGAAATGGGACAAGCGGGGAGTAAGGGACCTCTGACACCTCTAGGTCTTGTTCTCGAACATTTCAAGTATTTTCAAGGTAAAGCCACCCAGTCGGGTTACAAGTTTTAACAGGAAAACTAAAAACAATTCTGCCAATTAGAGTGGCCCACTTTTTCCACAGGGTGGCCGCCGGAATGAACATTTGCCTAGGCTCAGATCTATTCCACCCTGAGTGAGGACTTTGATCTACATTGAGACCAATACCGCACATTATGGCCTGGCGATATCTGATAGAAGAGCCACGGTCATTGCTCAAGTCCCACATTCCCCTGCTAATAAAATTATCTCTCCCCCTCTAAGGCAGGTCAGAGCACCAAAACCAGAACAGACAGATGAGGGGGAACAGGGGAAGAAGACCATCCTACCTCCATCAGATGTGGAATTTCCCCCCTTTATCTGTCCCCTAAACCTGACTCTCGGTTCCAAGACGGCCTTACCAGTCCACCTCAACGTGGTCAGGGTCTACCTACAGGACCACCAAGCAGAGAGACTGCCTTGATCTTTCCCCTTTCCTCTATCCCCCTCTGCCTCCCTTTACCTCACCAGTACTGTCTGCACCAATGCTGCCTCTCCATGAAGTTGCTCTACCGGAGGGGAGAGGGAGACCCCACCTAACCTATATCCATTTTTCCTCTTTTGACATCTATAACTGGAAGGCCCAACACAAATCCTTTTCTGTCCAACCTCAGGATTTAATTAGTCTCTTAGAGACTGTTTTTCTTACCCATCAACCTACCTGGGTGGATATTCAACAGCTCCTTATGGCTCTCTTTAACGTGGAAGAGAGGGATCGCATCATGCGAGAAACCCATAAGGTGATAAGCGAGAGATTTGGCAGGGACCTCAATCACTGCCAAATGGAGGTCTACTGCCCGAGGGAACCCCCTGACTGGGATCCAAACTCCGATGAAGGCAAGGAGAGCTTCCGTTTCTATCACCAGGCTCTACTGGGAGGCCTCCATGCAGCTACAAGGAGACCCATAAATTTATCTAAAATTAGTACAGTGGCTCAAGTTAAGAATGAGTCTTCAGGAGCTTTCCTAGAAAGGCTTGTTGAAGCCTTTAAAATGTATAGCCCAATCGACCCTGAGGCACCCGAAAATCAGAGGGCAATGAATCTTGTGTTTGCCAGTCAGTCAGCTTCAGATATAAGGAGGAAACTTCAGAAAACTGAAGGATTTGAAGGGAAGAATCTGACTGAATTAGTGGGAATAGCAGGAAAGGTGTTTAACAACAGGGATGCACAAGAGGATGAAAAACAGGAAAAAAAACTGGTTAAGGTTTTGGCGTTACATGAGGTAGGGAGGAGACAGGTAGGGGATAGTAAATGGAAGGAAAATCCTAAGCACAGAGAAGGCAGGCGGGAAGACTTAGATTCAGATCAGTGCACTTACTGTAAGGAAAAAGGACATTGGGCCAGGGAGTGCCCCAAAAGGAAGACAGAAGTGCTTGCCACCAGAGCCTGAAGGGGCCATGGTTCGGAGCCCCTCCCCGAACCTCAAGTAAAAGTGGAAGTGGAGGGGAAATTGATTGATATTTTGGTGGACAATGGAGCCCAATTTTCATCATTACTTAAACCTATGGGAAAACTATATGGAGAAGAAGTCTGGGTACAAGGAGCAAATGGAACAGAGAAACATAAATGGACAACAGAAAGAACATTAAATTTGGCCTCAGGAGTAGTTAAACATCAATTTTTGGTCCTCCCTAATTGCCCATATAACTTTATGGGGAGATCTCCACAAGTTACGAGCTGGCATTCAGTTCTAGGAAGGAGACACGGCTGTAACCTTGAGATAACCCATTGTACAGGTGCTTATGGCAGCAGTAGATGAATACCTCCTTTAAGAGCCAGCATCAAAACCAGAGGAGACAAAGGAGGGGGAGCCTTCTCCAAGCCCTACAGGTCGAGTTTTCCAAGGTCTGGGCAGAAGGGAAGCCCCCTGTCTTATCCAGGGGACAACCTCCAGTGGTGGTGCAATTAAAGGCAATGACTATGGCTGTTCACGCTTGGCAGTACCCCCTCCTCTGGGGAGCAAAGGAAGGGATCAGAAAATACATTAACCCCCTTTGAGGAGACGGGATCCTAGTTCCTTACAAATCTCCATGGAACACACCTTTGCTGCCCGTCAAAAAGGCCGAGACTGGGGAGTACCGGCCTGTTCAGGACTTGCAGGAAGTTAATAAATGGGTTGAAGATATCCACCCGATGGTACCTAACCCCTATACCCTACTCTCCCTCCTGGGCCCCAAAAGAACTGTGTATACCATCTTAGATCTCAAGGATGCATTTTTCTGCATATCTTTAGCAAGAGAATCTCAGCCCCTTTTTGCTTTTGAGTGGTCCGACCCACAGGAAGGGTTTCAAGGCCAACTCACCTGGACAAGACTTCCCCAAGGATTCAAGAATTTACTCACCATTTTAGATGAGGCCCCTCACGAGGATTTGTGTAAGTACAGAAGCTCCAACCCAGGAGTCACTCTGTTACAGTTGATGACTTGCTAGTAGCTGCTGAGGACTATGAGTCATGTTTGTGGGGGATGATTGCTCGCTTACAGACTCTGCAGGGAAAAGGGCATCGGGTGTCAGCAAAGAAAGCACAGCTCTGTCAGAGCCATGCTACTTATCTAGGCTTTGATCACCACAAGGGAGTGCATTCACTGTCTGAGTCCAGGAAACAAGTGATCACCCAATACCCCCGCCCCATCACGTCCCGACAAGTGAGGGAGTTTCTTGGGACAGTGGGCTACTGTAGGCTGTGGATACTGCGGTTTGCAGAGATTGCCCAACCTCTCTACGAACTGGCAAAAGGGGGGCTCACTATGACAGAGTGGACAGCTGATGCTGAAGGAGCATTTCGGAAATTACAAACAGACTTACGGAGTGCCCCAACATTGGTCATCACAGATGTTACCAAGCCCTTCCACGTTTATGTGGATGAGAAAGCAGGGATGGCCAAAGGAGATTTGACTCAAACTCTGGGGTCTTGGCAGAGGCCAGTAGCCTATCTTAGCAAGAAACTAGATCCAGTAGTGGCTGGGTTCCCCCCTTGCCTCCACATAATTGCTGCCATGGCCCTCCTGGTCAAGGATGCAAGTAAATTGACTTTGGGTCAAAATCTCATCAGAACCACCGCACACGCTATTGAGGGCCTTCTCCCTACTCCACCAGACCGATGGATGACGAACGCCTGAGTGACAGGGTATCAGGCCCTCCTCCTCAATGAACCAAGAGTGACCTTCCGGTCCCCTGCAGTGCTAAATCCAGCCATGCTGCTACCAGAGGAGCTGGTTGACCACCCACATGACTGCAGGGAGGTCCTAACCCAAGTTGCAGGAATAAGGCCGGATCTCAGAGACATTCCCCTCCCAGATGCCGAGATGACTCTCTTCACAGATGGGAGTACCTACATGGTCAATGGAAAGAGGTATGCGGGGGCTGCAGTAGTTTCTCCTGAGCAGAAACTCTGGACAGCAGCCCTGCCACGTGGAACTTCGGCACAAAAAGCAGAACTGATTGCACTCACTAAAGCACTGCAGATAGCCAAAGGGAAAACCGCCAACATCTACATGGACAGCAGGTATACCTTTGCTACTCTCCATATACATGGGGCTGTTTATAAAGAAAGGGGCCTGTTACAGCAGAAGGAAAAGGAATTAAAAACAGAGGAGAAATATTGGCTCTCCTCCAAGCTATTTGGGATATAGGGGCGGGCCAGGCCAGATGGAGACAGCTAATCAGTGGGGTGCACATATAGGTACTGTGGTGAATTGAAATTCAATTGGTCACCCGTATTGCCGACCGAGCATGACTGTGCTGTTTTCCCTGTGTGTTGGCTCTTTCACACACTTCCTGTTGCTGGTGAAATTCTCCCTGTCCTCTTCCTTTCTTCCCCCAAGTTCCATGGGCATTAAGTCCATTGCATGTAGATTACTTATCTTCATATCATTAACGTTTTTCGGAAGTTTTGTCTTATTCTCTTATTTGGAACATATATCTATTTCCTCATTTTGCTTGACTTCCTGTGTTTCTATATATTTGGCAAAACAACTACTTCTTCCAGTGATGAAAAGTTGCCATGTGTGGGAGATGAACTTTCTAGCTTATCCTTGTTCTGGTTCTTAGTTGTCCCCTAACCTTTGTGATTGTCTAAATAGTCTGATTTATTTCTGATCTGTCCCCAAGACCTGTCAGTGTTCCAAGGAGAGGAATCTAATCTAACACTTCATTTTAGGCTGATTGGAAGTCAGATTCTCAGGAAGAAGCTTTTTTTATTTAAAGATTTTATTCATTCATTTGACAGACAGAGATCACAAGTAGGCAGATAGGCAGGCAGAGAGAGAGAGAGGGAGAAGCAGGCTCCCCACCGAGCAGAGAGTCCAATGTGGGGCTTGATCCCAGGACCTCAGGACCATGACCTGAGCCGAAGGTAGAGGCTTTAACACACTGAGCCACCCAGGTGCCCCTCAGGCAGAAGCTTTTAAACTGTGCAAATATATATAGTCTTGTGGGGTGACAATTGCAATCCCAGTTGGACTCCAGATTGGGACATCTGGATGTGTCCCTGGTGACAGTTTCAAAAATCACGGCTCCAGATAAGTGTATAAGCTCCTTTCTGGGTTGTTTGGTAGAGCTGTATTGAGGCAAAGGGGGTGAGCAAGGACGGTTTCTCTCTGCTTACATTCCCTGAGAGCACCTCTGTAGCGTCTAGATGTCTGGGAGACATGAAGCTTGTCCCTCATGTTGACACAACAGGGTAAATAAAAAGGTTTTTTTCACAGGAAGACAGGGGTTGTGTTTAGGCCTACTGTCTATGCAGTGTCCTGGGAGTACTTATCTGCCAAGAAGTGTCGTTACATTTGTTATAGATCCCTGGAGCTCAGGAATGCCAACCCCCTTGGCCACCAGAGCCAAACAAATAAGGGGCATCCCCTGTGTGGTTTTCACATGTCTACTGGATTTAGCAGGGAAGCCGGTATGTGAAGAGGGCAAGGCACACCCTCTGGCTTCAGAATGAGAACAGGAAAATGCCTTGACTGCATGCACTCATCAATTTCAGCTGTGCTATGAGAGAGTGCCCTATCCCAGGCCCGAGGTTAGGGTAAATGCCATGACTGTTCACACTAATCTGCCCTTGCAGGAGTGAATAATTACTGCTTCCACCCACTCTCTCTAGCCTCAGCAAGGCGGTGGGACCATGTTGAGACTGCGAGTCCTCACCCTTCTTGTGAGGCAATAGGATGGTGCTGTGTCACAGTGTGCCTACCTCGGCTAGCAGGGTAGGTGGAGAACACAGAAATGGTGTCTGCCAGAGCCTTTGTCTCCAGAGAAACCCCTGACAATCCCCTGCCCCTCGGGCAGATACCCTCAGATGAACAAATGAATTTTCTTGCCATACAGCCTAGGCACCTTAAAAAGTGGTGCTTTTGAGCAGGATCCCATGATGAGTGAGAAGCTCTTTAGAAGGAGAACCTCAGTTTCCTATAGTACTTTGGATCCCTCATATCCCTTGTTTTTCTAAGCCAGGCATCTCTGGGGAACTCATCTCGCTGGTGCAGATCCCAAGGGTTGGACTGCCTCATATGAGGCACCAACTCCTCACTTTTCCAGAGGAAGCGCCAGGCTGGTGAGACCCTTCCCTATTGTGTGCTGGGCTCTGGGGCTTAAGGTTTTTGTGAAGATCACATCTCTGCCTCTCTTACCTCTCTCAATGACATTCTTTTATCTGTTGATTGTCATCCAGATTTCAGATCTTTTTCACAAGGGAATAATCCGTATGTAGCTGTAGATTTGATATGTTTATGGGAGATCAGTTCAGGATCTTCCTTTGCCGCCATCTTGAATCCCTTTCCAGAATACATTTTGATAGTGTTTTATCAGACAAGATATTCCCTTTCCATACTACTTCCTCAGCATATAACAGGTGTATTATGCAATGGATTTTTCCTAAAGTAATTGCTCAAATCTAGGAAATGGTATTAGTTTTACTCTTCTTGATCTATTCTGAACTTTAAATTCTCTGAGTCCTAAATTCATGTTGCATTTCTTTCTAAGATCCTGGGAGGTGTACCCATTTTAAAAGCCTTTATTTATTCTATTATTATTATTATTATTATTATTATTATTATTATTATTATTATTATTATTACAGTTGACATTTACTGTTATGTCTCAGCACAGGCACTGATTGATGGGGGTGTTGTATGAACGTCCTCCCTGCTTGTTAACTACAATTTATGAGAGTAATGTAAACCTTCTCTTTTTGTTAATTTACTGTATTCTTTCCTGAGGACAAAGTTGGGAGTGAGTCTATTGCTGTAAGGCCAAAGAGCATGATTGATAGTGTGGATATAGAACAAGCCAAGTCATGGGCCTTGTGTGCATAATGGGTTCTGTAGGTGAGGGACAGATGGGAGTGACATGAAGGGAGAGAACTGAAGTGACAAGAAGAAATAATCTATTTTTATCTTCTCTAATGGCACCAGCCTGGATCGGAAAATTTCAGAGTACACAGAACCAGTGAGTCAGAACTCATATTGTAATTATACATCCATTATTTTCATGTGAGCTCTTGGATCATGATTTATCAGAGATTTTTGGAGACATTTTTATGGATAAATGGAAAGTGTTTTCGACAGATATCAGTCTAATAAATGACTTCAGAGAGAGAGAGCTGGAAAGAGCATTGTTGGAAATAAATTACTTTCTGTGAACCCAGCAGAGAACTGATGTCACAGGGAGAAGAAGCAACATGAAAACTAGAGAGTGACAGGCACTCACTGGGAGAAGTAAGAACGCAGCATTATTCAGGGCAGACACAGACTGAAGAAGTTATAAGCTCAAACAAAGATGAAACCAGGAAATTTTTTAAATTTATTTATCTTTTTCAGCGTAACAGTATTCATTGTTTTTGCACAACACCCAGTGCTCCATACAAAGCGTGCCCTCCTTATTACCCACCACCTGTTCCCCCAACCTCCCACCCCTGACCCTTCAAAACCCTCAGGTTGTTTTTCAGAGTCCATAGTCTCTTATGGTTCGCCTCCCCCTCTAATTTTTTTTATAAACATATAATATATTTTTATCCCCAGAGTCCAGAGTAAAGGCCACCATCCAGGGAGACCCCACATCAGGCCAGGAAACCCCCGCTCCACCGTCCAGTCATGGCTGAGAGAAGTCTTGGGAGAATATGGCCCCAGGATGGAGGTGAGTGGGAGCTCAAATGTCCCATAGGTACTGAGGCTGGAGGCTGTCACTTTCCCATGCCCCTCAAAACAGGTTCTTTTGAAAGGGAGAGCTGAAAAATGTATCTCCATAGCTGCCTCACTAAGAAATATAAGCCTATTAAACTCGACATATGAAGATGTTCACAGTCTTTAACGTCTCCATAACAATGAAATATCATGAATGCATTGGGCTCCTAAACTACACACTGGCCTACAAGTTATGACATCCAAGAGCATCTGACTGGTGTCTTAATGATGTCAAATGAAATGAGGATTATTTGCCTGGCTCAAGGGATTATTTTTTTAGAACTTTGTGTTGTTTACAAACAATTAAGGGACACATTTTTTAAATTTTTAAATTTAGAAATTAAACTGATGTAGAGATATCTATTAGTACCCTATAACTTCAGTTCTCTATTTGTCTGTAAGCACAGTAATCCCCTTTCATGTTCCTATCCTCAGCACTCAGAGTTGGTTTACCCTAAGTAGGTTTTCTTCTGCATGAACACGTACTCATTATTTATTTGGACTTCACATAAAATTATTGCTATTCCTGACCCAGTGGTCCCAAACCACTCACTTGGGTCTAGAATGTTCTGTGCCTAGAACACTGTCATATGACATTCAGACCTCTCAGACTCATCTGCTTCATTAGCTTATTTCTACCAACCACACAACCCATTAAAGCAGAAGGACACAAAAATGGGATTCAGACAAAAGAGGCCAAGCTTAACCTCTTTTGGTTCTTCCCCCCTCCTTTTTGGCAATGATCAGTGTATCTACTTTACAATTGGAACGGAGTGGAATGGATCACTTGCATACAGTAGAAGTTATTAGAGAATAATCATTAATTAGTGAGAGGAAGGTTAACCTCGTGTTAGGTTGGCCATCTGTGTGGGAGAAGAGAATTATGAATTCCTACAGGAGGTTTGTCTAGCAGAGGCCATCAGTTGGGAAGAGCAGAGAGCCCTAGAAGTGACATGTGTGTGTGATGCCCACCATGTGACATGCCTTCACCCAAAACTCTTTCTGTCTTACTAGAACCTCTCACTACCCAGCGTGGTTGCCTGCTTAGAAATGGAAGGAAAACTTCCAAACTCATTTTATGAGGCCAGCATCACCTTGATCCCAAAACCAGACAAGGATCCCACCAAAAAAGAGAACTACAGACCAATATCCTTGATGAACACAGATGCAAAAATTCTCACCAAAATACTAGCCAATAGGATTCAACAGTACATTAAAAGGATTATTTACCACGATCAAGTGGGATTTATTGTAGGGCTGCAGGGTTGGTTCAACATCCGCAAATCAATCAATGTGATACAACAAATTCATAAAAGAAAGAATAAGAACCATATGATACTCTCAATAGATGCTGAAAAAGCATTTGACAAAGTATAGCATCCCTTCCTGATCAAAACTCTTCAAAGTGTAGGGATAGAGGGCGCATACCTCAATATTATCAAAGCCATCTATGAAAAACCTACCACAAATATCATTCTCAATGGAGAAAAACTGAAAGCTTTTCCACTAAGGTCAGGAACACAGCAGGGATGTCCATTACCACCACTGCTATGCAACATAGTACTAGAAGTCCTAGCCTCAGCAATCAGACAACAAAAAGAAATTAAAGTCATCCAAATCGGCAAAGAAGTCAAACTATCACTCTTCACAGACGATATGATACTATATGTGGAAAACCCAAAAGACTCCACTCCAAAACTGCTAGAACTTGTCCAGGAATTCAGTAAAGTGTCAGGATATAAAATCAATGCACAGAAATCAGTTGCATTTCTCTACACCAACAACAAGACAGAAGAAAGAGAAATTAAGGAGTCAATCCCATTTACAATTGCACCCAAAACTATAAGATACCTAGGAGTGAATGGCTCGACTCAACATTCAAAGCAGGAAAGCAAGGACTGGTTTTCACTTCAGATACTGAATGACCCATTGCAGCTACAAATAATGGAACTTGGAAACAGTAGGGGGCATCTCCAATGGACCAGAAATGCTTCATCTAGATTTAACACAGGCAAGTCATGTAGACCTTAAATATGACAGACTATATATATATATATTTCTCCAGACCCAGAAAGGTCTTAATGATTCTTTTAAGCTTAAAACATTTCATGATTCATGCAAGATTAATTCTTCTCAAGGATTTTAAAATTTTGTTTTTGTGTGTGATTTTCCTTTTCTTACAATGCAAAGTAATTCATCCCAGTTAAGAGAATAAATAGGCACAATGTATGTCTCCCTACACTCTCCCTTTTCTCCCTAGTCTCCTGATCTAGATGAAAAATGTCTGGCAAGGTATCTAATTTACCAGCTAAGAATACTTACAGCACTTAAAAGGAAAGAGGGTTTTGCTTCTTGGAACTGCTGGAAACCACTCCCTCTGTCTGCCCATAGCTGGTTACCTGGCAAAGCCCATCTCGTCTCTCATGTCTACATAGATGACCCTCCACAGGAGACCCCCGCTTCGATCCTTCATCCAAGGTCGCCCCCTCCCATTTTTTCTTCCTGTTTTGTCTAAATAAAATTATTTTTCTTTATTTGCTGTCTCATTAATGAAGGGAATGAAGATTAAAACATAGAGAGATCCCATTTCCCAACCACCAAGTTGGATACAATTAAAAAGCAATACCATCAACTCTACATAGCAACATGGAGCTCCAGAGCCTTTTAACTGCTCATGAGGACACAGCCACCTCAGAAAACAGTTTGTTGAAGCTTCGTAGATGTGAAGATGTATCAAATTTTGGACACAGCCATTCTTACTGTATACATTCTAAATAAATTTCAGCCCCATCTCCAAGATCCTGAGAAGATGCATAGCTGTTTTCACTGTAATATGAAAAATGGAGGAAAGACCCAATTCAATCAACTAGAATGGATACATTTGCTTAATATAATTTTATGATGAGATATAATAAAGCAATGACCATAGACCACAATGAAAGTTTATGAGAGTTAATATTATCAACATGATACTGAGCCAGAAAACAAGTCAAAGAATGCACACAGTATATGATTCCCTCTATTTGAAGTTCAAAGTATTCAACTCAAAGTGATAGCTTCTTCAGCCATATATTCCCATCAAGTAAGCTATGAGGAGGAACAATGGGGATAACGAACAGGATGGGAGTAGAGATGGACCAATAAAGTTCTGCAAAGACATGGCTGAATTTTCTTAGGTGGAGGAGTTACTCATGGGTGTTCCTTTATTTTTATCCCTTACATCTTCTGCATAACTTATACCCCTCATTTTGTAAGCTTTAAAAATAAAGCAAAATAATAAAGTCAACCAAAAACTAGGGAAAGGAACGTAAGTAAAAACAACACCAAAAAGTAATCGCTATCTGCTAGAAAGCATTACACAGGGCACAGGAAACATTCCAGGGGCTGCTTTGTGTACAAAAATCAAAGCTTTATTTCATAACACCTTAAGGATTTAGTGAGATTTTTAGCTTTTGAAATAGTGTTTCTTTGCTACCTCCCTGTTACCCTATTGACAACAAGCCAGTGCCAATAGAAGTACTTCTGATGGTTCCTAAACCTAAAATGAAAACATAAAATTCTATTTCTTCCTTGATACATGCCCCGTGACTCTTTTTCTGGAGTTTGACTGTGGTGGTATCCATACATATGGATCTCATGCCGTGATATGGCTACTCTGGGACCCTGGGATGTTGTGGCCTCTTAGAATCTGTGACCCTGGAAAACAGATGGGAGAACGGAGTCCACAAGAGCTGAAAGGCAGTGGTGCATCAGACCAAACGTGTGTGGCTGTAGGCCAGTGGCTCTCTTGGTTAACAACCTTGGGGCATGTGTACAGTAGCCAGAAAAGGTTTTGTTTGGTTTGGTTTGGTTTGGTTTTAAGATATTTTTATTTGAAAGGGAGAGAGCGAGCATGAGCTGGAGTGGCAGAGGGAAAGGGAGAGAGAAACTTCAAGCAGTCCCCTCTGAGCACAGAGACCGACTCGGGGCACAATCCCAAGACCCTGAGATCATGACCTGAGCCGAAACAAAGAGTCAGATGCTTAGCCAACTGAGCAACCTAGGCGCCCCTAGAAAAAGTACTTTTAAGGAGCTAAAATACTCATTGCTGAAAAGAAAATTAAAATATATAATTGTGTTCATAGAATTTTAAATTCAATTTTTATACATATAGTAGAAATGCAATAAAAACAATCCTCTATATGTATTTGTACAATATGCTCCTTTTTCATAACCCAACTGTGGGGATTGTAGATATTCACGTTGAATAGCCAGAATGATAGTACCTTACAGGGCATTGACACCCCCCTCCTCATGGCCCTTTCCAGGGGTTCCCCTCTGAAGTGTTACCCAAAACCTCCTCCTTCAATCCAGTAGTATTTCCCAGTCCTTGTCCTCACCAAGCTCCTCCTGATGCCATCCTCCATGGTCTCTGCTTCTGTAGGGTCAGGGTATGGGGAGTTAAGGGCAAACCGGACAGCTGAATAAAGGGCATGAGTAAAAGGAAACAACCAGATGACTCCATTCTAGAAATCCAGGTGAAATGGGGCTGTCTCTGACCATAACACAGTGAGGACTGGAGTACGGAGGAGAAGGGAAAGATGATTAAAGATGTGTGCAGTTGGAGAGGACAGCAAAATGCCTCAGAGGCTCCGGAACCTCCCTCAGGACCAAATTGTGAGACACCAAGATGGCAAGTCAGGTGAGCCTGGCAGGTCATTCTGTGTAGACTCTTTCCCACCTCAGGCCTTTTCCCTTAGTTATTTCTTTTCTCAGTTCACATTTTTATTTGATAGAAAATTTGCTCTTGCAGCAGAAATTAAAAGCAGACAACTCAAAATGTTTTCAGAAACGTGAAGAAATAGGAAGAGAGACACACACCCTCACTGGGGGAGGAAGGGAAAAATTGTTTCAATCATTCCCTTCTCCTGAGAACTTCTCATTTGGGCTCCTCTAAGTCCTGATCCATCAGAATGGCCCCTGTGCCCACACCCTTTCACAAAGGCTCTGTCTTTCTCGTCCCTGAACCCAAGGCATGGATGGACCAGCCCTCATCCTCACACACTTCACCTCAGCTCTTCTAAGATCTGGGCACTGGCGAGACTCCAATAATACCACATTTCTCAAGAGGAGCCAGGAAAGGCTGTTGCCAGACCCACCTGATTGTAGAGAATATGTGTGCTCTGAGTGATATCGAACCCACTGTAAAACAAAACAAAACAAAAATACATGAGTCGTAAATATCCCATCCAAACTCCTTCCACTTCTTTCAGAAAACTTTCATAATTATGTAAAAAGAAACTATTTTTAAAATCTGATTTACTGGAGTGTTTTTGCTTTGCTAGATGCATTACCTCACTGTTCATACTATGAAGACAGAATTCTTTCCTTTGAAACTGGCCTCTCAGTCAGCACCCTGATCTGTCCTGATGATGTCCTGGTAACCAAACGTCATTCTTGAAAACAATGTGGACTTTTTCTCTACTGGTCCAGTAGTTTGGGGATGGAGACAGAGCATTTGGTTTTCTAAATAAAGATGCGGTGCTTTGAGAAGCACTGCTTTCTAATATGCCCTGTTTATTTCTGTCCTCGTTATTGTGATGCTCATCACATGGAGTCATTAGAATCATTCCTGATAACATAACTGAAGAGAGATAAGTTACAAGAACTCTCACTCCCTCTAATTGCTTGATCTTAAGTTGTGCCCTGTGCTACACGACTGCTGGTCATGAGAATATAACTGAACCCCTTACCTCTAACCATCCATCTGTCAAGAATTATGAATGTGCAGTTTGAATGAATGAGAGATCCTTGTGCAGCCCTCCAATAATTAAGACACTGGGTGTTGCCTTGAATCTGATGTTGTGGCAGAATCTGAGCACACCCACACCCCCGGAGGTTGGTGGCAGCTGACAGCACTTCTCATTAGACCTTACCTGTAGCGTGCTTGGAGCATGATGCGATACTTAAAGTCCTATCACCCGCTCCTGGTCTGATTGAACTCCACTTAATCTGAATGTGTGAATATTAATTTGAAAAGTCATACTGACTTAAAGGACAGCACTTTTTCTTGTAGGTTCAGAGATGAGGATCCCTTGAGAGACCTGATCACTTGCAGGACTGGTGACTGGCACTCCCTGGCCCCAGGTGCTTTCTGGCTGTGGACCAGAGATACCAGGGCCTTACTACGTGACATGTCAGTGGGGCAGCCCACAACATGGCAGTTGGCTCCTTCCAGAACAAGTGCTCTAGAGAGGGAGAGCCGGGGTATGCCAACGTCATGTTGTCACCTACTTTGGCAGTGCTGTGTGTGTGCTTCTGCTGTGTATTTGTTAGAAGCAGGTCATTTAGCCTAGCCCATGTCCAAGAGGTGGGGGGGATTACAAGGGGTGGGGATACAAGCAGGTAGGGGTCATTGGGGTCACTTTCAAGGCCGCCTGCCACAAGGACATTTTTGAAATGCTCCCTAAATTCACAACATAGGTTAGTCTCCTCCATGTATTCTTCATAAAGTCTCTTTAGTTAGTTTTAACATTAAACCAAAGTACACTGAGACTGCCCTTAATTATTGGCACATTATAATAATTTGGGTAATGCAGTTGAAATTTTTGATCACTTTAAACTTAACAGTTGGTCCCCTGGTTTTCCTATGGAAAAGTTTTTAAGATTTATTTATTTATTTTAGAGGGAGAGAGACCACACACATGAGTTGGGGGAAGGGCAGAGAGAGAGATTGAGAAGCAGAGTCCATCCCCACACAAAGCCTGACAAGGGGCTCCATCTCAAGACCAAGATCATGACCTGAGCCAAAATCAAGAGCCTGATACTCGACTGACTGAGCCAGGCACCCCTAGAATTTGTTTATATAGAAGATTTTTTAAAAAGGTTTAAAGGCTGGGTGCCTGGGTGGCTCAGTTGGTTGAGAGGCTGCCTTCATCTCGGGTCATGATCTCAGGGTCCTGGGATAGATTCCTGCATCGGGCTCTCTGCTCACCAGGGAGCCTGTTTCCTCCTCTCTCTCTGCCTGCCTCTCTGCCTGATTGTGATCTTTCTCTGTCAAATAAATAAAAAAATATCTTTTAAAAAAAGGTTTAAAGGCCAATTTTTAAACTTACATTTATACCTTTTAGATCTTAAAATCAGAGAGGAACATTGTTCATTTTACTTTAGGGTGATGAAGGGATCACCAGAAACTTTCTTATAGGATGTATTTGCTCATAGAACATTTATTTCACATTTTACAGAAGAACCTTGAGGTGTTTTCTTTGAAGAAAGGTCTGTTTCTTCTTCCTGGGCTTGGGTCACTCAAAATACCTCCACCACTGGAAAAATCGCAGGCCTAGGGTCAGACGTCCCCCATCTGGGCTCCCATGAATTCCACCCTAGTAACAGTGAGCACAGAAGAGAGATGGCGTAGGGACAGCTTCCTGCCCATGAACACACACGTGCCCTAGAGCATCTCCTGGGCTGCACGAAATCTCATTTTCCACTTTCAGAAGAGTAGGGACTTAGGTTAGACAGTCTTACTACAACCCCAAGAACACATGTGATTAAAGACAAATTCGCATTCATAAAAATGAAATCATGTTGAACTTCAAGAACACCATTAATAAGTGAAAAACAAGTCCCAGATGGGAAGAAAAAAATTTGAAAACACATGTATGATAAATTACTTGCATCCCAAATAGATTCTAAAAGCTTCCAGCTCAGTTATCAGAAGACAAAAGGGCAATAAAATATAAGCTAAAATATTGATTAGACATTACATGAGCGCACATGTATCTAGAATGGCCAACAAGCCTAGGGCAGAATTCTCAATATTTTACCCATCAGAGAAATGCAAATAAAAACCACAATGAAATGCCATTTCATAATCACAAGGATGACTACAGCAAAAGAGACAAGGATGACTGGGTGGCTCAGTGGGTGAAGCATCTGCCTTTGGCTCAGATCATGATCCCGGGTCCTGGAATCCAGACCCACGTTGGGCTCTCTGCTCAAAGAGGAGTCTGATTCTCCCTCTTCCTTCTGCTCCCAAGCTTGTGTTCTCATTCTCTCTGTCAAACAATAAATAAAAACGCTTAAAAATAAAGTGAAAAAGTGTAAGTCAAGAATGAGCATTGGAGAGACTGAAAAGAAATTGGAACCCTCATTCATTGCTCATGGGAACACAAAAAGATGCAGCCACCATGGAAAACAATCTGTCACTTATTTGAAAATGAAGATGTAAATTTACTAGATCACCCAGCAATTACTTTCCTGAATATCCATCCAAGATAAATGAAAATATGTTTCTGTACAGAGACATGCGCATGAATGTTCATGGAAGCATGATTCAGAAGAGCCAACAAGTAGAAATAATCCAAGCGCCCATCCACCCTGCAGTGGGGATGAACCTCAAAATATATCAGGCTAAGTACATTTTTAAAAAGCACAGATTGTGAAATTCCATTTATAGGAAAAGTCCATAAAAGGCAAGCCTGTAGAGACAGGAAGTACATTAGCTCTCAATTAGGCTTGGAGTGGGAATGAAACCAATGGCATGGGAGCACGAGCCTTTTTATGTGGTGATGGAAATGCTCTCAAACAGAACGGTGGTCACAGTGATGGGATTCCGGAGTGACTAGGCATTACTGACTTGTAAGCTAAAATTGGGTGCAAGTATACTTTAAATAGTAAATGTAAAAAAAAAAACAAAATAGGAAAAAACCAATAATGCAAATATTTTGCTTTATGTACTCTTGTGCATCTCCTCCAAGCTTTCTGCCTCCTTATTTTCATTGTTCATGACTAATCTTCTGCTAGAATGAGGGTCACATAGGGAGAAAACACCAGTGACACCAAAGTTCTGAAAACAATTGTAACAGGAACAGTCATGCTAAATAGCAGAATTCCGTTCCATGGCTGAGTTCCTTAGCTCCTGTGAGAAAAAGGCAGGCGTCGTCATGTGCTTCAGATTTCAGAATAAGGCATGAGAGTGTTGGGTGCCAAGAAGAACATTCCTAAGTTGAAAATCTTCTTTCTGACTTATTTAGATAAACCCTGGGATCATCTGTGATTTCAGGAGGCAAGAAAATATCTTCTGAATATGGAAGATTAAGAAATTTAAGGTGTAGGAAACCACAGCACACAGTGGGAAGCAATGGGCAGAGTTCAGGTCAATGTGTCTGTTGAGGAGCAGGAGGGAGAAGAGGAAAGTAAACATGGGGGTTCGGAGAGGAGGTGTCCACGTCCTGCTGACACAGGAACACTCATTAAATTGGGTCTAAAGTTCCCCCAGGAGAGGAGGAAGAGCCCCTCATTCTAACAGTGGCCTAAGACCCCCACCCTCTATCCTTCCCCACCTCCTCTGGCTTATTGCTGGGAACATTCCAAGGACCTGGTAATGCCATGGCAGTTTACCTTCTCTTCTAGGTGGTGGCACTGTGGCCACTCCTCCTCCCAGATATTTATTGTTCTAGCTGCCTCAGTTCTTTTTCTGGGAGAAATATTTCACCCCCTTTTTCTGTGAAATTTTTTTCCATTTTATTTATTTTTTCAGCGTAACAGTATTCATTCTTTTTGCACAACAACCAGTGCTCCATGCAAAACGTGCCCTCCCCATTACCCACCACCTGTTCCCCCAACCTCCCACCCATGACCCTTCAAAACGCTCAGGTTGTTTTTCAGAGTCCATAGTCTCTTATGGTTCTCCTCCCCTTCCAAAATTTTTTTTTAATAAACATATAATGTATTTTTATCCCCAGGGGTACAGGTCTGTGAGTCGCCAGGTTTACACACTTCACAGCACTCACAATAGCACTTACCCTCCCCTATGTCCATAGCCCCCTCCCCCTCTCCCAATCCCACCTCCCCCCAGCAACCCCCAGTTTGTTTTGTGAGATTAAGAGTCATTTATCTCCCTCCCAATCCCATCTTGTTTCATTTACTCTTCTCCTATCCCCCTACTCCTCCATGTTGCTTCTCCATGTCCTCATATCAGGGAGATCATATGATAGTTGTCTTTCTCCGATTGACTTATTTCACTAAGCATGATATGCTCTAGTTCCATCCATGTCATCACAAATGGCAAGATTTCATTTCTTTTGATGGCTGCATAGTATTCCATTGTGTATATATACTACATCTTCTTTATCCATTCATCTGTTGATGGACATCTAGGTTCTTTCCATAGTCTGGCTATTGTAGACATTTGTGCTATAAACATTCGGGTAAACATGCCCCTTCGGATCACTATGTTCGTATCTTTAGGGTAAATACCCAGTAGTGCAATTGCTGGGTCATAGGGTAGTTCCATTTTCAACATTTTGAGGAACCTCCATGCTGTTTTCCAGAGTGGTTGCACCAGCTTGCATTCCCACCAACAGTGGAGGAGGGTTCCCCTTTCTCCACATCCTCGCCAGAATCTGTCATTTCCTGACTTGTTAATTTTAGCCATTCTGACTGGTGTGAGGTGATATCTCATTGTGGTTTTGATTTGTATTTCCCTGATGCCGAGTGATGTGGAGCACTTTTTCATGTGTCTGTTGGCCATCTGGATGTCTTCTTTGCAGAAATGTCTGTTCATGTCCTCTGCCCATTTCTTGATTGGATTGTTTGTTCTTTGGGTGTTGAGTTTGCTAAGTTCCTTACAGATTTTGGATACTAGCCCTTTATCTGATATGTCGTTTGCAAATATCTTCTCCCATTCTGTCAATTGTCTTTTGGTATTGTTAATTGTTTCCTTTGCTGTGCAAAAGCTTTTGATCTTAATGAAATCCCAATAGTTCATTTTTGCCCTTGCTTCCCTTGCCTTTGCCGTTGTTCCTAGGAAGATGTTGCTACGGCTGAGGTCGAAGAGGTTGCTGCCTGCATTCTCCTCAAGGATTTGGATGGATTCCTTTCTCACATTGAGGTCCTTAATCCATTTGGAGTCTATTTTCGTGTGTGGTGTAAGGAAGTGGTCCAATTTCATTTTTCTGCATGTGGCTGTCCAATTTTCCCAGCACCATTTATTGAAGAGGCTGTCTTTTTTCCATTGGGCATTCTTTCCTGCTTTGTCGAAGATTAGTTGACCATAGAGTTGAGGGTCTATTTCTGGGCTCTCTATCCTGTTCCACTGATCTATGTGTCTGTTTTTGTGCCAGTACCATGCTGTCTTGATGATGACAGCTTTGTAATAGAGCTTGAAGTCTGGAATTGTGATGCCACCCACTTTGGCTTTGTTCTTCAATATTCCTTTGGCTATTCGAGGTCTTTTCTGGTTCCATATAAATTTTAGGATTATTTGTTCCATTTCTTTGAAAAAAATGGATGGTATTTTGATAGGGATTGCATTAAATGTGTAGATTGCTTTAGGTAGCATAGACATTTTCACAATATTTATTCTTCCAATCCAGGAGCATGGAACATTTTTCCATTTCTTTGTGTCTTCCTCAATTTCTTTCATGAGTACTTTATAATTTTCTGTGTATAGATTCTTAGTCTCTTTGGTTAGGTTTATTCCTAGGTATCTTATAGTTTTGGGTACAATTGTAAATGGGATTGACTCCTTAATTTCTCTTTCTTCTGTCATGTTGTTGGTGTAGAGAAATGCAACTGATTTCTGTGCATTGATTTTATATCCTGACCCTTTACTGAATTCCTGGACAAGTTCTAGCAGTTTTGGAGTGGAGTCTTTTGGGTTTTCCACATATAGTATCATATCATCTGCGAAGAGTGATAGTTTGACTTCTTCTTTACCAATTTGGATGCCTTTGATTTCTTTTTGTTGTCTGATTGCTGAGGCTAGGACTTCTAGTACTATGTTAAATAGCAGTGGTGATAATGGACATCCCTGCCGTGTTCCTGCCCTTAACGGAAAAGCTTTCAGTTTTTCTCCATTGAGAATGATATTTGCGGTGGGTTTTTCATAGATGGCTTTGATAATATTGAGGTATGTGCCCTCTATCCCTACACTTTGAAGAGTTTTGATCAGGCAGGTATGCTGTACTTTGTCAAATGCTTTTTCAGCATCTATTGAGAGTATCACATGGTTCTTGTTCTTTCTTTTATTAATGTGTTGTATCACATTGATTGATTTGCGGATGTTGAACCAACCCTGCAGCTCTGCAATAAATCCCACTTGATCGTGGTAAATAATCCTTTTAATATACTGTTGAATCCTATTGGCTAGTATTTTGGCGAGAATTTTTGCGTCCGTGTTCATCAAGGATATTGTTCTGTAGTTCTCTTTTTTGGTGCGATCCTTGTCTGGTTTTGGGATCAAGGTGATGCTGGCCTCATAAAATGAGTTTGGAAGTTTTCCTTCCATTTCTATTTTTTGGAACAGTTTCAGGAGAATAGGAATGAGTTCTTCTTTAAATGTTTGGTAGAATTCCCCTGGGAAGCCGTCTGGCCCTGGGCTTTTGTTTGTTTGGAGATTTTTGATGACACTTTCAATCTCCTTACTGGTGATGGGCCTGTTCAGGTTTTCTATTTCTTCCTGGTTCAGTTGTGGTAGTTTATATGTCTCTAGGAATGCATCCATTTCTTCCAGATTGTCCAATTTGTTGGCGTAGAGTTGCTCATAGTATGTTCTTATAATTGTTTGTATTTCTTTGGTGTTAGTTGTGATCTCTCCTCTTGCATTCATGATTTTATTGATTTGGGTCTTTTCTCTTTTTTTTGGTGAGTCTGGCCAGGGGTTTATCAATCTTATTGATTCTTTCGAAGAACCAGCTCCTAGTTTCATTGATTTTTTTATTGTTTTTTTGGTTTCTATTTCATTGATTTCTGCTCTGATCTTTATGATTTCTCTTCTCCTGCTGGGTTTAGGGTTTCTTTCTTGCTCTTTCTCCAGCTCCTTTACGTGTAGGGTTAGGTTGTGTACTTGAGACCTTTCTTGTTTCTTGAGAAAGGCTTGTACCGCTATATATTTTCCTCTCAGGACTGCCTTTGCTGTGTCCCACAGATTTTGAACTGTTGTGTTTTCATTATCATTGTTTCCATGAATTTTTTCAATTCTTCTTTAATTTCCTGGTTAACCCATTCATTCTTTAGAAGGATGCTGTTTAGTCTCCATGTATTTGGGTTCTTTCCAGCTTTCCTCTTGTGATTGAGTTCTAGCTTCAGAGCATTGTGGTCTGAAATGCAGGGAATAATCCTAATCTTTTGATACCGGTTGAGACCTGATTTGTGACCCAGGATGTGATCTATTCTGGAGAAGGTTCCATGTGCACTAGAGAAGAATGTGTATTCTGTTGCTTTGGGATGAAATGTTCTGAATATATCTGTGATGTCCATCTGGTCCAGTGTGTCATTTAAGGCCTTTATTTCCTTGTTGATCTTTCGCTTGGATGATCTGACCATTTCAGTGAGGGGAGTGTTCAAGTCCCCTACTATTATTGTATTATTATTGATGTGTTTCTTTGATTTTGTTATTAATTGGTTGATATAGTTGGCTGCTCCCACGTTAGGGGCATAGATATTTAAAATTGTTAGACCTTCTTGTTGGACAGACCCTTTGAGTAGGATATAGTGTCCTTCCTCATCTCTTATTATAGTCTTTGGCTTGAAATCTAATTGATCTAAGGATTGCCACCCCAGCTTTCTTCTGATGCCCATTAGCATGGTAAATTGTTTTCCACCCCCTCACTTTCAATCTGGAGGTGTCTTCGTGTCTAAAATGAGTTTCATGTAGGCAACATACTGATGGGTTTTGTTTTTTTATCCATTCTGATACCCTGTGTCTTTTGATTGGGGCATTTAGCCCATTAACATTCAGGGTAACTATTGAGAGATATGAATTTAGTGCCATTATTAGCCTGTAAGGTGACTGTTACTGTATATTGTCTCTGTACCTTTCTGATCTACTACTTTTAGGCTCTCTCTTTGCTTAGAGGATCCCTTTCAATATTTCCTGTAGAGCTGGGTTGGTGTTGGCAAATTCTTTCAGTTTTGTTTGTCCTGGAAGCTTTTGATCTCTCCTTCTATTTTCAATGATAGCCTAGCTGGATAGAGTATTCTTGGCTGCATGTTTTTGTCGTTGAGTGCTCTGAATATATCATGCCAGCTCTTCCTGGCCTGCCAGGTCTCTGTGGATAAGTCTGCCGCCAATCTAATATTTTTACCATTGTATGTTACAGACTTCTTTTCTCAGGCTGCTTTCAGGATTTTCTCTTTGTCACTAAGACTTGTAAATTTTACTATTAGGTGACGGGGTGTGGACCTATTCTTGTTGACTTTGAGGGGGGTTCTCTGCATCTCCTGGATTTTAATGCTTGTTCCCTTTGCCATATTAGGGAAATTCTCTCCAATGATTCTCTCCAATAGACCTTCTGCTCCCCTCTCTGTTTCTTCTTCTTCTGGAATCCCAATTATTCTAACGTTGTTTCGTCTTATGGTGTCACTTATCTCTCGCATTCTCCCCTCATGGTCCAGTAGCTGTTTGTCCCTCTTTTGCTCGGCTTCTTTATTCTCTGTCATTTGGTCTTCTATATCCTAATTCTTTCTTCTACTTCATTTATCCTAGCAGTGAGAGCCTCCATTTTTGATTGCACCTCATTAATAGCTTTTTTGATTTCAACTTGGTTAGATTTTAGTTCTTTAATTTCTCCAGAAAGGGCTTTAATATCTCCAGAGAGGGTTTCTCTAATATCTTCCATGCCTTTTTCGAGCCCGGCTAGAATGTTCAGAATCGTCATTCTGAACTCTTGATCTGACATATTACCAATGTCTGTGTTGATTAGGTCCCTAGCCTTCGGTACTGTCTCTTGTTCTTTTGTTTGTTGTGATTTTTTCCGCCTTGTCATTTTGTCCAGATAAGAGGATATGAAGGAGCAAATAAACTACAAAAAGGGTGGCAAAGACCCCAGAAAAATGCGCTGTAACCAAATCAGAAGAGACCCCTAATTGTGGGTGGGAGAAAGGGGATAAAAATAGGTTCTGAAAAAAAATGAAAAAAAAAGAAAAAAATTTAAAAATAAAACAAATAAAAAATATAAAAAAGAAAGAAAAAAATATATATTTAGATGAACTAGTCAAAAAACGTTAAAAAAGAAATGGGTAAAATTTTTAAAAAATTTAAAAAAATTTTTTAAAAATTTAAGATTAAAAAAAATCTTCTTCTTAGCAGAAGAAGAAAAAAGAAAAAAGAAAAAAAATTGAAAAAAGAAAAAAAAATTGAAGTAGCCGCAAGACTAAAGAATCATGGGGAGAAAGCCATGAGTTCCGTGCTTTGCTTTCTCCTCCTCTGGAATTGCTCTGCTGTCTTAGGAATGAACCTGCTTTCTCCTTGATAGATGAACTTCGTCCTGGCTGGATATTTTGTTGATCTTCTGGGGGAGGAGCCTGTTGTAGTGACTCTCAAGTGTCTTTGCCCGAGGCGGGATTGCACCGCCCTTACCGGCAGCCGGACTAAGTAATCAGCTCGGGTTCGCTTTTGGGAGCTTCTGTTCCCTGAACAATTTCTGCAGAGTTCCGGAGGATGGGAATGAAAATGGCGGCCTCCCAGTCTCCAGCCCAGAGGAGCTGAGAGCCTGGGGCCCCACTCCTCAGTGCACCCCCAGAGGACAGCACCCAATCACTCCCGTATCCCCAGCCTCTAGCCGCGCTCTGAGCTCACCCAGCCCGCGACCTGTTCAAGGTAACCCCAAGCTGAGAGTTCAGTCCTTGGCTCTGTCTCTGCAGACGGCTTCTCCGTACTAATACCTGTGAGCTCTCCAACACTCTGACACCCCCGATCCTTCTGTGACCCTGCGGGACCTGGGGCCATGCTGACCCCGCGTGGCCTTCACCGTGGTTTAGCCTCTGGAGCAATGTCCCTCAGTGGAACAGACTTTTAAATGTCCTGATTTTGTGCTCCGTTGCTCTGCCGCTTGCCGGGAGCCGGCCTCTCCCCCTGCGGTCTATCTTCCCGTCGTTTTAGATTCACTTCTCCGCCAGTCCTACCTTTCAGAAAGTAGTTGATTTTCTGTTTCTAGAGTTGCTGTTCTTTTTCTCTTCACTCTCCTGTTGGATTTGTAGGTGTTTGCAATGTTTAGATAAGCTCTGTCTGTGAATTTTTTAATAAAGATTTCATTTATTTATTTGACAGACAGTGATCACAGGTAGGTAGAGAGGAAGGCAGAGATAGGGGAAGCAGGCTCCCTGAATAGCAGAGAGCCCGATGCGGGGCTTGATCCCAGGACCTGAGCTGAAGGCAGAGCATTAACCCACTGAGCCACCCAGGTGCCCCTGAACATACAAAAAAATGTAGAAAATGGAGAGATGGGAACACACCATGTTCCACCGACCAAAGATATTCAGTTATTCTTTTTCTAAATTATGTTTTTCTCAATATATTAGAAAAAATAAAGATTTTTATTTATTTGAGAGACAGAGATCACAAGTAGGCAGAGAGGCAGTCAGAGAGAGAAGAGGAAGCAGTCTCCCTGTTGAGCAGAGAGCCAGATGTGGGGCTCGATCCCAGGACCCTGGGATCATGACCTGAGCTGAAGGCAGAGGCTTTAACCCACTGAGCCACCCAGGCGTCCCTCATCCATGAATTTTTGCAACCCCTTTCATCCCCCTGATCTTCAAAGCAGGTGCCACACTGTAAAATGACACCTGACCCAAGGCAGGATGTTGGGGAAGAGTTCTTCCTGAGGAAGTTAAAATGGGACTAAAATGCTTACCTTCCCTGCTCCCAAGTGATTCATCTCCCAGACAAAAAGCAACCTGAGATGGCCACATTCATGAAGGAACAAAATCACCATGCCACCCAGACGTGTAGTAATGAAGCACACTTACAGAAGGAGGCAGAGAAATGAGAGAATTCGCTTTTTCATTGTTTCAGGACATCACAGTTGGATCTCAGTACCTGTTAAGAACAGATTATTACTTGACATGTTTCTAATACCAAGATTATGGTCGTAGCAAATGTCCATCAAGCCCCCTCCTCTCTTTTTGTTTGTAGGATGTGTTCCCTTCAAGTTTAAAAACAAACTCTTCTCTTCATCTAAATATTCAAGCCAATTTCATGTTGAAGCACAGGATTTACTGCTGTTGGGCTAATGTTACTCGCCTCCATACATTGCAGGACAAAGCTCTCAGACAGTGAATTTTTTAGAGAAATGTCACCCTTCTCAATGACAGATAAGAACAACAGCAAAATCATTGGACATTAAATCTTTTCTTACCGGTTGAATGACATCTTGTCTCCTTGTCCTTGCCAGCCTGCATTTGACAAATGAATAAGAAATAACTTTATTCTTTAATGACAAAGACCTTTGGAATTTTTGTGCCATTGCATAAACTTACCTCTCCTCACTGGCAGGACTGTGTGTATATTTTTTTCACAGATCATGTAAGATTTTATTGTCCGAAGTATTTACATGTCTGACTCCCATCTTAGACAGGGAGGTGCCGCTATCCACTGGTGTGCACCATAAAACCAAGTCATCCATGTGAGTAGAGTCTGGATAAATGAGGTTGAATGAAATGAGTTGGTTCCAGAGGGTTTTTTTCCCCTAACATTTTCAAAATTCCCTAAGAATCTGATGTCAACTACATGTCCCAAACACTGAACATCAATTTCTTCTTCATGGAATACGCAAATGATCTTTGTTCTCATGCCACCAAATTGGCCGTCCCATTCTCCATGCATTTTGTTTTTTCCAGCTCTGTATCTTATTTTTCTTCACGCAGTTGGAAACTTTCATGTTTCAGAAAATCCTATGTCTCAGGATAGAATTCTTCTCCTTCTCCTTTGCTTTGTTCTAAGGGCCATAAACCACTCCCCTTAATGCTACCTCTCCCATTTTTGTCCTACATTGTCCCAGCCAACTCATTCACACTCTTTTTGTCTGGAATCACTCAGAGAGTATGTGTGGCTGGGTTTCCTCCTGCCAGCGCAATCTCTTGGAAAGGACTGTCTCTCTCCTGCTCTGGATTTTGGTCTCCACCCTTACTAAAAACTTTTAGGACACACACACTGTACAAGGCACTCACTTTATTCTGGATCAATTTCCTGCAGTCCTTAAGAATATTACCTTACACCAGTTAGAATGGCCAAAATTAGCAAGACAGGAAACAACGTGTGTTGGAGAGGATATGGAGAAAGTGGAACCCTCTTACACTCTTGGTGTGAATGCAAGTTGGTGCAGCCACTTTGGAGAACAGTGTGGAGATTCCTGAAGAAATTAAAAATAGAGCTTCCCTATGACCCTGCAATTGCACTGCTGGGTATTTACCCCAAAGATACAGATGTAGTGAAAAGAAGAGCCATCTGTACCCCAATGTTTATTGGAGCAATGGCCACGGTCACCAAACTGTGGAAAGAACCAAGATGCCCTTCAACGGACAAATTGATAAGGAAGATATGGTACATATACACGATGGAGTATTATGCCTCCATCAGAAAGGGTGAATACCCAACTTTTGTATCAACATGGATGGGACTGGAAGAGATTATGGTGAGTGAAATAAGTCAAGCAGAGAGAGTCAGTTATCATTTGGTTTCAATTATTTGCAGAGCACAACAAATAACACGGAGGACAAGGGGAGATGGAGAGGAGAAGGGAGTTGAGGGAAGTTGGAGGGGGAAAAGAATCATGAGAGACTATGGACTCTGAAAAACAACCTGGGGGTTTTGAGGGGGCGGGGGTTGGGAGGATGGAGGAGCCAGGTGGTGGGTAATAGGGAGGGCATGTATTACATGGAATACTGGGTGTAGTGCAAAAACAATGAATTCTGTTGTGCTGAAAATAAATAAAAAGAAAAAAAAAGGGAATATTTTCCCTATCCATATGCCAAAGTCCATCCCCTCTGAGTCAGGGTTCCCTTGCTAATACTCTTCGAATTTCTCTCTGATCAGCCCTTGGCCTTACCTCTCCACCATGCCAGATTCTTCGCATCTTTTTATGTTTTCCCATTTGGCTTTCAAATACCCTTCCTCTTCTGAGAACAATTCTCTTCCACAATATCTCAGTTAGAATTGTCAGGATTTGAATCTCATCCCTTGCCTGTTTTGCGGTTATTGTGGTTGGACTCCTTATTTGTCCTTATCTGGGCCTAGCTCTGTTAATTTTTGCTTTATGCATTTTGAGACTGTGTTGGTGCGGACACATTCATAGTTAGATCTGGTGAATCAGACATCTTGTCATAGGTAGTAACCACTTTATTCATGGGAAGATTTTGTGCATTAAGTCTGCTTTGGCTTCTCTGGGGGAGGGGTTGTGGAGTGAGAAAGGCTGAAAAAAAATAAATCTGGGTTTCTTCTCCTCTATTCTGCCCTGTGTTCCTTCACTCACACTCATGGGTGTAATCGCTAAAGCTGATGCATGTTCCCTCTGCAACTCGTCATGTGTCTATGGTCCACATTTTACTTTCTTATATTCCATTTTAAATTTACTTTATTTTACTTTTATTTGTATTTTTATGGTCCATATTTTAAATGATCTGACTATTCTAAAAAGCATTTAGTTTATGTTTTCATTGTGAAACATGTGGCCAAATGTGCTGGCATGCTCTTCTCCATGCAGCGACAACAGAGAGAGAGAGAGAGGAGAACAGATTTGCCTTTCAGCTGTGGGACCCAGCTCCACTGGCACTGTCCCTTTATTCACACACACACATACACACACACACACACACACACACATTCAACATCACTGTGCAGTATCTTTCTAACTTGATGTGTCATCACAACATACATAGGGGGAGAAAACTCAAAAACAGCAGGGTGATTGCCCTTTGAAAGGATGAGATGAAGCCCACTGCTTGGAAAAGTCCTTCTTCCTTCAAACTGTGGGTCTTTCCTGAACATTTTCAGGTGCACCAGTTCAACAGTGACTTTGCAATTAATAAATCCACACCTGCCCATATGTGAAAATCAAAAACAAATGAATACTTAATTAGAATCAAACAACAACAACAAAAAAACACTTACTAAGTACATTTCCAAGTTTTTTCCTATTCATATTTAGCCCAACTAAAGCTGTTTAAAAGTCACAGGTAGAAACAGTTGTTTTGTTTTAAGAATTTATTTTTATTTATTTGACAGAGAGAGGGAGACAGAGAGAAAGAGCACAAGCAGGGGGAACAGAGAGGGAGTGAGAAGCAGACTCCCCACTGAGCCAGGAGACCAATGTGGGACTCGATCCCAGGACCCCAGGACCATGACCCAATCCAAAGGCAGACGCCCAACCATCTGAGTCACCCAGGTGCCCCACAGGTAGAAACAGTTTTAAGGCAAATTCCCCTTTATTTCTTTTTAAAACTCAACTTATTTAAATTGAAAAATGAGAACAGTTTACCAATTTCCTGCACCTCCCACGCTCTGATGAATATTTATTTAGTTTTTAATTGTTTTTGTCTTTTAATTACATGGAACTTGTTTTATTGATGTTTTATATGAGAATATAAAATATATGGCTTTGCATGGCTGTTTTAAATGAAATTGCACACACTTATACAATGTAATGTTGATTGGTTTTACCCATATACATTTCAGGAAGAATTATAGGGAAATTATATAGACATTTTCAGTAACTACTATGCAAGCTTAAGAGCTATTCTGAGAAGAGAAGCGAAGAATGGCAGTGAATTAATTAGGATCTGGGTTCCACTGCAAGAAATAGTAGCTCCAAAACAATTAATGTTTTTTTTTTCATTATTAGAAACTTATTTTCCCCTTCACATAAAAGGACAAGGGAGGTTGGTACAAAGTGGGGCTGGAGCCTCATTATATGGTTATAGTCGTCTTTCATACAATTGTTCTAGCAGCTCAAAACCAAAACCACTCATTTTTGCTACAATTCTCATATATGTCCTCGACCCGCAACTACTGTAGAGCGGGACCTTATTAGTAGTAGTGGTTACCTTAAACTGTTATGTTTCACTCCGTTGGGTGTTGCACCAAGTGCACCCATTCCCACGTCTTCTCTCAACCTGCATCAAAGCTGAACGTACTCATACTTTGTTCATGAATCAAACACAACTGACATTGCTCTCATGGAAGTAGGGTTGGAGCACCCACCATCTTCAGGGAGTCCCTCCTAGACACTGCATTGACAGGCATGTGGCTCTAGACAAAATGGAAACAGCTCTTGTCTGGAAGAAGATCAGTGTAGTATATGACATTTGTGGCTGCATTTTTTTAGAGAGGAAGGAAAAAGAGGAAGGGGGAGGGACAGAGGGGCAAAGGGAGAGAGAATCTTAAACAGGCTCCATGCCCAGCTCAGGGCTGGGCACAGGGCTCGCTCTCACGAGCCTGAGATCATAACCTGACCTGAAATCAAGAGTTGGACGCTTTACCAACTCAGCCACCTGGGTGCCCCATGGCTGCATTTTGGTATGTATACTACATGTCCAGGGAATTGAGGAAAGACAGATATAAGGAAGTTGGCCCTCAAAATTGCTTCTATACTTCTAACTATAAGAAGTTTCTTAAAACTGATTTTGTATCAGAAAACAAACACCACTGTAAATGACATTAACATTAGTAACAGCACAATGGAGTAAGATACAACCTATGGTTTTGTAATCCTTAAGACAATCAGCTGCTTATCTCACAAAGTGTTGAGAGAGTGCAGTTAATTTTAAACTGGCTTTACTGAAGCTACAAGTGTTGCACTAGACCTCATAATAAGGTCTGCCATAAGACGGACGTCTTCATAACTGGCGGATCTGAGGAGGAAGAGGCAGGAAGGCCGGAAGTTTGCTTCAGGGAACATCCAGGAATATCAGTGCTGTGAAAGGGAAGAGTGGGATACCATTTTCCTGTATGCCACAGAGACTAAGAGAGGGAGAAATAGACTTTCTATGTGGATGGAAATGCAGCAAATTGGTAGAAGTAGCTGGAGTCTAGACAATGGTAATAAACATGGTGTGAAAATGTGAATGAGATGGGCTGCTATGATTCCCAGGAAAGTCCCAGAAACCTCTCAAGAGGGCCATACAGTCTGATGTACACAACAGCATCTGTATGTTCAGCACTGCAGCGTTATCACTCCAGAAGTCAGCCAAAGCAAAAGGAAAATTCAATGCTGGGAGCCTGAAACAAAAATTGTAATTTGCCTGACAGAAGGGAAGGATTGGTCTAAATCACTGTGTGGATAACATTGGGCCAAATCAGGCTCGAGGAGCTCACTCAGGAAATCCCAGCAGGAGAAACAAGTCCTGATGCTATCTTGTATGGGCAAGCTCTGGACAAGTTTTTTGCTTGTTTTTTTTTTATTTGTTTGTTTGTTTGTTTGTTTTTTACTAACAGTTTGCTTGAAGTCTAATTTACTGTAGTGAGTTGAAGAGTGACCCTCAAAATTCCTATCCTCTCAGAACCTCTGAATGTGACTTTATTGGCAGTAGGGTCTGGGTAACATAGTAGTACAGTGAAAAATCAAGATGAGATCCCGGTAGATTAGCTCGGACACTAAATGAGATGAGATTGTCCTTGTAGGAGGCAGAAAAGGACACACAGAAACACAAAGGAGAATGCCACGTGGAGACAGAGGCAAAGATGGGAGCAATATATCAATAGTCCTAGAAATGTCAAGGGTTGGTGGCCGCCCCCCAAAGCCAGGAGAGAGTGTGGAGCAAATGATTGCCTCAGAGCCTCCAGAAGGAACACCCTGCCCTAACCCTGTCAAAACTTTAACACTTCTGTTCAGGCACCAAGTTTGTGACTGTTTGTTATGGCAGTGCCCGAGGAAAGTGGCTTTGGAACTGGGAAGGAGGAATGGATGTTAAGGGGTATTCTGCTGACAAGTTGGGAAAAAGCATGGCAGAAAAATCTTCTCATTGTGAACATCGAGCTGTTGATGACCAAAATCTTGGCAGAAATACAATTGTTAAAGGTGCATCTGGTGAGGTCTTAAAAGGAAAGGAGGAACATATTATCTGAAATTGGAGAAAAGGTTATCTTTGTTGCAAAGGGGCAGAAAACTTGACTAAATTGTGTTCTTTTGTTTGGTATAAAACAGAATTTATGACTGGCAAATATGGAGAGGTTTATGTGAGAGTTAGCTGAAATGGTCCTGAGGATAACTGAAGAGATTTCCAAGCAGGGCTCCACTCAGCTCGTAGCAATGTGTGAGGAAAGAGATAAACTGAGGACGGGTTGCTCAGCAAAGACAGACTAGCACTTTACTGGGTGGTCCCAATCCAATCCCAGTTGGGAGTCGGAAACCAAGGCCATCGTGGCTGATGAAGGATGCTCAGGAGAGAGGGCCAAGGGTGAGGCTGGGCAACCTTCTGCTGAAGACATGAGCCAGGGTCCCATGGATCCACTCAAACATCTCAGCAGAGCCAGGAGCAGAGATAGGGTTTGGTCAGAGGGATCTAACAGCATGGGTGCCCCATGATGTACACCACAGACCAGCACCATTTTACAGAATGTTGTATCAGCAGAAACACCACCAGCTTCTCCTGAAGGAACAGAGACAGAAAGAAATGAAGGGAGGCTGTCCAAAACTTGCGAGATTCTAGAAGCAGGAAGTGGGCTTCCAGAGCTACCTGCGAGAAAACATGGGCTCTCCTTCAGAAACAAGGAAGAATGACTCCAAAGACACACACGTGGACATGGAGACAGAGGTCAGAGAGGCTCAGGGCCAGGCCAGCAGGACCACCCCAAGAGCCCTGGGGACAGGGCACCAAGCCGCAGAGGATCTTCCAAGCCTTAATGGAACTTGCTCTGCTGAGTTTGGACTCACTTGGTGACCCCTCTATTCCTTTCAGTTTCCCTCTATGGAAATGGGAATGTCTATCCTGTACCTGCCTCACCATTCTATTCTGGAAGAAGATAGCTATTTTTTCTCTTCACAGGTCCACGGATGGAATCTTTCTGAGTGTGGCCTCTACTCAGAGTCATACTCGTGCCTGATGTGGATGATTTAGAGGATGAGATTTGGAACTTACAGGTGATGCTGGAATGAGTTAGGACTTTGGGGAACATTGGGATAGGACGAAGGCATTTTGCAGGTGGGACGGGGGCAAATGTTTACTACCTTGTTTGCAATGTCACTCTCTGTTGTTTTTCAGAGTTTTATGAAAACTTTTTGGTCTATTTAGCCATGGGAACTTCGAAATTGGCTTGAGTAAAGGACCTCACCACTCACTAAAACAAAAATGGGAGATCAAAACCTGTTGCTGTTTTAACTGGGTTCTCTTTAAACATATATATTAACTTAGGAATAACTGACATTTCAATTACATTGAGTATATCTACACAAAATCTGTTGTTTAAGACAGATTTTCCTTTTCCCTTCTACTCATATTCCTTGAAAGACTCTCTGTGCATCTGTCAAGTCTATTCTTTTGTCATCTTAGTTCTAGGTACTTCAAAAGATACAATATCAAATTACTGACTTTGCTGAAAAACTGTCTATAATTTCACAGTGAAGATAAGAAGTCTGCATTTATAATTCAGATCTGAGAGATTGAGTAGTAAGAATCCAATGAAAACATAAAATCTTCTTCAGGATCTAAAGATCCTAGAAGCAAAGCACTCCTCTTTCATATTTTCTGTACTATTTATTATATTAATGCACCAATGGACAGTGGAAAGTGGGAAGAATAGGGACTTTGGAACAGGCAGATCTGAGTTCATCACCCAGGAGCAGAGCTTCCAAATCCTGGAAGTAGCTTTCTTGCTCGCATAGTGGAAATACTGTCTTCTTTTTAGAGCTCTTAACAGAGATGAAAAGAAATAGTCTTCATAAAATATCTATTAAGTAACACATGCCTTTTAAATTGTATTGTCGCTTCTGATACACTTTGTGTCTAAATTTCAGTGAGTCCCTCACAGTGGCCAGTCCAGGAAGGAAATATATTTATTGAAATGTACTTTGAGAGCTGCGAATCTTAACTTAGGTCATGTTTGTTACAGATGGAAATTGTACTTCCTTTTTAAAAGTTATTAAATATCACTTGAAATTTCAAAGCATTAGGTATCATTACTAAAAAGCAATTGAATAAACAGAATGAAGAAGACTTTCCTTGTGTTGAATAGAAGTTTTCCTCACGTAGGCTTTGTACATTACTTCAAAAAATTCTTGCCATAACTTTTGATTTTTTTGTTATTGATCTTGTTATGTAAATGAGGTCGTTTCTTTCATGTTTCTTCTCAATGGTTGTTGATTACAGAGGTATCTTTTTATAGTGCCCTTCAGTCTAGAATAGAATTCTGCAAAACGGGCAAAAGTGACACAATTATAAATGCAAGTTTTCTTCTGCAACTCAGCCCAAGTTAATGTGGACGATTAATCCATAGCTTCTTATCAGAAGTCCATTTAGGGTGTAGATGTCTGGAATATAATTATGCTGCAGCTCTGCTAATAATTGTAGAACTACTGATCTCCCTTAATTATTCTTATTTTATCTCCTTAAATTTTTATGGATTTAACCATAAGCCCATGGCTCTCCAGAAGATAACTTATTGCTGACAGGCTGAGGCAGGGTGTGGTAATTCCTTAATGAATTGTTCCTGAGGACCACAGACATCTTGAGACTTGATTTGCTAAAGTAGCAGATAGAAAGGGAAGCTATTCTAAATATTAGTTTCTGGTGGGAAAAGCCAAATTAAAACTGTAATAGGTAAAATTCACATACCATAAAATTCACCCATTTAAAGTGCACAGTGTTCTTCAAGTACAGTTACAGGGTGCAAAACCACCACGACACTCTAATTTTAGAACATTCTCATTCCTTTCCCAAGGAAATTTACACTCACTGGAAGGTATGCCATATCTTCTTTGCTTCCTCCCATCCCATGCTCACTATTACTAATTAGTAACATTATTAGCACATTTTCTGTCTCTAGACATTTTCCTCTTCTGGAAACTCAGTGCAAGTGGATCGTAGAATATATGGTTTTTTTGTTTGTTTGTTTGTTTGTTTACTGGATTCTCTCACTTGTCATGTGTTTTCCAGGGCCCACCCACGTGGTAGAATACATCAGTACTTCTTACACCGAATATTTCATTGGACGGTATACCGTATTTTCTGTATGCCTTCAACAGTTGACAGACACTGGGTTGTTTCCACTTTGGGGCCCTTATAGACAATGCTGATGTGAACATTCACATGCAGACCTCTGTTCTCACTCCTCGTGGGACACGTTTACCAGTGGGGCTGGTGGATCCTGTGATAAATCTGTTTAACATCCTGAGGAACAAACTGTTTTCTGAAGCAGATGCGTCATTTTATATTCCTGCTGCAACATATGAGGGATCTCATCTCTTCATACCCTCAACAACACCTGCTTCTGTCTTTATTTTAGCTGACCTAGTGTGTCTCCAGTGGTATCTCATTATTGTTTTGGTTTGCATTTCCCTAATGACTAATGATTTTGCACATTTGTGTGTGTGTGCCAAACCATTTGTATGTTTTCCTTGGAGAAGGGTCTATACACATCCTTTGCCCAGTTCCCATTGGTTTAGTTATCTTATTATTGACTTGTATGAGATCTTTACATAATCTGGAGAGAAGTCTCTTATCAGATATATGCTTTGTAAATATTTTCTCCCATTCTGTGGCTTGTCTTTACTTTATTTAATAGTACTAATTATTTGATAGCAGCACAAAGGTTTTTAATTTTGATGAAGCCAAATTTACCCATTTTTTTGCTTATTTTGTGTGTCATATCTAAGAAGTCATTGCCTGCCCCAATCATGAAGACATATTTTTATGTTATCTTCTAAGATAAAGATATTAAATTGAATGTGTCCTCTAAGACATCTAAGACACACCACACTGAGTTTCCTTGGATGTTAGTTGATGATGGAGAGCGGGTCCTCCAGGAGGAGGGTGCCATCCCTGGGACAGGGAGCTGCATCCGGGGGGAGAGAAGCCCTGTCAGTGGCAGGAACAATGGTGGAGGTGAGGAAGCAGATAGGAAAGGAAAGGACTCTGCCTGGCACAGGTCAGAACCACCAGTGGTCACGACCTCAATTTTTATGAAGAGGAATTTTAAGACTATGCATTTTTTTTTCATTTTATTTATTTTTTCAGTGTAACAGTATTCATTCTTTTTGCACAACACCCAGTGCTCCATGCAAAACGTGCCCTCCCCATTACCCACCACCTGTTCCCCCACATCCCACCCCTGACCCTTCAAAACCCTCAGGTTGCCCCAACCTCCTACCCCTGACCCTTCAAAACCCTCAGGTTGTTTTTCAGAGTCCATAGTCTCTTATGGTTCACCTCCCCTCCCCAATGTCCATAGCCCGCTCCCCCTCTCCCAATCCCACCTCCCCCCAGCAACCAACAGTTTGTTTTGTGAGATTAAGAATCATTTATGGTTTGTCTCCCTCCCAATCCCATCTTGTTTCATTTACTCTTCTCCTATCCCCCTACCCCCCCATGTTGCTTCTCCATGTCCTCATATCAAGGAGATCATATGATAGTTGTCTTTCTCCGATTGACTTATTTCACTAAGCATGATACGCTCTAGTTCCATCCACGTCGTCGAAAATGGCATGATTTCATTTCTTTTGATGGCTGCATAGTATTCCATTGTGTATATATACCACATCTTCTTTATCCATTCATCTGTTGATGGACATCTAGGTTCTTTCCATAGTTTGGCTATTGTAGACATTGCTGCTATAAACATTCGGGTACACGTGCCCCTTCGGATCACTATGTTTGTATCTTTAGGGTAAATACCCAGTAGTGCAATTGCTGGGTCATAGGGTAGTTCTATTTTCAACATTTTGAGGAACCTCCATGCTGTTTTCCAGAGTGGTTGCACCAGCTTGCATTCCCACCAACAGTGGAGGAGGGTTCCCCTTTCTCCACATCCTCGCCAGCATCTGTCATTTCCTGACTTGTTAATTTTAGCCATTCTGACTGGTGTGAGGTGATATCTCATTGTGGTTTTGATTTGTATTTCCCTGATGCCGAGTGACGTGGAGCACTTTTTCATGTGTCTGTTGGCCATCTGGATGTCTTCTTTGCAGAAATGTCTGTTCATGTCCTCTGCCCATTTCTTGATTGGATTGTTTGTTCTTTGGGTGTTGAGTTTGCTAAGTTCCTTATAGATTTTGGATACTAGCCCTTTATCTGATATGTCGTTTGCAAATATCTCCTCCCATTGTGTCAGTTGTCTTTTGGTTTTGTTAACTGTTTCCTTTGCTGTGCAAAAGCTTTTGATCTTGATGAAATCCCAAGAGTTCATTTTTGCCCTTGCTTCCCTTGCCTTTGCCGTTGTTCCTAGGAAGATGTTGCTACGGCTGAGGTCGAAGAGGTTGCTGCCTGCATTCTCCTCAAGGATTTGGATGGATTCCTTTCTCACATTGAGGTCCTTAATCCATTTGGAGTCTATTTTCGTGTGTGGTGTAAGGAAGTGGTCCAATTTCATTTTTCTGCATGTGGCTGTCCAATTTTCCCAGCACCATTTATTGAAGAGGCTGTCTTTTTTCCATTGGACATTCTTTCCTGCTTTGTCGAAGATTAGTTGACCATAGAGTTGAGGGTCGATTTCTGGGCTCTCTATTCTGTTCCACTGATCTATGTGTCTGTTTTTGTGCCAGTACCATGCTGTCTTGATGATGACAGCTTTGTAATAGAGCTTGAAGTCCGGAATTGTGATGCCACCAACTTTGGCTTTGTTCTTCAATATTCCTTTGTCTATTCGAGGTCTTTTCTGGTTCCATATAAATTTTAGGATTATTTGTTCCATTTCTTTGAAAAAAATGGATGGTATTTTGATAGGGATTGCATTAAATGTGTAGATTGCTTTAGGTAGCATGGACATTTTCACAATATTTCTTCTTCCAATCCAGGAGCATGGAACATTTTTCCATTTCTTTGTGTCTTCCTCAATTTCTTTCATGAGTACTTTATAATTTTCTGTGTATAGATTCTTAGTCTCTTTGGTTAGGTTTATTCCTAGGTATCTTATAGTTTTGGGTACAATTGTAAATGGGATTGACTCCTTAATTTCTCTTTCTTCAGTCTTGTTTTTGGTGTAGAGAAATGCAACTGATTTCTGTGCATTGATTTTATATCCTGACCCTTTACTGAATTCCTGGACAAGTTCTAGCAGTTTTGGAGTGGAGTCTTTTGGGTTTTCCACATATAGTATCATATCATCTGCGAAGAGTGATAGTTTGACTTCTTCTTTACCAATTTGGATGCCTTTAATTTCTTTTTGTTGTCTGATTGCTGAGGCTAGGACTTCTAGTACTATGTTGAATAGCAGTGGTGATAATGGACATCCCTGCCGTGTTCCTGACCTTAACGGAAAAGCTTTCAGTTTTTCTCCATTGAGAATGATATTTGCGGTGGGTTTTTCATAGATGGCTTTGATAATATTGAGGTATGTGCCCTCTATCCCCACACTTTGAAGAGTTTTGATCAGGAAGGGATGCTGTACTTTGTCAAATGCTTTTTCAGCATCTATTGAGAGTATCATATGGTTCTTGTTCTTTCTTTTATTAATGTGTTCTATCACATTGATTGATTTGCGGATGTTGAACCAACCCTGCAGCCCTGGAATAAATCCCACTTGATCGTGGTGAATAATCCTTTTAATGTACTGTTGAATCCTATTGGCTAGTATTTTGGCGAGAATTTTTGCATCTGTGTTCATCAAGGATATTGGTCTGTAGTTCTCTTTTTTGGTGGGATCCTTGTCTGGTTTTGGGATCAAGGTGATGCTGGCCTCATAAAATGAGTTTGGAAGTTTTCCTTCCGCTTCTATTTTTTGGAACAGTTTCAAGAGAATAGGAATTAGTTCTTCTTTAAATGTTTGGTAGAATTCCCCTGGGAAGCCGTCTGGCCCTGGGCTTTTGTTTGTTGGGAGATTTTTGATGACTGTTTCAATCTCCTTACTGGTTATGGGCCTGTTCAGGTTTTCTATTTCTTCCTGGTTCAGTTGTGGTAGTTTATATGTCTCTAGGAATGCATCCATTTCTTCCAGATTGTCCAATTTGTTGGCGTAGAGTTGCTCATAGTATGTTCTTATAATTGTTTGTATTTCTTTGGTGTTAGTTGTGATCTCTCCTCTTTCATTCATGATTTTATTGATTTGGGTCCTTTCTCTTTTCTTTTTGATGAGTCTGGCCAGGGGTTTATCAATCTTATTGATTCTTTCAAAGAACCAGCTCCTAGTTTCATTGATATTTTTCTATTGTTTTTTTTTTTTTTTTTGGTTTCTATTTCATTGATTTCTGCTCTGATCTTTATGATTTCTCTTCTCCTGCTGGGTTTAGGGTTTCTTTCTTGTTCTTTCTCCAGCTCCTTTACGTGTAGGGTTAGGTTGTGTACTTGAGACCTTTCTTTTTTCTTGAGAAAAGCTTGTACTGCTATATATTTTCCTCTCAGGACTGCCTTTGCTGTGTCCCACAGATTTTGAACTGTTGTGTTTTCATTATCATTTGTTTCCATGAATTTTTTCAATTCTTCTTTAATTTTCTGGTTAACCCATTCATTCTTTAGAAGGATGCTGTTTAGTCTCCATGTATTTGGGTTCTTTCCAGCTTTCCTCTTGTGATTGAGTTCTAGCTTCAGAGCATTGTGGTCTGAAAATATGCAGGGAATAATCCTAATCTTTTGATACCGGTTGAGACCTGATTTGTGACCCAGGATGTGATCTATTCTGGAGAAGGTTCCATGTGCACTAGAGAAGAATGTGTATTCTGTTGCTTTGGGATGAAATGTTCTGAATATGTCTGTGATGTCCATCTGGTCGAGTGTGTCCTTTAAGGCCTTTATTTCCTTGTTGATCTTTTGCTTGGATGATCTGTCCATTTCAGTGAGGGGAGTGTTCAAGTCCCCTACTATTATTGTATTATTATTGATGTGTTTCTTTGATTTTGTTATTAATTGGTTGATATAGTTTGCTGCTCCCACGTTAGGGGCATAGATATTTAAAATTGTTAGATATTCTTGTTGGACAGACCCTTTGAGTAGGATATAGTGTCCTTCCTCATCTCTTATTATAGTCTTTGGCTTGAAATCTAATTGATCTGATATAAGGATTGCCACCCCAGCTTTCTTCTGATGCCCATTAGCATGGTAAATTGTTTTCCACCCCCTCACTTTAAATCTGGAGGTGTCTTCGCGTCTAAAATGAGTTTCTTGTAGGCAACATACTGATGGGTTTTGTTTTTTTATCCATTCTGATACCCTGTGTCTTTTGATTGGGGCATTTAGCCCATTAACATTCAGGGTAACTATTGACCCCCCCCCCCCTCAAAGTCAACAAGAATAGGTCCACACCCCGTCACCTAATAGTAAAATTTACAATTCTTAGTGACAAAGAGAAAATCCTGAAAGTAGCCCGAGAAAAGAAGTCTGTAACATACAATGGTAAAAATATTAGATTTGCGGCAGACTTATCCACAGAGACCTGGCAGGCCAGAAAGAGCTGGCATGATATATTCAGAGCACTCAACGAGAAAAACATGCAGCCAAGAATACTCTATCCAGCTAGGCTATCATTGAAAATAGAAGGAGAGATCAAAAGCTTCCAGGACAAACAAAAACTGAAAGAATTTGCAAACACCAAACCAGCTCTACAGGAAATATTGAAAGGGGTCCTCTAAGCAAAGAGAGAGCCTAAAAGTAGTAGATCAGAAAGGTACAGAGACAATATACAGTAACAGTCACCTTACAGGCTAATAATGGCACTAAAGACTATGCTTTTTCACTCAACATTTGTGGAACAGTCTGGAAATCTAATTAGAAACATGTGCTGTGGCCCACACGGTGGGGTTCACTTCAATAGGCAGCTGAGGTGGAGGTATGAGCAACTCCAGTTGGGTGGCAGAAAGCGTCCTCCCCAGGAAAACCTAGAGTGTGAGACCCCAGAACGCAGGTGTGAGGGGTCGCCACATCCTTTCCTGCTCACTGTGGACAAAGCTAGGTGTCCTCACTGTGCTCCAAGAGCCTGTCCCTGACCCAGATGCTCAGGCAAGTGGGGATGGGGGCATATGGTCCCCTGGGCACCCCATTAGTTCCTTCAGCTAGCACAGAGGCTTGCCTGAACGAAGTTGAATCCCCATGACCACTTCTTAATGCTGTCGCATTCAGACTTTGGTGGTGTTAATTACAAGTATGTCCAATATAGAAAGTTATGCTAACATGGTAAAGAAATGAAACTGAAGCACTTGGGAAGTAAAAGTATTAAGACTTTAACACCTCATTTACTGGAGTTGGGGTTTTGAAGGGCATATGTTTCTGCCTAAATCATTTTGTATTTTCCAAATATTTTCCTATAACCATGAAGAATTTTTAAAATCAAAAACAAAGTTTTAAAAATTATAGACGAGGAAACTCCATGTTATTTCAGAGTTCTTGATCTTTTGGCAAAAAGCCGAATCAGACAGATGGGACCAGGTCCCCACCTGTGACTGAATGGGGCGCACATTTCACTGTTTGCCATATAAGAGTTTACAGGTCCCAGACTCCACCCTGGCCAAGGTACCAGCATCGGGCACTTGCAGGACTGAAACTTGGACCCCCTCTATGGATTCCAGATCCCACTTGGTAGGTTTTCCCGAGTTCACATTCGTGTCCTGACCTGAGTATGCCTTATTTGTTGGTGGAGAGAGACTGCCGGGGGTGGGACCGCCCTGTTACCCACCCCGCACAGGGGCCAGCCCCACAGGCGGTTCTGGTCCCGGAACAGCGATGGCAGGGGTGCTGGTGTCACACGAGTGCAAAGAGGGTAAGGGAAATAGTCCATATCGAAGCTCTGTGGAGACACAGCCTATCTCCTGCATGCTTGCTGCAGCAGAAACTCCACTGGCTCCCTCACGCCTGCAGCTGGTGCGTTCCTTCCAGCGGGATGTCCCCGGTGCACAGGTAGCCTGACACCTGCTGCAGGTTCAAGTGACGAGCACGAGAGATGTCGTGCGCCCCTTTGCTCAAGGTTTTATCATCTTTCTTACAGTAAATCAAAGAAATTTTTTCTGTACTTCACAGCAAGAAAATATGTGAGTATAGAGAACATATTGGCATTATTGATCCCCTTCTCGTTATTTATATTTGCTTTTCACCGAGCAGTTGTTTGTTAATCAATTTCTATGATACATTAAGTAGATAAACTGTTTTTGGCTTATTTTCACTAGACTTTAACAGAAATAATTCGAGATGTGAGCCGCTCATATTACATTTTTAATATCCTCTTTTTCCCTGGCTCAGATAGTCCAATTTTTAATTCTTTTTTTTTTCTTTTTAAGCAGACTCCACACCCAGTGGAGCCCAAGATGGGGTTCGAACTCACCACCCTGAGGTCAAGACCTGACCTGAGATCAAGGGTCAGACACAATCAACTGAGTCACCCTGTTTCTCCCCAATTTTGGATTCTTTTACTAGTTTAGAGAACTCTCTATGCTATTTTCAAAATTCATTAATAAATGGCTGCTAATCCCTTTTTCCACCAACTATAATCACCATTAATTGTGTCCTCTGAACAATACGGTATCAAGTGGGGTTCTGAAAAAAAATCATCCAATAAATAATTGTATAAATGAATGGATTGATGATTTTAAGGCACTATAGTGCTGAATAACCAACTTTTCAAAAATATTATTATTAATTTTTAAAAAAGTATTCTCTACATTTCAGTGTGAATTTTGTGCAATCTGCTTTTTCATGTATAGCCATGAACATGTATGTAACTTGCTACCCTGAATACATAACTTTTCTAAGCTGTTACCTATGGTGCATTGAACTTACTCTAGTAAAATAATACAAACAGAAAACTCAATAAATTTGGGAGTTCTTTTCACATTGTAAAATTTCTATGTATTTCTAAGAAAATGAAAGCATCTTTGCTTTTGTGGTTCCCAAGTCATAGGGATGTAATAAGAATTTATGTATAAAACCAGAAGTTCAGGCTGAAAAGATCCCAAAGGTGTGGTGGAGAAGTGGCTTTGAAACCACGATCAGAAGGAGTTGGCTATGACACCCTCAAACTCTCCTCCTGACTGTGCGCAGGATAGAAGTTCTGAAATGTGAGAGAAACATGGGATTCCAAGGCATAAGAGACCCATTTTAATAAGGAACAGTCAAAATGAAGCATAACCTCAGAAATATTTGAGAATGAGGGAGATTTTCCTTAGTTATTAAAAAAAATTAATAGCTACAGGGACATCTGGGTGGCTCAGTTGATAGAGCATCTGACTCTTGATTTTGGCTCAGGTCATAGTCTCATTGTCCTGGGCTGGAGCTCCGCTTTGGCCTCTGTGCTCAGCATGGAGTCTAAATAATGATTCTGTCTCTCCCTCTCCCTCTGCCCCTCCTCCTGCTTGTGCACACACTTTCTCTCTCTCTAATATTATAAATTTGTAAACAGAAATCATAGCTACAAATCTCTGGAAAAATGTGGAAACTTAATTTTGTAATCAAAATACAGATTGTGTTTTGATTTAAAATTTAGCTTTTCTTGAAAATAAGTAGGATAGAAATGTATGTTTCTGGGTGAGAGCGTTACCCATGGCAGACCTTCACTAATCACAACTAGGAAAAGTAGAATAAACCACAAAATTTTACATGTTTGAAGGCATGAGATACAAGTAGAAACAGCAGTACTGAATGAGTTAAAATTTCAAGGACAGCAAACTTTGGGAAAGAACTAATAATAAGCAGTTGTTATTTCCCCTGTTGTCAGCAAAGGCTGGCATGCAGAAAGAAAATAAAACTAACAGAAATTTTAGTAGTCACATGAGCTGGAATCATAAAATTGGAGGGTATAGGGGACCCAAGAAAGTATTTGATGGTTTATACACCAGAAAGTAAAAGGCATATTCCAAAATCTCCTGAAAGGCAGTAAAATGTCCACTAACCTCACAATCCTTAGGAAGCAGGCATTCCTCCAAGTCCCCTGGCCTAATTAAGGTGAGAAGGACCAGGAGATAAAGGATACCTGAGGAAGTTATGGAGAGAGTCATGATTTGATACTGAGGAGTACAGCAGTGTTTTCTTCGAACATATTCTGTGCTTTTACCAGAGAGCGTCTGCTGGGGGACAGAAAAATCGGAAGAGACTTGAACACTTAACAAAATGCATGTAGAATTCGGCTGTGCTGTTTTGTGGCTCGGCAGCTCACCGTGTCTTTTTTCTGAGTAGCAGCCCAGTGCACAGGTGTACAGCGTGTTTATCCTTTCATCTGCTCAAGGACATCTTGGCTGTTTACATTCTTTGTCAACTGTGAATGGCAATTATAAAGCTTCATGTAAAACATTTATTGTTTTTGTTTTAGCAGTGCTGATTGTGGTATCTCATCGTGTTTTTAATTTGAACTTGCAAAAGACCAATACTACTGTGCTTTCTGCTATATCCATTGATATTTTTACTCTGGGATAGTTAACGTGCTGCTGGGGATGAAATTTGGGTGATGGTGAAATTCTCTGATTTTGTAATTAAACCTCGGCTTCAGGCAATCACATTTTTTTAAGGATCTTTTTTTCTTTTTTAAGAGATGGAACCTTGGTCTTAAGAATATGGATGTCATTATTGTTCCTACCCTTTTTCCAGAAATAGAGCTTCATTTTTCCCTCGTTTACATTGAAGGCGTTTCCATTATGCACCCCCAGCCTGTGGATTTGTCACTGTGCCCTCTGAAGGTTGGGGCTCTTATCCACTTGGAAAGATATGGGGGAAGGTAGATTTTCACTGGAGGTCTCCATTCCCTTTTCCCAGGACCCAGACTATGATTTAATTGATCTTTCTTCTGTAGGCTAAGGCCATTGCGTTTTAGGGAAAATAAGGGGGGATGGATCTGTGTGGCGTGTTGGCCAAGGTTGCTTCTTCAGCCATTAACTTTCTTAGCATTCTCCCCATCTTCCCTGTGGTTGTTATGTGGGTTTCCTAGAGGAAAAACCTGCAAGAGGGTGAAATCCCTCCTTTATAGTAGTGGTCCCCAGGGGCTTCACACTCTCAGTAAAGTCCATGCTTCAACAACTTGTTAAAAAATTCTTGTTTATATTTCTACTTGTTTATATGAAATTTGGCCATTTCTGTCTCAGGGAAGCAAATGCTCTGGGGCTGTTCTTCCTGCAGGTACCTATCTCTGTAGCTGTGACTTCAGTTCTTTCATGGCCTCGTAGAAATTAGACAACTTTCAACTTTATAGCTTTTTTCTTATTTTAAGGATGGGAGTGATGCTCTTTCTAGCTCTCTCTATATCTAGTCTAAAATCAGATGAAATTCCACTTGTCAAATGTCGAAGCTCTTGGCTAATAGAATAAGACTGAGATGAAAATCTTCAGAAGGCAAAACTGGGTCTCTTAAACTCACCTTCTGTGTTTTAATTTTAGAAATTGTACTTATTAATTCTAGAATATTCACTTTAAGGCTATGTTGTTGGAAGACTTATGAATCTTTCAGTTAGAAGCTATTGAGGGCCCTATCTGAAAAGGAGTAATGAAAGAGGGAAACTAAATCTTACCTAAACTGAAATTTAGTGATTAGATGGAGGTTACCAACCACTTACTGTTTTTGCCTAATGGGAGAAATGGACAAGTGATGGAAGACACCATCTGGACCCTCAAAGGTTCTTTTGTCTGAAATATATTGCATGCAGTTAAAAATTACAAGACATGCAAAGAGGTAATACAGTATGGCTAAAACCAACAAGAAATAAACAAACAAAATAATAAAACTCTAAAAAACAAGTCTGACAGATAATCCAGAAAATAACCTTAGCAGACCTTGTAATAATTGTGATTAATATGCTGAAGAAAAAAAGAGAAAGAAAGACACAAAATGAATGAGTATTTTTACCAGAGAATTAGACATTATATAAAAGCAAAAGCCATAGCTTATAACTGAAAAATATGTATGTGAAATTAAGAACCGTATGGATAGGTTTAAGAAAGGATTGGACAGAATAAGATTATTGAACTGGTCAATAGAAAATGTCCACGGTATAACACAGAGAAAATCAAGAATAGAAAAGAACAGGAGAGACACGTGGGATTTACCCAAATTTCCCAGTATATGTGCAGTTAGAGTCCAAATAGAAGGAAATTAAAATGGGGCAGAAAAAAATATTCAAAGAGATATTTTATCTGTAAACATTTCTTAGGTTTTAAAAACTATAGCAATGATATGAGCAAAATGGCAAAGTAGAAAATCCCAAGGACTGATTTCTACATAACACACATACACACACACACATACACACACACACACACACATGCAGACACATGCTCACACCAGAAGCTGTATGAATCAATTCGTAAGAGCTCTGAAAAGAGTAAAAGTTTGTAGAAACCAAGCAATAGTCATCTTAACCCCATCCCCTGCCTGACCTGGTAATAGTCTTGGTCTTAAGCTGGTAGCAACCTAGTTCCCAGTTTTCCCCTTAAATTAGAGGAACAGACTTTTTTCCAAGTTATTTTATACATCTGCTGTAATCTGAACATTCTCAGAATGTAAGGCATTCATTCCCATCTTGCGTAACTTGGAACATAAGCAAGAAAAATAATGGGAACTGTTTGTGAAAGCTAGGAGCGCTATACTCACAGATGCCTGGAGCAAGAGACTACAAGTGGAGATATAGAATAGATCATCTAAGGCCCAGAGAAGCTGGGATGTGACTCTTTTGGAAATTAGGATATTCGAAAGCAACCACATATAAGGGGAGAATTTAGAAAACCATGTCCATGCCCAGAAAAGATATATGCTCAGAAAGGATCTGAGAGCACCTTAAACTTTCAGTAGAATGAAAAATAAAACAGAAAAATAAACAGAGAATCAATTTTGTGTGGTACAGTCCCAACCAAGCCAGAGTAAGAATTATGGGAATCCTAGGAAAAGACAAGAGAGATAAAGGGATAGAAAGAGCATTTGAAGAAATGATGTAATTTTTTTCCAAATTGGATTAAAAACATAAATAATGTAAGCCTAAGAAGTTCAACAAACTCCATGTTGAATAAACCCAAAGAGAGTCACACTGAAACACACTAATGAAGTTACCAAAAAACAAAGGCAAAGAGAGGATCTTGAAAGATGCAAGAGAGAAATGAGTGATCATATGCAAGGGATCCTCAGGAAGATTGCCAGGCAATTTCATATGAGAAAACTTGGAGTTCGGAAGGTTGTGGGATGGTATGCTCAGATAGCTGAAAGAAGAATGCTGTCAACTGAGAATTTTATAATCAGCAAAATTGTCCTTCATTTTTGAGGGAACAATTAAAGAAATTAGACACTTCCAGATAAACAAAATCTGCTAAAATTCCTGACCACAGACCTCGCCACAAAAAAATAGTATATCCTTCAGATGGAAATAAGACAACTTGAGACAGCAAGTAGAACCCACAGGAAGATATCCCAAAGCACAGGACCTAACAGATACCCTGGGGATTCTACCAAACATTCACAGAAGAAATAATACCGATTCTCTTGAATATTCTTTCTTCAAATTCTCTTGAAAATTCTTTTAAAAAAATAGAAACAGAAGGAAAACTTCCAGACTTGTTCTATGAAGCCAGAATTACCCTTATCCCCCCAAACCAGGAAAAGACCCCATCAAAAAGGAGAATTTCAGACGAATATCCCTGATGAATATGGATGTCCAGGTTCTCAACAAGATCCTAGCTATTAGGATTGAACAATACATTAAAAAGATTATCCACCATGATCAGGTGGGGTTTATCCCTGGGACACAGGGGTGGTTCAGCATTCGCAAATGATTGTGATACAACGAATCCATAAGAGAAGAGAGAAAAAACACATGGTCCTCTCAATTGATGCAGAAGTAACATTTGACAAAATACAGCATCCATTTCTGATTAAAACCATTCACAGTATAGGGATAGAGGGAACATTCCTCAACTTCATCAAATCTATGAAAAACCCACAATGAACATCATTCAATGGGGAAAAGCTGACAGCCTTCCCTTTGAGACCAGGGACATGAAAAGGATACTCTCTCTCGCCACTTGTTCAACATAGTGTTAAAAGTCCTAGCAACAACAATCAGACAACAAAGAGAAATAAAAAGTATTCAAATTGGCAATGAAGAAGTAAAACACTCTTTCTTCACAGACAACATGATACTTTATATGGAAAACCCAAAAGACTCCACCCGCAAACTCTTAGAACTCATACAGCAATTCAGCAATGTGCAGGATACAAAATCAATGTACAGAAATCAGTTGGTTTCCTGTACGTTAACAATGAAAATATACAAAGGGAAATTGGAGAATTGATTACATTTACTATGGCACCAAAATCCATAAGATACCTGGGAATAAACCTACCAAAGAGGTAAAGGATCTGTACTGGATTAACTCCCTGATGAAATCTCCCTGATGGCTAATAAGGATGAGCAGGTGTTGTTGTTGTTGTTTAATGTGTTTGTTACCATTTGTATGTCTGCTTTGGAGAAGTGTCTATTAATGTGTTCTGCCCATTTTTTAATAAAAATGTGATTATCTGTTTCTTGAGTGTTGAGGTTGAGGTGTTCTTTATAAATCTTAGATATCAGCCTATTGTCTGTAGTGTCATTTGTGAATACATTTTCCCATTCCGTAGGTTGCCTCTGTATTTTTTTAAAGATTTTATTTATTTATTTGATAGACAGAGAGATCACAAGTAGGCAGAGAGGCAGGCAGAGACAGAGGATAAGCAGGATCCCTGGGTTGCCTCTGTTTTGTTGTCTGTTTCCTTTGCTGGTAGAATCTTTTGATCTTGATGAAATCCCAAAATTTCATTTTTGATTTTGTTTCCTTTGCATTTGGAGACATATCTTGAAAGAAGTTTCTGTGACCTATGTTGAAGTGGTTACTGTCTATGTTCTCCTCTAGGATTCTGATGAATTCCTGACACACGTTGAGGTCTTTTAATCATTTTGAGTTTATCTTTGTGTATGGTGTAAGAGCATGGTCAAGTGTCTTCTACACATAACTGTCCAATTTTCTCAGCAGCATTTATTGAAGAGACTGTCTTTTTTCCACTAGACATTTTTCCTGTTTTGTCAAATATTATTTGACCATAGAGCTGTGGGTCCATTTCTGTACTCTCTACTCTGTTCCACTGGTCAATGTGTCTGTTTTTGTGCCAGTACCATGATGTCTTGATGATCACAGTTTGGTAGTAAAGCTTGAAATCAGGAATGTGAAAATCCCAGGTTTGTTTTTCTTTTTCAACATTTCCTTAGAAGTATGGTGTCTCTTCTGGCTCCCTACAAATTTTAGGAATGGTTATTCCAGCACTTTGAAAAATGCTGGTGGAGTTTTGATCGGGATGGTATTGGAAGTAGAGATTGCTTTAGGCAGTATAGGAATTTTAACAAAGTTTATTATTCTGATCCATGAGCATGGAATGCTTTTCCATCTTTTTGTGTATTCTTCAGTTTCTTTCATGAGTGTTCTGCAGTTCCTCGAGTACAGATCCTTTACCTCTTTGGTTAGGTGTATTCCCAGGTATCTTATGGTTTTTGGTGCTATAGTAAAAGGAACCAATTCTCTAATTTTCTCTTCTTTATTTTAATTGTTAGTGTATAAGAAACCAAATAATTTCTGTACATTGATTTTTTTAAAGATTGTATTTATTTATTTGACAGATGGAGATCACAAGTAGACAGAAAAGCAGGCAGAGAGAGAGGCGGAAGCAGGCTCCTTACTGAGCAGAGAGCCCAATGTGCGGCTCGATCCCAGGACCCTGGGATCATGACCTGAGGTGAAGGCATAGGCTTTAAGCCACTGGGCCACCCATGCACCCCTGTACATTGATTTTGTATCCTGCACTTGCTGATTTGCTGTAAGAGTTCTAATAGTTTGGGTTTTCCATATAAAGTATCATGTCATCTGCAAAGAAAGAGAGTTTGACTTATTCTTTGCCAATTTGAATATCTTTTATTTCTCTTTATTGTCTCATTGCTGTTGTTATGACTTCTAATATTATGTTGAACAATAGTGGTGAGAGTGGGCATCCTTGTCATGTTCCTGATCTCAAAGGGAAGGCTATCAGCTTTTCTCCATTGAGAATGATATTTACTGTGGGTTTTTCATAGATAGATTTGATGAAGTTGAGGAATGTTCCCTCTATCCCTATACTTTTAATGGTTTTAATAAGAAACCGATGCTATATTTTCTCAAATGCTATTTCTGCATCAACTGAGAGGACCAAGTAGTTTTCCTCTCTTCTCTTGTTGATTTGTTGTATCACAATGATTGATTTGCAAATGTCAAACCACCCCTGTATCCCAGGGATGAATCCCACCTGTTCGTGGTGCATAATCCTCTCAGTGTACTGTTGGATCCTATTTTTTTTAAAGCGTAGCCTTTATTTATTTATTTTTAAAAATATTTTATTTATTAGACAGAGGGAAATCACAACTAGGCAGAGAGGCAGGCAGAGAGAGAGGAGGAAGCAGGCTCCCCGTGGAGCAGAGAGCCCGATGTGGGGTTCCATCCCAGGACCCTGAGATCATGACCTGAGCCGAAGGCAGAGGCTTTAACCCACTGAGCCACCCAGGCGCCCCTGTTGGATCCTATTAATTGGGATCTTGTTGAGAATCTTAGCATCTATATTCATCAGGTTTATTGGTCTGACATTCTCCTCTTTGTTAGGGTCTTTGCCTGGTTTGGGGATCAGGGTAATTCTGGCTTCATAGAAAGCAGTCTCCCTGGGCAAGTACTGCTTGCAGTTTTAGTAGCACTGTGGTGCAGACACAAGCCAGAGCTCCTGTGACACCTGAGAAAAGGTCTGGGGCTGTGCTCTGCCAGAGGAAGGTGGCAGAGGTGGAGTCTATGTGCTCTGGGCCACTCAGAGGGGAATAGACTGAGGCCTCTCTCTGACATGGAAGTCTGGGTGCAGTTTGCTTTCCTCTAAACTTTCAAAGAACTGTCTTTCCTCTTGATAGCCATTATACTTGGAGAAGCAATCTACTTGTTCCCACTTTAATGGGAACTCACTTCAATGACTCTGGTTGGGGTCTCACCTAGTCAGCACCTCCAGGAAATAAACCTGAACAGAGGGAAGCCTAGCTCAGGCAGCTCTTGGGTCTGATAAATGTTGCACGATTATCCCAACTCACAGTATAAATATTTCAGCTCTGTCTTCCACAGATGAGTGTTTCCTGCTCTCAAAGACACCCACTGAGATGTTAGAGGAAAGGACCATACATTCTTCAGGTCAACACCAGCAAAGGAAAGTGGACACTTGAAATAATTATCAACATATTTCATGTCCCCCGAAAAGATATTCAAGGACCAGCATGGAAGGAATACTCTTTACCATGGTTGCTGTTCTTAGATTGCATTGCTTGGAGAATTCTTGACACAAAGGTGAGTGGCAGGAAATAGACTACAATTTAATCTCTGAAGGACACCAGTTGAGGAAAATAATAAGCTTTTTGTATTTAGCATCCACTTAACACTACTGGAAGATGTTTATTCTCCACAGTAAGATCAGGCTGTATTCTATTTCTTAATATCCCATTTGGTCCATTGGCAGCACTACCACCATTTGGGGTGGGAGAGGGGATGGAGATCTAGGTCTCAGATGGCTTTGAAGTTACCATAAACCAATTATCACACATCTACCTAGACATGAAAAATGGAGTTCGTTGTTGTTGTTGTTATTTATTTTTTATAAACATATAATGTATTTTTATCTCCAGGGATACAGGTCTATGAATTGCCAGGTTTACACACTTCACAGCACTCACCATACCACATACCCTCCCCAAAGTCTATAACCCCACCCCCCCTCCCAAACCTCCTCCCCCAGCAACTTCAGTTTGTTTTGTGAGATTGTCACTTATGGAGACAAACCTGTCTCCCTCCCGATCCCATCTTGTTTCATTTATTCTTTTCTTTCCCCCCCTAACCCCCCATGTTGCATCTCCACTTCCTCATATCAGGGAAATGATACGGTAGATGTAAAGAACAGAATTTTAAAATGAGCAGGAATTAAGGATATTTTCAGTTTTTCTTGGTCATTTATTAAAAACCAAGCATGGCATCAAATTTATCCCTAAAAATTTGCAAATAAATTTGCTTTGGAGCAACAATATGTATGCCTCCACTAGAGCACCACTCTGTTTCCACTGATTTGTTGCTTCTAAATCCCACTTGACCGGAGAAAATGTCTCATACACATTTGTATTCTCAGCAATTGGCACAGCTGTCCATCATAATGCAGGTTCTCTGAAAACGTTTACAGAATGAACACTGACGTAAAACTTTACCTGCCTACGGTGCAGTGCCTACTGTGATCTGCCAAATGCTCTTTTCTGGTGAAATCATTCTGCTTCTGAAATTTCTAAGAAAAAAATTCAGAATGAGCTAAATATTTGTGTTTCATATGCATGGACAATGAACTTCTTTTAAAACAAAATGGAAAATACTCTTTTTTTTTTTTTAAACTAAGCCTTGGTTATCCATAGAGAATATTGCTGAGGCTATGAATGCCTCAGTAATCAGTGTTTTCCATATGTATGCTTTTAATTATATTTAAGAGACCCCACAGCTCAGACGTGTGACTTGTGTGAAGTTCAGACTTTGCATAAATCTGGGAACCCACTGTTTGACACCAACCAAGATGCTGCATAATGACGTCAGTGCAGAGGGTAGTGTTCCCCCAAGCACCTCACCAACAGACCGCTAAGGCACAAATAACCTCCATTACCAAGAGTCTTTCAGGCCTCAGGTATATCTAGATAGATAGATAGATAGATAGATAGATAGATAGATAGATAGATATGTGTCCATAACCCCACCCCTATATGGTGGGGTTATAGACATTGGTGAGGGTATGTGCTATGGTGAGTGCTGTGAAGTGTGTAAAGCTGGCAATTCATAGACCTGTACCCCTGGAGATAAAAATACATTATATGTTTATTAAAAATAAATAAACAAACAAAAACAACAACAACCATATATATATACATATATAATATATATTATTATATATATTATATATATATAATATGTAGAAAAGTGAACGTTTGCAGGTGGGAGCCATTTTCTTAAGCCATGAAGCCACCATCATGAAGAACTTGATCATATCATCGTTACCACATCCTTCATTCATGTCAGGCTTTGCAAGCGTGAGCTGCTTTTGTTTTGAACACTTGCTCTACCAAAGAGTACAAGCAAAATCACCCTGCAGTAAAACAAACTCACATTATGGTGGCTTCAAACAACATTGTCAATGATTCCCTGCATTCTTCTCATTAAGGACTTAAGCCTGCACAGTGGCCAGTCTTTGCAGAATTGCTGCTAACTGTGACAGTGGGGGGAGTGTCTTGAAGTGCCCCTAGGAATGAACATGACACTGCCATTCACGTTTTATTGACCAAAGTAAAGAACAAGGGGATTGCCACTTTCACTTGTTCCTAGAAGACAAAAATTTGGGAATACTTTAATAAACAGCACTAAAGTATGTCACAATTGCAGCTGATAAATAAAAATTTGTCTTAATAAGACTTCATCCCGAATGAGTCTAGCTGTATTAACCGTCTCGCAAACACATTTCTAAATAATATTCTGTACAAAATACAAGGGAAAGATTTATATTAGTATTTTGTTTCTATTACTTTTGCTGTATTTACCATAATTTGTCTTGTTCACTGTCTGACATTTATACCACTTGCCATAGGAAGATTCACCAAAGGTCCTGTTTTAGGGTCCCCCATTATGGTAGGTGGTCATTTTTCATCACAAGAAATGTGTAAAATTTTTTATTGGCACTGTGAGTTCAATAAAAATGAATAGATAATTATTATCATAGGAAATAATCCTCTGGATATGGAAGAACAGAGCCACACCACAAGACTCTGCTGTCCCCCAGATGGAAAATGTGTCCCATGGAGATGCACACAATCCACATATTACAAGGAAGCTGCAGGAAACTGTGAAGCCACCCCCAATTCTGGAAGCCAGCCCTGGACACTAACACACATACTGTCCCTCAGCCTGAGCTCCTAAGTCCAGTTATCCAGCCACATACCTGGTCCCAGAGTCAGCAGATCAGACCTGCCATGCCCCCAGGTCCTACGACTAACCCGAGGCTGAGTTTTCAGGCATCCATAGCAAGAGCCCTGCTCTCATATCCCTCAATATGGGGGAACCTAGGTGAAAAAACAGGACTCCACCTGTTCCCCAGAATGAGAACATCCAATTTGCAACTGTGCAAAACCACCAGAGTGGGAGAAACCTCCATGTACTCAGGAGGCCACCTCAATATACAGTGGTCCTAGTGAACACCAATTATAGTCTGAGTGAAAGCCTGACACTCTCTTAACCTCAGAATCCAGGAAACAAGCTTCAGCCTCTGTAGATTGGGCCTGCCATGCTCTAGGCTCTGACCCTAGCCCTAGCTTGTGTTTTCAGTCTTCCACACCAAGAGTCCGTGTGCACAAGCCCTCCACATTGGGAATTCTGGAGCCCCAACACAGCACTCTGCTTGCCTTTCAGAAGGCAGAAGTGGTCTATGGGACAGCACAGAAACCCCAAATGAGTATCAACCTGCACAGCTCTCAAGGGCACAATTTCATAGGCCACCCTGTGCACTAGTGTTCTCTCTGCCACATCCTGAGCCCTGACTTCCTGTCAACCAACCAGGTAGCTGGCCTCCTATTGACTATCAGATCAGCCATGGCACTAGGCCATCATTTCTGCCCATCTTTGGTTTATGGGCATGTCCCCAGAGGCTTGGTCTCCAATCCCTGCATAAAGGAGGAACATGATCCAGAAAATGAAGTCCTCCTTCCCCCAGCAGGAAAAGTTACTACTGGGATGTGTGTAAAACCCCCAGAGTAGGAGAAACCTGCATGGCCCATGAGGTCCCGCCCACTGTTGAGGGCCGCCCTGGGCACAAGCCTGCATTGTGACCCTCAGCCTGAGCCACGTTTTCAACTAAGCCCCATCAGTATGTTGACCTAGAGCCAGCACGTGAGGCCTGGCATGACAATAGGCCCAAATCCTAACCCAAGGATAGGTTTCCCAGGCACCCATACCCAGAGCCCTGCTCTCAAATCTCTCCTATGGGGAGCCCTGAATCAGAAAATAGGATTCCTCCTTTCCCCCACAATGACACCATGATTTGGGCCGGTGCCCAACAGAGAGGGAGAATCTTTCATGGTCCATGAGGCCATCATTACATTCCACGGCCATCCTAAACACAAAAACCAGAGGCAAGAGCCTGAGAATCTGCCTGACATTTAACCTCATTTCAGATCCAGAGGAGATCATCTCAGGGTCTGCAGGTCGGGCCTGCCATACCATTGGGCCTAATCCTAAGCCAAGATGGTGTTTTCAGACTTCTGTCAGCAGAGTTCTTCCCCACAAACCCTCCAGCCTGGGTATTCCATAGCCATACCACAGGACTATGCCTGCCCTCCAGAAGGAAGCTAGGCCCTTTAGAGCTTCAAGAAACCTCAAGAATAGGAGAAACCTGCAAGGCCCCTGAGGCCACCCCAATTTTGTAGGATGCCCTGGACAAAAATGTGCTGTCTGAAACACCATGAGCAACTAAGTCCCATCAGACACCCAGGTAGATGGATCCAGGGAGAATAGATAGAACCTGACATGCTCCTAGACTCTCATCTGTAGACTAGTTTAGGTGTTCAGGTATCTGTCCCCAAAGTTCTGGACACGAATACCAATATTTGGGGATCCCTGAGCCAAAGAACCCAACGCCTCCTGGCCCCAAAGGAAACCTTGCTATTTGGAGCTGTGTCAAACCCTCAGGGTAGTAGAATCCTGCTTGTGCCCTGAGGCCACCACCACATTCAAAGGTCACCTGGAGCACAAACCTGTATTGTGACCCTCAGCATGAGACTCCTTTACAACTCAGCCCCCTGGGTAGCTCGCCCCAGAGCCAGCAGATAGGACCTGACATGTCCCTCGGCTGCAATGGAAACCCTAGGTGGGGCTTTCAGGCATCCATATGTAGACTTTGCTCTAAAATCTTTCCATACAGGGTACCCTTGAGCTATCAAACAGCATTCTCCCGGTCCCAAATAAGGAAACCTTGCTGTTTGGAGCACAACACAACCCCCAGATTATGAAAACCTCCATGTCTTCATGAGGCCACCCCTACATCAGGCAGCCCTCATGGACACAACTCAAGCGTGAGAAGCTGTCTGATACTTGTTTTATTGCAGATGCCTGTGATCTCTCCTCAGCCTCTGCAAATCAGTCCTGCCATGCCCTAGGCCCCAACCCTAACCCTAGCTTGTGTTTTCCGACTTCCATCCTCACACTCCTGGCCCACAAGCCCTCCAGATTTGGAATTTTGGAGCCACAGTGCAGCACTATTCCTGCCCACCAGAAGGAAAAAGTGTCCCATGGGGCTGCTCAAAAACCCCAAATGAGGATCAAACTGCACCACCCTCGATGGCACTCCAGTTTCATAGACAGCCCCATGCACTAATGCTCTGTCTGACACGGCCTGAGCCCAGACTTCCCCTCACATACCCAGAGAGCTGACTTCATATCCATTAGATAGGACCTGCCACAGCCTTAAACCATGATCTCTACCCAACCTGAATTATCAGCCATCTGTCCCCAGACCTTATCTCAAATCCGTGCATATGTGGTAATCAGCCGCCCAAAACAGAACTCCTCCTTCCCTGTGGGAGGAAAACTTGCTGTTGGGATGAATGTTAAACCCTCAGTGTAGGAGAAACTTGCAAGTCCCATGAGGCCACGCCCACTCTTGAGGGCCGCCTTGATTACTAAGGCACAAGTGACCTGCAGCCTGAGCCCCATTTTCAAATAAACCCCTCAGGAGTTGGGCCAAAGGCCCACATACTGGCTTGCCATGCCCCTAGCCCAAATTCTGACCCAAAGTGTGGTTTTTCAGGCACCTGTATCCAGAACCCTGCTCTGAAATCCCTCTTTTGGGGGGACTCCTGAGACAGAAAACTAGACTCCTCCCTTTCCCCAGAATGACACCAAACTTTTGGGAGCAGGGCAAAATCCCCAGAGAGGGAGAATCTTCCATGGCCCCATCAGGCCATCCTTACATTCCAGGTCCAACTGAGACACAAAACCAGAGACAAAAGCCTGAGCTACCACCTCACATTTGCCCTAATTTCATATCCTGAGGAGCAACAATCAGGGTCTGCAGTTCGGGCCTGCCATACCCTCGGCCCTAACCCTAACCTGAGTTTGTGTTTTCAGACTTCTGTCTCTAGAGCCCTGGCCCACACACCTTCGAGGCTGGGGCCTGAAGAGCCCCAAAGCAGGACTATGCCTGCCTGCCAAAGGAAACTGTGTCCTTTACTTTTGCCCAACGCTTCCATATTAGGAAAAATCTGCAAGGCCCCAAATGCCACCCCAATTTCATAGGGTGCTCTGAACAAAAATGCACAATCTGACACACCCTGAGTATCTATCTCCAGGCAGACACCGAGGTAAATGGCCCTAGAGTCAGAAGATTGAACCAGACATGCCGCTAGGACCTCATCAGAACCCTAGCTTGGGTTTTTAGGCCTCTGTACCCAGAGGCCTGTTCTTAAATACCAACATATGTTCCAACATGTGGTCCCTGAGCCACAAAACAGAACATCTCCTGTCTCCAGAAGGAAACCTTGCTCTTGGGAGCTGTGTCAAACCCTCAGGGAAGGAGAATCCTGGATGTCCCCTGAGCCATCGCCACATTACAAGGTCTCCCTGGACACCAACCAGTATTGTGACCAATCAACATGAGACTCCATGTCAACTCAGCCCCCTTGCCACTTCGCCCCACAGCCACCAGATGTAAGCTGTCATGTTCCGAGGCTGCAATTATAAGGTGAGTTGGCCTTTCTAGGCATTCCTGCATAGAACTCTGCTATAAAAACTTTCTATAGTGGAGCTGCTAGAGCCATCAAACCAGACTCCCCCTTTCCCCCTTTCCCACCTTGCTGTTTGGAGCATCTCACAAGCCCCAGTGGGGGAAAACCTCCATGGCCTCATGAGGCCACCCCTCCATTAGTTGGCCGACATGAACACGAGCTCCAGCATGAGCGAACCTCTGACACTCACCATTACTCATGTGCTTGAGATCTCGAATTATCCACTGCACATTGGAACTGACATGACCTCAGACCTGAACCGAACCCTATCTTAGCCCCAATCCTAACCAAAGGTGGGGTTTTCCGGTCACCCATAACTGGGGCTTTTCTCTGGAATCCTTCTTTTGGAGGGACCCTTGAGACAGAAAACAGGACTCCTCCCTTACCACAGAATGACCCAGAACAATTGGAAGCTGGGCCAAATCCCCAGAGAGGGAGAATCGTCCATGGCCCACTAGGCCACCCCTCTACTCCATGGCCATCCTTGACACAAAATCCAGAGAAAAAAGACTGAGATACCGCCTCACACTCGCCCTTATTTCGTATCCCAAGGAGCTCCCCTCGCAGTCTGTAGATCGGACTTGCCATACACTTGGCCCCAAACTTAAGCCGAGTTTTTGTTTTCAGAATTCTGTCCACACAACTCTGGCCCATACACTCTTCAGGCTTGGGCATCTGGGGCCACACTGCAGGACTGTGTCTACTCCCTCGAAGGAATCTGTGCCCATTCCATTTGCCAAAACCCTACAGATTAGGAGAAACCTACAAGGTCCTCGAAGCCATCCCAAATGCATAGTCCACCCTGGGCTAAAGCATTTCTGACACATCCTGAGCAACTACCTCCACTCAGACATGTAGACAAATGTCCCCATAGACAGAAGATTGAACCAGACATGCCCCTAGGCCCTAACCGGAACGCTAGGTTAGGTTGGCAGGCATCTCTCCCCAGAGTCCTGTTTGAATACTGGCATATGGGGGTTTCCTGATCCGCAAAACAGTACTCCTCCTTTCCCATGGCAAGAAACCTTGCTGTTGGGATGGGGGTCAAAGTCAAACCCTCAGAGTAGGAGAAACCTGCATGGCCCATGAGGCCACGCCCATTCTTGAAGGTCGCTTTGGGCACAAACACACATTGGGAACCTCAGCCTGAGCTTCATTTTCAAATGAGGCCTCTCGGTAGCTGGACCAAGAGTCTGCATATCAGGCTAGCCATGCCCCTAGGCCCCAAACCTAACTAAAGTTGGGATTATTCATTCTCCCGTACCTGCAGCTGTATTCTGGAATTCCTCCTTTGGAGGGACACCTGATACAGAAAACAGGACTCCTCCCTTACCACAGAATGATGCCTGACTCTTGGGAGCTGGGCAAAATCTGCGGAGAGGCAGAACCGTCCATGGCCCATGAGGCCACCCATCCATTCCATGGCCCTCTTTGACCCAAAATCCAGAGACAAAAGCCTGAGCTACAGGCTTACATTCGCCCTTATTTCATATCCCAAGGAGCTCCCCTCACGGTCTGTAGATCGGGCCTGCCATACCCTCGGCCCCAAACCTAAGCCAAGTTTGTGTTTTCAGACTTCTGTTCCCACAGCCCTGGCCCACACACATTCCAGGATGGGGCCTCTGGAGCCACACTGCAGGACTGTGCGCACCCTCTTGAAGGAAACTGTGCCCATTCCATGGGCCACAACCCTACAGATGAGGAGAAACCTACAATGACCCCGAGCCCAATCCAAGGCCCTGAACCTCGGTGCAAATAGTGGAGTTGATTGTACTCACCAAGGCACTGCAGATGGCCAAAGGTAAAACCTCCAACATCTATATGGACAGCAAGTACACCTTTGCTACTCTCCATATACATAGGTCTATTTATAAAGAAAGGGGCCTATTAACAGCAGAAGGAAAAGGAATTAAAATCAGAGGAGAAATACTGGCTCTCCTCCAGGCTACTTGGTACCCAAATGAGGTGGCCATTATGCATTGCCCAGGACAGCAAAAGGGGACTGATCTTATTTCAAAAGGAAACCAATTAGCAGATCGAGCCACAAAGCAAGCAGCCCGAGAAACAGTGCAAGAGCTGGTTACACTCCAGTCTCCAGCCCTACCAGAAAAACCGGGCTATTCAGAGGAAGATTAAAGTATTTACAAAAATGGTCTAAACAGGACTATGAAGGGGACTGGACTAAGACTAAAACAGTAATGTTAATTCTTCCTCAAAGACTAGGTAAGAAGGTAGTAAACCAGATACATCAGGATACTCATTTGGGTACATGCAATCTCAATGAGATTATAGGCAAGCAGTTCCAAGTTTCTAAGTTATGGCGTATGGTTCACGATGTAGTTGATGGATGTGCTCAATGCCAGTCAGTTAATACAGGAGGAACTAGAATGGGAAGAGGGAAAAGAGAAAGAGGTAAGGAAGCAGGAATTTAAGAAATAATTCCTAGGTTTGGGCTGCCTCTTGCGATTGGGTCATACAATGGTCCTGCATTTGTGAGTTCAGTCTCACAGGCATTGGCCCATGCTGTGGGCACTAATTGGAAACTACATCATGCCTACGGGCTCCAGAGTTCCAGGGAGGTAGAGAGAATGAACCGGACTCTTAAAGATACCTTGACAAAGCTAATTCTGGAGACTGGTGGTGGATGGGTCGATCTCCTTCCTTTCGCCCTCCTCAGGGCATGATGTACACCCTACTTAAACAAGGTGACCCCATTTGAAATAAAGTTCGGAAGACCCCCCACCCCGCCCTCGGCTACAAGAGATTGCTATAGCAGAAATGACTGATCAGTCTGTACTCCAGTCACTGCAGGTATTACAGTCTGTCTTAAAAAAAAGCCACACAGGGGGCGTCTGGGTGGCTCAGTGGGCTAAGTCTCTGCCTTCAGCTCAGGTCATGATCTCAGGGTCCTGGGATTGAGCCCCGCATGAGGCTCTCTGCTCAGAGGAGAGCCTGTTTCCCCCCATCTCTCTCTGCCTACTTGTGATATTTCTCTCTCTGCCAAGTAAATAAATAAAATAAAATAAAATAAAAAAAGCCACACAGGGATCCGGACTGCCCACACTGGTACGGAGATCTAGGTGGAACCACATCCTTACCAACCCAGGGACTTGGTTTGGATACACCGCCACCAAGTGGGAAACATGGAGCCTCACTGGAAGGGACCATTTACTGTCATCCTGACCACCCCCATGGCAATGAAAGTAGAAGTCATCAGGGCCTGGATTCACGCAAGGCATGTCAAAAGAACCGAGGATGTGGATGCCCCCCAGAGATGGAAGTCACAGCCGATGGATGCCACTGACCGTGGACTAAAGGTAAAACTCAAAAGCCTATGAGTTTATTGTTGCTCCTATTGTTACCTGTTTGTGTAAAGTAGAGGTAGGATATTAGATGGATGGAATTAGGGAAAATGGAAAAGGTTTTACAAGGAGGTGAATGGTTTACTCAGGAGACAGCTGGGCACAAACGTTACATTTGGCCCCTGCATTATAAACATCCTAATGTCGTTTTAACAAAAGAAAATTAGAGTGATAAAAATGTTAGTCTTACATGCTCAATATAACCCCTTAGAACAGGAGAACATAGAAAAGGCTGAAAGGTCAAAGATTTGACTAATCCCCAAAGAAAAGGGGGGGATGTAAGGCCTACTTAGACAGAAGGAACCATTTTGTTGTTTATGTAGGAAACTTAGATGGACCCTATGCAGTAAACTTAGATTGACATGGCCCTGCCCAGAGGAGCTTCCTTGCAAAGCCCAGATATAAGGGTGGGGCAGGTCAGGTGGAGACATCCAATCAATAGAGCACACATACTGTCTCCCTAGCAACCAGGGAGAGTGGGCCACTCCTTTTGGGTTCCAATTCTGACCAAGGTGATAGGCTAGTTAAATATCTACTACAGATTAGGAGAAACCTACAAGGCCCCTGAGGCCATCCCAATAGCATAGACGGCCCTGGACAAAAAGGTGCATTCTGACACAAGCTGAGCAACTACCTCCATGCAGACATGCAGACAGATGTTCCTGAGAGAGAAGATTGAACCAGACAATCCCCTAGGACCTAATCTGAACCCTAGATCTGGTTTCCAAGCATCTCTCCTCAGAGACCTGGTTTTGATTACCAGCATATGGGGCTGTCCTGAGGCACAAAACAGAACACCTCTTGTCTCCACATGGGAAGCTTGCCATTGCGAGATGTGTCAAACACTCCGGGTAGGAGAAACCTGAGGGACCCTGAGGCAGAGAAAATCCAAGGTCTCCATGGACACCAACCCACATTATGACCCATCCTAAGAAGAGCCCATTTCAACTCAGGCCCTGGGTAGCTCGCACCAGAGCCAGCAGATCGAACCTATCTTCTCCCTAGGAGCCAATGGGAATTGGAGGTGGGGTTTCCAGTCATCCATCCTTAGAGCCTTGCTCTTGAATATTTCCATATGGGGCAGGTTTGAGCCATCCAACAGGACTTGCCTATGCTGCAGAGGAAAACTTGAGGTTGGAGCAGCTCAAAACTCCCACAGTGGGAAAACCTGCATGGTCCCATGAGTCTCCCGCTCTTCATTAAGGATCCATCATGGACACAAACTAAAGCCTGAGCCAATGTCTGATTCTCGCCCTGACTTCAGATTTAGGAGCTCTTGATTCAGCCTCTGGAGAGTGGGCCTGCCTTGCCCTCAGTCTGAAACCTAACCCCAGCTTGTGTTTTCAGACTTCCATCCTCACAATCCTGACCTACAAGCCCTCCAGATTGAGAATTCTGGAGTGAAAACACAGCATTCTGCCTGCCAACTAGAAGAAAAAAAGTGCCCTTCAAGGCTGCCCAGAAACCCCAAATGAGGATCAACCTGCATGGTCCTCAACCACACCCCAATTTCATAATCTTCCCTGGGCACTAATGCTCTGTCTGACACAGCCTGAGCCCAGACCTCCTGACAGACTCTCAGACAGCTGGCCCAATATCCTGCACATCACACCCCTGTGGCCTTAGGCCTTCATCTCTTCCCAACTTGGGTTTCCAGGCATCTGAACGTAGACCTTATCTCCAATCCCTGCACCAGGGGAACCTGATGCACAACACAGCACTCCTCCTTCCCCATCGAAAGAAACCCTGATGTTGGGATGGTGTCAAACCTCAGAGTAGGAGAAACCTGCTTGGCCCATGAGGCCACACCCATGCTTGAGACCCAACTAGGGCACAAGTACGCATTAGGGCCCTCAGCATGAACTCCATTTACAAATAAGGCCTCTCAGGGTTTGGACCAATAGGACGCATACCGGGCTTGCCATGGCCCTAGGCCCATATCCTAATAAAAGTTTGGGATTTCCAGTAGCCCATACCCAGGGCTCTGCTCTGGAATTCCTCTGTTTTTTTGGGACACCGGTGACAGGAAACAGGACTCCTCCCTTCCCTCAGAATGACCCCAGACTCTTGGGAGCCAGACCAAATCCCCAGAGTGGGAGAAACTTCCATGGCCCATGAGGCCACCCCGACATTCTATGGCCTTTCTTGACACAAAATCCAGCGACAAAATTCTGAGCTACTGCCTCGCCATTGCCCTTATTTCATATCCCGAGGAGTTCCCCTCATGGTCTTCAAATCGGGCCTGCCATACCCTTGGGCCCAAAACTAAGCCGAGTTTGTGTTTTCAGACTTCCGTCTTCACAGCCCTGGTCCACACACCCTCCAGGCTGGGGCCTCTCATGCCATAGCACAGGACTGCATCTCCCCTCTCTAAGGAAACTGTACCCATTCCATTGGCCACAACCATCCAGATTAGGAGAAACCTCCAAGACCCCCGAGGTAATCCCAATAGCGTAGAAGGCCCTGGACAAAAAGGCACATTCTGACACAACCTGAGCAACTACCTCTACTCAGAAACGCAGACTCAAGTCCCCAGAGACAGAAATATGAACTGGAAATGCCCCTAGGCCCTAATCTGAACCCTAGCTTTGGTTTCTAGGTATCTGTCCTCAGAGGCCTGGTTTCAATTACCAGCATATGAGGGTTTTGTGAGGCACAGAACAGAACACCTCTCATCGCCACATGGGAAGCTTCCTATTGAGAGCTGTGTCCAACCCTCCGGGTAGGAGAATCCTGCAGGGCCCCTGAGCTACCGCCACATTCCAAGGTCTCCAAGGACACAAATCTACATTATGACCAGTCATCATGAGAGTCCATTTCAACTCATCCTCCTGGGTAGTTCGACCCAGAGGCAGCTTATTGAACCTTCCTTGTGCCGAGGAGCCAATGGGAATGCAAGGTGGGTTTTCCCAGGTATCCATCCTTACAGCACTACCCACGAATCTTTCCATATGGGGTATCATTGAGCCATCCAAGAAGACTTGACTTCCCCGCAGAGGAAAACCTTGCCATTTGGAGTGGGTCACAACCCCCAGAGTGGGAAATCATCCAGGGCCTTAAGTGGCAGCCCCTTCATTAATGGGCCATTATGGACACAAACTCAAGGCTGAGCCAACATCTGATACTCGCCCTTACTTCAGATGCAGGAGATCTAGATTCAGACTCTGCAGAGTGGGTCTGCCATGCTCTCAGCCAGAAACCTACCCCTAGCTTGTGTTTTCAGACATATGTCTCTACACTCCTACCCCAGGCCCTTCAAATGGGTAAATCTGTAGGCACAATGCAGTAATTTGCCTGCCCACAAGAAGAAAAACTTTGCCCTATGGGGCATCCCAGAAACCCTAGTGAGGATCCACCTTCGTGGCCCTCGAACACACCCCATTTCATAGGCTTCCCTGAGCACTAATGCTCTGTCTGACATAGCCTGAGTCTAGACCTCCTGTCAGACACCCAGACAGCTGGCCGCACACCCAGCACTTCGGACCCGTAATGGCCTTTGTCCATCATCTTTCCCAACCAGGTTTTCAAGTATCTTAACCTAGACCCTATCTCAAATCCCTGCATGGGGTGGGCGGGGGGAACCTGATGCACAACTCAGAATTCCTCCTTCCCCATAGCAGGAAACCTTCTCTTAGGATGGTGTCAAACCTTCAGTGTAGGAGAATACTGCATGTCCCACGAGGCAACACCCATGATTGAGGGCCGCCTTGGGCACAAACACACATTGGGACACTCAGCGTGAGCCCCGTTTTCAAATAAGACCTCTCACTGGCTGGACCAAGAGCCCACATATGGGGCTTGCAATGCCACATTGCCCCAAATTTAACCAAAGTTCAGGTTTTCCAGTCACCTGTACCCAGTGCTCTGCTGTGAAATCCCACTTTTTGAGGGACACCTGAGAGAGAAAAAAGGACTCCTCCCATCCCTCAGAATGAACCCAGACTCTTGGGAGCCTGGCAAATTACCCAGAGGGGAAGAATAATCCATTGCCCGTAAGGTCACCTCTACATTCCACAGCAATCCTTGACACAAAATCCAGAGACAAAACCTGATCTACCGCCTCATATTTGCCCTTATTTCATATCCCAAGGAGCTCCCCTCATGGTCTCTAGACAGGGCCTGCCATACACTCTTCCCCACACCTAAGGCGAGTGTTTGTTTTCAGACTTCTGTCACCAAAGCCCTGGCCCACATGCACTCCAGGAGGGGGACTATGGAGACACACTGCATGACTGGGCCTGCTCTCCTGAAGGACACTCTACCCGTCACAGTTGCCCAAACCCTCCAGATTAGGAGACACCTGCAAGGCCTCTGAGCCTACCCCAATTTTGGAGGCTGCTCTGGTCCAAAATGCACAGTCTGACACACTCTCAGCACCAACATCCAATCAGACACCCAGGTCAATGGTCATGAGTCAGAAGATTGAAACTGGGATGACCCTAGGCTCTCATCAGAACCCTAGCTTAGGTTTTTAGGTATGTGTCCACAGAGGCCTGTTCCAGAAGACCAACACAAGGTCCACCATGTGCTCTGTGAGCTACACAACAGAATCCTTACTGTCCCCAAAAGGAAAATTTGCTCTTGGGAGCTGGGTTAAACCTACAGTGTGAGAGAATCCTGCATGGCCCCTGACCACCACCACATTCTAAGGTCTCCTTGGACACAAACCAGCGTTGTGACACATCAGCATGAGATCCCCTGTCACCTCAACCCCCTGGGCACTTCGCCCCAGAGCCAGCAGATCAAACTTTCCATATTCTCCACTTGCAAATCTAGCATGAGTTGGTCTTTCCAGGCATCCATGCGGAGAGTTCTACTATCCAATCTTTCCATACAGAGGACTCTGGAGCCATATAACCATACTCCCCCTGTCCTGCAGAAGGACACCTTGCTGTTTGGAGCAGCTCACAAGCCCCAGTGTGGGAAAACCTCCATGGCCTCATGAGGCCACCCTTGCATAAGTTGTCCATCAGGGACACAAACTCAAGCTTGAGCGAACATCTGACACTCGCCATTGCTCAAGTGCTGGAGATCTCGAATCAACTGCTGCACATTGGAACTGTCATGTGCTCGGCACTAAACTGAACCATAGCTTGTGTTTTCAGACTTCAGTCCTCACAGTCATGGCCCACAAGCCCTCCAGATTGGGAATTCTGGAGCCACAATGCAGCCTTCTGCCTGCCCACCAGAAAGAAGAAGTGCCCTATGGGTCTTCCTAGAAACCCCACATGAAATTTAACCTCTCCGGCCCTTGATGGCACCCCAATGTCCTAGGCCACGCTGTCCACTAATGCTCTGTCTTACACAGCATGAGCCCCGACCTCCTGTCTGCCACCCAGATAACGGACCCCATATCCTGCAGGTTGGACCTGCCATGGCCCAAGGCTGTCATTGTGGGGGCCTGGTTAGCCAGAGGAACTTACTTCTAAACCCTGGATATAGGGGAGGGCCAGGCCAGATAGCCATATCCAATTAGTGAGGTGCACATATATTAACTGTGATGTGTGGCCGGGCTCAACCACCTCTATAAAGGTTAGTCTGTGAGGCTGGGTGGGGGCGAGAATTAGGAGGAGTTAGAATAGCCATTGGAGAAGTAGGAGGAGTTAGAATAGCCATTAGAATAGCCATTAGAGTGGCCATTGGGAGCCGTTAGTGTAGTCGTAGGAGTGATAGCGTTGGGGTCGTCTGGAGCGTCAGAGCTTCAGGATCATTGGGAGCATCGGGAGCGGCATGGCTGGGAGTGGCACCGCCCCAAGCAGCAGTGCCGCTGTGAGCGGCCTCGCCACCTGCGACTTGCCTCGCCGTGCCTGGCTGCGACCGGCCTCGCTGCCCCGGCTGCAGCTTTGCCCAAGTGGCCTAGCCGGAGCACGTCATTCTTGTGAGCGGCCTGGTCCAGAGTGGACTCTTCATCATCGGGAATGGAGCAGCGCCGCCCCGAGCCGCAGCCCTGCCGCCAGCGGCCTCGCCGCCCCCAGCCACGGCCCCACCACCGGCGGCCTCGCCGCCACGAGCTGCAGCCTCACTGGAGTGGCTTGGTCCGGAGTGGCCTTGCCAGAGCGGCATCATTCTGTGGAGCAGCCTCATTGGCATGCGGCCTCATCGTTGAGCGGCTTCATCCAAGGCGGCCTCTTCATCATCAGGAGTGGCCTTGTCTGGAGCAACCTCTTCATCGTCAGGAGCGGCCTAGTCCAGCATGTGGCCTCGTCTGGGGAGCGGCCTCCTCCAGGGAGTGGCCTTGTCAGAGTGGCCTCATGGGGAGCAGACTCTGTGTCATCAGGGTTATCGTCCTCGTCGCCCTCACCTCTTTGTCATCGGGAGCAGCATCCTCGTCGTCATAGCCTCTACGTAAGAGATGGCCACGACCAGTCGGTTTGATTTTCGATGCTTGGCATGAAAAAAGCTTGCTTGATTTTCGCTTTGTGTCAGTCTCGTTCCTTTGATTACAGACCCTAACATTGGGGGCTCATCCGGGATCAAACAACAAGAACTGAGTCAGCATCGGAATTTATGGGAAAAGCCTCCAGAGGTGTTGGGATCTTGTCTGTCTCTCTGGTTGGAGCTCCACGGTATGGCCCACCGGAGAGAAGCTGGATGCAGCAATGCTCCCGAGAGCTGGAATGGATGTGGGGATGCCCCATCCCTCTGCTGGTAGATCGACAGGGCGTTCGAGTCCACCTGGGCATTCGGGGGGTTCGAGTCCCTCAGATGGTCAGGGGGTTCGAGTCCCCCTACACGGTCACCAGGGGGTTTGAGTCTCTCTAGGCGGTCACCAGGGGTTTCGAGTCCCCCTAGGCAGTCAGGGTGTTCGAGTTCCCCTAGGCGGTCATTGGGGGTTTGAGTCCCCCGAGGTGGTCATCAGGGGTTCGAATCTCCCGAGGCGGTCATCAGGGGTTCAAGTCCCCCAAGGGACTTGGCGGTCATTGGGGGTCATTGGGGGTTTGCTTTCCCCTAGAAAATCCCCACCGGTGGAAGTACTGCTGGGCCTTCAGTTGTCTTTGCAGTGTCTTTTTGTTGTCTGCTGTGTTGTTTGTTGTGTTTGAGGGAATGGGGCAAGCAAATAGTAAGGGGACTCTGACTTTCGTCCCTCCATTCCTTATGATACATGTGGGGTTTCTCCCTCATTCATTTCGTGTGTTAAGGGCTATCATTAGAGCCAACTGGTGTTAGTCTAATTGGGGACAGAGACTTTAAGGAATATTCCAAAGCAGCTGACAAAACTCCCTTTGTTATGGGGAGTTCCTTGCCTTCTCTGGCCTGACGTGGACTGCCTAGGCCCTCACCCTTGCTGGTGGGAAAGCATGGCGTCTGAAGTGGAATGGGTCCAGGTGGAACATGAAATCTGTTAGCAAAGAGATGACTGAACTGATGGTTAATTGTCTGTCTCAGGGTTTTAATGGGTAATTGTTAAAGTGGCTTTCAGCATCTTTGGAAACCTGAAACTTTGAAGTTTTGCTTGGATGACAAATGGAATAAAGTGCTGGGGCGCTGGATGCTGGAACTAGGTTTGTGCTTTTGAAATCTATTGGTAAACATGTTTTGTGCTTAACTGAATTCTGTTGTAACAGTTCACAATTGGCTAAATGTGAATGGTTTTCTCTTTGCCCGCCCAAAATTGTAAATTAGATCTCTTTGACTCATAAGGCTTTTCCCTGATATGCTAAGTTACTCAGGAAGAACTGTTAAATCAATGATAAACCTTGGGTTACATTTGGGTAAATGCTGTTACTACTCCAGAGGTCCTATACATTCCCTAAAACATTAATGTTTTGATAAGGGTCATCATTTGATGTTTAACAATATCTATTCTGAGTTTTTTGTCATTTGTAATTGTTTTAATTATCTTGTAAGATGAATTCTGCCTTAAAGGAAATTCATATGGGAGACTTTCAGAACAGTTCTTTGATATGTTGAAATCCTGGAACAGAATTTCCAGAAGTGAAAGTTGCACTTGGACTAAACCAGAATTAGTACGGTGACTCAAGGTAAGAATGAGTCTCCAGGAGCTTTCCTAGAAAGGCTTATTGAAGCCTATAAAATGTATAGCCCCCCCAAAAAAATGTATAGCCCAATCGACCCTGAGGCACCCGAAAATCAGGGGGCAGTGAATCTTGCTCTTGCCAGTCAGTCAGCCCCGGATATAAGGAGGAAACTTCAAGAAATTGAAGGATTTGAAGGAAAGAATCTTATTGAGTTACTGGGAATAGCAGAAAAGGTGTTTAACAACAGGGATGCACAGGAGTATGAAAAACAGATAAAAAGCTGGTTAAGGTTTTGGCATTACATGAGATAGGTAAGGGATAATAAATGAAAGGAAAAGCCTAAGCACAGAGAAGGCAGGTGGGAAGACTTAGATACAGATCAGTGCACTTCCTGTAAGGAAAAAAGACACTGGGCCTGGGAGTGCCCCAAAAGGAAGATGGCAATGCTGGCCACCAGAGTAAAAATTGAAGTGGAGGAGAAATCAGTTGATATTTTGGTGGACACAGGAGCCCAATTTTCATCATTACTTAAACCTATGGGAAAACTACCTTGAGAGGAAGTTTGGGTACAAAGAGCTAATGGCACAAAGAGACATAAATAGACAACAGAAAGGACTTTAAACTTAGCCTCAGGAGTTGTGAAACATCAACTTTTGGTCCTCCCTAATGCCCCATATAACTTGAAGAGAAGAGATCTCCACCACAAGTTATGAGCTGTCATTCAGTTCTCAGAAGGAGACATTACTGTAACCTTGAGACAACCCACTGTACAGGTGGGTATGGCAGCAGTAGGTGATCTCAAAACCAGAGGAGAAAAAGTGGGGGGAGCCTAATCCAAATCCTACACGTCAAGTTTCCCAAGGTCTGGGCAGAAGGGAAGCCCCCTGGCTTGGTCAGGGGACAGCCTCCAATGGTGGTACAATTAAAGGAGACAGCTACGGCTGTTCACATTGGGCAGCAACTCCTTCCCCGGGAAGCAAAGGAAGGGATCAGAAAACACATTAACCACCTCTGAGGAGATGAGATCCTAGTTCCTTGCAAATCTCCATGGAACACAACTTTGCTGCCTGTCAAAAAGGCCGAGACTGGGGAGTACTCATCCATTCAGGAATTGTGGTAAGTTAATAAACGGGTTGAAGCTATCCACCCAATGGTGACTAACCCCTATACCCTACTTGCCCTCCTGGGCCTCAAAGGAACTGGGTATACCATCTTAGATCTCAAGGATGCATTTTTCTGCATACCTTTAGCAAGGTAATCTCAGCCCCTTTTTGCTTTTGAGTGGTCTGACACACAGAAATGGTTTCAAGGCCAACTCACCTGGCCAAGACTTCCCCAAGGATTCAAGAATTCACCCACCATTTTTGAAGAGGCCCTACATGAGTATTTGCGTGGCTACAGAATCTCCAACCTGGGAGTCACTCTGTTAAGGTATGTTGATGACTTGCAAGTAGCTGCTGAAGACTATGAGTCATGTTTGAGGGGGACAATAGCTCTCTCACAGGCTCTGCAGGAAAAAGGGTATCGGATGTCAGCAAAGAAAGCACAGCTCTGTCAGAGCCATGCCAAATATCTAAGATTTGATCTCCATGAGGGAGTGCATTCACTGTCTGAGTCCAGGTAACAAGTGACCGCTTCACCACCTCCTGACAAGTGAGGGAGTTGCTTGGGAGGTGGGCTACTGTAGGCTGTGGATACTGTGGTTTGCGGAGATTGCCCAACCTCCCTACATACGGCAAAAGGGGGGGGGAGGGTGCTCACTATGATAGAGTGGACAGCTGAGGCAAAAGGAGCTTTTTGGGAATTACAAACAGCTGTACTGAGTGCCCCAGCATTGGCCATCCCAGATGTTACAAAGCCCTTCCACTTGTATGTGGATGAAAAAGCAAGGGTGGCCAAAGGAGTTTTGATTCAGACTCTGGGGCCTTGGCAAAGGCCCGTAGCCTATCTTAGTAAGAAACTAGATCCAGTAGTGGCTGGGTTCCCCTCTTACCTCTGCATAATTGCTGCTGCAGCCCTCCTGGTCAAGGATGCAAGTAAATTGACTTTGGGTCAAAATCTCATCATAACCACCACCCACGCTATTGAGGGCCTTCTCCGGACTCCACCAGACCAATGGATGACAAACGCCTGAGTGACAGGGTATCAGGCCCTCCCCCTCAACGAACCAAGAGTGGCCTTCCGGCCCCTGGCTGCTGCTTCCAGTCGGTGATGACAGGAGAAGAATTAGGCACAAACAAGTCAGATTCAAGAGATTGGGAGCAGGGGGCAACAATCGAAAAGACTGCGGCCATGAACAACTCCACAGTCTCACTTTTATTAGATTGAAACAATAGTCAACAGAAGAATCAATGAAGGTCAAACGTCAGTCACATGTCTTGTGGACAACAGGCAAGGAGGAGGATAAAGTTTATAGCTAACCAAGCACACTCAAAGGACCCATCTAAAAGACAATGGGCGCTTCTGGGAAGACAAAGGAGCGATAACGGAAAAGGGAAGAAGGTGGTATTTCATTCCACCCTGAGCTGACCGGAGTTCCCAGGTGCTTGACTTCCCTGAAGCAGGCGGCGTTCCACTCTGGGGGTGGGGCGGGCGTTCCCGGCTGCCCGGCTTCTGTGAAGGGGCAGTGTTCCACCCTGAGTGAGCCAGGCATCCCCAGCTGCCCAGCTTCTGTGAAGGGGCGGCATTCCGCCCTGAGTGAGCTGGGCATTCCCAGCTGCCCAGCTTCACGGTCGTATACTGTCTTTCTCCCCAAAGACCTGTTGCCAGTATATGTTTTTCTTAAGGCCATATATAAATGTGCTTGGCAACTAGTGAAATCCTCCAGGGCTATAGTTTAAGCAACAAATTGTTCTGAGGGACAGTAGCACCTGGCAGTTCTAAATCCAGTCATGCTGCTGCCAGAGGAGCTGGCTGACCATTCACATGACTGCGGGGATGTCCTAACCCAAGTTGCAGGAATAAGGCCGGATCTCAGAGACATTCCCCTCCCAGATGCCGAGATGACTCTGTTCAAAGATGGGAGTAGCTACATGGTCAATAGAAAGAGGTATGCGGGGGCTGCAGTAGTTTCTTCTGGGCAGAGACTCTGGACAGCAGCCCTGCAACATGGAACATCGGCACAAAAAGCGGAGCTGATTGCACTCACTAAGGCACTGCAGATGGCCAAAGGTAAAACCACCAACATCTATATGGACAGCGGGTATGCCTTTGCTACTCTCCATATACATGGGGCTATTTATAAAGAAAGGGGCCTATTAACATCAGAAGGAAAAGAAATTAAAAACAAAGGAGAAATATTGGTTCTCCTCCAGGCTATTTGGGACTCAAAAGAGGTGGCAGTTATGCATTGCCCAGGACACCAAAAGGGGACTTATCTGATGTCAAAAGGAAACCAATTAGAAAATCAAGCCACAAAGCAAGCAGCCCGAGAAACCATGCAAGAACTGGTTACACTCCTGGCTCCAGCCCTACCAGAAAATCTGAACTATTCAGAAGAAGATTTAAAGTATTTAAATGGGTTAAATTGGACTATGAAGGGGACAGGGCTAAGACTGAAGCAGGAAAAATAATTCTTCCTCGAAGACTAGGTAAGAAGTTAGTAGACCAGATACATCAGGGTACTCATTTGGGGATATGCAAACTCAAGGAGCTTATAGGAAAGCAGTTGCAGGTTTCTAAATTAGGGCGTATGGTACTGGATATAGTCGATAGATGTGCACAATGCCAGTCAGTTAATGTGGGAAGAACGAAAATGGGAAGAGGGAAAAGAGAAAGAGGTAAGGAACCAGGAATTTATTGAGAAATAGATTTTACAGAAATGAAACCTGGAAAATATGGGCACAAGTACATGTTAGTTTTTGTAGATACCTTTTCAGGCTGGGGAGAGATTTTTCCCACCAACCATGAGATGGCAGGAGTGGTAGCCAAAATCTACTAGAAGAAATAATTCCTAGGTTTGGGCTGCCTCTTGCAATCGGGTCAGAGAATGGCCCTGCATTTGTGAGTTCAGTCTCACAAGCATTGGCCAAGGCCAGGGCACAATTGGAAATTACATTGTGCCTACCGGCCTCAGAGTTCTGGGCAAGTAGAGAGAATGAACCGGACTCTTAAAGAGACCTTGACAAAACTAATTCTGGAGACTGGCGGTGGATGGGTGGATCTCCTTCCTTTTGCCCTCCTCAGGGCACGATGTACACCTTATTTAAACAAGGTGACCCCATTTGAAATAATATTTGGGAGATCCCCCCTCTCTGTCCTCGACTACTAGAGGTTGCCCTAGCAGAAATGACTGATAAGTCTGTACTCTGTCTTTTAAAAAGCCCACGCAGGGATCCTGACTGCCCACACTGGGATGGAGACGGAGGTGGGACCACATCCTTACCAACCTGGGGACTTGGTTTAGATACGTTGCTATCAAGGGGGAAACTTGGAGCCTTACTGGACTGGACCATTTACTGTTATCCTGACCACCCCCATGGCAGTAAACGTAGAAGGCATCAGGGCCTGGATTCACAGGGGTCACATCAAATGAGCCGAGGATGAGGACACCCCCCAGAGATGGAAGCAGCAGTCGACAGACCCCGCTAACTATGGGCTAAAGCTAAGACTAAAATAACTGTGAGTTTATTGTTGCTCCTATTGTTACCTGTTTATGTAAAGTATAGGTGGGAAATTAGATGAATGGAATTAGGAAAAAATGGAAAAGGTTATACAAAGCGTTGAATGGCTAACTCATCAGCCGACTGTGTACTACTGTTACTTTTTGACCCCTGTATTATAAACGCCCTAATGTCATCTGTACCAAAGAAAATTGGAGCGATAAAAATGTTAGTCTTACATGCTCAATATAACCCACTTACAACAGGAGAACATAGAACTTGCTGAAAAGTCAAGGGTTTGACTGATTTCCAAAGAAAAAGGGGGAATGTAGGGGCCTGATTAGCCAGAGGAACTGTAAACCCCGGATATAGGGGCGGACCTGGCCAGATAGCCATATCCAATCAGTGGGATGTTCATATATTAACTGTGGTGAGCTGAAATCTCATTGGCCACCTGTATGTGGGTCGGGCTCAACCACCTCTATAAAGGTTAGTCTGTGAGGCTGGGTGGGGGGAGAAGTAGGAGGAGTTAGAATAGCCATTGGAGAAGTAGGAGCAGTTAGAATGGCAGTTAGAATAGCAGTTAGAATAGCCGTTAGAGTAGCTGTTAAAGTAGCCTTTGGGAGACGTTAGAGTAGCTGTTAAAGTAGCCTACTGTTAGGGTAGCCTTTGGGAGCCATTAGGGTAGTCATAGGCGTGGTAGCGTCTGGGTCATCGGGAGCGATGGAGCTTCAGGATCATCGGGAGCAGCATTGCTGCAAGAGGCCTCACCGCCTCAATCCACATCCTCTCTGGAGTGGCATCACCAGGGTGGCCTTGCTGGAGGGGCATCATTCCAGGAAGCAGCCTCGTTGGCGTGGGCCTCGTCATTGAGTGGCCTTGTCCAGAGCGGCCTCTTCATCATCGGAAGTGGCCTCTTCTGGGGAGTGGCCTTGTCGGAGTGGCCTCATGGGGAGCAGAGTCTGTGTCATCAGGGTTGTCATCCTCGTCATCCTCCTCATCCTCACCTCTTTGTCATTGGGAGCGGCATCCTCATTGTTGTCGCCTCTATGTAAGAGATGGCCCCAACCGGTCCTTTTGGTTTCTGATGCTTGGTTGAAATTAAGCTTTGCTTAATTTTCACTTTGTGTTAGTCTCATTCCTTTGATCACGGACCCTAACACCGTCCAAACAGGGATTCCAGACATGGGTTCTAGGTCCGAGCCCCTGGAGCACCTCACACAAGTTTAGGATTTGGCCCTAGGGACATGGCAGTTCCGCTCTGCAGGATCCTGGTCCAGCTCCTGAGGGGTCCTGTGAGGGTCACAATGCCTGTTTGTGCCCAATACGGTCCTCCTGAGTGGGTGTGGTCTCATGGGCCATGCAGCTGGCTCTGATGCTGAGGGATGGACAACCATCCCACCAGCCAGGTTTTCTGCCCTGGCAAAGGAGGATTACTCTTTTGTGCTTCAGGTTACCCCATAGGCAGGGATTTGAGCTATGGTCTGGCGATAGATGCCTGAATACCCAGGTTGCTTTGAGATGACAGCCTCGGGCCTCGGTTACTCCCACCTTCAGCATATGGGGCCTGCTATCTTTGTGACGAACAGGAGGAAAGGGCTCAGGCTGTTTCATACAGAGCAGTAGTGCACCGGGCAGCCTGTGATATTGGGGTGCCGTCGAGGGCTGTGCAGGTGCATCCTCATGTGGGGTTTCTGGGCAGACGCATAGGACACTTCTTTCTGGTGGGCAGACAGAAGACTGCATTGTGGCTCCAGAATTCCCAGTCTGGAGGGCCCAAGAGTGTGAGGATGGAAGTCGGAAAACACAAGCGACAGTTCAGTTCAGTGCCCAGTGCATGGCAGTTCCCATGTGCGGGGGCTGATTCGAGATTTCCAGTACCTGAGTAAGGGTGAATGTCACATGTCCGCTCACCCTGAAGTTTGTGTCCATGATGCCGATAAATGGAGGGGTGGCCTCAAGAGGCAATGGACACTTTCCCATGGTGGAACTTGTGAACTGCTCCAAACAGCAAGGTGTCCTTCAGGGGGATAGGGGGAGTCCGGGTAGAAAGCTTCTGGGTCCCCCATATTAAAAGATTGGATAGAGGGACGCCTGGGTGGCTCAGTTGGTTGAGCCACTGCCTTCAGCTCGGGTCATGATCCTGGGGTCCTGGGATCGAGTCCCGCATCCAGCTCCTTGCTCGGCAGGGACCCTGCTTCCTCCTCTCTCTCTGCTTGCTTGTGTGTACTCTCTCTCTCTGACAAATAAATAAAATCTTAAAAAAAAAAAAGATTGGATAGAAAAGCTCTCAGCATGGGTGCCTGGAAAACCCACCTCGCATTGTTATTGCAGGCGAGGAACAGGGCAGGTTCGTTCTGCTTGCTCTGGGGCAAGCTACCAAGGGGACAGAGTTTAAAAGGCATCTGGTGCTGAGGGTCACAATGCAGGTTTGTGTCCAGTGCAACCTTCAAATGTGGCTGTGGTCTCAGGGCCCATGCAGGATTCTACTACCCTGAGGTTTTGATAATGCTCCAAATAGCAATGTTTCCTTCTAGGAATTGGAGGTGTTGTGTTCTGTGGTTCAGGGATTCTCCAAATGTTGGTATTTGGGACCCGGCCTCTGGGGAAAGATGTCTGAAAACCTAAGCAAGGGTTCAGATTAGAGCTTAAGTGCATATCAGCTTTAATGTTCTGTCTCTGGGGCCATCTTCATGGGTGTCTGGCAGGTGGTTATTGCTCAGGGTGTGTCATATTGCGCATTTTTGTCCAGAGCATCCTACAAAATTGGGGTGGCCTTTGGAGCTTGCAGGTTTCTCCTAAACCTGAGGTTTCTTGAAGCTCTATAGGACCCAGCTTCCCTCTGGAGTCCAAGCACAGTTCTGTGGTGTGACTATGGCATACCCAGCCTGGAGGCTTTATGGGGCAGGAGTCTGGGCCAGAAGTATGAAAGCACCAACTGAGGTTAGTATTAGTGCCAGAGGTATGTCCGATCTACTGACCCGGCGGCGAGCTCCTAGGGATGTTACATTAGGGCAAATGTGAAGCAGAAACTCAGGCTTTTGCCTCTGGTTTTGGTGTATAGGATGGCCGCGGAATATAGGGGGTGGCTTCATAAGGCCATGGAAGATCCTCCCTCTTTTGGGGTTTTACACAACTCCAAATTGCATGGAGTCATTGTGGGAGAAAGAAGGAATCCTGATATCTGTTTCAGTCGTCCCCATAAGGAGGGATTCGAGAGCTGGGCTCTGTGTATGGGTGTCTGGAAACCCAAAATTGGGTTAGGATTTGGGCCTAGGGTCACAAAGGCCTAGGAGCATGGCAGGTCTGATCTGGTGGATAGGCAGCCAGCTACCTGGGTGGCTGTGAGGAGGTCATTACTCAGGCTATGGCAGACAGAACACTAGTGCACAGGGTGGCCTATCATCATTTAGGGTTTTTGTGGAAAACCATAGGGCATTTTTTCCTTCTGGTGGGCAAGCAGAGTGCTGCATTGTGGCTCCAGAATTCCCAGTCTGGAGGGCTTGTGGGCCAGGAGTGTGAGGACCAAAGTCTGAAAACACAAGCTAGGGTTACTTTTAGTGTAGATGGCTCAGCAGCCCCAATCTGCAGAGGGTGAGGCATGATCTCCAGCACCTGAAGTAAGGGCAAGAGCCAGATGTTTGCTCAGGCTGGAGTTTGTGTCCATGATGGCCGCTGAATGGCACAGTGGCTTCATGAAACCATGGAGGTTTTTCCAATCTGGGGGCTGTTGCTCTCAAACAGCAAGGTTTCCTCCTGAGGGCAGATGGAGTTCTGTTTGATGGCTCAAGTGTCCCCTTATGGAAAGAGAGCAGGACTCTATTTTTGGATGCCTGGAAACCCCACCTCGAATTTCCAGTGGTGCCTAGGAACAAGACAGCTTGGATCTCCTGGCTCTGGAGCTAGACACCTCCCAGCTCCCAATAGTTTGGTGTCATTCTGGGGAATGTAAGTCTCCTTTTTTTTTTTTTTCTGTCTCAGTGGTCCCCTAAGAGGAGGGATTCCAAAACGGGGCTCTGGGTATGGGCGCCTGGAAATCTCCACATAGTTGTGTTTGGTTAAGACCTCCTCAGCCTCCTGCTAGAATGGATATTATAGCTATGGCTACTAGTAAGTTTGGATTTAAAGATGGAGAGATTTGGTATAGAATGGATAAGGGGGCGATTTGTCAGGTTAGTAGAATTATACCTGATGATAATGGGATTCCTTTGGTTACTTCAGGTACTCAGAAGTGGAAGGGTGATAGTCCTAATTTTATTGCCAGAGCTACTGTTATGTTTGATGCAATTGGGTTAGGGGTATTTAGTATTTTTCATTGCCCTGTCAATGGTAGGTTAATAATAATTCCTAATATTAAAAGTATAGATGCAGAGGCTTGGGTAAGGAAATATTTTGTTGATGCTTCTATGGCTATGGATTGCATTTTTTTATTAAAATGGGAATAATAGCTAGTATATTTATTTAGAATCCAATTCAGATTGTCTGTCAGTGAGAGCGTATTAGTACTATAATGTTTCCTGAAGTTACAGTTGATATAATGATAGTAAGTATGGGGGGGTTTAATTAGTATGGGAAGGGGATAAACCAACATTTTCAGGGTATGGGCCTGATAGCTTATTTAGCTGACCTTACTGTGGAATTTGATGTTAGTTGGGTAACACAAAGATTTTTTGAGTTCTTAGGATTAGGTTCAATTCCTGTAATTGTAGAAATAAGAGGGCTCGAACATCTATAATCAAAGTAACTCTTTTGTCGGACATATTTCTTATGTTTGGGGAGGAATAGTTGCTGTTATAATTGGTAAGGCTACATGTCATATGCATAGGGCTAGTGTCAGGGGGAGAAAGTTTTTTCATAATAAATGTATGAGGTGGTCATAATGGAATCATGAACAGGATGCTCGAATTCATAGGAAGGAAGTTCTTAATAGAAGTGTTTTTATGGTAAAATTGATGGAGCGTAGTTCCGGTAAGTATGGGGTGTGGAATGTACCAAAAACACGATAGTTGTAAGGATATTCATTATAATAATGTTGGCATATTCAGCTAGGAAAAATAGGGTGAATGGTCCGACTGCCTATTTGATGTTGAATCTGGAGACTAATTCTGATTCTACTTCTGTTAAGTCAAATGGGACATGGCTGGTTTCTGCTAGGGTTGAGATAAATCATATTATAGCTAGGGATCATGTGGGGAGAATTTGTCATAGGTGTTCTTGTGTAGTAATAAGTAGTAATAAGTGTGGATAGGGTAAAAGAGCCATTTATTAATAATACTGATAGGAGGATAATGGATAGTGTGACTTCATAGGAAATTGTTTGGGCTACAGCTCAAAGGCCCCAATTAGGGCATATTTTGATTTTGAGGCTCATATGGACCATAAAATAGAGTAAACAGGTAGGCTTGATATTGCTAGTATGAATAGGATTCCTAGGTTTATATTGATGAGAGGGTAAGGTTTTGGAAATGGGATTCATATGTCTAGAGCTAGTGTTAGGGCTAGAATTGGGGCTATTATAAATATAGTGATAGATGATATTAGGGGTGGTAAAGGTTCTTTAGTGAATAGTTTTATGGCATCTGCAATTGGTTGCAAGAAGCCATAGGGTCCTACGATGATTGGGCCTTTACGGAGTTGTATATGCCTTATGATTTTTTGTTCCACTAATGTTAGAAAGGCTACAGCAGGTAGGATATGTACAATTAGTGAAGTGATATTAATTATAAACATAATGTTAGGAAGAAAATTTGAACTCTGAGGATAAAAGTTTAAGTTTTATGCAATTACTGGGCTCTGCCACCCTAAAAGTCCTATCTATAGGGCTATGAAATGAAGGTGGACTAGGTGGACTATTAAGATTAAGATTATATCCTCTATTAGTCCTAAGGCATTCCCATAGAATAGGCCTTACTTCTCTGGTCCTTTCATACTGGGAGAAGTTGTTGTAATAGATAGAAAACGACCTGGATTGCTCTGGTCGGAACTCAGATCATGTAGGACTTTAATTGTTGGACAAACAAACCTTTAGTAGCTGCTGCTACCATTGGGATGTCCTGATCCAACATCGAGGTCATAAACTCTGTTGTTGATATGGACTCTCAAATAGGATTGTGCTGTTATCCCTAGGGTAACTTGTTCCATTGATCAAATTTCTTGCATCAATAAATGATACTATATTTTGACTGGTTTCTCTATATTTGTATCAGTCGGAGGTTATTTTATTCTCTGAGCTCACCCCAACCTAAATTGTTAATCCATTAATAAGATTGTGCTATGCCTAATTGGTGATTAAATAGCTTATTATGGACTAGTTAATTGACGCTCCATAGGGTCTTCTTGTCTTATTAGTTTATTCCCGCCTCTTCATGGGAAGGTCAATTTCACTGATTGGAAGTAAGAGACAGTTAAACCCTCGTGTGGCCATTAATACAAGTCCTTATTTAGAGAACAAATGATTATGCTACATTTGCATGGTCAGGATACCGCGGCTGTTTAACTAGTGTCACTGGGCAGGCAGTGCCTCCAATACTGGGCATGCTGGAGGTGATGTTTTTGGTAAACAGGTGGGGTTTGTGCTTGACGAGTTCCTTTTACTTCCTTTAACCTTTCCTTGTTGCGTACATAACAATTGATTTTATAAGTGTTTTATTAGTAGTTTATTTTTATCATGTTAACTATCAGTGGGTATTCATTTACTGTTATAAGCTTATTCAAGAAGAAATGTTTCTTGTTACTCATACTAGCATTATTGCTTCTATTATTAAACAGATTAGTCCAGTAGTACGTTAGGAGTTGGTTTAAGATTTTTGGAATTAAGAGGGTTGGGTTGTTGACCTTGAACGCTTTCTTAATTGGTGGCTGCTCTTAGGCCTAATGGTTTTATTTAACTTTACTCTCTAAGTAAGGTTGTATCCTTATTCTAAAAAGCTGTACCCTTTTAGATTATATTTTAAATTTACATTATAATTTTGGGATTTGTTGGGTAAATTTAAAGTTGAACTGAGATTCTATTCTGGGCAACCAGCTATCACCAGGGTTGTTGGGCTTTTCACCTCTACCTATAAATCTTCTCACTATTTTGCAACATAGGTGAGTTTATTCCTGTGGTTTGTTCATAGGTAACTCATCTGGTTTGGGGGGAGTTAGCTTAATATCTCTTTGCTAAATTATCTAGATAGCTCATTATGCAAAAGGTATAAGGGGTGATCTTTGCTATTTATTACTTTAAACTTTCTTTCATCATTCCCTTATGGTACTTTCTCAATAGCTCTAAGTAAAATTTCTATCTCCTATACTATAATGATGTAATTGAATGTTTTGCTTAGAGGCTTATTGTAGTAGTTGAGTTAGTGGTTGGTTGGGCTAGTTTTGGTTCAATGTGGTCATTGGTGTATGAAATCTTTTGGGTGTAAGCCAGATGCTTTAATTAAGCTACACTTTGATTTATCCAAGCTCACTTTCCAGTTTGTTATTTCCTTGTTATCACTTATCTCCTCTTGAGTTAGTTTAGTCTATTATGTAGTGTTTGGGTGTATTGCTTGAGGAGCATTATGAGCAGTGTGTGCATGCTTCATGGCCCTCTTCAATTAAGCTTTCTACTCTTAATTTACTACTAAATCCACCTTTAGTTTTTAGTTTTCATAAAAACTTTCGTGAGCATATTCTTGATTAGAAAATGTAGCCCACTTCTTCCCACTTCATGGTTATGCTTACTTTTCTTCCTTTTGAGGGCTTTCTGAAGATGTTGGTATATAGATTGACTTAACTAGAAGTGGTGAGGCTTATCGGGATTTATCAATTATAGAACAGGCTCCTCTAGAGGGATGTAAAGCACCGCCATGTCCTTTGAGTTTTAAGCTGTTGCTAGTAGTTCACTGGCAGACAATTTTGTTGTACAAATTATTTATGTTTAGGGCTGAGCATAGTGGGGTATCTAATCCCAGTTTGGGTCTCAGGTATCCTGTGGTCGGAAACAATAAAGTCACTTTCATGGTATATTTTATGTTAACAGTAGCTTTTTACGGCTTGGTTAAATTTTAACTTTAGTGTGATGTAGTACTTAACATGTTGTATGCTGTGGGCCTATTAATTTGGGTTAATGTGACCATGGTGGCTGGCACGAAATTTACCAACTCTTAATGTTAACATGACTTAGTCAAAGATTCATTCATGGCTAAATTTCTGTCACTGCTGTATCCCGTGGGGGTGTGTTTGAGCAATGTGTTACGAGCTACTTATTTAATGTTGTTGATACCCGCTCCTTTTTAAAAAATATTTTATTTATTTGACAGAGAGAAATCACAACTAGGCAGAGAGGCAGGCAGAGAGAGAGGAGAAAACAGGCTCCCCACAGAGCAGAGAGTCTGATGTGGGGCTCGATCCCAGGACCCTGGGATCATGACCTGAGCTGAAGGCAGAGGTTTTAACCCACTGAGCCACCCAGGCGCCCCAATACCCGCTCCTTTTAATCAGTTTAGGGATTTAGAGGGCATTTTCACTGGGATGTGGAGACTTGCATGTGTAATTCTGTTAATAATCAATAGGAAGGCTAGGACCAAACCTTTATGTTGATGGAGTCTTATGACTCTTCAAGGCATTTTCAGTGCCTTGCTTTATTTAATAAGCTACATTAACAGGTGTAGGATTAGATTATTTAATGTTAAGGTGTTTAGGAACAGTAATTTAATTATGAGTATTAAATGTAAGTTCATAGGGAGTATTAGATGTGGGGTATTACATCTATAGATAGCTTTCTTGAATAGAGTATTTTGGGTAAATTAGTGATAGAGATTAATGTATGGAGTATCAGTATAAGTGGCTTCTTATATATGTTGCATGTGCTTAGTTCTGTTTTGGGGGTTTTGCAGGACAATTTTAAGTGTTTGTATACTTTTGAAGTTATGGGGGGAAAGGGAGTTTGATTTAGCTAGTTTCTATCTGTTGAATACACATACGTGTGTACGTGTGTATGTGTGTATGTGTATACGTGTGTATGTCCTGTAACCTTTGACCGAATGGCAACTTATGGTTGTGCGATGCAGATAAATGATGATGATTAAGCCCAGCTACAAGTTATTTGAATGCGAAGAGGCCTTTACAGCCATAGCTGAGTGATACCAGCCCCCCCCCCCAATTTTTTAATTTAGTATTAAAAAAATACCAAATGCATGACACCACAGTTTTGTGTGATCATGGGCTTATTAGTCGTTAGTCCATTGAGATGTCCCATTTGAAGGGTTAGTAGGATTGGATTGAGGACTATCATGGCCCTGAAGTACGGACCAGACGTCAGTATAGTTTCATTGTAGAAACCCCCACATTCGATGGGCCTGGAGTAAGAACAGGTACACATCACACAAGGATTGATGGTTTCTCAATGCCTGGTGATCAAGCTCATGGTCTAGGTGAGGTGCACGTATGTAAAATCAATCATAGCATGTACATGCTTATATGCATGGGGCAAACCATTAATGTACCAAAAATACATATTGGGGAAGCACAGTAGATTTTTTTAAATATATGAATTGAAATAATGAGAAATCAGGGAATAGTTTAGTTAGAATGTCAGCTTTGGGTGCTGATGGTGGGGCTATTACTTCTTCCTTGAATCTTAGGAAGATGGAGTTCTCAATATTTGGTTTACAAGAAGAAAGTAATTATTTACTACAAAGACTTCATTTTAATAAGTTCTTCTCGATAATGCTGATAGTTGTTAGAATTGGAAGGATTGTGAAGTAAAGGATTGAGGCTCATTGATCAATGGAGATGAAGGGGTGTTCTTCTGGTTGAGCACCAATTCATGTTAAGGTAAGGAGATTAGCTACTAATAATCAAAATAGGCACTGGCTTAGTGGGCAGAATATCATAACTTGTTGTTTTGAAGTATGTAATACTGGAATAATGGCTAGGACTAGAATGGAGAAGACTAGGGCTAGTACTCCTCCTAGTTTATTAGGAATAGATTGTAGGATTGTGTATGCGAATAAAAAATATCACTCGGGTTTGATATGGGGTGGTGTGTTAAGTGGGTTGGCAGGGATGTAGTTGTCAGGGTCCCCTACTAGGTCGGGTGAGAATAGAACTAGTATTACGAGTACTAGGATTAGGAATAGGGCACCTAGGATGTCTTTAATTGTGTAGTATGGGTGGAATGAAATTTTGTCCGAATCAGATGAGATTCTGGAAGGACTGTTGGATCCTGTTTCATGAAGAAATAGTAGATTAATTGCTGCTAGTGCTGAGATGATGAATGGTAGGATAAAGTGGAAGGCAAAGAATCGTGTTAAGGTGGCATTGTCTACTGAAAAACCTCCTCAGATTCACTCTACGAAGTTGGTTCCAATGTATAGGATGGTTAATAATAAATTGGTAGTTATGGTTGTGCCTCAAAAGGACATTTGTCCTCATGGTAAAACATAACCTCTGACTGCTGTTGCTATAACTGCCAATAGTAGGATAATGCCGATGTTTCATGTTTCAGGGAGTATAAAATATCCATAGTATAGGCCTCATCCTGCATGTGGGAATAGGCAGATGAAGAATATGGAGGCTCTGTTGGCATGTATATATCGGATGATTCAGCCATAATTGGCATCTCAACAGATGTGTGTATTTGATGTGAAGGTTGTGGTTGTGTGTGATGTGTAGTGTATAGCTAAGAATAAAACTGTAAGGATTTCAAGGATTAGGCAAATTCCTAGACAGGAGCCAAAATTTCATCATGCTGAGATGTTTGATGTTTGCGGTAGGTCGATAAATGAATTGTTGAAAATTTTAGTTAGTGGGTCGGACTTACGAATGTTGGCCATTAGTGTTCTTATAGTTGAAATACACTGATTTTTTTGTGTGTGTGTTTTACCAGTCATGGTTAGATTCCATGTAGGAATAATGATGACATACAATGTATTCATTTTAAGTATTATTTTTGTAGTTAGTGTGAGGACAGATATCTGAAAACAAAAGCTTGTGTAATTTTTAGGGCCTAGGGCATGGCAGGCCCAAAATGCAGAGGCTGAGGTAAGAATCCCATCATCTTAAGTAAGGGCAAGGTTCAGAAGTTCGCTCAGGTTCAAGTGTGTGTCCTTTATGGCCGACTAATGCAATGTGGTGTCATGATGCCATGGAGGTTTTCCCAATCTGGGGATTGTGCACAGCTCCAAACATCATGCAGGACAGGAGGCATCAGGTTGATGGCTCATAGGTCCCCAGTATAGAAGATTCAATATCAGGGCTCTATGTATGGATGCCTGGGAACTCCACCTATGGTTACCATTGAGACATGAGACATGGCTTTGTCTCATGAGAGTTTCGATCTGCTGGCTCTGGTGCGAGCTACACAGGGGACTGAGTGGAAATGGAGTTTCACACTGATGGGTCACAATCTGGTTTTGTGTCCAGGGAGATCTTGGAATGTTGTGGCTGCTTGGGGCCATGAATGATTCTATTGCCTTGAAGCTTAGACACAGCTCCAAATAGCAAGGTTTCCTTCTGCGACAGAAAGTTTTCTGTCTTGGGCCTCAGGAACCCCCCATATGTTGGTATTTGAGACCAGAGCTCTGGGGACGGATGCCCGAAAACCACAGCTGGTGTTCAGATTAGGGCCTAGGGACATGTCAGGTTCAATCTTCTGTTTCTGGGGCCATGTACCTGGGTGTCTGACTGTAGATCCATGCACAGATCCATGCAGTCAGACTGCTTATTGTTATCTAGGGTGGCCTACGAAACTGGGTGGCTTGAGGGCCTTGCAGGTTGCTCCTAATCTGGAGAGTTTTGGCAACTTTAAAGGGCACATTTTCCTTAGGGAGTGCAGGCATAGTCCTATAGTGTGGCTCAACATGCTTCAGTCTTGAGGGTGTGTGGGTCAGGGCTCTGGGGACAGAAGTCTGAAAAGATAAAATGGGTTAGGGTAGGCCTGTGGGTATGGCTTTCCTGATCTGCCGACCCTGAGGGAGCTCCTTGGGATCTGAAATTAGGGCGATTGGGAGGCAGTAGCTCAGGCTTTTGCCTCTGGGTTTTGTGTCTAGGATGGCCATGGAATGTAAGGGTGGACTCATCGGGCATGGAAGTTTCTCCCTCTCTGGGGATTTTGCGTGGCTCCCAATAGTTTGATGTCATTGTGGAGGAAGGGAGGGGTCCTGTTTCCCTCGCAGGGGTCCCCCAAAAAGAGGGATTCCAGATCACGTTTCTGTGAACAGGTGTCTGGAAAACACTTCCTTGGGTTCATATTTGGGCTTATGGTCATGGCAAGCCCAATTTGCAGGCTCTTGGTCCAGGAACCAAGAGGCTTTATTTGAAAATGGGGCTCAGGCTGAGGGTCACAATGCAGGTTTGTGCCCAAGGTGGCCCTCAATTTTGGGTGTGACTCATGGACCCTGTAGGTTTCACCAATTTGGAGGGTTTGACACCCATGCCAACAGTAAGGTTTCCAGCCATGGGGAAGGAGGAGTTCTGTTTTGTGCATCAGGTTCCCCCATATGAAGGGATTTGATATAAGGTCTGGGGACAGATGCCTGTAAACCTCATCTAGGGTTCAGATTATGGCATAGAGGCATGTCAGGTTCAATCTTCTGTCTCTGGGGCCATCTACCTGGGTGTCTGACTGGATGTCATTGCTCAGGGTGTGTCAGACTACGCATTTTTGTCCAGGGTGGCCTATTTAATTGGGGTGGCCTCGGGGGCCTTACAGGTTTCTCCTTATCTGAAACGTTTGGCAACTTTAAAGGGCACAGTTTCCATCGGGAGGGCAAGCACAGTCTTGTGGTGTGACTCTGGAGGCTAGAGCCTGGAGGGTGTGTGGGACAGGGCTCTGGGAACAGAAATCTGAAAACACAAACTTGGGTTAAACTTAGGGCCAAGGGTTTGGCATGCCTTACCTGCAGACCCCGAGACGGGTTCCTTGGGATCTGAAATTAGGATGACTGTAAGGTGGTAGCTCAATCTTTTGTCTATGGATTGTGAGTTTAAGTTGCCGCAGAATGTATGGGAGCCTCATGGGGCCATAGAAGATTCTCCCTCTGTGGGGATTTTGCCCAGGTCCCAATAGTTTGGTGTGATACTGAGGGAAGGGAAGAGTCAAGTTTTCTGTCTCAGGGGTCCCCCCAAAACAGGAATTCCAGAGCAGAGCTCTGGGTAAGGGCACCTTCAAAACACCACCTTGGGTTAGGATTTGTGCTAGGGGCATGGCAAGCCTGATATGCATGCTCCTGGTCCAGCTACCGAGAGGCCTTATTTTAAAAGGGCTAAGGCTGAGGGTCAAAATGCGTGTTTGTGCCCAGGGTGGCCCTGCAGGTTTCTCCAGCTCTAAGGTTTTGACACCCTTCCAAAAAAAAGGTTTTCTGCCATGCGGAAGGAAGAGTTCTGTTTTGTGCATCGGGTTCCTGCACATGCAGGAATTTGAGAAAAGGTCTGGGGACACATGCCAGAAAACCAAGGTTGGGTAGAGATGCAGACCCAGACCTATGTCTGGTTATGCGACTAGCTCCCTGGGTGGCTGACAGAACGTCTAGGTTCAGGCTGTGTCACACAGCATTAGTGCACAGGATGGTCTATGAAATTGGGGTGCTGTGAAGGGCCGTGAAGTTTTATCCTCATTTGGGGCTTTTGGGAAGCCACATAGGGCACTTTATCCTTCTGGAGGGCAGGCAGAGTGCTGCATTGTGGCTCCAGAATTCCCAGTCTGGAGGGCTTGTGCTCCAGGACTGTAAGGATGGAAGTCTGAAAACACAAGTTCTGTTAGGTTTAGGGCCTAGGGCAAGAGAATCTCAATCTGCAGAAGCTGAATCAAGATCTCCAGCACCTGAAGTAAGGGCAAGTGTCAGAAATTCACTCAGGCTGGACTTTGTGTCCATGATGGCCGCCTAATGGAGGTGGGGCCTCATGAGGCCATGGAGGTTTTCCCACTCTGGATGTTGTGAGCTGCTTGAAACAGCAATGTTTCCATCTTTGGGACAGGGCTAGGCTTGTTCAATGGTTCATAGCTCCCCCATATAGGAAGATTCAAGAGGAGGGATCTATGTATGGATGCTTGGAAACCCTGCCTCCTGATCCCTTTGGACACTAGGATCAAGGCATTTTCGATCTACAGGCTCTGGGGCAATCTACCCAAGGGAATGTGTTGAAATGGAGTCTCATGCTGATGCATCACAATGCCAGTTTGTGTCCAGGGAGACCTTGGAATGTGGTGATGGCTCAGGGGCCATGCAGGATTCTACTCCCCTAAAGGTTTTACATAGGTACAAATAGCAATGTTCCCTTCTGGGGACAGCGTGTGTTCTGTTGTGTGCCTCAGGGATGCACCATATGCTAGTATTGGAAATCAGGCCTCTGGGGCATGATGCTTAAAAACCTAAGCTAGGTTTCATATTAGATCCTAGAGGTAGGTCAACTTCAATCTCCTCTCTCTGGCTCCATTTACCTGGGTGTCTGGCGGGAGCATCTGAGACCTGTGGTGTTCCTCAGCCAAAATCCTAACCCAAGTCTCTGTTTCCAGTCCTTAATACCCAGAGCCCTGCTTTTGAAGCCCTCCTTACGGGAGGATCAGTAAACAGGATTCCTACTTTCCCCCACAATGACACCATGCTATTTGGAGCTGTGCAAATACTTAATACCCAGAGCCCTGCTTTTGAAGCCCTCCTTACGGGAGGACCAGTAAACAGGATTCCTACTTTCCCCCACAATGACACCATGCTATTTGGAGCTGTGCAAACCCCTCAAAGGAGGAGAAACTTCAATGGCTCCATGAGGCCACCCCTACATTCTGCATACATCCAAGAGACAAAAACCAGAGGCAAAAGACTGAGTCTCACCTCACACTCTCCCTATTTTCAGATCCAAGGATCTTCCCTAAGGTCTGCAGATTGGGCCTGCCATACCCTCGGCCTTAACCTAACCCTAGTTGGTGATTTCAAAATTCTGTTCCCAGAGTTCTGCCCCAGATATCCTGTAGCATGGGGATTCCATACCCTCACCACAGGACTATGCCTGCCCTCCAGGTGGAAGCTCGACCCTTTAGAGCTTCCAGAAACCTCAAGAATAAGAGAAAACTGCAAGCCCCCTTGGCCACCCCAAATTGATAGGACAACCAACAATGCATAGTCTGACACACCCTGAGCAACTACCTCATATCAGACATGCAGGTAGATAACCCCAGAGTGAGAGATGATTGAACCTGAAATGACCCTAGGCTCTAATCTTTACCATAGCTTGGGTTGCCAGGCATCAGGACCCAGAGGCTTGGTCTTGAATACCAATATTTGGGGGATCTCTGAGCCACAAAACACATCACATCCTGTCCCCAGAAGGAAATATTGCTATTTGGAGCTGTGTCAAACCCTCAGGGTAGGAAGATGGGCCACCGCCACATTCCACGATCTCTCCGGACTCAAACCCGCATTGTGACCGATCAGCATGAGACACCAATCCAAATCAATCCCCTGGATAGTTGGCCCCAGATCCAAAATATCAAAATGGCCATGTTCCTAGGCTGCAATGGTAAGGCGAGAGGGGGTTTTCAGGCATCCATACATAGAGCCTGCTCTCAAATATCTCCATATGTGGGAACGCTGCTTCATTAAACAGCACAGCACCAGGGCCCAGGATGGAATCCGCATGCTAGAGGATATCTGGGGCAGAACTCTGGGAACAGAATTTTGAAATCACCAACTAGGGTTAGGATTAAGGCCGAGGGTATGGCAGGCCCAATCTGCAGACCTTAGGGAAGATCCTTGGATCTGAAAATAGGGAGAGTGTGAGGTGAGACTCAGTCTTTTGCCTCTGGTTTTTGTCTCTTGGATGTATGCAGAATGTAGGGGTGGCCTCATGGAGCCATTGAAGATGTGTGTATGCCTCCCTGGATACTAATGCACATCTGAGTCACGTACCCCCAAGCAGCCACTGAGTCATTTGGCCTCAGAATCAGGAGATCGAACCCTAGGCCCTTATGCTAAACCTAGGTTGGGTTAGCAGGCATCCATACCCAGAGCCCTTCTCTCGAATCTCTCCACATGGGGGACACCACAGTCACAAAACAGAACTCCTCCAGCCCCCCTGGAAGGAAACCTTGGTTTTTGGAGCTATGTAAAAAACTCATAGATGGCAGAAACCTGTGTTGCCCCCTGAGGTCACGCCCACTTTTGCAGGCCATCCTGGACACAAACACCCATTGTGACACTTAGCCTGAGCTGCATTTTCAACAAACCCACATGGGTAGCTGCGCCAGATCCAGGATCTAAGTCCTGCCATGCCACTAGGATCAAATGCAAAACCTAGGCTGGGTTTTCAGGCATTGATACCTGGATCCCTGCTCTCAAATACCTCCATATACGGGAACCCAGATTCCTAAAACAACACAGGACCTAACCCCAGAATAGACCAAGCTACTTGGATGTGCACAAAATCCCCTCATCGGGACAAATCTCCTTGCCACCATGAAGCTAAACCTATATTTGGCACATCTAATTTACACAAACTCCAGACTGAGAGACATCCTGATCCTTGTCTTAACTTCAGATTCCCTGGAATTTGCCTCAGCGTACGTATTTTAGGCCTTTGATGCCTAATGCCCTAACCTAGCTTGGTTCTCAGGCCTCCATCTAGAGAGTCCTGGTCTATGAACCCTCCAGATAGGGTATACCTGAGAAAGAGCACAGTACTCTTCCTGCCCTCCAGAAGGAAATTGTGCCCTATGGAGCTGCATGCAACCCACTGATTCGGAGAAAGCTGCATGAACCCACAAAGCCACCCTCATTTACGGAAGCTGGCCCTGGACACTAAAACATTCTGTCCCTCACTTGAGTCCTGACCTCCAGTCAGCCACCCACATAGCTGGCGCCAGAGTCAGCACGTCAGAGTGGCCATTCTCCTAGGTAGGAATCATAACAATAGGTTGGGTTTTCAGATATCGATCCCCAGTCCCCTTCTCTCAAATCCCTCCACATAGGGGACCTCTGAGTCACAAAACAGAACTCCTCTTGTCTCCCAGAAGCTTTCTGGAGATATGTATATCCCCCAGAGTTGGGCAAAATCTGAAATGCCCTTGAGGACACACCCATTAATGCTGGAAACAAACACCCATTGTGACCCCTAACCTGAGCCCCATTTTCAACACAACCCCATGAGTAGCTCCACCCAGAGCCAGAACCTAAGGCCTATGATGCCACTAGGACCTAATCCTAAACCTCGTTTGGGTTTTCAGGCATCCATACCTGTAGCCCTACTCTCGAATCCCCCCATATGGGGCACCCCTGAGCCAAAAATCAGGACAGTACCTATTCTCCAGAATAGAACAAACTATTTTTTAACTATGTAAATTTCACAGAGCAGGAGAAATCTCCATGCCCCCATGATGCCACTCCCAGATTCGACGGATCTCATGGACACAAACTCCAACCTGAGCAACCTCTTCACACTCGCCTTAACCTCATATCCTGGGGAGATTGCCTCAGCAACTGCAGATTTGTTCTATCATGCCCTAGGCCCTTACCGTACTCCTAGATTGTCTTTTCAGACTTCCATCCTCACAGTCGTGGTCTACAATCCCTCCAGCTAGGGAACCCCGGAAACACACTACAAGACCCTGCCGGCCCTCCAGATGGAAAACATGCCCTATGGACCTACATGCAAACCCCAGATTAGGAGAAAGTTGCACGATACCCCTAAGCCACCCACAGTTAGAAGCTGACCCTCCACACTAATACACATTCTGTCCCTTAGCTGAGCACCGACCTCCAGTCAGCCACCCAATTAGCTGGCGCCAGAGTCAACAGATCGGACTTCCCATGCCCCATGCCTAAGCCAAACCCTAGGTTCAGTTTTCAGGAATCCATAACCAGAGTGCTGGTCTGGAATCCCTTCATTTGGAGGACACTAGAGCCATACAACAGGACTCCTTCTGTCCTCCAGATTGAAACCATAGTATTGGAACTGTGCAAAGCCCCCCAAGTGGGAGAAACCTCCATGACCCAGCAGGACACCCACAACTTCAGCAGCCCTAGGACTCCAATTCTAGTGTGAGAGAATGCCCGACACTCTCCTTCAATTCAGAATCCAGTGACCTTCCCTCAGCATCTGCAGATCAGAGATCCATAGCCTAGACCATAACACGTAAACCTAGATTGGGTTTTCAAATATCGGTCCCCAAATTCCTGGAACATAAGTCCTCCAGATTGGGGACTCAAGAGCCAAACCACTGGATGATCCCTGCACTCCAGATTGAAACTGTGCCCTATGGAGCTGCACAAAACCCCTAGATTAGACAAACATGCAGGGCCCCAATACCACCACTCGTTTGAATACCACCCTGGATCCTAATGCACAGGAGGGTACAACCTGAGTCCGACCACCAATCAGCCATTGAGGCAGCTTGACCCAGAGGCTAATCCTAACCCTAACCCTAACTCTAACGTTCCATGCCCCTAGGCTGAAATCCTAACCCTAGTTTGGGTTCTCAGGCATCCATACACAGAACCCTTCTCTGGAATCCTTCTACATGGGGGGCTCCTGATCCATAAAAGAAATCTCCTGACCCCCAGAGGGAAACATTGCCTTTCGGAGCTATGCAAAATCCTCAGATGGAAGAAATGTGCTTTGCCCCTGAGGACACGTCCAGTTTTACATGCCATCATTGACACAATCACCCATTGTGACCCTTATCCTGAGCCCCATTTTGAACATAGCCCCAAGGGTACCACAGCCCAGAGCCAGGGTATAAGTCCTGTAGTGCCACTAGGATCTAATCATAACCCTCAGTTGGGTTTTCAGGTATCAATACCTGGATCACAGCTCTCGAATCCCTCAATATGGGGGACCCCTGAGCCATAAAACAAGACACCACCAACAGCCAGGAATAAACCAAGCTATTTGGAACTGTGAAATCCCCAGAGTGGGAGGAAACTCCATGCCACCATGTGGCCACTTATGAGTTCAGCGGGACTCATGGACACAAACTGAGCCTGTGCGACATCCTGACACTTGTCTTCACCTCAAATCCCATGGAGCTTGCCTCACCATCTATAGATTGGTCCTGACATGCCCTAGGCCCTAACCCTATGCCTAGCTTGGGTTCTCAGACTTCCATCCTCAAAGTCCTGCTCCACAATACCTCCAGATAGAGAAACATGTGCCTGCCTTCCGGACGGAAAATGTGCCTTATTGAGAAGCACGCGACCCCCATACTAATACTACGAGAGAGCTGCACGAATCCCCAAAGCTATCCCATTGACGACAGCCTGCCTTGGACAATAATACACATTCTACCCTCAACCAGAGAGCTGACCTCCAGTCAGCCACCTATTAGCTGGCACCAGTGTGAATAATTCAGACTTTTCATGCACCCAGGCCCTACTGCAAACCCGAGGTTGAGTTTCAGGTACACATACCCAGGAACTGCTGTCGAATCCATCCATGTGGAGACTATACACAGAACCTATACAGGACTCCAAATCCCCCCAAATGAAAACAAATTATTTGGAGCTTCGCTAAATCCCCAGAGCAAGTGAAAACTCCATGGCCCAAGAAGGCCAAGCGCACATAGGAAGGCCCTAGTGGACCCAAATGGGTCTGAGTGAATCCATAACAGTTGACCTAACTTCAAGTCCGGGACCTTGCCTCAACATCTGCAAATCGGTGATCACGCATTAGACCTAACCATAAACCTAGCTTGGGTCAGACTTCAGACACCAGAATCCTGGAACACAGGCCCACCAGACTGGGAATTTTGGAGAAACAGTGCAGCACTCTGTCTCTGCACCAGAAGAAAAAAAGTGCCCTATGGGTCCGCCCAGAAATCCCAAATGAGGATGAACCTGTAAGGACCTCGACCCCGTGAGAATTTCATAGGCTTCCCTGTACACTAATGCTCTGTTTGTCACAGCTTAAGCACAGACCTCCCCTCAAACACACAGACAGCTGGCTGCTTATCCAGCAGATTGGACCCACCTTGGCCTTAGGCTGTCATCTTTTCCCAACCTCGGTTTTCAGACATCTGTCCCTAGACCTTATCTCAGATCCCTACACCTGGGAAAACCTGATGCACAACTCAGAACTCCTCCTTCCCCGTTGCAAGAAATCTGGCTGTTGGGATGCTGATGGGTATCAAGATTAAACGCTCAGAGTAGGATAATCCTGCATGGCCCATGAGGCCACGCATATGCTTGAGGAGCGACTTGAGCAAAAACACACATTGGGAAACTCAGTGTGAGCCCCATTTTCAAATAAAGCTTCTCGTCGGCTGGACCAAGAACTGCATATCAGGGGTGCCATGCCCCAGCCGTAATCCTAACCAAAACACGGGTTCTCCAGTCACCTGTACCCAGGGCTCTGCTCTGGAATCCCTGTTTTGGAGGGACCCCTGAGAAAGAAAATAGGATTCTTCCCTTCCCACAGAATGACCCCAAATTCTTGGGAGCCAAGAATAATCCGCAGAGAGGGAGAATCACCCATGGCCCTTAAGGTCACCCTTCCATTCCATGTCCATCTTTGACACAAAATCCAGAGACAAAAGCCTGAGCTACCATCTCACACTCGCCCTTATTACCTATCCTGAGGAGCTCCCCTCACTGTCTGTACATTAGGCCTGCCATACCCTTGGGCCATAAACCTAGGGCGAGTTTGTGTTCTCAGACTTCTGTCTCCACAGCCCTGGCCCACACACCCTCCAGGCTGGGGTCTCTGGAGCCACTGTGCTATACTCTGCCTACCCTCTCCAAGGAAAGTCTGCCCACTCCATTGGCCACAACCCTACAGATTAGGAGAAACCAACAAGAACCCCTAAGCCATCACAATCGTGCAGGCCACCCTGGATAAACAGGGGCATTCTGACACAAGCAGAGCAACTACCCCAACTCAGACACACAGAGCGATGTCCCCAGAGACAGAAGATTGAACAGGACAGGCCCCTAGGGAATAATCTGAACCCTAGCTTTTGTTTCCAGACATCTCTCCTCAGAGGCCTGGTTTCGAATAGCAGGATATGGGGGTTTCCTGAGGCACCGAACAGAACACCTCTCATCTCCACATGGAAACTTGCTCTTTGGAGCTGTGTCAAACCCTCCAGGTAGGAGAATACTTCAGGGACCCTGAGAACCTCCCATATTCCAAGGTCTCCATGGACACAAACCCACATTATGACCCATCCTCAGGAGTCCATTTCAAATCAGAACGCTGGGTAGATCGCCACAGAGCCAGCAGATTGAACCTGTCTTGACGCTAGGAGCCAATGGGAATGCGAGGTGGGGTGTCCAAGTATCCATCCTTAGAATCCTGCTCTCAAGACTTTCTGTATGAGGTGTCCTGGAGCCATCCAACTGGACCCAACTGTCCCGCAAATGGAAACCTTGCAGTTTGGAACAGCTCACAACCGACAGTGTGGGAAATCCACCATAGCTTCATAAGGCCCCATTTCATGCAGGGGCCATCCTGGCCACTAACTTCAGTGTGAGCCAACGTCTAATACTCGCCCCAATTTAAGATGCAGGAGATCTTGATTCAGCCTGTCCAGAGTGGCCTCCCTTGTCCTCGGCCCCAAACTGAACCCTAGTTTGTGTTTTCAGACTTCCATCCTCATACTCCTGGCCCACAAGCCCTCCAATCTGGGAACTCCGGAGCCACAAAACAGCATTCTGCCTGCCCACCAGAAGAAAAACGTTGCCCTATGGGGCTGCCCAGAAACCCCAAATGAGGATCAACCTGAACAGCCCTTGAGCACACCCCAATTTCATAGGATGCTCTGGGCACTAATGCTCTGTCTGACACAGCCTGAGCCCAGAACTCCCGACAGACACCCAGACAGCTGGCCACATACCCAGCACATGGGGACTGCCATGGTCCTAGGCCATCAACTCTTCCCAACCTGGCTTTACAGGCATCTGAACCTAGACCTTATCTCCAATCCATGCACAGGGGGGAACCTTATGCACAAATCAAAACTCCTCCTTCCCCATGGCAAGAAACCTTGCTATTGGCATGGACTCAAACATTCAGGGTAGGAGTAACCTGGAGGGCCCATGAGATGATGCCCATGCTTGAGGGTCCCTTTGAACACAAACACGCATTATGACACTCAGCTTGAGCTCTGTGTTCAAGTAAGTCCTCTCAGTGGCTGGAGCAACAGCCTGAATATGGGGCTTGCCATGCTCCTAGGCCCCCAATCCTAGCCAGAGTTATCCAGTTCCCTGTACCCAGGTTATCCAGTGGATAACCGGGTTATCCAGTTCCCTCTATCCAGGGCTCTGCTCTGGAATCCCTCTTTTGGCGGGACGCCTGAGGCAGAAAACAGGACTCCTCCCTTCCCACAGAATGACACCAAAATCTTGGGAGCTGGGCCAAATCCCCAAAGAGGGAGATCCGTCCATGGCCCATGAGGCCACTCCTCCTTTCCACAGCCATACTTGACACAAACTCCAGAGACAAAAGCCTGAGCAACTGCCTCCCAATTGCCCTTCTTTCCTATCCTGAGAAGCTCGCCTCATGGTCTGTAGATCGAGTCCGCCATACCCTCGGCCCCAAACCTAAGCCGAGTTTGTGTTTTCAGACTTCTGTCCCCACAGCCTGGCCCACACACCCTCCAGGCTGGGGCCCCTGGGGCCACACTGCAGGACTGTGCCTGCCCTGTCCAAGGAAACTCTGCCCATTCCATTGGCCACAACCCAACAGATTAAGAGAGAATTCCAAGGCTATGGAGGCCATCCCAATTGTGTAGGCAGCCCTGTACAAACGGGTATTCTGACATAAGCTGAGCAAATATCTCCACTCAGACACCCAGACCGATGTCCCCGGAGACAGAAGACTCAACCAGACAGGATCCTAGGGCTAATCAGAACCCTAGCTTTGGTTTCCAGGCATCTCTCTTCAGAGGCCTGGCTTCAAATAGCAGCTTAAGGGCGTTTCCCGAGGCACCAAACAGAACACCTCTTGTCTCCACAGGAGAAGCTTGCTCTTTGGAGCTGTGTCAAACACTCCACGTAAGAGATTCCTACAGGACCCCTGAGCCACAGTCACATTCCAAGGTCTCCATGGACACAAACCCACATCAGGTCCCATCCTCTGGAGAGGATACCTGAGGATTCCAAATCCCTGAGGATTTGGGATTCTGCACAAATTGATCCCGATTTGGGCAGAACACACGTGAGAATTGGTCAGAAAATGCCTGGACAACTCGCTTAGGGTGCACACATCTGCAGGTCTGACCCTGGGCCTGGCCCTGGATCTGGAGTTGTTGTGTCCCAAAACCACCAGAGAAACCACCTTGAGTAAGGAGCAGGCGAGGCCAAAGTCTCCTGCTCCTCAGCCTCCTGCTCCTCAGCCTCCAGGGGTCTACTCCCTGTCACTGGCAGATGGGCATGGTCTGGCCCCAAAACCCAGGCACCAACCCTCGCCTGCTTGCTCAGCATTCCGTTTCCAGGGTCCTGTCCCTTGGGGCCTCCAACAGGGGACCCTGAGTCCCGCGCCACCAGTCCACTGACAATCCTGGCACTAACGGTGCCTTTCGGAGCTGCGTCCCAGTCTTCGAGTGAGAGATACATTCGATCCCCCACAGAGACCAGCCTCATCCTTGGGTGACCCAGCTGCCTGAAACGTCAGAGGCGAATGCCCGGCCACAACCCCTCAATCAACTCTGCTTCAGGAAAGCTGCACAGCGCCAGGGCCCCTGGCTGGGCCGTGTCATCTCAATGCATTTTCCGGGGGCCTAGGACCTGCCTCGAGCAAGAAAGGGCCCACGGACATGGGGAACAGGGCAGTCCCCAGGGCTGTGCAACGCCGGCCAATTCTCACAAGCATTCTGCCCAAATCAATCCCAATTGGGCAGAAGGCTCATGAGAATTGGATGGTAAATGAAGGGCCAACTCGCTTCAGGTGCGGAACATCTGCAGGTCCGCCCCCTGGGCCTGGCCCAGGATCCCGAGTGGTCACGTCCCAACCTCGCCAGAAAGACCTCCGTGAGTCAGGTGCAGGCGAGGCTGATGCCTCCTGTACCTCAACCTCTGGGGGTCCCCTCCCTGGTGCTTGTAGATGGGTCCGGTCCTGCCCCGAAACCCGGACATGGACCCTCGCCTGCTTGCTCAGACTTCCGTTTCCAGCGTCCTGTTTCTCGGGACCTCTACCTGGGGAACACTGAGTCCCACTCCACGAGTCCCCGGACCATCACAGCGGAAACGGTGCCTTTCGCAGCTGTGTCCAACTGTCCTATGAGAGATACATTCGTCCCGCCATAGAGGCCAGCCCCAATCCTGGGTGCCCAAGCAGCCCGAAACGTCGGAGACGGACGCCCAAAACAACCCTTCAATCAACTCTGCTTTGGGAAAGCTGCACTGTGGCAGGGCCCCCGGCTGGGCCATGTCATCTAGGCGCATTTTCTGGGGGGACCGTGACATGACCCAAGCAACAAAGGGCCCTCAGCCACGAGGAACAGGGCGGTCCCCTGGGCTGTCCAATGCTGGCCAATGCTCACAAGAATTCTGCCCAAATCAATGCCGAATTGGGTAGAACTCTAGAGAGAACTGGCCGGAACAACGCCCAGCCAACTGGCTACAGGCATCGAACATCTGTAGGTCCGCCCCTAGGTCTGGCCCGGGATCCCGAGTGGTCGCGTCCCAACAGCGCCAGAACGACATCCATGAGTCAGGTGCAGGTGAGGCCGAAGTCTCCTGCTCCTCATCCTCCTGGGGTCCCCTCACTGGCGCTGGCACATGGGGACAGGCCTGCTCCGAAACCTGGGCACTGACCCTCCCAATCTTGCTCAGTCTTCCGTTTCCAGGGTCCTGCCCCTCAGGCATGCACCTGGGGAACACTGAGTCACAAGCCATGAGTCCCCCAACCATCCCAGCTCAAAGGAGCTCCTTTAGGAGCTTCATCCCAGCCTTTGAGCGAGAGATACATTCGTTCATCCACAGAGGCCAGCCAAATCCCAGGGTTCCCCAGCTTCCAGAAACATCAGAGGCGGACGCCTGGCCAAAACCCCTCAATCAATTCTGCTTCAGGAAAGCTGCCCTGCACCGGGGAATCCAGCTCAGCCACGCCGGGGGGCCGCAACCTGCCCCGAGTGAGAAATTGCCCTTGGCAACAGGGAACAGGGCGATCCCCAGGGCTTGCCAATGCCGGCCAATACTCATGAGTTTTCTGCCCAAATCAATCCCGATTTTGGTAGAATGCTCGTGAGAAATGGCCGGAAAAAGCCCAGCGAACTCGCTTTGGGCCCCGCACGTCTGCAGGTCAATCCCCTGGGCCTGGTCCGGGATCCCGAGGTGTCGTGTCCCAGCACCGTGAGAAGGACCTCCGTGAGTCAGGCACAGGTGAGGCCAAAGCCTCCTGCTCGTCAGCATCAGGGGGTCACCTCCCTGGCGCTGACAAATGGGGCTGGGCCTGCCCCAAAACCCGGGAACAGACACTTGCCTTCTTGCTCAGCCTTCCGTTTCCAGGCTCCTGTCCCTCCATAACTCCACCTGGGGAACACTTAGTCCCGCACCATGAGTCACCCAACGTTCCAGTGCAAACGGTGCCATTTGGAGCTGCGTCCCAGGCTTCGAGCCAGAGATACATTCGTTCCCCCAGAGGCCAGCCCCATCCCTGGGTGGCCCAGCCTCCCGAAACGTCAGAGGCAGATGCCCGGCATCAACCCCTCAATCAACTTTGTTCAGGAAAGCTTCCCTGCGCCGGGGCCCCAGGGTGAGCCACGACATCTCGGCAGAATTTCCGGGGTTCCGGGACCTACCCCAAGTGACAAAGGGCCATTGGCCACAGGGAACAGGGCCATCCCCAGGGCTGCCCAACGACGGCCAATTCCCACGAGCATTCTGCCCAAATCGATCTTGATTTGGGTGGAACGCTCGGGAGAATGGCCGGAAAATGCCCTGCCAACTCTCTTTGGGTGCCACACATCTGCAGGTCCGCCCCTGGGCCTGGCCCAGGATCACGAGTGATTGCAAATCAACACCGCCAGAAAGACCTCTGTGATGCTGGTCCAGGGGAAGCCAATGCCTCCTGCTCTTCAGCCTCTGGGGGTACTCTCCCTGGTGCTGGCCGGTGGGACCAGGCCTTCCCCAAAACCCGGGCACAGACACTCCCCTGCTGGCTTAGCCTTCCCTATCCAGGGTCCTGTATTTCGGAGCCTCCACATGGGGAACCCTGAGTCCCCCAACCATCCTGGCGCAAACGGTGCCTTTTGGAGCTGCGTCCCAGCCTTTGAGCGGGAGATACATTCATTCCCCCACAGAGGCCAGCCCCATTCCTGGGTGCCCCTGTGCCTGAAAAGTCTGAGGCAGACGCCCGGCCACAAACCCTCAATCAACTGTTCTTCAGGAAAGCTGCCCTTCTTCACGGTCCCCAGCTGGGCCGCTTCATCCTGGCACATTTCCCAGGGGCCGTGACCTGCCCCATTGAGAAAGGGTCCTTGGCCACAGGGAACAGGGCGGTCGTCAGGGATACCCAACGCCTGCCAATTCTCACGAGCATTCTGCTCAAATCGATCCCAATTTGGGCAGAACACTTGTAAGAATTGGCCGGAAAATGCCCAGCCAACTCGCTTCCAGCGCCGAACGTCTGCAGGTCCACCCCCTGGGCCTGGCCCGGGATCCCAAGAAGTCACATCTCAACACCGCCAAAAAGACCTCTGTGATGCAGGCGTAGGGGAAGCCGAAGCCTCCTGCTCCTCAGCCACTGGGGGTACACTCATTGGTGCGCTGACCTGTGGGGCCGGGCCATCCCCAAAACCTTGGCATGGACCCTCTTCTGCTTGCTCACCCTTCCGTTTCCAGGGTCCTGTCCCTCGGGGCCTCCACCTGGGGAACCTGAGTTCGCGCCACGAGTCCCCTGAACATCCCTGAGCAAAAGGTGCCTTTCGGAGCTGCATCCCAGCCTATGAGCGAGAGATACATTCTTTCCCCCACAGAGGCCATCCCCATCCCTGGGTACCCCAGACGCCCAAAATGTCGGAGGCATACACCCCCAGCCACAACCCCTCAATCAACTCTGCTTCAGGAAAACTCCCCTGCAACGTGGTACACTGCTCAGCTGCATCATCTTGGTGCATTTTCCGGGGTTCCACGAACTGCCCCAAGCAATAAAGGGCCCTCAGCCAAGGGGAACAGGGCGGTCGCCAGGGCTTCCCAACGACAGACAATTCTCATGAGAATGACAAATCATTCCCGATTTGGGCGGAACGCTCATGAGAATTGGATGGAAAATGCCTGGCCAAGGTGTTTCCGGCGCTGCATTCTGCAGGTCCAACCCCTGGGCGTGGCCCAGGGTCCTGAGTGGTCGCGTCCCAATACTGCCAGAACGACATCCATGAGGCAGGTGCAGGCGAGGCCGAAGCCACCTGCTCCTCAGCCTCTGGAGGTCCCCTCCCTGGCACTGGCACATGGGGCTGAGCCTGTCCGGAACCGAGGCACGGACCCTCACCTGCTTGCTCAACCTTCCATCTCCAGGGTCCTGTTTTTCGGGACTTCCACCTGGGGAACCCTGAGTCCCACACCACAGCTCCACCTATCATAGCAGCACAAAAGGTGCCTTTGGGAGCTGCATCCCAGCCTTCGAGTGAGAGATATATTCAAACCCCCAGAGACCACAGCCCAATCCCTGGGTTCCCCAGCCTCCCAAAACGTCGGAGGCGGATGCCCGTCCACAACCCCTCAATCAACTCTACTTCGGAATAGCTGTGCAGTGCCGGGGAACTTGGCTTGGCCGTGTCATCTCAGCGCATTTTCCGGGAGGCCACGACCTGCCCCAGCTAGAAATTGCCCTCGGCAATGGGAACGGGGCGGGGCGGTCCCCAGGGAAGCCCAACGCCACCAATTCTCACGAGCCTTCTGCCCAAATCTATCCCGATTTCGGCAGAAGCCTCATGAGAATTGGCCGGATAACCCCCGGCTAACTAGCATTGGGCGCCCCACCTCTGAATGTCTGCCCCGGCCCTGGTCCGGGATCCGGAGTGGTCGCGTCCCAACACCACCTGAAAGACCTCCGTGAGTCAGGCACAGGTGAGGCCAAAGCCTTCTGATCCTCAGCCTACGGGGCTCGCTTCCCTGGCGCTGGCAGATGTGGCCACCCTGCCCCGAAACCCGTGCACAGACCCTCGCCTGCTTGCTCAGCCTTCTGTTTCCAGGGTCCTGTTTTTCGGGGCCTCCACCTGGGGAACATTGAGTCCCACACCACGAGTCCCCTGATCATCACAAACGGTGCCATTCAGAGCTGCGTCACAGGCTTTGAGCGAGAGACACATTTGTTCCCCCACAGAGGCCAGCCCTCCCGTGTGCCTCAGCCACCTGAATCTTTGCAGGCTGACACCGACAACAACCACTCAATAAATTCTGCTTTGGGGAAGCTGCCCTGCGCCAATGAACCCGGCTGGGAAGGGTCGTCTCGGCGGGTGTTCCAGGGGGCAGCGACCTGCCCCGAGTAAGACAGGGCCCTCGGCAACGGGGAAGAGGGAGTTCAGCAGGGCTACCCAACGTTGGCCAATTCTCACGAGCATTCTGCCCAAATCAATCCCTATTTGGGCAGAACGGTCATAAGAATTGGCCGGAAAATGCCCAGCCAACTTGCTTCAGGTTCAGCACGTCTGCAGGTCTGCTTCCTGGGCCTGGCCCAGGATCCCAAGTGGTCACGTCCCAACACTGCTACAAAGACCTCTGTGAGTCAATCACAGTTGAGGCCAATGCCTCGTGCTCCTCTGCCTCTGGGGGTCCCCTCCCTGGCGCTATCAAATGGGGCCAGGTCTGACCCATAACCCAGGCATGGACCCTCACGTGCTTGCTCAGCCTTCCGTTTCCAGCATCCTGTCAATCGGGGTCTCCACCTTTGGGAACCCTGAATCCCTCCCCATGAGTCCCCTGATATTCTCGGCTCAAAAGGTGCCTTTTGGGGCTGCGTCCTGGCCTTCGAGCGAGAATTACATTTTTTTCCCCCACAGAGGCCAGCCCCATCCCTGGGTGCCCCAGCCGCCTGAAACATCAGAGGCGGACGCCCAGCCACAACCCATCAATGAAATCTGCTTTGGGAAGGCTTCCCTGCGCCGGGTCTCCTGGCTGAGCCGTGTCATCTCGGCATGTTTTGCGGGGTTCCGCGACCTGCCCTGAGCGATAAAGGGCCCTCGGTGATGGGGAACAGGGCCGTCCAAAGGGCTATCCAACGACAGCCAATTCTAACGATGGTTCCGCCCAAATCGATCCCAATTTGGGCAGAACGCTCATGAGAATAGGCCAGAAAACGCCCAGCCAACTCGCTTCCAGGACCGCACGTCTGCAGGTTTGCCCACTGGGCCTGGCCCTGGATCCCGAGTGGTCGCATCTCAACACTGCCAGAAAGACCTCTGTGATGCAGGCCCAGGGGAAGCTGACACCTCCTGCTCCTCAGCCTCTGGGGTACACTCCCTGGTGCTGGCCGGTGGCATTGGGCCTTCCCCGAAACCCGGGCACGGAGCCTCCCCTGCAGGCTTAGCATTCCCTATCCAGGGTCCTGTTTCAGGGACTCCACATGGGAACCCTAAGTCCTGTGCCAGGAGTCCCCCATCCATGCCGGCGCCAATGGTGCCTTTTGGAGCTGCGTCCCAGCTTTTGAGCAAGAGATACATTTGTTCCCCCACAGAGGCCAGCCCCATCCCTGGGTGCCCCTGTACCCATAAAGTCGGAGGCGGACACCAGGTCACAAACCCTCAATCAACTCTGCTTCAGGGAAGCTGCCCTTCATCACAGTCCCCAGCTGGTCCGCATCGTCTTGGCGCATTTTCCAGGGGGCCCTGGTCTGCCCCATTGAGAAAGGGCCCTTGGTCCCGGGGAACAGGGCAGTTGTCAGGGATGCCCAACTCTGGCCAAATATCACGAGCATTCTGCCAATACTGATCCCGATTTGGGCAGAACTCTCATGAGAATTGGCCGGAAATCTCCCAGCCAAATCGCTTCAGGCACCGCACGTCTGCAGTTTGCCCCTGGGCGTCGCCTGGGATCCCGATTATTCGAGTCCCAACATGGCCAGAATGACATCTGTGAGTCAGGCGCAGGTGAGGTCGAAGCCACCTGCTCTTCAGCCTCCAGGGATCCCCTCCCTGGCGCTGGCACATGGGGCCAGGCCTGCCCCGAAACCCGTGCATGGACCCTCACCTGCTTACTCACCCTTCCGTTTCCAGGGTCCTGTCCATTGGGGCCTCCACCTGGGGAAACCTGAGTCTGCGCCACGAGTCCCCTGAACATCCCTGAGCAAAAGGTGCCTTTCAGAGCTGCATCCCAGCCTTCGAGCGAGAGATACATTTGTTCTGCCACAGAGGCCATCCCCATCCCTGGGTACCCCAGACGTCCGAAACATCAGAGGCATACACCCGGCCACAGCCCCTCAATCAACTCTGCTTCAGGAAAGCTCCCCTGCAACGTGGTACATGTCGTCCACGTCATTTCCGCGCATTTTCTGGGGGGCCGCGACCTGCCCCGAGTGAGAAAGGGCCCTCGACCACGGGGAACAGGGCTGTCCTGAGGGCTGCCAACGCCAGTCAGTTCTCATGAGCGTTCTGCCCAAATCAATCTTGATTTCGGCAAAATGCTCATGAGAATTGGCCAGAAAAGGCCCGGCCACCTCGATTCAGATGCCACACATCTGGATGTCCGCCCCCTGGGCCTGGCCCGGAATCCGGAGTGGTCGCGTCCCAACACCATCAGAAAGACCTCTGTTAGTCAGGCACAGGTGAGGCCGACGCCTCCTCTTCCTCAGCTTCCAGTGCTCCCCTCCGTTGCACTGTCCAGTGGAGCCGGGCATGCCCCAAAACCCAGGCACGGACCCTCGCTTTCTTGCTGAGCCTTCCGTCTCCAGGGTCCTATTTTTCAGGGCCTCCACCTGAGGAACACTGAGTCCCACGCCACGAGTCCCACGACCATCCCAGCGCAAATTGTGCCAATTGGAGCTGTGTCCCAGCCATCGAGCGAGAGATACATTCAAACCCCCACGATGTCAGTCCAATCTGGGTGGAATCTGGGTGCCCCAGGTTCCCGAAACGTCAGAGGCAGACGCCGTGCCACAACCCCCAGGAGGATCAACCTGCACGGACCTCAATGGCACCCCAATATCTTAGGCCTCCCTGGGCACTAATGCTCTGTCTGACACAGCCTGAGCCCTGACCTCCCATCAGCCCCCTGGTAGCGGGCCCCATATCCTGCAGGTGGGACCTGCCAAAGCCATCAACTCTGCTTCAGAATAGCTGCCTGGTGCCGGGGAACCCAGCGTCAGAGCGTTTTCCGGGGGGCCACGAACTGCCCTGTGTGAGAAATGGCCCTCGGCCACGGGGAACAGGGCGGGCCCCAAGGCTGCCCAACGCTGGCCAATTCTCATGAGAATTCTACCCAAATCTATCCCTGTTTGGACAGAATGCTCATGAGAATTGGCTGGAAAAGGCCCAGCCAACTCCCTTCGGGTGCTGCACATCTGCAGGTCTGACCCTGGGCATTAACACTAAAAAGCATTGTGACCCTCAGCCTGAGCCCGCTTTCAAACCAGCCCCCTCGCTACCTGGAGCAGGATCCCGCATATTGGGCCTGCCATCCTCCCAGGCTGAAATCCTCATGCTTGGTCGGGTTCTCCAGGAGCCCGGACCCAGAAGCCGACTCTGGAATCCCTGCTTTGGCGGGAACCCTGAGACGGAAAACAGCACTCTTCCCTTCCCTCTGAAAGACATCACACCCTTGGGAGCAGGGGAGAATCCTCACAGAGGCAGACTCTCCCATGGACCCATGAGAATACCGCTACATTCCGTGGCCAACAGAGACACACAAGGCAGTCACAAAAGCCTGTGCTCCCGCCTCCCCATGGCCCACATTTCACATCCCAAAGCACTGCCCTCATGGTCTGCAGATCAGGCCTGCCATAGCCTCTCCCCTAACCCTATCCTGAGTTTGTGTTTGCAGACTTTTGTCCCCAAAGCCCTGGCCAACAGGCCTTCCAGGATGGGGCCTGTGGACCCACAGGGCAGGACTCTGCCTGCCCTCCCAAAGAAAACTCTGCCCGTCACAGTTGCACAAACCCTCCAGATTGGGAGACACCTGCAAGGCCCCTGAGCCCACCCGAAATTCGTTGGCCACTCTGCACAAAAATGCGCTGTCTGATACATGCCAGACACCTACCTCTAGGCAGACACCCAGATTAATGGCCCTGAGTCACAAGATGGAACCTGACGTGCCCCTAAGGACCTCAATGGAACCCTAGCTTAGGTTAGCAGGCACCTGTCCCCAGAGGCAAGTTTTGGAATACCTACATATGGTCCAACACTTGGTCCCTGAGCCACAAATCAGCACACTCCCTGTCCCCAGAAGGCAACCTGGCTATTGGGAGCTGAGTCCAACCCTTAGGAGAGGAGAATCCTGCATGGCGCCTGAGTTCCCGCCACATTCTAAGGTCTCCCTGGACACAAGCCAGCATTGTGACCCATCAGCATCAGGCTCCCTGTCATCTCAGTCCCCTGGGCACTTTGCAGCAGAGCCACCAGATTGAAACTGCCTTGTTCCTGGGATGCAAGGGTAAGCCGAGCTGGGCTTTTCTGGCATCCATGCAGAGAGCTCTGCTACCAAGTCTTTCCACATGGGGGACCCTGGAGCCATCAAAACAGACTCCCCCTGTCCCGCAGAAGGAAAGCTTGTGGTTCGGAGCAGCTCATGAGCCCCAGCCTGGGATAACTTCCATGGCTTCATGAGGCCACCCCTTCATTCGTTGGCCATCATGGACACAAACCCCAGAGTGAGCGACCATCTGACCCTCGCCCTGACTTAGGTGCTGGAGATCTCGAGTCAGACGCTGCACATTGGAACTGCCATGCGCTTGGCACTGAGCTGAACTGGCGCTTGTGCTTTCAGACTTCCGTCCTCACCCTCCTGGCCGGCAAGCCCTCCAGATTGGGAATTCTGGAGCCACAACACAGCCTTCTCCCTTCCCTCCAAAAGAAGAAGTTCCCTAGTGGTCTGCCCAGAATCCCCACTTGAGGAACAAACTGCACGACACTCCACGGCACCCCAGTATCCTCAGTTGCCCGGTGCACCAATGCTCTTTCTGACACAGCCTGAGTTGCGACCTCCTGTCACCCACTGAGGTAAAAGGCCCCTTAACCTGCAGATGGGACTGGCCATGGCCCGAGTCTGTCATCTCTACCCAACCTGGGTATTCAGGCATCTGTGCTCAGATCTTAGTTCAAATCCTGGTCCATGGGGGAACCTCAAGCACAAAAGAGCACTCCTTCTTCCCCACGGCAGAAAAAGGTTGCTGTGGGGATGGGGGTCAAACCCTCAGAGTGGGCGCCAGCTGCATGGCCCCTGAGACCACGTCTACCCAGTAGGGCTGCCCTGGTCACAAACCGGCAGTGTGACCCTCAGCTTGAGCCCTTTTTAGAAAAGCCCCCTCGCTAGCTGGACCACGAGCCCACATATCAAGCCTGACATGCCCCTAGTCCCAAATCCTCACCCTCAGTCTGGTTCTACAGGCGCCCTGATCCAGAAGCCGACTCCTGATTCCATGCTATGGCGGGACCCATGAGGTGGAAAATGTAAGGTTTTATAGGCGAGATAAACAATGACACCAGGCGAAATGGGCACAAGGCAAGATTTATTAAAGGCACTCTCTGGCGAAGTTTCAGAGCTCAAGAGAAGGGGAGCCAGGAAAGTTGCGCCCAGGTGGAGTGGGCACCCTCAGAGAAGGTTTGGAGGTTTTGTGACTCTGGAAAGCAGTGTGGGGGAAGTCGCACAGGGAGGGAGTTGGGGGGGGTCTTTTATCTGTTTTCTGCATAGGTATCAGGTTACTTATGGAGATGTGACCTGGGCATACACCCTTTTGGCGGGAGATTCAAGGGTTAAGGAATGGGGGGTAGGAAGCTGGGAGAAGGCAGGACCTGGGGGTCTTTTATATTGTTTCTCCTGCACTCCTGGAGCCCGCTGACCCATAATTCCAACGTTTTTGGTGTAATAGAGGTGGCGACTCAGGTCTGGCTACTTCCTGCTGGCGAAGGGTCGTCCTTATAGGGTCCTTCAGATGTGGGTAGGTGGCTATAGGGATGCAGGAGGAGTTGGTTGACAGCGACCCTGGAAACCTCCTGGATGCGATCCTGAATGAAGCCAATAACACAGGGAGCGATTAGTGCTAATAGGCAGAGGAGAATAAGGGGACTTAGGATTGGAAGGAGCCAGGTCATTAAGGGGGAGAGCCACCATTGAGAGGGGTTTATTCCAGGGTGATGCGGTTCACCAATGAGTCACAGAATTTTGCCAGGGCGCCGATATTCATTTCGACTATACCGGATACATTGATATAATAGCAGCATTCTTCATTGAGGAATAAACAGGTTTCTCCCTTGTCTGCGGTGAGCAGGTCCAGGGCTCGTCAGTTCTGTAGGGCTACCTGGGCCACTAAGGTAACCTGTCGTTGTAGGGATGCCAAGGACTCAGCTGAGGCCTCCATGGCTGTCCGGAGCTGTTTGGATAAATCTCGGATAGGGTCTATGGAGTGAGCTAGGGCCCCGGTGCCCAGCCTGGTGGCCACTAGGGAAGACAACAAGTAGACCCCAATAATCAGGGGAAGAAACACAGCCCTTTTCTGTCATGGGAGGGGGTTGGAGAAGACGGCCATTTCTGCTAGGGCTGGCAATCTGTGGTGACCAGCTGAGTAGACCATGTGGTGTCCCCATGGGTCCAAGTTTCCACTAGGAAGAAGTGCCACTTGAACCCAGGGTCACCAGAGGGGCAGCTATGGGCGGGGGGGGGGGTAGAAGGAGGAGGGTGAGGAGAAGTGGTGCGGGGAATCCACAACCACGTGGGCCCCAGGATTTGGGAAGTCCAGCCATCCTGTGGTGGGATTGATTTTAGATTGGAGATGTGTACCCACGGGTGGTGTCCTAGGAGTTTTGTCGCTTTGGGAGTTGTGGAATAACAGTATGGGGGCTGGTCCACCTGGGCTGTAAGGACTTTGGGTTACATTCTTGTAGGAGAACTTGGTCCCTAGGATTTAGGGCATCTGCATGAGCCCTTAGGAGGGCTTCTAAGAGGGTCACATAGGGCAGATAAGATAGGAGGAGTGTAGGAGAGGCAGGCAGGTTGTGATTGAGTAGGAAGGGCCTGCCATACAGGAGCTCAAAGGGGCTGAGTGATGGGCACGAGGGGAAGCCCTAAGGTGGATGAGTGCTGGTGTTGGCCAATAGAGGCGGGTTTCAAGAGTGCATTTGGTGGACTCTGAAAAACAACCTGAGGGTTTTGAAGGGGCGAGGGTGGGAGGTTGGGGGAACCAGGTGGTGAGTAATAGGAAGGGCACATATTGCATGGAGCACTGGGTATTGTGTAAAAACAATGAATACTGTTACGCTGAAAAAAATAAATTTATATTTTAAAAAAAGTGACTTAGGTGAGTTGTTCCTTGAGGAGGCCATTGGCCCTCTCGACCTTACCAGAGAATTGAGGGTGATGGGGGATATGGAGTCTCCAGGTGATGTTGAGGCTCTTGGAGATTTGTTGTGTGATGCTGGAGATGAAGGCCGGTCCGTTGTCAGATCGTAGGGTTTGAGGGAGTCCAAATCTCAGGATGATGTGCTCAATGAGAATCATGGCGACCACTGCTGTTTCCCTAGCAGTGGGGAATGCTTCAATCCAGCCTGTGAAGGTGACTACAAGAGTTAGTAGGTATCTGAAGGTTTTGTATTGAGGCATGTGAGTAAGTCAAGTTGCCAGTCATCGCCAGGCTGATGCCCACGGTGCTGGTGGGTGCATCCCAGTCTGTGGAGGCCGCCCTGGGCGTTGACCACAGAACAAGTTCTGTAGGCCTGGTGTACCTCCGTAATGGTCTTTTGGAGGAGGGCTTGGTGAAAGAGAGGTTGGAGAAATTAGTACAGGGCCTTTGGACCAGTGTGGAGAGACTAGTGGTGTCAGTAATGAGGGTGTGGGTTAGGTTGTTTGGGAGGGAAATTTTGTCATGGTCAAAATACCATCCCATGTCACCCAACCTGCCGCCTAATGTTTTGAGAGCCTGAGTCTCATAAGTGTATGAGGAACTGTGGGGAGTTTTGAGAAACAGGAGAAGCACTGGAGAGGAGTTTAAGGCCATCATCTGAGCAATAGAGTCGGCCTGTTGTTCCCCAAAGAGATGGGGTCCTTAGAGGCCTAATGGCCATGGCCGTGGACAATAGCCACTTTGGTAGGGTAAATGAGAGCCTCGAAGAGTCTGGCAATAAGATATTCATTGACTATGGGGGTTCCTCTGGTCTGGAGAAACCCCCTTTCTCGCCAGAGGACAGAGTAAGTGTGGGTAATAAGGAAAGCATATTTGGGGTCAGTATAAATAGTGAGCTGTGGGCTCTCAGATAAGTGAAGGGCCCTGGTGAGAGCCACGAGTTCTGCCTTTTGAGGAGTAATCCCAATGGGAAGGATAGCCACTTCTATGACAGAGTCCAGGGAGACCACTGCATAGGCCATGTGTCACCATCCATCTGGCGCTATGAGGGAGCTCCCATCCACGAACAGAGTGCAATCAGGGTCAGGCAGCGGCCAGTACAAAAGTCCTGGATGGGAGGGAGAGAGTTCTTCCAGGAGTTGAGAGCAGGAATGGGATGGAGTAGGGGTAGACAAAGGTGTCGGCAAGAGAGTGGCGGGATTTAGGCCAGGGGAGACAGAGTGTGTGCCCTGGGGGTTTCTATGAACAGCAGGTGTAGAGTTGGAGACGGGAAGGAGTGAGTTGTGCCAAGGATTTGCGGCTGACTAAGTCCATCAGTCGATGGAAAGAGAAGACCGTGATGGGCTGCCCTAAGGTGAGTTTGAGGCCTCCTTTGTCAGAGAAGTGGCTGCCGCTAGGGCCCTGAGGCAGGGCTGCCATCCCTGGGCCGTGACATCTAGTTGCTTGGAGAGTTAATGGGGATAAGGAGACCCTGCTGCAGGAGGAGGTCACTGATGGGCTTAAGACCTAGCTGGTGAGTTGCTACTATAGGTCTGGAAATGTCCCATACATGCGGGTCTACAGAGGGGAGACATTCCAGGATAGAGGACAAGTCAGAGGGGAGTAGAGGAAAGACGAGGTGAGCAGAAGTTGAGGGAGAGGGAGAGAGACAAATGGAGGCCTAAAGTTTGTGGAGGATGTCCCTGCCTAGTAGGGGTACAGGGCAGGAAGGGATAATGAGGAAGGAGTGTGAGAAGGGGAACCCATTCAAGCTACATGTAAGGGGTGGGGTGCCCTTTGGAGTGGAGGAAGTACCATCAATTCCCATAATTGCAACTGGGGAGGGACACGTAGGACCCGATTAGGAAGGCAGGACAGAATAGGAAGCCCCCACGTCCAACAGAAAGGAAAGGGACTTACCCGCTACCTGGAGTGTGACCCTGGGCTTGGCATGGGTGAGAGGGGTGTCTGAGTCTGGGCTCCATCAGTCATCCTCCAATCTGAGCAGTTGGAAGGCAGGACTTACCGTCTCAGGGTTTCCCCCACGTGGAGGCTCTGGGAATCGCCTGAGGCTGGGGCAGTCCGATTTCCAGTGGCCCATCACGTGGCATTGAGGGCACCGCCTAGTAGGCGCTTTTGGATTGGGGCATTGACGGGCCCAGTGTCCCTCAGCTCTGCACTTGAAACAGGCCCCCGGAATGATTCGGTTAGGTGTTCCCTTTTTTTGACCCCCAGAACCTGCCGGCCTCAGGGCTGCTACCAGGGCTTGGGTCTGCAGTTGGACCTTCTGTTGGAGTCTGGCTTGGCACTTCAGTTCTGCTGCCTCCTCTCAGGAGTTAAAGACTTTAAATGCCATTTTCACCAAATCAGAAATGGGAGTTTGAGGGCCGTCCTCCACTTTCTTTAATTTTTTCTGAATGTTGGCGGCTGACTGAGAAATGAAGTGGGTAGTTAAAACAGTCGCCCCTGCCGGAAAGGCTGGGTCTAAGCGAGTATATTGAGTCAGCACCTCAGTAAGTAGGTTAAGAAACATGGCCGGCGGGCACCTGGGTGGCTCAGTGGGTTAAATCCTCTGCCCTTGGCTCAGGTCATGATCTCAGGGTCCTGGGATCGAGTCCCACATTGGGCTCTCTGCTTAGCAGGGAGCCTTCTTTCTCCTCTCTCTCTCTCTGCCTGCCTCTCTGCCTACATATAAAAATAAATAAAATATTAAAAACAAAAGAAACATGGCCGGGTTTTCATTGGGTTCCTGAATGATTTCCATTCACAAATCTTCTACAACTTTCCTTTGCATTCAGGTTTTGTCCCAAACAACCATCTCATTTTGGAAAACAGTACCTTCTTTTACTTTCAACAAAATGTACTCTATTCCTTAAATCTTTCTTACATATCTTCTACTTTCCTACATACAGAGTTGAGTCATTTATTTCCATCAGTCTTACAGTTAGCAGAATTTTGTACTCTTAGAAACACCTTTAGTTATTAACCTGTAGTCAGTTATTAATCAATTGTGAACGGTTATAACAGAATTCTTTAGATGCCAATTTATGAATCAGTTAAGCACAAACCATGCTTACTAACAGATTTAAATATTCTTATTTTCTTTGCTGTAAGAAGCCAAAAGCACAAACCTATGTTCAGTAATCAATGACTTGGCATTTTATCCTCTTTGGAAAAGACCTAAATGTCCAACAAATTTAATTCCATTTGTCATCCAATCAAAACTTTAAACTTTTGGGTTACCAAAGACTTTGAAAGTTATCTCAGCAATTACCCATTCAAACTTTGAGACAGACAATTAACCATCAGTTTAGTCATTTCTTTGCTAACAGATTTTAACAAATAACATGAGCTTACTTTGATTGAAGTTTCACATTTATTGCCAGTAACTTTGTCAGGAGTTCCAATAGGTGTGGGGAGAGGGATGGATAGATGAGTGTACCGGTTCAGAAATCCTGAACATAAGGGACCTTGGCCTATCTGCCTTGGTGTCTGCTGAGGTTATTTAGGTCCATGAAAATCTGATAATTAAACGTGCCCTCCGGAGGCCATTGGGACTGATTGTCTAATTGGTATTGTGGACAAGCGACAGTATAGTAACGTCATTTTTGCAGGTCCTGGTCCAGTTCCAGGGTTTAAAGATTGGCCAACAAGCTTAAAACACCCCCGGGATGTTTTAGGGTTGAATTTTGATTGGGAGGGCCCCACGATTCGTTGCCGGGCAACCCGAGGGCTAGAGGAAGGCGTCCCCTCATCCATCACTGGGTTTTGGGAAAACTGTGTCCACGGCCATAGAGGTTAAGACGTCTCCCAGCCTCTCGGAGTCACAGAGGTCACCTGATGACCGGCTGGGTCCGCCCTGACTTGGCGGCAATTAGGGCAGGGCTTTCTGGAAGGGGCACGGAATCGGTGGAACCTCACCACGGCTTCAGAAGTGTCAATCAGAAAGGCAGGTCCAGGTCCGGCTAGGGAGCGGAGAGAGCCTCCCCAGAAGGGTGGGGCTCAATCTCCTCCTGGGTTTTGGCACCAAATGTAAGGTTTAATAGGCGAGATAAAAAAAAAAAAAAAAACAACACCAGGTGAAGTGGGTGCAAGGCAATATTTATTAAAGGCACGATCTGGAGAAGTTTCAGGGCTCAGGAGAAGGGGAGCCAGGAAAGTTACACCCAGGAGGAGGTGGGCACCCTCCGGGAGGTTATGGGACTCTAGAAAGTAGAGTGGGGGAAGTCACAATGGGAGGGAGTGGCTGGGGTCTTTTATCTGTCTCCTGCAAACATATCAGGTTGCCTACAGAGACATGACCAGGGCATACATCCTTTTGGTAGGAGAGTCAGTGATTAAGGAAAGGAGGGGAGGAGGCTGGGAGATATCAGGAACCAGGCGTCATATCTACCGTTCCTCCTGCACTCCCGGAGCCCAACAACCCAACAGAAAACAGGATTCTTCCCTTCCCTCTGAAAGACACCACACCCTTGGGAGCCAGGGAGAATCCCTACAGCGGCAGAATCTCCCATGGACCCATGAGGCCACCCCTACATTCAGTGGCCATGCGAGACACACAACCCAGACAGAAAAGCCTGCGCTCCTGCCTCCCCATCGCCCTCATTTCAGATCCTGAGACACTGCCCTCACGGTCTGCAGATCCAGTCTGCCATAGCCTCTCCCCTAATCCTATACCGAGTTTGCGTTGGCAGATTTTTGTCCACAAAGCCCTGGCCAACAGGTCTTCCAGGATGGGGCTTCTGGACCTACAGTGCAGGACTCTGCCTGCCCTCCCAAAGGAAACTCTGCCCGTCATATTTGCACATACACTCCAGATTGGGAGACACGTGCAAAGCCCTGAGCCCACCCCAATTTTATGGGCCCCTCAGAGCAAAAATGCACAGTCTGACACTTGACAGACACCTACCTCCAGAAAGTCACCCAGGTCAGTGTTCCTGAGTCAGAAGATGGAACATGACATGCCCCTAGGACCTCAACGGAACCCCACCTTATGTTTTTCAGGCATCTGTCCCCAGAGTCAAGTTCTGGAATACCTACATATGTTCCAACACTTGGACCCTGAGCCACAAAACAGAACACTTCCTGACCCAGGAGGCAAGCTGGCTCCTGGGAGCTGCGTCCACCCCTCAGGGGAAGGGAATCCTGCATGGCGCCTGAGCCCCCGCCACATTCTAAGGTCTCCCTGGACACAATCCAGAATGGTGACCCATCAGCATGAGGCTCCCTGTCAACTTAGCCCCCTGCGCACTTCGGCCCAGAGCCACCAGATCGAAACTGCCTTGTACCTGGGCTGCAAGTATAAGCTGAGCTGGGCTTTCCAGGCATGCATGTGGAGAGCTCTGCTACCAAGTCTTTCCATGTGGGGGTCCCTGGGGCCATCAAAACAGACTCCCCTTGTCCCGCAGAAGGAAAGCTTGTGGTTCGGAGCATCTCACAAGCCCCAGCCTGGGATATCTTACATAGCCTCATGAAAACCCCCTCAATTCATTGGCCATCATGGACAAAAACTCCAGCATGAGCGACCATCTGACACTCGACCTGACTCAGGTGCTGGAGATCTCGATCAAGTCAGACGCTGCTCATTGGAACTGCCATGCACTCGGCCCTGAACTGATCTGGCGCTTGTGCATTCAGACTTCTGTCCTCACCCTCCTGGCCTACAAGCCCTCCAGACTGGGAATTCTGGAGCCACAATGCGCTCTTCTGCCTGCCCTCCAGGAAGAAGAATGGTCCTCTGGGACTGCCCAGAATATCCACGTGAGGATCAACCTACACTGCCCTCGACGGCATGCCAATATCCTAGGCCACCCTGTGCACTAATGCTCTGTCTGACACAGCCTGAGCCCCGACCTCCCGTCATCCTCCAAGTTAAGAGGCCTTATAACATCTAGGTGGGACAGACCATGGCCCAAGTCTTTCATCTCTACCCACCCAGGGTATTCAGGCTTCTGTGCCCAGACCTTAGCTCAACTCATGGATTGTGGGGAAACCTCAAGCACAAAAGAGCACTCTTCCTTCCCCATGGCAGACAAAGGTTGCTGTGGGGATGGGGGTCAAACCCTCAGAGTGGGACCCAGCTGCATGGCCCATGAGACCACGCCTACCCAGGAGGTCCGCCCTGGCCACAAACAGGCATTGTTACCCTGAGCCTGAGTGCGCTTTCAAACAAGCATCCTTGCTAGCTGGACCAAGAGCCCGCATATCAGCCCTGCCATCCCCCCAGGCCCAAATCCTCACCCTCGCTCAGTTTCTCCTGTTGCCCAAAACAAGAAGCCGACTGTGGAATCCTTACTATGGTGGGACCCCTGAGATGGAAAACAGCACTCTTCCCTTCACCCCGAAAGAAATCAAACCCTTGGGAGTCTGGCAGAATCCTCACGGAGGCAGAATCTCCCATGAACCCATGAAGCCACCCCTACATTCCGTCCCAACCGAGACTCACAACCCAGACAGAAAAGCCTCCCCTCCCGCCTCCCCATAGCCCTCCTTTCCGATTCTGAGGCATTGCCCTTATGGTCCACAGATCAGGCCTGCCATCACCTCGCCCCTAACCCTATCCTGAGTTTGTGATTGCAGAATTTTGTCCCCAAAACCCTGGTTGACAGGCCCTCCAGGATGGGGCCTCTGGAGCCAAAGTGCAGGACTCTGCCTGCCCATCTGAAGGAAATTCTGTCCCTCACATTTGCACATACCCTCCAGCTTGGGAGACACGTGCAAGGCCCTGAGCCCACCCCAATTTTGTTGGCCGCTCTGGACAAAAATGCGCAGTCTGAAACATGCCAGACACCTAACTCCAAGCAGACACCCACCTCCAGGCAGACACCCAGTTCAATGGCCCTGAGTCAGAAGATGGAACCTGACATTCCCCTAGGTCTTCAACGGAACTCTAGCTTAGGTTTGCATGCATCTGTCTCCAGAGGCAAGTTCTGGAATACCTACATATGGTCCAACACTTGGTCCCTAAGCCACAAAACAGAACACCTCCTGACCCAGGAGGCAAGCTGGCTCTTGGGAGATGTTTCCAACACTCAGGGGAGGAGAATCCTGCATGGCGCCTGAGCCCCCGCCATATTCTAAGGTCTCCCTGGACACAATCCAGCATGGTGACCCATCAGCCTGAGGCTCCCTGTCAACTCAGCCCCCGAGGCACTTCGGCCCAGAGCCACCAGATCGAAAATGCCTTGTTCCTGGGCTGCAAGATTAAGATGAGCTGGGCTTTCCAAACATCCATCAGAAAGCTCTGCTACCATCTTTCCATGTGGGGGACCTTAGAGCCATCAAAACGGACTCCCACTGGGTGCCTGGAGAACCCACTAAGGGTGAGGATTTGGGACTAGGGGCATGTAAGGCCTGATATGTGGGCTCCTGGTCCAGATAGCAAGGGGGATTGTTTGAAAGCGTGCTCAGGTTGAGGTTCACAATGACTGTTTGTGGCCAGGGCGACCCTCCTGGTTGGGCGTGGTCTCATGGGCCATGCACCTGGATGCCACTCTGAGGGTTAGACCCCCATCCCCACAGAAAGCTTTCTCCATTGTGGAGAAGGAGGAGTGCTCTTTGTAGAGGTGGGCCAGGCCAGCTAGATGGAGACGTCCAATCAGTGGGGCGTGCATATATTTACTGAGGTGAGTTGCAATCCCATTGGCCACCTGTGTGTGGGCTGGGCTCAAGCACCTCTGTAAAGGCTGGTCTGTGAGGCTGCAAGGGGGGGAGGGTAGCAGGAGGAGTTAGAGTAGCCATTAGGGGAGCCATTGGGAGCCGTTAGGGTAGTGTTAGGAGTGGTAGTGTTGGGGTTGTGGAGAGTGACAGCACCCTTTTTGTCATCGGGAGCATCGGGAGTAGCATTGCTGGGAGCCTCGCCGCCATGAGCAGTGGTGCTGCCCCGAGCGTCCTCACTGCCCGAGCAGCGGCGCTGTCACTAGACGGTCAGGGAGCGGCCTTGTCAGGAGCGGCCTCATCGCCAGCGACCTCATCCGGGGAGCAGTCTCATCTGCAGCGGCCTCACCGCCCAAGCAGCAGCGCTGTCACTAAACAGTCGGGGAGCGGCCTCGTCAGGAGCGGCCTGTGGTACAGTGGGGGTGAGGCAGGGAGCCTCCAGGAGGGACCCCAGGGCAAGGACGCAGTGGCCCCCAGCAAGGCTCGGGCACCTACCGGTCTGTTTGGCTTCTGATGCATGGCGGGAAACAAAGCTTTGCTTTGTGTCAGTCTCATTCCTTTGATCAGGGACCCTAACAATGGGAGGTTGGGGCTCAGGCTGTGTCACACAGAGCATTAGTGCACAGGGTGGCCTAGGATATTGGGGTGCCCTCAAGGTCTGTGAAGGTTGATCCTCACGTGGGGATTCTGGGCAGACCCCTAGGGCCCTTCTTCGTTCTAGAGGGCAGGCAGAAGACTGCATTATGGCTCCAGAATTAACATTTCGGAGGGCTTGCGGGCCTGGTGGTTGAGGACGTAAGTCTGATCGCACAAGACCCGGTTCAGTTCAGAATGTGGTGGGGCACAGGAGCCCTGCAGGATTCTCCTTCCCTGGGGGTTGGACGCAGCTCCCAATAGCCAGGTTGCCTAATGGGGATAGGAGGTGTTCTGTGTTGTGGCTCAGGTACCAAGTGTTGGACCATATGTAGGTATTCGAGAGTTTGCCTCTGGAGACAGATGCCTGCAAACCTAAGCTAGGGTTCTATTGAGGTCCTAGGATTTGTCAGGTTCCATCTTCTGACTGAGGGCCATTAACCTGGGTGTCTGCCTAGAAGTAGGTGTCTGGCATGTGTCCGAATACACATTTTGTCCAAGGCAGCCAACAAATTTGGGGTGGGCTCAGGGGCCTTGCATGTGTCTCCCAATCTGGAGGGTTGGTGCAAATGTGACAGACAGAGTTTCCTTCGGATGGGGAGACAGAGTCCTGCGATGTGGCTCCAGAGGCCCCATCCTGCAGGGCCTGTCGGCCTGGGCTTTATGGACAAAAGTCTGCAAACACAAACTCGGGATAGGTTTAGGGGCGAGGGGATGGCAGGCCCGATCTATGGACTGTGAGCGCAGTGCCACGGGATCTGAAATGAGGGTGATGGGGAGGGGGGAGTGCCGGCTTTTCTTTCTGGGTTGTGTGTCTCGGTTGGCCACGGAATGTAGCAGTAGCCTCATGGAGCCATGGGAGATTCTGGCTCTTTGAGGATTCTGCCTGACTTCTAAGACTTTGGTGTCTTTTCGAGGGAAGAGAAGAGTGCTGTTTTCCATCTTAAGGGTCCCGCCATAGCAGGGATTCCAGAGTTGGCTTCTGGGTACAAGCCCATGGAGAACCCGACCTAGGGTGAGGATTTCCGCCTAAGGGCACAGTAGGCCCTATATGCGGGCTCCTGATCCAGCTAGTGAGGGGGTTAATTTGAAAGCAGTCTCAGGCTGATGGTCACAATGCCTGTTTGTATCCAGAGCGGACCTCCTGGTTGGGCATAGTCTCATGGGCCATGCAGCTGGCTCCCAATATGAGGGTTTGACCCCATCCCCACAGCAAGCTTTTTCGGCCCTTGGGAAGGAGGAGTGCTCTTTTGTGCTTGAGATTCCCCCATAGACCGGGAGTTGAGCTATGTTTGGGGGCACAGTTGCCTGAACACTCAGGTTGGCTAGAGATGACAGCCTCGGGCCATGGCCGGTCCCACCTGCAGGATATGACGCCTGCTACCTGGGGTGCTGACTAGAGGGATAAGGGTGTGTCGACAGAATATTAGTGCGCAGTGCAACCTGGATATTGGGGTTCTGTCTAGGGCCGTGCAGGTTGTTCCTCACATTGGGATTCTGGGGAGACCCATAGGGCCCATCTTCTTTCTGGAGTGCAGGCAGAATGCTGCATTGTGGCTCCAGAATTCCCAATCGGGAGGGCTTGTGATCCAGGAGGGTGAGGATGGAAGTCTGAACGTACAAGCGTCATTTCAGTTCAGTGCCAAGAACATGGCATTTCCAATGTGCAGTGTCTGACTCCAGATCTCCAGCATCTGAGTCAGGGCACGTGTCAGATGGTCGCTCACGGTGGAGTTTGTGTCCATGTTGGCCGACGAGTGGAGGGGTGGCCTCATGAGGCCATGGAGGTTTTCCCAGGTTGGTGCTTGTGAGCTGCTCCGAAGAGCAAACTTTCCTTCTGTGGGACAAGGGGAGTCCCTTTTGAAGGCTCCAGGGTCCCCCATACGGAAAGATGTTGTAGCAGAAGTCACCACATGGATGCCTGGAAAGCCCAGCTCAGATTACCCTTCCAGCCGAGGAACAAGGCCATTTTGAACTGGTGTCTGTGGGGCAAAGTGCCCAGGGGGCTGAGGTGACAGGGAGCCTCATGCTAATGGCTCACAATGTTGGCTTGTGTCCAGGGAGAACTTAGAATATGGTGGGGTCTCAGGCGCCATGCATGATTCTCCTCCACTGAGGGTTGGACGCAGCTCCCAAGAGCCAGGTTGCCTTCTGGGGACAGGTGGTGTTCTCTTTTGTGGCTCAGGGATCATGTGTTGGACCATATGAAGGTATTCCAGAGATTGACTCTGGAGGCAGATGCCTGCAAATCTAAGCTAGGGTTCCGTTGAGGTCCTAGGGGTATGTCATGTTCCATCTTCTGACTCAGGGCCATTGACCTGGGTGTCTGCCTGGAGGTAGGCATCTGGCATGTGTCTGAATGCACATTTTTTCCATAGCGGCCAACAAATTTGGGGTGGGCTCAGGGGCCTTGCGGGTGTCTCCCAATCTGGGGGGTTTGTGCAACTGTGACGGGCAGAGTTTCCTTCCGGTGGGCAGGCAGAGTCCAGCGCTGTGGCTCCATAGGGCCCATCCTGGAGCCTGTCAGCCAGGGCTTTGGGGACAAAAGTCTGCAAACACAAACTCGGGATAGAGTTAGGGGCGAGGTGACGGCAGGCCTGATCTGCAGACCGTGAGGGCAGTGCCGGGGGATCTGAAATGAAGGTGACAGGGAGGCAGGAGTGCAGGATTTTCTGTCTGGGTTGTGTGTCTCATTTGGCCAGGGAATGTAGCGGTAGCCTCAGGGGCCATGGGGGATTTGCCTCTTTGTGGATTCTGCCCAGCTCCCAAAGGTGTGGTGACTTTCAGAGGGAAGGGAAGAGTGCTGTTTTCCACCTCAGGGGTTCCGCCATAGCAGGGATTCCAGAGTCAGCTTCTTGGTATGGGCCCATGGAGAATCTGACGGAGGGTGAGGATTTTGGCCGAAGGGCATGTCAGGCCCGATATGCGGGCTCCTGGTCCAGCTAGTGAGGGGTCTGGTTTGAACGAGGGCTCAGGCTGAGGGTCGAAATGCCTGTTTGTAGCCAGGGCAGCTCTACTTGGTGGGCGTGGTCTCATGGGCCATGCTGCTGGCTCCCACTCTGAGGGTTAGACCCCCATCCCCACAGCAAGCTTTTCCCGTAGTGGGGAAGGAGGAGTGCTCCTTATGATTGAGGTTCCCCCATAAGCTGGGATTTGTGCTATGGGGGAAGGGGTGGTGCTTGAGAAGAGGTAAATATTAATGGTAAATGATGATGAACTAACTATTCCATGAGGTGTGAAGGGGGGGAAGAAAAACAAGGCATAGAACTTCCCCCGGCCTGTAAAGGAAAAAAAAAATATTCATTGGTTCTTTTGTTTGTTTCCTGGATTTTCAAGTACACATATCTCGGGGGAGCCTGACTGGCTCCCTGTGAGGACGACACGACTGCGAATCTTGATGTGCGGGGAATCCTGAGTTCCAGCACCATGGATGGGTGGAGAGATTACTTAAAAATATAAAACCTTGAAGACACACACACACACACACACACACACACACACACACACACACACAGGGAGCAGCATTATCTATCCAAGATAAACACCCCTGGGCAGGAAGTGGGGTCAGAGGAAAACAGAAACAGCGGTGGCAGGGGGAGAGGACACTAGAGGGTAACAGAGCAGCAGCATCCTTTCTAGGTGCTCTGGCGCTTTTGTGCTTTACAAAAGCCCAGGAGGAACATTTCAAAACCCTGGCCCTCCTATCCCCCAGCGGAGAGGGCAGAAGCTACAGTCCAGCAAGAATGCCTTTGATTAGAGGTAACTCTTCTCCCATGAAACTTCACCATTTGAACATGGGCTTTTTCATGGCTTCCTTTCTAAGCCTTTCTCTTTGACGCCTTCTCACCTCCGTGAATCCCTGATTCCACTTTGCAAAAATCCCTACCCATCTCAACCCCACCGTGACCCTCCCACACCTTTCTCTCCCCCCCCCTCTCTCTCTCACACACACACACACACACACACACACACACACACACACACACACCAGGATGTAAACTGTTCTCTGTCAACCATCCATCCGGAGCACTCACTATAAAAGTAAATGAGGAAACGCAGACAACAGAGAAATCAAGCAAATAATGAAATAATGTGACTCTGAAGGCTGGACACCTATTGAGTCGAGAGAATTGACCAAACAGCAGAAACTGGAAAAGAAGGTTTTCCTCCCAAGTTTGTTCCTCCGTCGTTGGCTACACGACATTCTTTCACCAGTATTTCCCCAAGAGTGCGACGATCCAAATAAGGTTTCCCAGTGCAAAGTTCATGGGCGCAGAATTCACACCTGTGTTTCAAGTACACGTCTTTCAGGGTATCTAGCTGGCTCGGTCCGGAGGACCCCCGAGGAAGGCAACTCTTGATCTGTGGGGGTCCTGAGTTCCAGGGCCACACTGGGTGGGTGTACAGAGCTGACACGCAAAAGAAATTTGAATCGCTATGGCGATGTCAAACACAACAAAGGGAAACAAAACAAAAATCAGAAATAAAGTCGCCCCTGGTCGAATGCATTCTTTGTAGAGGCCATGGAGACCCTGTGATGCTGGCAGACAGAGAGACATGGTCGGTCGGTCGATGAATCGATGGAAATACCGAAAGAGATATGCCCAAGCCCAAGCCCAACCGAAGTTCCGCCGATGCGCAAAGGCCATTCAAAGGAGGAAACATGGCCCACCTCCCCACGAAATCAGAGGACAGTCAGTCATCAGACATCCACAGACCCAATATACAGGCAAGCAGGCAGACAAAGAAACAAGAAAACTGGGGCACCTAAGTGGCTCGGTTGGTGAAACGTCTCTGTCTTTAGCTCAGGTCATGATCTCTGGGTCCTGGGATAAAGCCCCTCATCCATCCATTGGGGCTCCCTACTCAGCAGAGACTCTGCTTCTCACCTCCCTCTCTCTGACCCTCCTTTTAGATCCTTCGCTCCTACGCTCCTTTGTCCTCCCTCCCTCCCACCACCACCACCAACATTCTTTTTTAAGGAGGAAAAAAAAGAGAAAGAAAGAAGGAAAGAAAGAAAGAGGAAGAGGAAAGCTTCCTTCCAAACAGGCAGACCTAACTCCTCCTGCAAATGTGAACTCCAATCGGATCTCACACTTCCATGGGAAACAGAACACTGGAACACACATGTGTGTGTGTGTGTGTGTGTGTGTGTTGGGGGGTGATTCTAGGGGAAAAGCTGGGGATCTAGGGTCAGGCAAAAAGGGTTTAAGTCTGGATACCTGAGGCACGATCTGTAAAAAAGAAATGGAGTGGTTGGAAGTCAACAAAATTAAAAACGTAAGCTCTGTGAAACACCCTCTGAAGGGGACCCAAGGGCAAAGGACACACAGAGGCCTGGGGGATCAGCCAGCAGTGGGAGGTGGGTGGTGGCGGTGGTGGAGGGTGTTGCTCAGAGAGAAACAAAATGAGGAAATGCTCCCAGAAGTTGGATCAGGGTCAGTAGGAGAACGGGGTACAATCCATTCAGATGGGAAGTCTGCCACAGGGCCAAAGGCAAGGAAGAAATCCAAGATTTTCAAGGTCAGGTCCCTTCGAGCAGGTCGTGTCTACGACAAGGCCACCAACTCAGAAAACCAGCAAGGCCGTTTTATGTCTAATTCCAAAGGGACATGAAGTTTGGGGTTGAGAGGCAGGGAGTCCATCCCTGATCATCCCAGAGGCGATTAGAAAGACAGAAGAACCGTAGCAAGGACAAACTCTGCAGGCTCCAGGGTCGAACGGCAGGGAAACTTCCGATTTTCTTTTTAACACCCAGGCCCAGGAGCCTATGCCCAGGCACCCTGCCGCTGTGGAGGATCCTCGGGAATGGCCGGAAAGAAAGGAGCCAGCGATAGCGGGACCAGGGATGGGGAGAGGGAATCCCGAGGAACAAGGACCCACCCGTGAGCCACTTACCCAGACTGCCCTGAAGGAAATCAGAACCTGTCACCCTGAAAAGGTGCCCAATGTGGCACGTCGGTTATCTCAAATTCCACTCCTTGTAGACATAGCAGCTACCAGAAGAATATGCCGACCCTTCTGGTCTTCCCAAGACCAAGAGAGCCAACTCCCATGTGACAGGTACCTTCTCTGGAACCAGGAAGCAGAAAGCCATCCTCCATCACCAGAGACAGGAGAGGGGAGCCAGAGAATTAGGGTCTGAACCATCCATGTTGATGAAACTTCTTCAACCAGCCCCCCACCCCCACCCCACCCCATCTTTCCAGGGCTGTCTTTGCCACGGCCTGCCTGCCCCTTGCCCAAACCCCTTTGTCTTGTCCGTTCTTCACGAGAGGATCAAGTCCCTGTCTTGTCTTGTCTTTCATTTTTCTTTTCTTTTTTTCTTTTTTTTTTAAGATTTTATCTTATTGACTTATTGGAGAGACAGAGATCACAAGTAGGCAGAGAGAGGGGGTGGGGGGTGTGAAGCAAGCTCCCCATCGAGCAGAGAGCCCGATGCATGGCTCGATCCCAGGACCCGGAGATCATGACCTGAGTGGAAGGCAGAAGCCAAACCTACCGAGCCACCCAGGCACCCCTCGAGTCCCCGTCTTTAGGCCCTTGGGAAGGCCCCCCTGTGCAGGCAATCACCTACCCACGGTTGGATGCCCTTCTCCAGGGAAGCTCTTCTGTTGGTCGCCATCCTAACCACAGACCCTAAGCAGGTAGAGGAGAATGTGTGTCCACCACCACGACCAAACACCACCACCACCACCACCACCACCACCACCACCCCAGCAGTGAGATTGTCCACCTGGAATGTCACTCGGACCAAATGAAGAAAGCCAAGGCAAGAGAAATGAGGCGACAGCAAGGTCCCCTGACCACTTGTAACCCACTGATGAATCCCTGGCACACATAGAGGCTGTAACACCCCTACAACTCCCTCAAGGATTTTGTTCCATGTTTTACCCGTGAGGATCGCTCTAGTCAGTGTCACTTCACTCCGATAGCCACACATGCCCACGATATGCTAACATCCCTCTTCCAACTCTGGGTCCACAGACACACATCAAAAGGATCCCATGACTAATGCTTTGCTAAAACAAGAGGGACTCACCTCACCTTGACAGTGCATAGCCCCGCAAGGTCTCGGAGACCTTGCTCGCAGCATCACACATTCCTTGGAGACTGACCTCATCCTTAACCCCCACTAACTGGAAACCGTATCACCAGTTACCCCTCACAATCCCAGCACAGCTCTTTCTGCCCACAGGTCCCGTCCCCGTGCTGTAATAAAAGCACCTTTTTGCACCAAACACATCTCTGCAATACTTGGTGGTCATTTCCCCGGCAGCTCCACATCCGGTCTGCCTGTCTTTCTGTTTTTGGGTTTGTTCCTTCGTGTGTGAGTGTGTGTGTGCACGTGCATGCGTGTGTGCACACACACACATGTTTCATGGGCCTTTGTATTTACTTACTTACTTACTTACTTATTTACTTATTTTGAGTGGTTTTGGGTTCACAGCCAAATTCACTGGAGAATACGGGCAGTACCCACAGGACACCTGCTCTGCCATCGCTCACTGCTCACTGGCCCCTGCCCTGCCCCCCAACACTCAGAGGCACAGGCCTGCTCCCTGAGAGCTTCCCACTCCCCCACAAGCCTATCGACCATCCGACCATCCGTGGCAAACCTGGTGTATCGCTTACAATGGATGAATCCACACAGAGGCATCATCATCACCCACTCAGAACCCAACGTTGTCCATTCTCTGGGGTTTTGTTTTCCTTTTTATAACAATTTTATTTATTATTTGACAGAGAGAGAGACAGACAGACAGACAGACAGACAGATCATAAGTAGGCAGAGAGAAAGTGGAAAGCAGGCTCCCCGCCAAGCAGAGAGCCTGATTCGGGGCTCGATCCCAGGACCTAGAGGTCATGACCAGAGCCGAAGGCAGAGACTTGACTCACTGAACCACTCAGGCACCCCTCCTTCTGTGGGTTTCAACAAAGGTATCTTACCACCACAGTAGCTCTCTGAATAGTTCCACCGCCTTAAAAATCCTCTGTGCTCTGCCTAGTCACCCTACTCACCCACCTGAGCCCTCCCCTCCACCCACCCACACACACATACCCTCCACCCCCATCAAAACCCCTGGCAGCCAATGGATCTTTGTTGTCCCTTTTGCCTGCCTACCTGCTTGCCAGCCTTCTTTCTTACCTTCCTTATCATTAGTTTGAATATCATTCGTTTATTATGAAAGACAGACATGGAAATTACTCACACGAGGCAAGATTTCACCACTTCAGTTGACTGAGTAATTTCACTGGATGCCATTTCAATCATGATTTTTTTCAGTCTATATTTTCTCAGAATGTCACCGTCTCTAAGTATGAAAATACTCCACGTCATCTAGAACTACTCCAATGCCTCCATATTCTGGGAGAAGACAGTTGCCGCCAACTTTCAGGCCAACTGGCTGAATCTCTCCACCCTTTCCTCCGGAGCGTGACCAGTAGCTATTTCTCTTGCTTGCAGTATTTTTCCTTGAGATTTTTTGGGAAGCATCCTTCCTCCTTTGGTTACAATTTGGGCTGCAATCCTTTGAAGCAAAACCTGGTCAAAGAGCGGGAGAAACTCTATGCACACACCTGTCCGTCCATGACGCTGTCTGCTATAGTTCATACTCTGCTCTCCAGCCTACTGATCTCGTGACCCTCTCCATAGTTTGGCCTCCTTCAGCATGTCACATGGAGTTGGAACCATGAGGCGGGTTCACCTCTTCTGACTGGCTTCTCTCAATCAGCAAGACATGCGGAAGTTTCCCCACCTGGCTCCCCATAGCTCCCCATAGCTCGCTCATCTCTTTCCAAAGCCCCGAGAGCCATTTCTTTCGTGGCCTGGATGTACCCAGTCTCTGTATCCATTCTCCTCCTGAGGGACTTCTTGATTGCCTCCAGGTTCAAGCCGTTTCTAGTGAAGGGGCCGTGAAAATCTGCATGTACGTTTCTGTGCAGACATCTGTCTTCAACTCGTTTGGGTCATCGATACGTACCAAGGAGCAGGATTGCTGTGTCATATGGTATGAGTATGTTTAGCTTGGAGAGGCCGTCCCCCATATTTCTGGCCTTTGCGGGGGGGGGGGGGTGCGGGAGCCGAGCGGAGGGCTGTGCTCGGAAGGAATGAGGTCACGAAGGAGGGAGAATTCAAAGATGCTGGAAAGGAAGACCTCAGGGTTGGTGGCAGACCTTAAGATGATATTGACATGAGACAGAGTAACAGGAAAAGGAGCCTACAAATTTGTTTCCTAAAAGTGTCCCATTAAAAAGGCCTCCAGAGGAAAGCCAGACCCTGAGAAGAAGCAAATCCTAGTTGCTGGTATATTGGGTTGAACAAGAAGAGGTGATTGTGGAAGAGTAACTACACTGCGTGGGGAGGTTACAAGAACACACAGATTTGAAAGAAAGAAAGAAAGAAACAAACAAACAAACAAGATCAGTTTGTCCACGATTCTCATGTTCATTCTCAACTTGCTGTCCTTGAAGATAAGAATGTCCCGCACAGGGTATCTGGGTGGCTTAGTCCCTTAAGGGTAAGTGGCTGCCTTTGGCTCAGGTCCTGATCCCACGTTCCTGGGATTGAGTCCCACATCAGGCTCCTTGCTCAGCCGGGAGCCTGCTTCTCCCTCTCCCTCTGCCTGCCCCTCCCCCTGCTTCTGCACGTCCAGAATATATGTGTGTGCGTGCGTGTGTGTACACATATACATATAGTGTGTACATACACATATACATATATACTTGCGTGTGTGTGTGTGTGTGTGTCCCCTCTCTTCTCTCTCTCACTCAAAAAAAAAGAAGAAAGAAAAAAGGATGTCACTCATTTCCCCATCTGTGATAGGGGAAACATCTCCCAGGGGAATGGGCAGGGGATGCTTCAGGGGAGAAAGGGGGGAGAGTTATCTCTCCCTCCTTGCACCTGCTGTTGGGGGGGGTGGTTGTGTGTTTGCTGCTGCTGCTGCTGCAGCTACGTTTTAGAAGTGTCTATAATTCAAAACAGTATTCTGGTTTCCTTTACATCTAAACCTTATCTCAGGTTTGGGTTTTGACAGGACGGAGGGAGGGACGGCGGCCCACATTTTTCATCAACATGGTGAAGGAGAAGATGGGTGCGGGCCTGTGCATATTCTTCTCCATGGTGGGGTGAGCAGAGGATTCACATTCAGCTCTTGCCAGAAGGGATATAATCTCTCCATAAACAATCAGGCAAAATATCAGGCCAACAGTAAGGGCAAGTAACAGTCAGAGGAACATAGACAAGATTGGCTCTAGATGCTGGAGTTTCCCAAGCAATGATCTCAGCAGAGGCATGCAAATGTCAAATATTTCCAGAGACCATGCTTAGGTATGGACATTCCAAAGGTAGGGTGCTATCATCTGGTGAGTGTTGTCTGCCGTCCCAGGCTCCCAGGAGCACTGTATCTTGCAGATACAGTACGAGGCTTATCCCTGGATGGAATTGTGCCAGAGAACGGGAGACAGCAGCATGTCCTTGAGCCTAAGGTGTGTTGAAGAGAGTGACTCTCTAAAGCACCTTGGGCTGAAGAAGACCAGCTGGATTTCTGTGGGTTGGTTTTATGTATTGGTAACAAGGGGATGGGTGTGGGTGGGTGTAGTTTGTTTACTTTTGGAACGAGGTGAAAGCCCTCTTCAAGTGGAAGTATTTGCACAGGGTGTCTGGCAGGATGGGAGGGTGTGGCTCGGTCCCTTTACCGAGAAGTCAGGAGAATTGGGCATTTTAAGAACTAGTCAAAGAGACTAGTTGAGCTTTGGCCATCGCAGCACCTGGCACCTCCGCAGAAAAAAATCGAAGGTTCCCAGAATGAATTGAGCTGCAGGAGTCAGCATGAGCGGACCCCACCACCCTCAGGCCCCAGTCCCCAGCCCCTCCCACCCCCCACCTCCAAAGCGGGAGTAGGCAGTAGCTGTAGTCCAGAGCTCCCGATCTGGGTCCTCCTCCCCCTACCAGGGCTCCCCCTGCCCTCTTCTCAGCCAGGGACGTATATGTGAGCATGATCCCAGGGAAAAAATCCCCTCATCCACAGAAATCTTGCCAACAGCTGGACCACTTTGCCTGAGAGACCAACTCATCTGTACCCGACCATGATTTTTTACTAGGGACCTGGGGCCTAGTTCACTACTTAGGATGAACAGTACCACCACCAACCCCGCCACCCCTGCCACCCCCGCCATCCCCACCCTCAGCCTACTGCTCCCAATTCGACCTGAATATGGCAGGGGTGCGGGGGTGGGGGATGGAAGGACAGCTGAAGAGAGGTTCAGGGTGACCCATTCTAATGGGCCTCATTCAATCAAATACTTTCATTCAAATGCAGAAAGCTTTCTGTTAAAGTCAGAGCATGGGGCTTCTCTCCATTGAATGGCATTCTTCAAATCCCCCAACCCTTAGGCTGTGGCTTGCAAACTGTGGGAGGGACTAGGCAATGGGGAAGGAGACAGAGCTTGTCTCTAGAGCTGACCTCATCTGGGGGCAAAGGGTCCCCTCCTTTTCCTAACCCAGGAAATGCCGGTAAACCCTTTGGGAATCATTGGATGTGGAGGATGACGTCTGACCTGAAAGCCTTCCCAGGGTTGGGGGTGCAGGTAGAAGGGTGTGGCATGGTGTGGCTGGGTCAGTCAGAGAGGGACAGGAAACACATGATGGTGGTGTCTTAGATTTGAGAGGCCAAACACAGGCATGGACTGATGATGGTGGTGTCTTAGGGGTCAGAAGGCAAAGACAGGCATGGAGTGATAAGGTATAAGAGCTAAGACCTGCCTGACAGGGACAGTTCTCACTCATCCACAGAGTTACAGGGCCGAGCAAGCCCACTCCTCTAAAGCGACATGAACGGTTGATTGAATATCCATCGACCAGTCCTCCCTCTCCCACCTGCTTCCCAAGGGAAACCCTCTGTCTCATTTCCACATAGCCACTGACTGTTTCACATGCCACTTTCTGTCCACTAAAAGAAGAAAGGAAGATGGGGAACCATAAACCAGCTCCACAGATAGCACCTCTGCACAGAGGGGTGAGTGTGGGTCTCATTGGGCAAATGGTCACTCTGAGCCTTGATCCCTGGGTTGTTTAAAAAAAAATGAACTGGAGGGAGCACCTGGCTGGCTCAGTCAGAAGAGCACATGACTGTTGATCTCAGTCAGGATCATGAGTTCAAGCCCTGCATTGGGTCCACAGATAATGGAAAATGAATGAATGAATGGAATTTTTTAAAACATAAAAGTACGTAATGTTGTTCTCTCCCCCCCCAAAAAAAAGGAATTTAGGGGTGCTGCAGTCTACTAAGCATCTGCCTTCAGCTCAGGTCATGATCTCAGGGTACTGAGACTGAGCCCTGCCCCTCTGGGGCTCCCTGCTCAGTGGGGAGTATTCTCCCTCTCCCTCTGTCCCTCCCCCCACTCATGTGTTCATGTGTGTGCGCTCGCTCTCTCTCTTTCTCTCTCTCTCTCTGAAATAACTAACTTACTAAATAACAATCAAACTTCAAAAGAAAAAGTGCAGGGACATTAACGATTATTCACGGGGAAAGATGGAGCCTGCACAGTGGGGAAATATCCTATATACTGTCTATCCCCATGTTTACTTTGGGGTGGAGACTGACCTGGGAAGGAGTAAAATTGAGTCCCTTATGTCAGGAGGTTACCTTAGGAGAAGAAGAATGGGCTGTGGGCATGCTGTGATAGCTTGTCTAACCGGAATGGGGTCTCAGGCTCCTCTCAGGTAAGGAGTATCAGGGCCGTGCTTGTTGATAGGCTGCAGCCTCATCAGTCGACCTTCAGTCCAGACTTCTGCAGAGATGCCTGGTATTTGGTAGCAAGGCCTGAAACGAGACGGTAGCTCAGTAGGGGGAACCAATTTTCTGAAAAACAGGCTTTGAGTTTTCAGCTAGCATCAGCCCATTTACCTTATGAAGCATGGTTTCAATCCATCCCTCCCACCACCCCTGCCAAGTTATGCTGTGGCTATTCTTTTATTTCCTCAGGGGAGGTAGGTTTATGGTAAAGAAGTTTCTGTACATCTTAGCTGTAACATGCTTATGTGCCGGGCTCAACAGAGGCGTTTCCCCTGTAGGTTAAAAGGGAATAGAAACAACAGGGAGTCAGACATGCTATGTTTTCCCCTGTTATAATTTCCCATGGTCAATCCTTCATTCCATTTCTATGGAACAGGGGCAGAGGTCTGCCTTCTGTAACCGCTTCAAGCTGAATGAGGGTGCAGTGGAAGCTTTGGAATGGAAGGATCTGAGACAAGTCATCCTCTACTCAGAGGAAGAGTATCCTGCATGGCGCCTGAGCCCCCGCCACATTCTAAGTTCTCCCTCGACACCAGCCATCATTGTGACCCCTCAGAATGAGGCTCCCTGTCACCTCACCAGATCAAAACGGCCTTCTTCCTGGGCTAGAAGGCTAAGAGGAGCTGGGCTTTCCAGGCATCCATGCAGTGACTTCTGCTATGACATCATTCCATATGGGGATGTTGGTGCCATCCAAACGGACTCCTCCTGTCCCGCAGAAGGAAAGCTTGCTGTTCAGAGCAGCTTACAAGGCTCAGCCTGGGAAGACCTCCATGGCGTCATGAGGCCACGCCTCCATTCGTCGGCTATCCTGAACACAAACTCCAGCATGAGCGAACATATGCCCTGACATATGCCTTGACTCAGGTGCTGGGGATCTCGATTCACATGCTGCACTTTGGAAATGTCATGTGCTCGGCACTGAAATAAACTGGCACCAGTATGTTCAGAATTACGTCCTACCCTCTTGGCCCACCAGCCCTCTGGATTGTTCATTCGGGAGCCACAACCCAGTCTTCTCCCTGCCCTCTAGAAAGAAGGGCCCTAGGGGATTTCCCAGAATCCCCAATTGAGCATCAACCTGCAAGGACCTCGACAGCACATCAATGTACTAGGCCGCCCTGTGCACTAATGCTCTGCCTGACACAGCCTGAGCTCCGACCTGCCATCAGGCCCCAGGTAGTGGGCACCATATACTTCAGGTGGGATGTGCCAAGTCCAGAGACTGATACCTCTACCCAACTAGGCTATTCAGGTGTCTGTACCCAAATCATAGCTCAAATCGTGGCCTATGTGGGAACCTCAAGCATCAAAGAGAACTTCTTCCCCACAACGGGAAAAGCTTGCTGTGGGAATGGGGGTCGAACCCTCCTATTGGCAGGCAGCTGCATGGCCTATGAGACCACGCCCACCCAGAAGGTCTTCCCTGGCCACAAACAGGCATGCGAGCCTCAGCCTGAGTGCGCTAACTGAACCAGGTGGACGCATATTGGACGTGACATGCCCCTACGCCCAATCCTCACCGTCTGTCGGTTTCTCCAGTCAACCCGACCCAGAAGCTGATTCTGGAATCTCTGCTATGACGGGACACCTGAGATGGAAAACAGCTCTCTTCCCTTCCCCACGAAAGACACCAAACCCTTGGGAGCCAGGTAGAATCCTTACAAAGTTAGAATATCCCATGGCCCCATGAGGATACCATACATTCCGTGGAAAACTAAGACACACATCCCAGACAGAAAAGCCTCCACTCCCGCCTCCCCAACGACATAATTTCAGATGCCGTGACACTGCCCTCATGGTCCACAGATTGGGTAGCCATCACTCGCCCAGAACCCTATCCCGAGTTTGTGTTTGCAGAATATTGTCCCCAAAGCCCTGGCCAACAGGACCTCCAGGATGGAGCCTCTGGAGCCACAGCACAGGACTCTGCCTTCCCACCGGGAGGAAACTCTGCCATCCCATTTGCACAAACCCTCCAGATTGAGAGATACCTGCAATGCCCCTGAGTCCACCCCAAATTCGATAGCTGAATTGGAAAAAAGGTGCTTGCGGACACATGCCAGACACTTATCTCCAGACAGACACCCAGGTCAATGTCCCTGAGTCAGAAGATGAAACATGACATACCCCCAGGACTTCAACAGAAACCTAGCCTAGGTTTGCAGGTATCTGCCTACAGAGGCAATCCCTGGAATAACTCTATGGTCCAACACTTGATCCCTGAGCGACAAAACAGAACACCTCCTGTCCCCAGAAATCAACAAGACTCTCGGGAGCTGCGTCCAACCCTCAGGGGAGGAGAATCCTGCATGTCACCTGAGCCCCCGCCACATTCAAAAGTCTCCCTGGAAACCAGTCAGCATTGTGACCCATCAGAATGAGCCTTCTTGTCATCTCAGCCCCCTGGGCACTTTGTCCAGAGCCACCAGATCAAAAGGGCCTTGTCCGGGCTGGAAGGGTAAGCAGAGCTGGGCTTTCCAAGCATCTGTGTGGTGACTTCTGCTATGGCGTCTTTCCATATGGGGGATCCTGGTGCCATCCAAACAGACTTCCCCTGTCCTGCAGAAGGATAGCTTGCTGTTCAGAACAGCTCACAAGCCCCAGCCCGGGAAATCTTCCATGGCCTTATGAATCCACCCCTCCATTCGTCGGCCATCATGGACACAAACTCCAGTGTGAGAGACTTCTGACACGTGCCCTGACTCTGGTGCTGGAGATCTCAAGTCAGAATCTGCACGTTGGAAATGTATTGTGCTCAGCACTGAACAGACCCGGAACTTGTGTTTTTAAATTCCGTCTTCACCCTCCCGGTCCTCCAGCCCTCCAGATGGTTCATTCGGGAGCCACAACGCAGTCTTCTGCCTGCCCTCTAGAATGAAGAGGGGCCCTAGTGGTCTGCCCAGAATCCCCACGTGAGGATCAACGTGCATGGATTTCGACGGCACCTCAATGTCCTAGGCTGCCCTGTGCACTAATGCTTTGTCTGACACAGCCTGATCCCGACCTTTCATCAGCACCCAAGGTATCGGGCCCCATATCCTGCAGGAGGGACGTGCCAAGGCCGGAGACTGTCATCTCTCCACATCCTAGGTATTCAGGCGTCTGTGTCCAGAACATAGCTAAAATCCGGCCTATGTGGGAACCTGAAGCATCAAAGAGCACCCCTCCTTCCCCAGGATGGGAATAGCTTCTTTGAAGATGGAGGTCTTACCCTCAGAGTAGGAGCCAGCTGCATGGCCCTCGAGACCACGCCCACTCAGGAGGGCTGCCCTGGCCACAATCAGGCATTGTGTCCCTCAGCCTGAGCCCACTTTCAAACCAGCCCCCTCGCTAGCTGGACCAGGAACCCGAATATCTGGCCTGACATGCAACTCGGCCCAAATCCTCACCCTTGGTGGGGTTCTCCTGGCGCCCAGATGCAGAAGCCGAAACTGGAATCCCTGCTATGGGGGGAACATGAGATGGAAAATAGCACTCTTCCCTTCCCCCCAAAGATACCTCTCCATTCCGTGGCCAACCGAAACACACAACCCAGACCGAAAAGCCTGTGCTCCCGCCTCCCTGTCGCCATCATTTGAAATCCCGCGGCAGTGCCTTCACGGTTTGAAGATTGGGCCTGCCATCACACTGCTGCTAACCCTATCCTGAGTTTGAATTACAGACTTTTGTCTGTGAAAACAAAAGTTTTTTTGGGCCAGGCCCAAAAATCTGGCCGTCAGGCCCTCCAGGATGGGGCCTCTGGAGCCACAGTGCAGGACTCTGCCTGCCCACCCGAAGGAAACTCTTCCCGTCACATTTGCATAATCCTTCCAGATTGGGAGACACTTGCAATTCCCCTGAGCCCACCCAAAATTCGTTGGCCGCCTTGAAAAAAATGTGCCTTTGGACACAGGCCAGACCCCTACCTCCAGGCAGTCACCCGGGTCAATGACCCTGAATCTGAAGATGGAACCTGACATACCCCTAGGACCTCAACAGAAATCTAGCTTAGGTTTGCAGGCATCTGTATCTAGAGGCAAACTCTAGAATGCCTACATATGGTCCAAAACTTGATCCCTGAGCCACAAAACAGAAGACTTCCTGTCCCGAGAAGACAACCTGGCTCTTGGAAGCTGCGTCTAATCCTCAGGGGAGGAGAATCCTGCATGGCACCTGAATCCCCGCCACATTCTAAGTTCTCGCTGGACACAAGCCAACATTGCGACCCATCAGAATGCGTGTCCCTGTCACCTCAGCCCCCTGGGCCCTTTGCCCCAGAGTCACCATATCCAAATGGCCTTGTTCCTGGGCTAGAAGAGTATGTGGAGCTGGGCTTTCCAAGTGTCCATTCAGTGACTTCTGATAAGACTTCTTTCCATACAGGGGACCCTGTTGCGATTCAAACGGACTCCCCCTGTAGTGCAGAAGGAAATCTTGCTGTTAAGAAAAGCTTCCCAGCCCAAGCCTGGAAAGACCTCCATGGCCTCATGAGGCCACCCCTCCATTCATTGGCCATCATGGACACAAACTCCAGCATGAGCGACCATCTGACACTTGCCCTGACTCCAGTGCTGGAGATCTCGAGTCAGACGCTACACATTGGAAATGGCAGGGGCTCGGCACTGAAGAGAAAGGTGTGTTTAGAATTCCATCCTCACCCACCTGGGCCGCAAGCCCTCCAGATTGTTCATTCGGGAGACCCAATGCTGGCTTCTGCCTGCCCTCCTGAAAGAAGAAGGGACCTTGGGTTCAGCCCTGAATCTCCACTTGAGGATCAACCTGCACGGAACTCGATGGCACCCCAGTATCCTAGGCCACCCTGTACACTAAAGCTCTGTCTGACACAGCCTGAGTAACGAACTACCATCAGCTCTCCAGGTAGCGGGCCCCATATCCTGTATGTGGGACGTGCCAAGGGCAGAGACTGTCATCACTACCCAACCTGGATATTCAGGCTTCTGTGCCCAGACCATATCTCAAATCCCAGCCAATTGGGGAACCTCAAGCGTAAAGAGCACTCCTCCTTCCCTATGACGGGAAAAGTTTGCTGTGGGGATGGGGGTCTAACCATCAGAGTTGGAGCCAGCTGCATGGCCCATGAGACCATGCCCACCCAGGAGGTCTTACCTGGCCACAAACATCCATTGTGATCCTCGGCCTGAGCCCGCTTTCAAACCAGCCCCCTTGCTAGCTGGACCAGGGGCCCGCATAAAAGGCATAACATGCCCCTAGGCCCAAATCCTCACCCTCAGTCGGGTTCTCCAAGCACACGTCAAAGATGCCAACTCTGGAATCCCTGCTGTGGCGGGACCACCGAGATGGCAAACAGTTTTAGGGTTCATGATCCAAGGAACGAGACTGACACAAAGCGAAAATCAAGAAAAGCTTTATTTCACGCCAAGCATCAGAAACCAAAAAGACCGGTCGGGGCCATCTCTTACGTAGAGGAGACGATGACGAGGACGACGCTCCCGATGACAAAGAGGCAAGGATGATGAATACGAATTTCCTTATGACACAGTCTCTGTTCCCTATGAGGCGACTCTGACAAGGCAACTCCCCGGAGGAGGCCGCTCCCCAGATGAGGCCATACGCCAGACAAGGCCACTCCCAACAATGAAGAGGCCGCTCCAGACAAGGTTGCTCCTGACGATGAAGAGGCTGCTCTGGAGGAGGCTGCTCAACGACGAGCCCACATGCCAATGAGGCCGCTCCCCGGAATGACCCCACTCTGGCGAGGCCACTCCAGTGAGGCCGTGGCCCGCGGTGGCGAGACTGCTGCTGGCAGGGCCGTGGCTCGGGACGGTGCTGCTCCTGACAAGCCCAACGCTATGACTCCTATGACTACCCTAATGGCTTCCAATGGCCACTCTAACAGCTATTGTGCTATTCTAACGGCTATTCTAACTCCTCCTATTTCTCTAATGGATATTCTAACTCCTCCTATTTCTCTAATGGCTATTCAAACTCCTACTTCTCTAATGGCTATCTAACTCCTCCTACATCTCTAACGGATATTCTAACTCCTCCTATTTCCCTATTGGCTATTCTAACTTCTCCTACATCTCTAATGGCTATTCTAACTCCTCCTACTTCTCAAATGGCTATTCTAAATCCTCCTAGTTCTCCCCCCTCCCAGCCTCACAGACTAAAATTTAGAGAGGTGGTTGAGTTGGGCTCACACACAGGTGGCCAATTAGATTTCAACTCATCACAGTTAATATATGTGCACCCCAATGATTGGATATGGGTATCTGGCCTGGCCTGCCCCTATGTCCGGGGTTGACAGTTTCTTTGGTTAATCAGGCCCCTACATTCCCCCCTTCTCTTTGGAAATTAGTCAAATCCTTGACTTTTCAGCCAGTTCTATGTTCTCCTGTTGTAAGGGGGTTTATTAACATGTAAGACTAACATTTTTATCGCTCCAATTTTCTTTGGTACAAATGACATTAGGGCGTGTATAACACAGGGGCCAAAACTTAACCCTAATGCACAGTTGGCTGATGAGTTAGCCATTCAACGCTTTGTATAACCATTTCCATTTTTTCCATTTTTTTTCTAATTGCGTTCATCTAATTTCCTACCTATACTTTACATAAACAGGTAACAATAGGAGCAAAAATAAACTCAAAGTTTTTTAGTCTTAGCTTTAGTCCATGGTCACCAGGGTGCATTGGCTGCAGCTGCCATCTCTGGAGGGCATCCTCATCCTTGGCTCATTTGACATGACCCATGTGAATCCAGGCCCTGATGATTTCTAATTTTACTGCCATGGGGTGGTCAGGATAACAGTAAATTGTCCCTTCCAGCGAGGCTCCAAGTTTCCCCTTGATAGAGACATATGCAAACCAAGTCCCCAGGATGGTAAGGATGTGGTTCCACCTCCGTCTCCGTCCCAGTGTGGGCCGTCCAGATCCCTGAGCGGGCTTTTTTAAAGACAGACTGTAATGCCTGCTGTGACTGGAGTACAGATTTATCAGTCATTACTGCTAGGGCAACCTCTGGTAGTCGAGGACAGAGAGGGGAACCACCCAAACATTATTTCAAATGGGGTCACCGTGCTTAAATATGGTGTACAATGTGCCCTGACGAGGGCAAAAGGAAGGAGATCCGCCCATCCACCTCCAGTCTCCAGAATTAGATTTGTCAAGGTCTCTTCAAGAGTCCAGTTCATTCTCTCTACTTGCCCAGAATTCTGGGGCCGGTAGGCACAATGTAGTTTCCAATAATTGCCCACGGTCTTGGCCAATGCCTGTGAGACTGAACTCACAAATGCAGGGCCATTGTCTGACCTGATTGCAAGAGGCAGCCCAAACCTAGGAATTATTTCTTCTAGTAGCTTTTTGGCTACCACTCCTGCCGTCTCATGTTTGGTGGGAAAAGCCTCTACCCAACCCGAAAAGATATCTACAAAAACTAACATATACTTGTGCCCATATTTTCCAGGTTTCATTTCTGTAAAATCTATTTCCTAATAAATTCCTGGTTCCTTACCTGAAAAAGGTAAGGAACCTTACCCATTTAAGTTTTCCCACATTAACTACCTGGCATTGAGCACATCTATCAACTACATCCTGAACGATATGCCCTAAGTTAGAAACCTGGAACTGCTCGCCTATAAGCTCCTTGAGTTTGCATGTCCCCAAATGAATACCCTGATGTATCTGGTCTACTAACTTTTTGCCTAGTCTTCAAGGAAGAATTATTTTTCCTGCTTTAGTCTTAGCCCTTCCCCTTCATAGTCCAATTTAACCTAATTCTGTAAATACTTTAAATCTTCTTCTGAATAATTCAGTTTTTCTGGTAGACCTGGAGTCAGGAGTGTAACTATTTCTTGTACTGTTTCTCGGGCTGCTTGCTTTGTGGCTTGATTTGGTAATTGCTTTCCTTTTGAAATCAGATCAGTCCCCTTTTCTTGTCCCGGGCAATGCATAACAGCCACAACTTTTGGGTCACAAATAGCCTGGAGGAGAGACAATATTTCTCCTCTGTTTTTAATTCCTTTTCCTTCTGCTATTAATAGGCCCCCTTCTTTATAAATAGCCCCACGTATATGGAGAGTAACAAAGGCATACCTGTGTCCCTATAGATGTTGGCCGTTTTACCTTTGGCCAATTGTAGTGCCTTAGTGCCTGCAATCAGTTCCACTTTTTGTGTCAAAGTTCCATATGGCAGGGCTGTTATAAAGAGTTTCTGCTCAGGATAAACCACTGCAACCCCCGCATACCTCTTTCCATTGACCACGTAGCTATTTCCATCTGTGAACATAGTCATCTCGGCATCTGGGAGGGGAATGTCTCTGAGATCCGATATTATTCCTGCAACTTGGGTTAGGACATCCCCGCAGTTGTGTGGATGGTCAGCCAGCTCCTCTGGCAGCAGCGTGGCTGGATTTAGCACTTCCAGGGGTCCTAAGGTCACTCTTGGTACCTTGAGGAGGAGGGCCTGATACCCCGTCTCTCAGGTGTTTGTCATCCATCAGTCTGGTCTAGTCCGGAGAAGACCCTCGATAGCGTAGGTGGTGGTCAAGATGAGATTTTGACCCAAATTCAATTTACTTGCATCCATGACCAAGAGGGCCGTGTCAGCAATTATGCAGAGGCAAGAGGGGAACCCCGCCACTACTGGATCTAGTTTCTTGCTAAGATAGGCTACTGGCCTTTGCCAAGGCCCCAGATTCTGAGTCAAAACTCCTTTGGCCATGCCTGCATTTTCATCCACATTCAAGTGAAAGGGCTTGGTAACATCTGGGATGGCCAATGCACTCAATACAGCTGTTTGTAATTCCTGAAATGCTCCTTCTGCCTCAGCTGTCCACTCTATCATAGTGAGCGCCCCCCTTTTTCCATTTCAAAGGGAGGTTGGGCAATCTCCGCAAACTGCAGTATCCACAGTACAGAGAAGCCCACCGTCCAAGAAACTCCCTGACTTGTCACGACGTGGTTGGGTGGGGGTATCAGGTGATCACCTGTTTCCTGGACTCAGTGAACGCACTTCCTTGTGGAGATCAAAGCTTAGCTTAGATATGTGGCGGGGTGCCTGGGTGGCTCAGTGGATTAAGCCGCTGCCTTCGGCTCGGGTCATGATCCCGCATTGGGCTCTCTGCTCAGTGGGGAGCCTGCTTCCCCCTCTGTCTCTGCCTGGCTCTCTGCCTACTTGTGATCACTCTCTCTGTCAAATAAATAAATAAAATCTTAAAAAAAAAGCTTAGCTATGTGGCATGGCTCTGACAGCGCTGTGCTTTCTTTGCTGACACCCAATACCCTTTTTCTTGCAGAGTCTGTAAGAGAGCTCTTGTCCCCCTCAAACATGACTCATCGTCCTCAGTGGATGCTAGCAAGTCATCAACATACTGTAGCAGAGTGACTATTGGGTTGGAGGTTCTGTACTCATGCAAATCCTCATGTAGTGCCCCGTTAAAAATTATGGAATCCTGACTGAGGGTGGGACCACTCAAAAGCAAAAAGTGGTTGAGATTCCTATGCTAAAGATATGCAGAAAAATGCATCCTAGAGATCTGAGATGGTATACACAGTTCTTTTGGGGCCCAGGAGGGAGAGTAGAGTATACAGGTTAGTTACCTTCGGGTGGATATCTTCAACCCATTTATTAACTCCCCACAATTCCTGAATGTGTCAGTACTGCACAGTCTCGGTCTTTTTGATGGGCGTCAAAGGTCTGTTCCATGGAGATTTGCAAGGAATTAGGATCGCTTCTCCTCGGAGGTGGTTAATGTGATTTTTGATCCCTTCTATTTCTTCCCGGTGAAGGGGGTGCTGCCGAAAATGAACAGCCATAGCCATTGCTTTTAATTGTACCACCACTGGAGGTTGTCCCCTGGCCAAGCCATGGGGCTTCCCTTCTGCTAAGACCTTGGGAAACTTGACCAAGGATTTGGAGAAGGCTCCCCGCCTTTGTCTCCTCTGGTTTTGAGACTGGCTCGTAAAGGAGGTATTCATCTACTGCTGCCATAAGCACCTGTTCAGGGTGTTGTCTCAAGGTTACAGTCACGTCTACTTCTGAGAACTGAATGCCAGCTCATAACTTGTGGAGGAGGTCTCTTCCCATCAAGTTATATGTGGCATTAGGGTGGGCCAAAAACCGATGTTTTACTACTCTCGAGGCCAGATTTAAAGTCCTTTCTGTTGTCCATTTAAGTCTTGCTGAGCCATTTGCTCCTTGTACTCAAACTTCCTCTCCAGAGAGTTTTCCCATAGGTTTAAGTAATGATGAAAATTTGGCTCCTGTGTCCACCAAAAAAAAAAAATCAACTGATTTCCCCTCCACTTCATTTTTTACTCTGGTGGCCAGCATTGCCGTCTTCCTTTTGGGGCACTCCATGGCCCAGTGTCCTTGTTCATTACAGTAAACACACTTATCTGAATCTAAGACTTCCCAGCTGCCTTCTCTGTGCTTAGGCTTTTCCTTCCATTTACTATCCTCTACGTATCTCATGTAATGCCAAAACCTTAACCAGCTTTTTGTCTGTTTTTCATCCTCCTGTGCATCCCTGCTCTTAAACACCTTTTCTGTTATTCCCAATAGCTCAATCAGATTCTTCCCTTGAAATCCTTCAATTTCCTGAAGTTTCCTCCTTAATCCAGGGCTGACTGACTGGCAAAAGCAAGATTCACTGCCCCCTGATTTTCGGGTGGCTCAGGGTTGATCGGGCTATACATTTTTAGGCTTCAATGAGCCTTTCTAGAAAAGCTCCTGGAGACTCATTCTTACCTTGAGTCATCGTATTAATTCTGGTTTAGTGCGAGTGAAACTTTTACTTCTTGAAATTCAGTTCCAGGATTTCAACATATCAAAGAACTATATTTGATCTGAAAGTCTCATATATGAATTTCCTTTAAGGTGGACTTCATCTTACAAGAGAATTAAATCAATTACAAATGACAAAAAAACTCAGAATAGATATGGTTAAAAATCAAATTATGACTCTTTTCAGCAAGGGTAGGGGCTAGGCAGTCCACGTCGGGCCAGAGAAGGCAAGGAATTCCCCAAAACAAAGGGAGTTTTGGCAGCTGCTTGGGAATATTCCTTAAAGTCTCTCTCCACATTAGAATAACCCCAGTTGGCTCCAGTTATAGCCCTTAACCCACGAAATGAGTGAGGACGAAGCCCCACATCTATTATGAAGAACAGAGAGAGGAGAGTTCCCTTCCTCTCTGCCTGTCCCATTCACCCAAACACAACAAACAACACAGCTGAGAACAAAAAGACAAGACAAAGACAACTGCAGGCCCAGCGGTCCTGCCACTGGTGGGGAATTTCTAGGGGGATTCAGACCCCCAACCACCTAGGTGGATTCGAACCCCTGATGACGACCTCAGGGGATGTGAACCCACAAAGATTGCTTAGGGGGACGCAAACCTCCTGACTGCCTAGGGGGATCAAACCCCTTGGTGACCACCAAGGGGGACTCGAATCCCCAAGTGACCGTCTAGGGGGACTTGAACCCACTGTCTATCTAAGGGACTTGAAATCCCCCAACCGCCAAGGGGTACTTGAACCCCATGTTGATCTACCAACAGAGGAATGGGGCATCACCGCATCCACTCCAGCACTAGGGAGCATGGCTGCATCCAGCTTCTACCCGGTGGGTCATACACTGGAGCTCCAACCGACAGACGAACAAGATCCCAAAACCTCCGGGGGCTTTTCCCATAAATTCTGATGGTGGCTCAGTTCTCATTGTTTGATCCTGGGCGAGCCCCAGTATTAGGGTCTGTGATCAAAGGAACCAGACTGACACAAAGTGAAAATCAAGCAAAGCTTTATTTCACACCAAGCATTGAAAATGAAACTGACCAGTGGGGGACATTTCTTACATAGAGGCGACGATTGATGAGTTCGCCGCTCCTGATGACAAAGAGGTAAGGATGACGAGGACGACAACCCTAATGACACAGACTCTGCTCCCAATGACGCCACTCTGAAAAGGCCGCTCCCCAGACGAGGCCGCTCTAGACGAGGCCACATGCTGGACGAAGGCTGCAACCAATGATGAAGAGGCCGACCTGGACCAGGCCACTCTCCGACGAGGCCACATGCCGACGATGTCGCTCCCCAGAATGACGTCACTCTGGAGAGGCCACAGCGAGGCAGTTTTCAATGAGGCAGGGAGTGGGTGGCTCTGCTGCTCGGGGAGGCGAGGCCGCTCCTGGTGGTGCCACTCCCAGCAATGCCGCTCCCAATGCTCCCAATGATTCTGAAGCTCCGACACTCCCGACCACCCCGACGCTATAATTCCTATGACTACCCTAACAGCTCCCAATTGCTACTCTAACAGCTACTCTATCTCCTTCTACTACTCTAACAGCTATTCTAACTCCTCCTAATTCTCTAATGGTTATTCTAACTCCTCCTATTCTCTAAGGGCTATTCTAACACCTCCTACTTATCTCCCAGCCCCACCAGCCATACAGACTAACCTTTACAGAGGTGGTTGAACCTGGTCCACACACAGGTGGCTAAAGAGATTTCAAGTCACCACATTTACTATATGCACACCCCACTGGATAAGGCAATCTGGCCAGTCCCGCCCCAGTATCCGGGGTTTACAAGTAAGTTCCTCTGGCTAAGCAGGCCCCTACATTAGTACCTACATATGTTCCAATGCTAGGTCCCTGATCCAAAAAACAGAACACCTCCTGTCCCCAGAAGGCAACCTGGATCTTGGATGCTGCGACCAACCCTCAGGGGAGGAGAATCCTGCATGGCGCCTGAGCTCTTGCCACATTCTAAGGCCTCCCTGGACACAAGCCAGCATGCTGACCCATCAGCATGAGGCTCCCCATCAACTCAGCCCCCTGGGCACTTGCCTAAGAGCCCTCAGATCGAAACTGCCTTGTCCCTGGCCTGAGAGGATAAGCTGAGCTGGGCTTTCCAAACATCTATGCGGTCAGCTCTACTACCATGTCTTTCCATTTGGGGGACCATGGAGCCATCAAAACAGACTCCCCCAGTCCCAGAGAAGAAATGCTTGCTGTTCAGAGCATCTCACAAGCCCCAGCCTGGGAAAACTACCATGGCCTCATGAGGCCACCCTTCCATTCATCTAGCATCATGCACACAAACTCCAGCATGAGCGACCATCCGATACTCGCCCTGAATCAGGTGCTGGAAATCTAGTGTCAGATGATGTACATTGGAACTACCATGTGCTCGGCACTGAACAGAAATGGCGCTTCTGCGTGCAGACTTCTGTCCTCACCCTCCTGGCCAACAAGCCGTCCAGATTGGGAATTCTAGAGCCACAATGCAGCCTTCTACCTACCCTCTAAAAAGAAGGGTCCTATGGGTCTGCCCAGAATTGTCATGTGAGGATCAACCTGCACGGCCCTAGATGGAACACCAATATCCAGGCCGACTGTACACTAATGCTCTGTGTGACACAGACTGTGTGACACAGACCTCCAGTCAGCCCCCAAGGTAGCGGGTGCCATCTCCTGCAGGTGGGACCGGCCATGACCCTAGGCTGTCATGTCTACCAAACCTGGGAGTTCAGGCATTTGTATGAAGATCATATCTCAAATCCCAGCCTATGGGGGAGCCTCAAGCACAAAGGAGGACTGATCCTTCCCCATGGCTGGAAAAGCTTGCTGAGGAGATGGGGGTCACACCCTCAGAGTGAGAGCCAGCTGCATGGCCCATTAGAACACGCCCACCCAGGAGGTCTGCCCTGGGCAAAAACAGGCATTGTAACCATCAGTCTGAGCATGCTTTCATCTTCGGTTGGGTTCTCCTGGCGCCCGGACACAGAAGCCAAATCTGGAATCCCTGCTATGGCAGGACTCCTGAGACTGAAAACAGCTCTCTTCCCTTCATCCAGATACACACCAAAACCTTGGGAGCCATGCAAAATCCCCACAGAGTCAGAATCTTCCATGGACCATGAGGACATCACTCTGTTCCTTGGCCAACCGAGACACACAACCCAGACAGAAGAGCATGCGCTCTCACCTCACCATCGAAATAATTTCAGATCTCGAGGCACTGCCCTCACGGTCTGCAGATCGGGCCTGCCATCACCTCGCCCCTCATCCTAAACCGAGATTGTGTTTGCAGAATTTTGTCCCCAAAACCCTGGGCCACAGGGCCTCCAGGATGGGGTCTCTTGAGCCACAGTTCAGGACTCTCCTGCCCTTCCAAAGGATATTCTGCTCATCTTAGTTGCACAAACCCTCCAGATTGGGAGAGACCTTCAAGGACCCTAAGCCCACCCAATTTTGTTGGCCACTCTGGTCAGAAATGCACATTCTGACACATGCCAGACACCCAATTCCAGGAAGACACCCAGGTCAGTGGCCCTAAGTCAGAAGAAGAAACTGACATGCCCTTAGGATCTCATTGGAATCCTAGCTTAGGTTTGCAGGCATCTGTCCCCAGAGGAATATTCAGAGTACTTACCTATGTTCCAACGCTAGGTCCCTTATGCAAAAAACAGCACATCTCCTGTCCCCAGAAGGCAACCTGGCTCTTGGGTGCTGCGTCTAACCCTCAGGGGATGAGAATCCTGCATGGCGCCTGAACCAGCACCACATCCTAAGGTCTCCCTGGGCTCAAGTCAGCATTGTGACCCATCAGCAGGAGACTCCCAGTGACCTCAGCTCCCTGGTCACTTTGCCCCACAGCCAACAGATCAAAACTGCCTTGTTACTGGGCTGAAAGTGTAAGCGGAGCTGGGCTTTCCAGGCATCCATGTGGTGACTTCTGCTATGATGTCTTTCCATACGGGGTATGCTGGTGCCATCAAAAAGGGCCCCCCTGTCCCGCAGAAGGGAAGCTTTCTGTTCGGAGAGCTCACAAGCCCCAGCCTGAGATGACCTCCATGGCCTCATGAGACTACCCCTCTATTCATCGGCCATCATGGACACAAAACCAACATGAGTGACCATCTGACATTTGCCCTGACACAGGGACTGGAGATCTCGATTCAGATGATGCACATTGGAAATGCCATTGTTAGGGTCCATAATCAAAGGAACGAGACTGACACAAAGTGAAAATCAAGCAGAGCTTTATTTCGCACCATGCATCAGAAACCAAAGTGATGAGTAGGTGCCTGAGCCCCATGCATTAGAATCCAAAGTGACTGGTAGGTGCCCGAGCCCCTGCATTAGAAACCAAACTGACCAGTAGGTGCCCAAGCTCCCTGCCCCACCCTCACTGTACCACAGGCCGCTCCCGGTGAAGCCGCTCCCCAGATGAGGCCTGTTGTGAGCGGTCCTCCTAGAGCGAGTTGAGCAGGTGGTAGCAAAGGCTCCCTGTTCCTCGGTCGGAGAAAACTCGTGACTAACCCCCTGGGCTTGTAGAAGCTCTGTTTTTTGCCTTGAGATTATTTGTTGTTTGCCTTGAGATTGTTCTCCCATGTCATTCCGACCCATGCCATTCCAAAAGTGGATCTAATGGTTTGCTCTGCAGCTGCATTATCTATATTATGACTAGCACATCCTGCACTTGAGACATGTCTCATCTGTGTGCAAATATGCTGAGGTAATCGCTTATGAAACAGAGAATATAAGACTATGTACTTAATAAAGAACTTTGTCACTTGCGCCAACCAGGCTGGTGTCCCTCGCGTGCCTCTCGCATTCCCCTACCTCCCGGGACTCCCCCTCCTTCTCCACTCTTCTCTCCCTTTATTTTCCTTGGCCAGTTGTCGTGCAGGCATGACAGGTGCCCGAGCCCCTGCATTAGAAACCAAACTGACCAGTAGGTGCCCGAGCTCCCTTCCCCACCCTCACTGTACCACAGGCCACTCCCAGTGAAGCCGCTCCCCAGATGAGGCCGCAGCCAACGAGGCTCCCAGCAATGCCACTCCTGATGAGGCTGCACCATCGGCTCCTGAGAGGCTGCGCCCGGTGGTGGCACTGCCTGAGGTAGCGAGGCTACTTGCGATGGCACTGCTGCTGTTGCTGCTGCTGATGCTCCTGCTCAGGGCGGCGAGGCCGCTGCTGGTGATACTGCCCGAGGCACGAGGTCACTCGCGGTGGTGCTGCCACTGATGGTGCTACTGCTCAAGGCGGCAAGGCCACTCAGGGTGGCGCTGCCGCTGCTGCTGCTGTTGCTACTGCTCGGGGCAGTGAGGCCAACTGCGTCGGCGCTGCCGCTGCTGGTGCTGCTGCTTGAGGCGGCAAGGCCACTCACAGTGGCGCTGCCGCTGCTGCTGCTGGTGCTACTGCTCGGGCAGTGAGGCCAATTGCGGTGGCGCTGCCGCTGCTGGTGCTGCTGCTTGAGGCGGCAAGCCCACTCACAGCAGTGCTGTCGCTGCTGCTGCTGGTGCTACTGCTCGGGGCGATAAGGTTGCTCCCAATGACTCCCCTACCGGCTACTCTGACTCCTCCTGCTCCCCTCTGCAACCTCACAGACCAGCTTTTAGAGAGGTGGTTGAGCCCGGCCCACACACAGGTGGCTAATGGGATTGCAATACACAGAGAAAACTGCACAGACATGCTAGGTGTGCCCCCCCCACACACACACACCTGCTAACTAACACAGAGGTGGCCAATTGAATTTCAATTTGCCCTAGTAGATATATGTGCTCCTCACTGATTGGATGTCTTCACCTGGCCTGACCCGCCCTTGTATCTAGGCTTTGCAAGTAACTTCCTCTGGGAGGGTTGGGGTCAATCTAAGTTCACTACATAAACACAAAATAACTCCCTATGGCCAACCAGGCCCTTACATTCCCCCCTTTTCTTTGGAGATTAGGCAAATCCTTGACTTTTCAGCCAGTTCTGTGTTCTCTGGTTGTAAGGGGTTATACTGAGCATGTAAGCCTAACATTTTTATCCCTTTAGTTTTCTTTTGTACAAATGACACTCATGCACAGTCGGCTGATAATGTAGCCATTTACCACTTTTTATAACATTTTTGATTTTTCATAATTTCATTCATCTAATTTCCTACCTATACTTTACATAAACAGGTAACAATAGGAGAAACAATAAACTCACAGTTATTTTAGTCTTAGCTTTAGTCCATGGTCAGTGGGGTCTGTCGATTGCACCTTCCATCTCTGGGGGGTGTCCTTGTCCTCAGCTCGTTTGTCATGACCCGCATGAATCCAGGCCCTAATGCCTTCTACTTTTATTGTTGTGGGGGTGTTGAAGATAACAGTAAATGGTCCTACCAGCGAGGCTCCAAGTTTCCTACTTGATAGCGATGTATCCAAACCAATTCCCTGGGCTGTTAAGGATGTGGTACCACCTCTGTCTCCGTCCCAGTGTGGGCAGTCTGGATCCATGAGTGGGATTTTATTTGACAGACTGTAATGGCTGCAGTGACTGGAGTACAGATTTATCAGTCATTTCTGCTAGGGCAACATCTTGTAGTCAAGGACGGAGGGGGGGGGTGTCTCCCAAACATTATTTCAAATGGGGTCACCGTGCTTAAATATGGTGTACATCATGCCCTGAGGAGGGCAAAAGGGAGGAGATCCACCCATCCACCGCCAGTCTCCAGAATTAGTTTTCTCAAGGTCTCTTCAAGAGTCCAGTTCATTCTCTCTACTTGCGCAGAACTCTGGGGCAGGTAGGCACAATGTAGTTTCCAATTAGTGCCCATGGCCTTGGCCAATGAATGTGAGACTGAACTCACAAATGCAGTGTCATTTTCTGACCTGATTGCGTGAGGCAGCATAAACCTAGGAATTATTTCTTCTAGTAGCTTTTTGGCTACCACTCCTGCCATCTCATGTTTGGCGGGAAAAGCCTCTACCCAGCCTGAAAAGGTATCTACAAAAACTAACATGTACTTGTGCCCATATTTTCCAGGTTTCATTTCTGTAAAATCTATTTCCCAATAAATTCCTGGTTCCTTTCCTCTTCCTCTTTTCCCTCTTCCCATTTTAGTTCTTCCCATATTAACTGCCTGGGATTGAGCATATCTATCAACTACATCCTGTACCATATGCCCTAATTTAGAAACCTGGAACTGCTTGCCTATAAGCTCCTTGAGTTTGCATGTCCCCAAATGAGTACCCTGATGTATCTGGTCTACTAACTTTTTGCCTAGTCTTCGGGGAAGAATTATTTATCCCGTTTCAGTCTTAGCCCAGTTCCCTTCATAGACCAATTTAACCCATTTCTGTAAATACTTTAAATCATCTTCTGAAAACTTTGGTGTTTCTGGTATGGCTGGAGCCGGGAGTGTAACTAGTTCTTGTACTGTTTCTCGAGCTGATTTCTTTGCAGCTTGAACAGCTAATTGGTTTCCTTTTGAGATCAGATCACTCCCCTTTTGGTGTCCCAGGCAATGCATAACGGCCACCTCTTTGGGGTCGTAGATAGCCTGGAGGAGAGCCAATATTTCTCCTCTGTTTTTAATTTCTTTTCCTTCTGCTGTTAAATGGCCCCTTTCTTTATAAATAGCCCAGGTATATGGAGAGTAGCAAAGGTGTACCTGCTGTCCGTATAGATGGACACAAACTCCAGCGTGAGCGACCATCAGACACGTTCCCTGACTCAGGTACTGGATATCTGGAGTCAGAAGCTGCACATTGGAAATGCCATGTGCTCAGCACTGAACAGAACCGGTGCTTCTGTGTTCAGAATTCTGTCCTCACCGACCTGGGCCACCAGTCCTCCAGATTGTTCATTCGGGAGTAACAACACAGTCTTCTGCCTGCCCTACAGAAAGAAGTAGGGTACAAGGTATCTGCCCAGAATCCTCACGTGAGGATCAACCTGAAGGCATCCCAATATCTGTGGCTGCTCTGTGCAGTAATGCTCTGTCTGACACAGCCTGAGTCTCGACCTCCCATCAGCCCGCCAGGTAACGGGCCCCATTACCTTCTGGTGGGATGTGCCAAGGCCAGAGACTGTCATTTCTACCCAACCCAGACCATAGCTCAAATCCCCAATCATGGGGGAACCTCAAGCATAAAAGAGCACTCCTCCTTTGCCACGGAGGGAATAGCTTGCTGTTGGGATGGGGGTCAAACCATCAGAGTGGGAGCTAGCAGCATGGCCCATGAGACCACGCCCACCCAGGAGGGCTGCCCTGGACCCAAACAGGCATTGTGACCCTCAGGCTGAACCCACTTTCAAACCAGCCCCCTTCTTAGCTGAACCAGGACTGCTGAGACAGAAAACAGCACTCTTCCCTTCCCAAACCCTTGGGAGCCAGGCAGAATCCTCACAGAAACAAAATCTCCCATGGCCCCATGAGGCTACTGCTACAATTTGAGGCCAACCAAAACAATAACCCGGACAGAAAATCCTGCACTCCTGCCTCCATGTCACCCTCACTTCAGATCCCGCAGCACTGCCCTCATGGTCCCTAGATTAGGCCTGCCATCACCTCACCCAAAACGTTATCACAAGTTTGTGTTTGTGGACTTTTTTCCCCAAAGCCATGGCAGACAGGCCCTCCAGGATGGGGCATCTGGAGGCACAGCGAAGGACTCTGAATGCCCACCTGATGGAAACTCTGCCCATCACATTTGGAAACGCCGTCCAGATGGGGAGTCACCTGCAATGCTCCTGAGCCCACCACAATTCATTGGATGCCTTTGAAAAAAGTGCATTAGGACATATGCCAGACACCTACCTCCAGGCAGACACCGAGGTCAATGTCCCTGAGTCAAAAGATGCAATCTGACATACCCCTAGGACCTCAATGGAACCCTAGCTAGGTTTGCAGGCATCTGCCTCCAGAGGCAAACTCTGGAATACCTACATATGGTCCAACACTTGACCCCTGAGCCACAACACAAAACACCTCCTGTCCCCAGAAGGCATTATGGCTCTTGGAAACTGCATCCAACCTTCAGGGGAAGAGAATCCTGTATGGCACCTAAGCTCCCGCCACATTCTAAGGTCTCCCTGGACACAAGCAAGCCTTGTGACCCATCAGAATGAGACTCCCTGTCACCTCAGCCCCCTGAGCACTTTGCCCCAGAGCCACCAGATCCAAACGGCCTTGTTCCTGGTCTGGAAGGGTAAGCAGAGCTGAGCTTTCCAGGCATCCAAGCGGGGACTTCTGCTACGACGTCTTTCCCAATGGGGTACCCAGCTGCCATCAAAACGGACTCCCCCTGTCCTGCAGGAGGAAAGGTTGCTGTTCGGAGCAGAATGAATCTCCATCCTGGGAAGACCTAAATGGCCTCATGAGGCCACCCCTCCACTCGTAGGCCATCATATACACAAACTCCAGGGTTGGCAACCATCTGACACGTGCCCTAACACAGGTACAAAAGATCTCGAGTCAGACTCTGCACATTGCAAATTCAAGGTGCTCGGCACTGAACGGAACTGGCGCTTTTGCGTACAGAATTTCGTCCTCAATTCGTGGCCCTCCAGCCCTCCAGTTTGTTCATTCAGGAGCTCCAACGCAGTCTTCTGCCTGCCCTTCAGAAATCAGAAGTTTCCTAGGGGTCGGATCAGAATCCCCAAGTGAGGATCAACCTGCACGGACCTCGAAGGAACCCCAATATCCTCAGCTGCGCTCCACACTAATGCTCTGTCTGACACAGCCTGAACCTCGACCTCCCATCAGCCCCCCAGGCTGCAGTCCCTACATCCTGTAGGGGGGACCTGCCATGGCCAGGGACTGTCATCTCTACCCAACCTGTGTTGTCAGGCGTCTGTGCCCAGACCAGAGTTCAAATTCCGACCTATGGGGGAACCTCAAGCAATAAAGAGCACTCCTCCTTCCCCACATTGGGAAAACCTTGCTGTGGGGATGGGGGTTTAACACTCAGAGTGGGAGCCAGCTGCATGGCCCATGAAACCACGCCCACACAGGAGGGCCGCCCTGGGCAAAAACAGGTATTGTGACTCTCAGCCTGAGCCCGCTTTCAAACCAGTCACCTCGCTAGCTGGACCAGGAGTCCGCATATCGGGCGTGACATGTCGCTAGGCCCAAATCCTCACCCTTGGTTGGGTTCTCCGGGTGCCAGGATCTAAAAGCTGACTCTGGAATCCCTGCTATGGCGGGACCCCTGAGACAGAAAACTGCATTCTTCCCTTCCCCCTGAAAGACACCAATCCCTTGGGAGCTGGGCAGAATCCTCACAGAGGCAGAATCTCTCATGGCCCCATGAGGATACCACTCCATTACATGGCCAGTCGAGACACACAACCCAGACAGAAGAGCCTGCGGCCCCGAATCCCAGATGCCCTAATTTCAGATCCCAAGTCACTGCCCTCAAGATCTGAAGATCGGGCCTGCCATCACCTCGCCCCTCACTCTAACCCGAGTTTGTATTTGCAGACTTTGTCCCCAAATACCTGGCCGACAGGCCCTCAAGGATGGGGTGTCTGGAGCCTCTGTGCAGGACTCTGCCTGCCCTCCCATAGGAAACTCTGCCCGTCACAGTTGCACAAACCCTCCAGATTGGTAGACACCTGCAAGGCCCCTGAGCCCACCCAAATTCGATGGCCGCTCTAGGCAGAAATACAGTCTGACACATGCAGACACCTACCTCCAGGCAGACACCCAGTCAATGGCCCTGAATCAGAAGATGGAAACTGACATGCCCCTAGGACCTCAATGGAACCCTAGCTAAGGTTTGCAGCCATCTGTCACCAGAGGCGGGTTCTGGAATACCTCATATGGTCCAATGCTTGGTTACTGAACAATGAAACAGAACACCTCCTGTCCCCAGAAGGCAACCTGGCTCTTGGGAGCTGCGTCCAGTCCTCATGGTAGTTGAATCCTTCATGGCGCCTGAGCCCCCACCACATTCTAAGGTCTCCCAGGACACAAGCCAGCATGGTGACCAATCAGCACGAGTTTCCCTGTGATCTAAGGACACTGGGCACTTGCCCAGGTCCACCAGATCAAAACTGCATGTTCCCGGACTGAAAGTATAAGCTGAGCTGGGCTTTCCAGACATCTGTGCAGTGAGCTCTGCTACCATGTCTTTCCATATGTGGGACCATGGAGCCATCAATATGAACTCCCCGTGTCCTGCAGAAGAAAACTTTGCTGTTCGGAGCAGCTCATAAGCCCCAGCCTGGGAAAACATCCATGGCCTCATGGTCTCCATTCATTGGGCATCATGGACAAAACTCCAGCATGAGCGAACATTTGACACTCTCCCTGACTCAGGTGCTGAGGAACTCCAATCAGACGCTGCACATTGTAACTGCCATGTGCTCAGTGATGAACTGAACAGGCGCTTGTGCATTCAGACTTACGTTCTCACCCGTCTTGCCCAGTAGCCCTCCAGATTGGGAATTCTGGAGCCACAAAACACAGTCTTCTGACTGACCTCCGGAAAGATGAATGGTCCTATGGGTCTGCCCAGAATCCCCAGGTGAGGATCAACCCACACGGCCCTAGAAGGAACCCCAATATCCAGGACACACTGTGCACTAATGCACTGTTTGACACAGCCTGAGCCCCGACCCCAGTCATCCCCCCAGGTTGCGGGCGCCATCTCCTGCAAGTGGGGTGGGCTATGGCCCCAGGCAGTCATCTCTACCCAACCTGGGTATTCAGGCATCTGGACCCAGATGACAACTCAAATCCTGACCTATGGGGGAACCTCAAGCTCAAAAGAGCACTGCTCCTTCCCCATGGTTGGAACAGCTTGCTGTAGGGATGGGGGTTTAATACTCAGAGTGGGAGCCAGCTACATGGCCCATGAGACCACGCCCACACAGGAAGGCTGTCCTGGCAACAAACAGGTATTGTGACTCTCAGCCTGGGTCTGCTTTCAAACCAGCCCCCTCACTAGCTAGACAAGTTGCCCGCATATTAGGCCTCCATGCCCCTAGGCCCAATTCCTCATGCTCGGTTGGGTTCTTCAGGCACCCAGACCAGAAGCCCACTCTGGAATCCCTGCTATGGTGGGACCCCCAGAGATGAAAAACAGCACTCTTCCTTTCATCCAGAAAGACTCCAAAACCTTGGGAGTCATGCAAAATCTGCACAGGGAGAACCTCCCATGGACTCATGAGGCCAACCCTCCATTCCATGCCAAACCCAGACACACAACCCAGAGAGAAAAGCCTCCACTCCTGCCTTCCCATCGCCCTAATTTCCGATCCTGAGGCACTGACCTCTTGGTCTGCAGATCAGGCCTGCCATCACCTTGCCCTCACACTAACCCCAATTTGTGTTTGCAGACTTTTGTCCCCAAAGCCCTGGCTGACAGGCCCTCCACGATGGGGAGTCACCAGTAACAGGCCTCCGATAGGGCCTCAGGATCCATGACACAGGACTCTACAGGCCCTCCCAAAGGAAATTCTGCCCATCATATTGGAGAAACCCTCCAGATTGGGAGACACCTGCAAGGCCCCTGATCCCACCCAATTTCCTTGGCTGCTCTCGACAGAAATGCACAGTCTGACACATGCCAGACACCTACCTCCAGGCAGACACCCAGCACAATGGCCCTGAGTCAGAAGATTTAAACTGACATGCCACTATGACCTCAATGGAACCCTGAGATTTGCAGGCATCGGTCCCCAGAGGCTGGTTCTGGAATACTTACATATGGGCCAATGCTTTGTCCCTGAGCCACAGAACAGAACACGTTCTGTCCCCAGAAGGCCACCTGGCTCCTGGGAGCTGTGTCCCACCCTCACAGGAGGTGAATCCTGCAAGGCGCCTGAGCCCTCACCACATTCTAAGGTCTCCCTGGACACAAGCAGCATTATGTCCCATAAGAATGAGGCCCTGTTAGCTCAACCCACTGGGCACTGGAGCCAGAGCCAGCAGATAGAAACTGCCTTGTTCCTGGGCTGAAAGGATAAGTTGAGCTGGGCTTTCCAGACATCTATGGGGTGAGCTCTGCTACCACGCCTTTCCATATGGGGGATTCTGGAGCCATTAAAACGGACTCCCCCTGTCCCACAGAAGGGAAGCTTGCTGTTCGGAACAGCTCAAAAGACCCAGTCTGGGAAAATTTCCATGGCTTCATGAGGCCACCTCTCCATTCATCTGCCATCATGGCCACAAACTCCAGAGTGAGCGACGATCTGACACTTGCCCTGACTCAGGTGCTGGAGATCTCGAGTCACATGCTGTACATTGGAACTGCCATGTGCTCAGCACTGAAATGAACCGGCGCTTCTGCGTTCAGACTTTAATCCTCACCCATCTGGCCCGAAAGCCCACCAGATTGGGAATTCTGGAGTCACAACACAGCCTTCTTCCTGCCCTCCAGAAAGAAGGGCCCCATGGGCTGCCGAGAATCCCCATGTGAGGATCAACAGCATGGTCCTAGTTGGAACCACAATATCCAGGACACACTGTGCACTAATGCTCTGTGTGACACAGCCAGAGCCCCGACCTGATGTCAGCCCCCCAAGTAGCGGGCGCCATCACCTGCAGTTGGGACCGGCCTTGGCCCCAGGCTTTTATCTATACCCAACCTGTGTGTTCAGACATCTGTGCCCCAACCATAGCTCAAATTGTGGCTTATTGGGGAACCTCAAGCACAAAAGAGCACTCCTCCTTTCCCATGGCCAGAAATGTTTGCTGTGGAGATGGGGGTCAAATCCTACGAGTGGCAGCCTGCTGCATGGCCCTTGAGACTACGGCCACCCAGGAGGTCCACCGTGGGCAAAAAAACAGGCATTGTGACCATAAGTCTGAGCCGCTTTTTACTGAATCCCCCTCAGGAGCTGGACCAGGAGCCCGCATCGATTCTGCCATGCCTCTAAGCTCAAATCTTCACCCTTGGTCAGGGTCTTCAGGCACCCATACCCAGAACCCAACTCTGGAATCCATGCTATGATGGGACCCCTGAGAAGGAAAACAGTTCCCTTCCCTTCATTCAGAAAGACACCAAAACCTTGGGAGCCATGCAAAATCCCCACTTATGCAGAGTATCCCATGCACCAATGAGGCCACCCATCATGCCATGCAAACCGAGACACAAAACCCAGATGAAAACCCTGCACTCCCGCTCCCCGTTGTCCTAATTTCAGATCCCAAGGCAATGAGCCCACCCAATTTCTATGGCCGCTCTGGACATAGACCGCAGTTTGACACATGCCAGACACCTACCTCCAGGCAGACACACAAGTCAATGGCCCTGAGTCAGAAGATGGAATCTGACATGCCCCTAGGACCTCAACAGAACCCTAGCTGAGGTTTGCAGGCATCTGTTCCAGAGTAAGCTTATGGATTACCTACATATGGTACAAAACTTGATCCCTGAGCACAAAACAGAACACCTCCTGTCCCCAGAAGGCTACCTGGCTCTTGGGCGCTGCGACCAACCCTCGGGGGAGGAGAATCCTGCATGGCGCCTGAGCCCCTACCACATTCTAAGGTCTCCCTGGACACCAGTCAGCATTGTGACCCATCAGAATAAGGCTCCCATTCACCACAGCCCCCTGGGCACTTTGCCGCACTTCCACCACATTGAAATGGTCTTGTTTCTGGGTTCGAAGGCTAAGTAGAGCTGGGCATTCCAAGCATCCATGTGGCGACTTCTGCTATGACGTCTTTACATATGGGGGACCCTGGTGCCACCAATATGGACTGTCCCGCAGAAGGAAAGCTTGCTGTTCGGAGCAGCTCACAAGCCCCAGCCTGCGAAGACCTACATGGCCACATGAGGGCAACCCTCCCTTCCTCGGCCACCATTGACACAAACTCCAGCGTGAGAGATCGTCTGACATGTGCCCTGATTCAGGTGCTGAGATCTCCAGTCAGACGCTACATATTTTTAATGCCATGTGCTCAGCACTGAACTGAACAGGCACTTGTGCATTCAGAATTCCATCCTCACCCTCTTGGCCCGCCAACCCTCTAGATTATTCATTCTGGAGCCACAATGCCATCTTCTGCCGGCCCTCCAGAAAAAAAAAAAAAAAAAAAAAAAAAAAAAAGGACCCTAGTGGTCTGCCCAGAATCCCCACGTGAGGATAACCTGCAAGAACCTCGACGGCACCCCAATGTCCTAGCCCGCTCTGTGCAATAATGTTCTGTCTGACACAGCCTGAGCCCTGACCTCCATCAGCCCCCCAGGTATCGGGCACCATATCCTGCAAGTGGGACGTGCCAAGGCCAGAGACTGTCATCTCTACCCAACCTGGTTATTCAGGCATCTGTGCCCAGACCATAGCTCAAATCCCAGCCTATGGGGAACCTCAAGCATCAAAGAGCACTCCTCCTTCTCCACGACAGTAAAGCTTGCTGTGGGGATGGGGCTCTAACCCTCAGAGTGGGAGCCAGCTGCATGGCCCATGACACTATGCCAACCCAGGGGGCTGCCCAGGACACAAACAGGCATTGTGACCATCAGGCTGAGTCTGCTTTCAAAACAGCACCCTCGCTAGCTGGACCAGGAGCCCGAATATCTGGTCTGACATGCCCCTAGACCCAAATCCTCACCCTTGGTCAGGCTCTCGAGGCACAGGCACCCGGAACCTGACTCTGGAATCTCTTCTATGGTGGTACCTATGAGATGGAAAACAGAACTCTCCCTTTCCCCCCAAAAGACACCAAACACTTGGAAGCCGGGCAGAATCCTCACAGAGGCAGAATCTCGCATGGCCCCATGAGGCTACTGCTTCATTCCATGGCCAACTGAGACACACAACCCAGACAAAAAGCCTGCACTCTTGCCTCCACATTGCCCTCATTTCAGATCCCACGACACTACCCTCACTGTCCCTAGTTTGGGCCTGCCATCACCTCACCCAAAACCCTATCCTGAGTTTGTGTTTGCAGACTTTTGTCCACGATGCCCTGGCCAAAAGGCCCTCCAGGATGGGGCCTCTGGAGGCATAGCACAGGATTCTGAATGCCCACCGAAGGAAACTCTGCCCGTCACATTTGCACAAACCCTCCAGATTGGGAGACACATACAATGACCCTGAGCCCACCCCAAATTCGTTGGCTGCCTTGGAAAAAAGGAGTATTCAGACACAAGCCAGACACCTACCTCCTGGCAGACACCCAGGTCCATGGACTTGAGTCAGCAGGTGGAACCTGACATACCCCTAGGACTTCAATGGAACCCTAGCTTAGCCTTGCAGGCATCCGACTCCAGAGGCAAACTCTGGAATACCTACATATGGTCCAACACTTGATCACTTAGCCACAAAACAGAAAACCTCCTGTCCCCAGAAAGCAACATGGACCTTTGGTGCTGTGGCCAACAATCAGGGGCAGAGAATCCTACATGGTGCCTGAGCCCACGCCACATTCTAAGGTCTCCCTGGACACAAGCCAGCATTGTCACCCCACAAGCAAAAGAACAGGAACTGGTCATGGCCAAGAAACCAAAGTGAAACCTGTATGTGTCACGTGCCAGGTGGAGGATTTAAGCAGCAGCCAGGATACTCACACCTGCTGGGACTAACTTCCTCAGGCCACGTTCCTTAGGGCCAGGAGAACAGACCCTCCATTGGGGACTAGAAGAAAGCCCTGCCCACACGCTCTCTCTTGACCACAGCATTTATCAGGCCTTAAAGTTTGAGTGGGTTGAAAGTCTCCGTTCACAGGCACACCAGAGCTGACCAAGCAAAACCTCACCATATGCAGTCCAGACACCAAACCCACTGAACAGCAGGCAACGAGGGCCTCTGTAGAGGACTGGTCTAAAAGAGAGTCGACAGCCACAACCCAACCCAGTGGACATGCCACATATACCAGAGACTCCATCAAGGGTCAGCCAGTGGCACTCCCTGACACCTTCATCCTAAAGAAATTCCTCTCAGGATAGAAAACTGAAGGCGCTTTTCGAATACAGAGAAGAATACAGAGACATGCACTAAGGCAACGATGGAAGAATCAATTGATGCCACAGCAAAAGAACAGGAACTGGTCATGGCCAAGAAATCGAAGTGAAACCTGTACATGTCACATGCCGGTGGAGGATTTAAGCAGCAGCCAGGGTATTCACTCTGGATCAGAAAAAGCTAAAAGGAATCAGGGAGTCTCGGACCACAGAGATAAACGTGATAAAAAAAAAATTAAATAAAATGAAGAGGCCCTTCTGAAAAGATTTCTTAGCAGGCTGGATGCAAAGTTCAGGAAGTTTGCAGAACCAGAGGATCCAATGAGGTACCTGGAATACAAGTACTGGGAAAAAAAGAAGTGAAGCAAAGGAGAGAAGGAAGAAGGATGGAACATGACAATGGACTTAGGGAAATCTGTGACTGCAATGAACGTCTATGGGTGCTTATTGTAGGAGACCTAGAAGAGAGAGAAAATAGTGGGCCCAACATTTCTTTGAGAAATCAGAACTGCAAACATCCCTCATCTGGGGGAAGAAACAGAGATCCAGATTCCGATTCACAGAGGACTCCCAGCACCATCCACAGAAGCAGAACAACACAAGACATAGTGTCATTCACCCTTCCAAAGCTAGCAATGGAGGAATTCTCTTCGCCCAAATATGCTTGGGAGAAGAGTATTTCTAAAGCCAAGTGCATTACTTGGAGGCGACCAGCTATGCCATCTCTATCAGCACGTTGTATACAGAAAGCCACACCAGCCCATGACAAAACCCTACCCCCTGAATTTCTAAAGAATGACAGAGCAGGAGTTCTTGTCTAGTACAATGAGGTGTTAAGCAGACAAAGATTGTGTCCAAGCACAGTCTCCATCAGTTCAGAAGCGGCCTTCAGCTCTGCTCCTTATCCCAGGCTCATTGGAATGGCTCCGACCTCATGTTCCCAACTCAGATGCAAGTCTGCTTCTCCCTCCACAGCTCCCTCGCTGATTGTGTTCTTGCTGTCCATCTCTGTCCCATACATGCAATCACATCGTTGAAAAACAACAACAGCAACAACAAGAAACAGTAGATAAGGACTGACTGGGGCCAGAGGATGCTTTATTCAATCTGGACCTTTGCCCCTATGGAACACATCCAGGCCCAGAGCACATCCCACCATCTTAAAATGCCAGACCTTGGCTCTGAGCTCCCTTGTTTGTTCTCCTCTTCTTCGCCGTCTTGCCTCTCCCCACCAACATGGAGCATCTGCTCTCTGTCCCGCTGCTATGGCCCCTTGTTCTCCCATTGTTCCTCCTCACCTGGCTCCTTTAGAACATGCCCATCATCCGCAACATGCACTGTGTGTTTATCCCATGAAAAGCATTGTGGAATGAAAATGGGAAGCTTAAGGCAGCCTTGTGCTATAACATCTCCATTTAGTTCCACAGAAGGAAGCTGCAACACCCTGTGGGAATGCTCAGGGATCTTAGGCCATTGAATCCTCTTCAAGGCATCCTTTTGTAAATACAAGTTGTCTTCCTGAAACTGGCATGGAATCCTTTCCAATCTCTTCACATGGGCAATGGGCCTGCTCCACCAGGCTCCGTGCTTGCTCCTGTTGGCTTCATACTGATGAGTCCCACCTGGGCCTAAGGTTCTAGGGTGTGGGGTCTGCCTTTGGTGTTTGGTCAGCTTGGATGATAGGGAGGCCTTCTTGGTATGGTTACTGGCGATGCTCAGAGGATATCATGTCCTCACTGTTGAAGACTACAGACATGTCTTTGGCATGGTTGCTGGTCTTCACTGGGAATTTTCCTCAGGTGGCCCTTGTCCTGGTCACAAGGGTCCTGAATGGGTCAGAGGACCATACACATGTGCGGAGTGTGGAGTTCCTGGCTTGAGGCTTGGTTGTAGTATTGAGCATTTCTTGACCTTTTGGGGGTAAGTTGGAATTGTGGATCCTTGCCCGTCTCAGGAGTACAGAGGGCTGGTGGTGAGAGTCCCAGCCAAAGACTATAAATTCGGCCATGGAGAAGGTGACAACGACTCACCAGGTGTTCATATTTCCACTGCAACGTTTAGAGATCTCAATCAACAGGGAGGCCTCTTAGGTATCATGAGATCTCTGGGAGGTTTGACCACCGGGTGCAGATATCCTGTATCCGGGCTCAGGCTGAGGGTCACAATGCCTGTTTGTGGCAAGGGCAGTCCTACTGGGTGGGCGTGGTCTCATGGGACATGCAGCTGTCTCCCACTCTGAGGGTTAGACCCCCATCCCCACAGCAAGCTTTTCATCTTGTGAGGAATGTGGAGTGCTCTTTTATGCTTGAGGTTCCCTCATAGGCCCGATTTGAGCTCTGGTCAGGCACTGACGCCTGAGTACCCAGGTTGGGTAGGAATGACAATATCTGGCTATGGCAGGTCCCACCTGCAGAATATGGGGAGCACTACCTGGAGGGCTGATGGGAGGTCGGGGCTCAGGCTGTGTCACACAGAGCATTAGTGCACAGGGCAGACTAGGATATTGGCATGCTGTAGTGGTCCAAGCAGGTTGATCCTCACGTGGGGATTCTGGGCAGGCCCCTAGGGAACTTCCTCTTTCTGAAGGGCCAGCAGAAGACTGCGTTGTGGCTCCCAAATGAACAATCTGGAGAGCTGGTGGGCCAGGATGGTGAGGATAAAATTCTGAACGCACAAGTGCTGGTTCCTTTCAGTGCCGAGCACATGGCATTTCCAATGTGAAACATCTGAATTGCGTTCTCCAGCACCGGATTCAGGGCACGTGTCAGAATGGGGCTCACACTAGAGTTGTGTCCATGATAGCCAATGAGTGGAGGGGTGGCCCTAGGAGACCATGGAGGTCTTCCCAGGCTGGGGCTTGTGAGCAGCTCCGAACAGCAAGATTTCCCTCTGCGTGAAAGGTGGCGTCTGTTTTGATGGCACCAGTGACCCTAAATGAAATGATATTGTAGCAGATGTCACCCATGGATGCCTGAGAAGAGCAGCTCCGCTTACACTACCTGACCAGGAACAAGACCATTATGATCTGGTGGCTCTGGGGCAAAGTTCCCAGGGGGCTGAGGTGACAGGGAGCCTCATACTGATTGGTCACAATGCTGACTTGTGTCTAGGGAGAACTTAGATTGTGGTGGGGTCACAGGCGCCTAGCAGGATTCTCCTACCCTGAGGGTTGGACACAGCTCCCAAGAGAGAGGTTGCCTTCTTGGGTCAGGAGGTGTTCTGTTTTTTGGCTCAGGGATCAAGTGTTGGACCATATGTATGTATTGCAGAGTTTGACACTGGAGGCAGATGCCTGCAAAGCTCAGCTAAGTTTCCTTTGTAGTCCTAGGGGTCAGTCAGTTTCCACTTCTGACTCAGGGCCATTGACCTTGGTGTCTGCCTGGATTTAGGTGTCTGGCATTTGTCGGAGGTGACTTTTTACAAGGCAGTCAACGAATTTGGGGTTGGTTCAGGGGAATTGCAGGTATCTCCCTATCTTGTGGGTTTGTGCAAATGTGACAGTCAGAGCTTCCTTCGGGTGGGCAGGCAGAGTCCAGTGCTTGGACTCCAGAGGCCCCATCCTGGAGGGCCTTTTGGCCAGGGCTTTTGGGACCAAAGTCTGCAAACAAAAACTCAGGATAGGGTTCTGGGCGAGATGATGGCAGGCCCAATCTGCGGACCATTGGGACAGTGCCCGGGATCAGAAATGAGTTGGATGGGAAGGCGGGAGCGCAGTGTTTCTGCCTGGGTTGTGTGTCTCAGTTGGCCACGGAATGTAGTGGTAGCCTCATGGAGCCATAGAATATTTTGCCTCTGTGAGGATTCTGCACAGCTCCCAAGGTTTTGGTGTCTTTTGGGGGAATGCAAGAGTGCTGTTTTTCATCTCAGGGGTCCCGCCATAGCAGGGATTCAGAGTCGGCTTCTGGGTTCCGGCGCCTGGAAAACCGACCAAGGGTGAGGATTTGGGCCTTAGGGTATGGCAGGCCCTATATGCGGGCTCCTGGTCCAGCTAGTGAGGGGGCTGGTTTGAAAGCGGGCACACCTTGAGGGTCACAATGCCTCTTTGTGCCCAGGACAGCCCTCCTGGGTGGGCGTGGTCTCATGGGCCATGCAGCTGGCTCCCACTCAGAGTTAAGACCCCCATGCCACAGCAAGCTTTTCCTGTCGTGGGGAAAGAGGAGTGCTGTTTGATGCTTGAGGACTGTCTGGAGTCTTCAACAGCGAGGACATGAGTTCCTCTAGCATTTTCAGAAAACATCCATGATGGCCTCCCCATCTTCAAAGCTGACAAATCACCAAAGACAGACCCTATACCCTAGAACCTCAGGCACAGTAAGGACACATGTATTTGGAGCCCACAGGAGCAAACACAGAGCTTGTAAGAAGAGACCCGTTGCACAAGTGATGCCACTAGAAAGGCTTTCATGCTAGTTACAGGAAGACAACGTGTATCTACAAAAGGATGCATTGAAGAGGATTCAACAGCCTAATATCCCTGAGTATTCCCAAAGGGTGGTGCAGCTTCCCTCTGTGGAACAGAATGGAGATGTTGCAGCACAAGCCTGCCTTAACCCTCCTATTTCCATTTCCAAAGTTCTTCATGGGATAAACAAACAATGCCTACTGTGAAAGATGATTATGTTCTAATGGAGTCCAGTGTGGAGGAACAATGGGAGAACAAGGGGCCATTGCACTGGGACAGACAGAAGATGCTCCATGCTGGTGGGTAGAGTCAGGATGACGAAGAAGTGGATAAAAAACAAGGGAGCTCAGAGCCAAGGTCTGGATTTTTAGAATGGTGGGAAGTGCTCTGGACCTGGGTGCATTCTATAGAGACATAGGTCCAAATTCAATAAACCATACACTGGCCTCAGTCAATCCTTAGTAACTGTTTGTTGTTGTTGTTGTTTTTCAATGATGTGCATGCATGCATTTGACAGAGAGAGACAGAGAGATCATCATCAGTGAGGGAGCTGAAGAGGGAGAAGCAGACTTGCTGCTGAGCAGGGAAACTGAGTGGGGAGAGGATCCAATGAGACTGGGATCAGCTGAGCTGATGTCCGCCTCTGAAATGATGGAGACACCCCGGGACACAATCTTTGTCTTCTTAACACCTCGTTGTTCTAGACAAGAACACCTGCTCAGTCTTTTTTCAGACAGGCAGGCTATACGGATTTTGACTTGGGCTGGTGTGGCTTTTCTATACAACGTGCTTCTCAATCTTACATAGCTGGTCGCCTTGAAGTCAGGGACTTGGATATAGAAATACTCTTCTCCCAAACATATTTGGGTGAAGAGAATTCCTCCATTGCTAGCTTTGCAGGGTGAATGACACTATATGTTGTGTTGCACTGCTTCTGTTGATGGTGCTGGGAGTCCTCTGTGCCTCAGAATCTGGATCTCTGTTTCTACCCTCAGAGGAGGGATGGTTTCAGCTCTGATTTCTCAAAGAAATCTTGTGTCCTCCTTCTTCTCTCTCTTCTAGTTCTCCTAAAATAAGCATCCATTACATCATTTCACTTAAGGATTTCCCTAAGTCCGTTGTCATGTTCCTCATTCTTCCTTCTCTCCTTTGCTTTTCTTCCTTTTTTCCCAGTACTTGTCTTTCGGGTAACTCATTGGATCCTCTGGTTCTGCCAGCTTCCTGGACTTGGCATCCAATCTGCTACTAAAATTTTTCATCAGGGTCTCTTTATTTTATTTTTTTAATTAGTTTTTCTTTGTGGTCCAAGAGTTCCTGATGCCTTCTAAATTTTTCTGATGCAGAGTGAGTATTATGGTTCCTGCCTTAAATCTACCATTAGGCATGTGACATGTTTAGGTTTTACTTTGATTGTGTGGCCATGATATATCTTGTTCTTGTTCTTTGGCATCAATTGATTCTTCCGTCATTAAATTGTTCTAGGTTTCTGTCTTCTTCTCTGTATTCTAGAAAAGCATTCTATTTTCCACCCTGAGGGTAATTTCTTTGGGAAGAGGAGCTCATGGAGTGAACAAGGGCTGGAACTTGAGGGGATTTCAGGTGTGTGTGGCATGCCTTCTGGGGTTGTGTTGTGGCTGTCCACTCTTCTCTGGGCCAGTCCTCTGCAGTGGCTCTCTTTGACAGCCATTCGGAGTGTAGGGTGTCTGGACCGAATACAGTGAGTTTTAGATTGGTGGGCTCTGGTGTGCCTGTAAAAAGAGACTTTCATCCCACTCAACCTTACTAAGGCCAGCTGAATGCTGTGGTCAGGAGATAGGATGTGGGCAGAGCTTTCTTCTATTCGCCTGCAGGATGGTCTGTTCTTTGGGACTAAGCAACATGGCCTGGGGAAGTCAGTCTCAACAGTGTTCCAGGTTTGAGACTTCGTGTTTGCAAGTTACGCAGCTAATGTCCTCAGCATTCTCCGGTGACCACTAGCTTGGTCTTTATGCTGGCAGTGGGAGAGCCCCAAGTTTCGTTGGCCCCCATCAAGGCATCTCCATGAACAGTGCCTATCATGGATGCCCAGCAAGAAACAATAATCATACCACTCCATCAACAGTTATTGTTGTAGTTCCAGGCTGTTTGCACCTGGTTGGTTGCTGGTGTCTTCCCGAGGAGAAACACAGTGTTCTTTGGTGTCTATGTCTGCCAAGCCTGCTGTTCTGAGATACCCGGGCCTCAAGACCCTTTGGTTGCAAGAACACATACAATTTGAACCCTCTCCATTTCTCTGCCACAGCTATGGGTCGAAATTCAACTTGTGGATTCTCAGTGTGCTCCTCTCACCTGTGCCTTTGTCTTTGGCCTTGGTTCCCTCCCTCTGAAGCACAAACCATCTACTTCTCTTCTAAGCCATGTTGACACAATTATCCCATGGTCTCTTCGACTTAATCTCTTTCGCTGTGTAGTGTGATTTATAGGCTTCTGGTCCATTTACTCCATGTTTAAGGTGATGTGGTCATCTTCCACGTGTGCATATGACTGAAGACAAGCCTGGACCTCCCAAACACTCCTAACATTTCCATGTCATCCAAAAGCACCACAGACTGTTATCCAGCCATAAGCAAGAAGCAATTATTGCTACTTGTCACATGTGGCTGAAAGGTGGAGAGCATTGGGCTGCATCATATCTGTCAGTCACAGAAAGACAATTAACATATGATTTCACTCATTCATGGAATTAAAGAAACATGTGAAAAAGCAAGAAAAAAGGCACAGACAATGAGATTCTAAACGGGCACACAAAATTTGCTGTTTGTTCCAAGGCAGGTTAGTGAGAGTCTGTGTTTCTAAAAGAGGATTAAATGGGACATTCACTGGAGGAAACAAGGTCAAAAGGGATGTATCATAAGTAACCAATGCGTTTGAAAGTGAATCATGATCCAAAAAAGTGCAGGTTCACATCGAGGACACAAGTGCTAGCTTCATCTCTAGCATCTCCAGAAACCATACCCAAAAGGCCTCCCCATCTTCCAAGCTTACCAAGCACCAAAGGCAGACCTTACACACTAGAACCTTAGGCCCAGGACGGACTCATCGGTTTGGATCCCACAGGCACAACCACAAAGAATGATTGAAGAGAACCATTACTCAACTGAAGCCATCAAAAGGCATTCGTGCCAGTTTCAGGAGGACAACGTGTATCTACAAAAGGACGCGTTAAAGTGGATTCAACAGCCTAAGATCCCTGAGCATTCCTGCAAGTCGGTGCAGCTTCCCTCAGTGGTACTGAATGGAAATATTGCAGCAGAAGCCTTCCTTAACCCTACCATGTCCATTCCCCAAAGGTTTTCATGGCATAAACAAACAGTGCCTGTTGTGTAAAATGGCATGTTCTAATGGATCCAGATCAGGAGGAAAAATGGGAGAACAACAGGCCATTGCAGCGGAACAGACAGTGGATGCTCCATGTAGGAGGGGAGATGCATAAGGACAAGAAGAGGAAAACAAACAAGGGAGCTCAGAGCCAAGGTCTGGCATTTTAGGATTATGAGTGGTGCTCTGAACATGGCTGCATTCCATAGGGACATAGGTCGAAATTCAATAAGCCATCATCTGGCCCCAGTCAATCCTTATCAACTCTTTCCTGTTGTTGTTGTTCTTTTTGTTTTTCAACAATGTGAATGCATGAATTTGACAGAGACTGACAGAGAGATCATAATCAGGGAGGGAGCTGGAGAGGGAGAAGCAGACTTGCCTCTGAGCAGGGAACCTGAGGTGAGAGACGATCCAATGAGCCTGGGATAAGGAGCCGAGCTGAAGGCTGCCTCTGAACTGATGGAGACACCCCGGGACACAACCTTTGTCTTCTTGACATTGCTCTAGACAAGGTCTGCTGCTCTGTCATTGTTCAAATATGCAGGGAATATGGATTGTGCTTGGGCTGGTGTGGCTGGCTCTATACAACATGCTGCTAGAGCTCTCACAGCTAGTCTCCTTGAAGTCAGCCAATTGGCTTCAGAAACACTATTCTCCCAAGCATATTTGTGTATATGCTTGTGTATATGCTTGTGTATATGTGATAATTCCTCCACTGCTAGCTTTTGCAGGGTGAATGACACTATGTCTTGTGTTGCTCTGCTTCTGTGAATGGTGCTGGGAGTCCTCTGCACCTCGGAATCTGGATCTCTGTTTCTGCACCCAATGGAGAGATGTTTTCAGCTCTGATTTCTCAGAGAAATGTTGGGCCCTCTTTTTTCTCTCTCTTTTGGTCTCTGACAATAAGCACCCATAGACATTCATTGCAGTCAAAGATTTCCCTTAGTCCATTGTCATGTGCCATCATTTTTCCTTCTCTCTTTTCCTTCACTTCTTTTTTTCCCAGTAATTTTCATGGGGGAAACTCATTGTATCCTCTGGTTCTGGAAGCATCCTGGTCTTTGCATCTAGTCTGCTAACAAATCATTTCATCAGAGCCTCTTAATTTTTTTTATCACCTTTATTTCTGTGGTCTGAGACTCCCTGATTCCTTCTCTGTTTTTCTGATGCAGAGTGAGTATCCTGTCTGCTGCTTTAAATCCTCCATCAGGCATGTGACGTGTATAGGTTTGACTTCGATTATGTGGCCATGACCATTTCTTGTTCTTTTGCCTCGGCATCAATTGATTCTTCCATCATTGCTTTAATTCTAGGTCTCCTTCTTCTTCTTTGTATTCAAAAAGTGCATTCTGTTTTCTACCCTGAGGGTAATTTCTTTAGAAAAAGAGCTCATGGAATGCCCTTGCGCTGGCCTTTGAGGGAGTCTCCAGTGTGTGTGGCACGCACTCTGGGTTGTGTTGAGGCAGTCCAGTCTCCTCTTGGCCTGTCCTCTGCAGACGCTCTCGTTGCCTGCTGTTCGGAGTGTTTGGTGTCTGGACCGAATACAGTGAGCTTGGTGGACAATGATGTGCCTGTGAAAGGAGACATTCAACCCACTCAACAGAAATAAGGCCTGCTGAATGTTGTGGTCAGGAGACAGGATGTGCCCAGGGCTTTCTTCTAGTACCTTCGGGAGGGTCTGTTCTCCTGATAGTAAGCAACATGGCCTGAGGATGGCAGTCGCAACAGTTTTCGAGGGTTGGGACTTCCTGTTTGCAGGTTAGGCAGGTAATGTCCTCTCTGTCCTCTCTGTGGCCACTAGCTCGGTCTTTATGCTGGTGCTGGCATAGCACCAAGTTTGCTTTGCCCAAAACGTGGCATCTCCATGAACAGTGCCTATCATGGACGCACAGCAGGAAAAAATAATCATAGCATTGTGTCAACAGATATTGTCTCTGATCATGGTTTCCAGGCTGTTTGTACCTGGTTGGTTGCTGGTGTTCTCTCCAGGAGACACAGAGTGTTCTCTGGAGTCTAATTTAATATTTTTTATCACCTTTATCTCGGTGGCCTGAGACTCTCTAATTCCATCTATGCTTTTCTGATGCAGAGTGTGTATCCTGGGTGCTGCTTTAAATCCTCCATCGGGCAAGTGACATGTATACGATTCACTTTGATTATGTGGCCATGATCATTTCTTGTTCTTTTGCCTTGTCTTCAATTGATTCTTCCATGGTTGCCTTTGTTCTAGGTCTCTGTCTTCTTCTCTGTATTAGAAAAGGCCATTCTTGGGGCACATGGGTGGCTCAGTGGGTTAAAGCCTCTGCCTTTGGCTCAGATCATGATCCCGGGGTTCTGGGATCGAACCCCGCATTGGACTCTCTCCTCAGCAGAGACCCTGCTTCCTCCTCTCTCTCTGCCTGCCTCTCTGCCTGCTTGTGATCTCTCTCTCTCTTTCAGATAAATAAATAAAATCTTTTAAAAAAAGAATAAAGAAAAAAGAAAATACCATTCTTTTTCCTACAGTGAGTGTAATTTCTTTAGGAAGCACAGCTCATGGAGTGCCCAAGGACTGGCCCTTTGGGAAGTCTCGGGTGTGTGTGGCATGCCTCTGTGGTTGTGTTGTGGCTGTCCACACTCCTCTGGGCCAGTCCTCTGCAGAGGTTCTCCTTGCCTGCCATTCGGAGTGTTTGGTGTCTGGACCGCATATGGTGAGGTCTAGATTGGTGGGCTCTGGTGTGCCTGTGAAAAGAGCCTTTCAACCTGCTAACAGAACTAAGGCCTGCTGAATGCTCTTGTCAAGAGAGAGTGTGGGCAGGTCTTTCTTCTAGTTCCCTATGGGAGGGTCAGTTCTCCTCGGACTAAGCAACTTGGCCTGAGGAATGCAGTCCCAACAGTGTTCCAGGGTTGGGACTTTGTTTTTGCTGGTTATTTTCTCACGGTCTTGTCTGTGGCCACTAGCTCTGTCTTTGTGCTGGCAGTGAAGGCATCTCAGTGAACACAGTCTATCATGGATACACAGCAAGAAAAAATAATCATACCACTGTGTTAACAGGTATTAGCTCTGATCATGGTTCCCATGCTGTCTGCACCTTGTGGCTTGCTGGTTTCTGCTCTAGGAGAAACACAGTGTTCTCTGGACTCTATGTCTGACAAGCCTGCTTATCTGAAATCTCTGGGCCTCACAACCCTTTAGTTGCAAGAACATGAGCCATCCAGACCCTCTCCTTTTCTCCACCAAATCTGTGGGTCAACATTCAACTTGAGGGTTCCCAGTGTGCTCCTATCTACTGGGCCTGTTTCTTTGGCCATGGTTCCCACCCTCTTCAGCCCAAACCATCCACTTCTCCCCTAAGCCATATGTACACCCTTCTCCCATGGTGTCTGCAACATTTTCTCTCTTTCACAGTGGAGCTTGTTTTCGATGCATCAGGTACACTTATGCTATGTTTACGTATATTTTGTCATCTTCCTGTGGTGCTTATGGCTGAAGACATACCAGGAGCTCCCAGACTCTTCTAACATTTCCCTGTTTTCCAAATGCACTTCAGACTCTTCCCCATCCATATGCAAGAAGGAATTCATGCCACTTGCCACATGTGGCAGAAAGGTGGAGAGCATTGGGCTAAGTCCCATCTGTCAGTCACAGAAAGAAAAATCACATATGATTTCACTGACTCATGGAAGTAAAAAATAACATGTGAACAAGCAAGAAAAAAGGGATAGGCAATGAGACTCTAACCATGCACACAAAATTTGGTGTTTATCCCAAGGCAGGTTAGTGAGAATCTGGTTTTCTAAAAGAGGAGTAATTGGACATACCTTGCAGGAAATGTGGCCATAAGGGATGTAACATGAGTTTCTAATGTGTGTGAAGGTGAATTGTAATCTAAAAAAGAGCAGCTTCATATCTCTTAAAATATCATTCTAAGCATTATGTGTCATGAACATACACAACTGACATCTCAGGTAATGATGAAAGCGTTTGAAGCAGTCCTCAAATACTTCCCAATGCAAAAAAAGCCAGGTTCAAATCAATTTCCTGGCCCACACTTAGAGACATTAAATGAAGGCAATGTCAGTTCATCTCATTTATTTCCAAAATGTAGGAAGAGGGAAAACTCTAAGTTACAATGTCCAAAGACCCAATTCAATAAGGACCTTATAGGAAACAAATTGTATGCCATTTTAATCAGTAAGTTAGTAAAACTATAATTCATGTCTTTCCTCTTTCTTTCTTCATTTACACGTGAAATGGCCTGTTTTTCTTTCTTTTCAAAACTTATTCTTATATTCGGGAAACCAGCCTTTCATTCCTCATACTTTTGTGAGATACTGTTCCTGGATTCTTTAGTTGCATATACCACAGAGTGATCATCATGTTATATGCCACACATCCTCCATACCATAACCAGTTCCCTCATTCCTGGCACGTCTCATCCTTCTGTAACCCTTAGCTTGGTTCCAAAGTTCTGAGTCTCTCCTGGTTTGTGTCCCTGTCTGACTTCTCTTTCTGTTTTCCCGTGATTCTACTAATGTCCATGGTATACCTCATGGGCCATATATGAGTGAAACCATATGACATTTCCCTTGGACTGCTTCCATTTTCACTGACAATTACCCAACCCTGTGTCACTCATGTCAAGGGGAGTATCGGGGCTTCATCCCAGTTGCTGTTGGAGGTATCATCTGTGGCCTGGATGGACCACATCTTCTTTATCCAGCAGCATATTGAAGGGCATCTTGGATCCTTCCACAGTTCTGCGAGTGGGCATGGCAGGCCATCTATTTAGGCAGTTCCTTTTCCTCTGAATTAAGAGTGTTGGTCAACATGGCTCTCCCCATGACCTCGGAATGTAATGTTAACTGTTGATGATAGGTGTGCTGTCCAGGGCTCTTCTTTCAGGGGTAGGGATCATGCAGAATGTCATTCTCCTTGAAGATTTTGCAAAGGTGTTTCAGGTAAAGTCAGGTAGACAGAGCCCTTATCCCTTAGGACTGGTGTTTCAGAATACTAGGGGATTAGGACACAAACAGCACAATGCATCCATGCTCTAGCACGCTTCCTTGAAATGTGACTTTCCTTCCCTTATTCCTTCCCTTATCTTCCAAGCTGACCAAACACTAAGGGCAGACGCTTCTCCCTAGAACAAATTGGGGAAAGAACCTATGAAAGTACGCTATCACCCATAGGATGTCAAACCTCTCAGAGACCTCATGATACCCAAGATGCCTCCCCGTTGATTCAGATCTCTAGACGTTGCAGTGGAAATAGGAACACCTGGCTCTCTCTGGAGAAATGTTGGCCGAAAGGATGGTACACCCAATGTCATGTTCTTGTCTCTTTGTATCAAAAGGTGAAGTGGGAAAGAAACCGCAAAGACCATCTGAGTTCATGAGCAGGCAATCAGGGTTCTTTTTTGGTCCTTCCCAGGGCTTCCTACCTAAAGCCATAGGACTCATAGCTCATGAGAGAGGGATTGCTGCTTCAGTGAAGTCAGCTTCTGTGACGTCGCAAAGATTTGAGTTCCCAGCAACCACTCTTCCCCAAACCATGTCTAATCATTCCACGTGGCTTTTGTCATCATGGGTCAGCCAGGAGGTGCCAAAGCCCTGCCAAACCATTGGAGCCACCTGGGTATTTCACCAAGACAGTTTGTGAAGCGAGTTGGTGACACCTTTTCCTTCGCTGAATTTATAGTCTTGGGCCAGGACTGTCACCAGCAGCCCTCTGCACTCCTGAGAAGGGCAAGAATCCACAATTGCATCTTACCCCCAAAAGGTCAAGGAATGGTCAGGACTACAACCAAGCCTCAGGCCAGGAACTCCATGCTCCGCACATGTGCATTGTCCTCTGACCCAATCAGGACCCTTGTGACCAGGACAAGGGTCACCCGAGGAAAGCTCCCAGTGAACACCAGCAACCATGCCAAAGACATGCCTGTAGTCTTCAACAGCGAGGACACGAGCTCCTCTGAGCATCGCCAGTAACCATACCAAGAAGGCCTGCCTATCATCCAAGCTGACCAAGCACAAAGGCAGACCCTACACCCTAGAACCTTAGGCCCAGGACGGACTCATCGGTTTGGAGCCAACAGGAGCAAGTATGGAGCCTGGTGGAGGAGACCCATTGCCCATGTGAAGCCATCAGGAAGGCTTCCGTGCCAGTTTCAGGAAGACAACATGTATCTACAAAAGTAGGCCTTGAAGAAGATTCAACGGCCTAAGATCCCTGAGCATTCCCACAGGGTGGCGCAGTTTCCTTCTGTGGAACTAAATGGAGATGTTGCAGCACAAGGCTGCCATAAGCCTCCCGTTTTCTTTCTGCAATGGTTTTCATGGGATAAACAAACAGTGCATGTTGCAGATGATGGGCATGTTCTAAAGGAGCCAGGTGAGGAGGAACAATGGTAAAACAAGGGGCCCTTGAAGCGGGACAGAGAGCGGATGCTCCATGATGGTGTGTAGATGCAGGAAGTCGAAGAAGAGGAGAACAAACAAGGGAGATCAGAGCCAAGGTCTAGCATTTAGGGTGGTGGGAGGTACTCTGGACCTGGCTGGGTTCCATAGGGGCATAGGACCAAATTGAATAAAGCATCCTCTGGCCCCAGTCAATCCTTATCTACTGTCTCTTGTTGTTGTGTTGTGTTTCAAAGATGTGCTTGCATGTATGGGACAGAGAATGACAACGAGAACATTATCAGTGAGGGAGGTGGAGAGGATGAAGCAGACTTGCCTCTTAGAGGCGAAACTTAGGTGAGAGACATTCCAATGAGCCTGGGATAAGCAGAAGAGCTGAAGGCCGCTTCTGAACTGATGGAGACACCCCTGGACACAATCTTTGTCTTCTTAACACATCATTGTTCTAGACGAGAACTCCTGCTCTGTTATTGTTCAGAATGCAGGGGATAGAGTTTTGGCTTGGGCTGGTGTGGCTTGCTCTATACAATGTGCTGCTAGATCTGGCATAGTCGGTCGCCACGAAGTAAAGACCTTGGCTTTAGAAACACTCTTCTCCCACGCATATTTGGGCGAAGAGAATCCGTCCATTGTTAGCTCTGGAAGGGTGAATGACACTATGTCTTGTGTTGCTCTGCTTCTGTGGATGGTTCTGGGAGTCCGCTGTGCATCGGAATCTGGATCTCTGTTTCTGCTCACAGATGAGGGATGTTTGCAGCTCAGATTTCTCAAACAAATGTTGGGCCCACTATTTTCTCTCTCTTCTAGGTCTCCTACAATAAGCACCCATAGATATTCATAGCAGTCAAGGATTTCCCTGTGTCCATTGTCATGTTCCATCATTCTTCCTTCTCTCCTTTCCTTCGCTTCTTTTTTTCCCAGGACTTGTATTCCAAGTACCTCATTGGATCCTCTGGTTCTGCCAGCTTCCTGAACTTTTCATCCAGTCTGCTAACAAATTTTTTCATAAGGGCCTCTTTATTTAATTAATTTTTATCACCTTTATATCTGTGATCTGAGACTCCCTGATTCCTTCTAGGTTTTTCTGATCCAGAGTGAGTATCCTGGCTGCTGTTTAAATCCTCCACCTGGCATGTGTCATGTACAGGTTTCACTTCGATTTCTAGGCCATGACAATTTCCTGTTATTTTACCTCACCATCAGTTGATTCTTCCATCGTTGCCTTAGTTCTGGTCTCTGTTTTCTTCTCTGTATTCGAAAAGCGCCTTCGGTTTTCTATCCTGAGAGGAATTTCTTTAGGATGAATGTGTCATGGAGTGCCACTGGCTGACCTTTGATGCAGTCTCCCATATATGTGGCATGTCCACTGGGTTGGGTTGTGGCTGTCCACTCTCTTCTGGGCCAGTCCTCTGTAGAGGCCCTCGTTGCCTGCCATTCAAAATGTTTGGTGTCTGACTGCATGTGGTGAGGTTTAGCTTTGTTGGCTCTGGTGTGCCTATGAAAGGAGACTTTCAACCCACTCAACCTTACTAAGGCCTGCTGAATGCTGTAGTCAAGAGAGAGGATGTGGGCAGGGCTTTCCTCTAGTCCCCAATGGAGGGTCTGTTCTCCTGGCCCTAAGGAACGTGGCCTGAGGAAGTTAGTCCCAACAGGTTTCCAGGGTTGGGATTACCTGATTGCAGGTTAGGCAGGTAATATCTGCACCATCCTGTCTGTGGCTATTAGCTCAGGCTTTATGCAGACGGTGGTAGAGCCCCAAGATTCTTTTTCCCCCATAAAGGCATCTCCACGAACAGTACCTATCACGGATGCACAGCAAGAAACAATCATCATACCACTGTGTCAACAAGTATTGTTTCTGATCATGGTTTCCAGTCTGTCTGCACCTGGTTGCTTGCTGGTGTGCTCTGCAGGAGAAACACAGTGTTCTCTGGAGTCTATGTCTGTCAAGCATGCTAAGCTGAGATACACGGGCCTCAGGACCCTTTGGTTACAAGTGCTCCTGCCATTCAGACTGTCTCCATTTCCACACCAAGAGCAATTGGTCAGCATCCAACTTGTGTGTTCCCGGTGTACTCCTCTCCTGGGTCTTTGTCTTTGGCCATGGCTCCCTGCCCTCTGAAGCACCAACCATCCACTACTCCCTGAAAACATATCTACACCCTTCTCCCATGGTCTATGTGACTTCTTCTCTCTTTTGCCTTGGAGTATGATTTCAAGGATTCAGGTTCATTGACACCATGGTTCGATTGATGTGGTCATCTTCCTGTGGTGCTGATGGCGGAAGACAAGCCTGGAGCTCCCAGACATTTCTGCAAGCTCCCTGTCCTCCCAATGCACCACAGACTCTTACACAGCCATAGGCAAGAAGGAATCTTGAAATTTGCCATATGTGGCAGAAAGATGGCGAGTATTGGGCTGGGGCCCATCTGTCAGTCACAGAAGGACAAATAACATACGATTTCACTCACTATTGTAAGTAAAGTTTCATGGGAAAAAGCAAAAAAAGAAAAAAGGGGGGGGCACACAATGAGACTCTATCCGGGAACACAAAATTTGGTGTTTGTTCAATGGCACGTTAGGGAGAGTCTTTGTTTCTAAAAGAGGATTAAATGGGACATTCATTGCAGGAAATGTGGCTGAACAAGATGGAACATGAGTTTCAATGCATTTGAAGGTGAACTGTGATCCAAAGAAGAGCGGCTTCATATCTCTTAAAATATCATTCTAAACGTTTTTGTGAAACACACCCTCCCTCCCACCTCCCCCCCCCCCCACACACAATTAAAAGGGTTCCACAGAATTTAGGGAGCAAGTGAGGAGTAACACTCATGGAAACAAACCTCAGAGAAAATACCTTAATGAAAAAAAGTATCAACGTAAGAAACCGACAAAACTGGAAAAGTTAACTTCCTACCTATCAAGAATTATTAAAGCATTCAGGACTAAACTCTCCTAAACAACCTATCCTAAAAGTCCCCTACACACAAGTATGCCAGCAAATCCAAGACCTGAGAGAAAAGGATAAATTCCAAGACACATACCCACTACCAAGACTAGGTTATGAACATACACAGCTGATGGCTCAGGTAATGACAAATGTGTTTGAAGCATTCCTCTAACACTTCCCAACACACAAAAAGCCAGGTCAAAAACACCAGTTTGCTGGTCAACACTCCGAGACATTTAATGAAGGCAATGCCGGTTCTTCTCCTCTATTCCCAAAATGTAGGAAGAGGGAAGAATCTAATTTGCAATGTCCAAAGACCCAAATCTGATAAGGACAACATAGGAAACCAATTGCATACCATTTTAATCAGTAAGATAATAAAACTATACTTCATTTCTTGCCTCTTTCTTTCTTCCTATACATGTGATACAGCCTGTTTTTCTTTCTTTTCAATACTTTTTCTTTTGTTCGGGAAGCCAGCATTCCATCCCTCATATTTTTGTGAGATAGTGTTCCCTGATTCTTTAGTTGCATATACCACCGAGTGATCATCAACAGCATATATGCCACACCACCTCCATACCATGAACCAGATCCCTCATTCATGGCATGTCTCATCCTTCCGTAACCCTCAGCTTGGTTCCCAGAGTCATGAGTCTCTCCTGGTTTGTCTCCCTGTCTGACTTCTTCTCTTTCCATTTTCCCTTGCTTTTACTCATGCCCATGGTTTTCCTCATGGGCCACGTATGAGTGAAGCCATATGATATTTCCCTTGGAATCCTTAGATTTCATTGAGAATAACCCAGTACTGTGTAACTCATGTCAAGGCGAGTATCAGGGTTTCAGCACAGGACTCTGCCTGCCCACCCGACGTAAACTCTGAACGTCACATTTACACAAACCCTCTAGATTGGGAGACACCTGCAATGCTCCTGAGCCCACCCCAAATCCATTGGCCACCTTGGAAAAAAAAAAGGCGCATTTGGACCCATGACAGACACCTACCTCCAGCAGACAGCCAGGTCAATGTCCCTGAGTCAGAAGGTGGAATCTGACATACCCCTAGGACCTCAATGGAACCCTAGCTTAGGTTCGCCAGCATCTTTATCCAGAGGCAAACTCTGGAATACCTACATATGGTCCAACACTTGATCTCTAAGCCAATAACAGAACACCTCCTGTTCCTAGAAGGCCATCAGGCTCTTGGGAGCTGCATCCAACCCTCAGGTGAGGAGAATCCTGCATGTCTCCTGAGCCCCCGCTATATTCTAAGGTCTCCCCGGAAACAGGCCAGCATTGTGACCCATCAGAATGAGGCTCCCTGTCAGCTCAGCACCCCCTGGGAATTGCCCCAGAGCCACCAGATCAAAACGGCCTTGTTCCTTGGGCTGAAAGGGTAAGCGGAGCTGGGCTTTCCAGGCATCCATGCAGTGACTTCTGTTACTACGTCTTTCCATATGGGGTACCCTGGTGCCATCAAAACGGACGCCCCATCTCCCGCAGAAGGAAAACCTACTGTTCGAATCAGCTTACAAGTCCCAACATGGGAATGCCTCCAAGTCCTCATAACACCACCCCTCCATTCGTCAGCCATCTTGGACAGAAACTCCAGCATGAACGAACATCTGACGTAGGCTCTGACTCAGGTGTGGAGATCTCGAGCCAGACTCTTCACACTGGAACTACCATTTGCTTGTCACTGAACAGAAACGGCGCTTGTGCGTGTAGACTTCCTCACCCTCCTGGCCAACAAACCCTCTAGACTATTCATTTGGGAGACAAAAAGCAGTCTTCTGTCTGCCCTCCAGAAAAAAGAAGGGCCCTATGTTTCTGCCAAGGATACCCACGTGAGGATCAACCTGCACGGACCTCGACAGCATCCCAATGTCCTAGGCCTCCCTGTGAACTAACACTCTGTCTGACACAGCACGAGCCCCAACTTCCCATCAGCCCTTCAGATAACAGGCCCCATATCCTGCACGTGGGTGTGTACCAAGACCAGATACTGTCATCTCTACCTAACCTGGGTATTCAGGCATCTGTGCTCAGACCATAGTTCAAATCCCGGGCTATGGGGGGACCTCAAGCATAAAAGAGCACTCCTCCTTCTCCACGATGGGAAAGCTTGCTGTGGGGATTGGGGTCTAACCTCAGAGTGAGAGCCAGCTGCATGGCCCATGAGAACACACCCACCCAGGAGGGCTGCTCTGGCCACAAAGAGGCATTGTGACCCTCAGCCTGAGCCTGATTCAAACCAGCCCTCTCACTAGCTGGACCAGGAAACCGCATATTGGGCCTCATATGTCCCTAGGCCCACATCTTCGCCCTTGGTCAGGTTCTCCATGAGCATGGACCCAGAAGATGAATATGAAATCCCAGGTATGGCAAGAACCCTGAGATGAAAACAACACTCTTCCCTTCCCCCCAAAGGATACCAAACCACTGGGAGCCGGGCAGAATCCTCACAGAGGCAGAATTTCCCCTGTCCCAGTGAGGCTACGGCTCCATTCCGTGGCCAACCGAGACACACAATCCAGACAGAAAAGACTGTGCTCCCGCCCCCGGAAGGCCCTCATTTCAGGTACCATGGCACTGCCCTCATGGACAGCAGATCGTGCCAGCCATCACCTCACCCAGAACCCTATCCCAAGTTTGTGTTTGCAGAATTTTGTCCCCAAAGCCCTATCCAACAGCCCCTCCAGGATGGGGCCTATGGAGCCACAGTGCAACACTCTGCCTGCCCACCTGAATTAAACTCCCCCATCACATTTGCACAAATCCTCCAGATTGGGAGTCACCTGCAATGTCCCTGAGCCCAACCCAAAGTCATTGGCCGCCTTGGAAATAAGGCACATTTGGACACATGCCAGACATGTGGTCCATAAAACAGGCATTTTGACCATCAGCCTGAGCCTGCTTTCAAAGAAGACCCCTTGGTAGCTGGACCAAGAGCCCGCATATCGGTACTGCCATCGGTACTAGGCTCAAATCCTCACCCTCAGTCAGGTTCTCCAGGCGCCCAGACCCAGAAGCCGACTCTGGAAACCCTGCTATGGTGGGAGCCATGAGAAGGAAAACAGCTCTCTCCCCTTCAACCAGTAAGATACCAAAACCTTGGGAGCTGTGAAAAATCCCCACTGAGGGAGTATCTCCCATAGACGAATGAGGCCACCCATCCATTCCATGCAAACCGAGACACACAACCCAGAAAGAAAATCCTGCGCTCCCACTCCCCATCACCCTAATTTCAGATGCAGATGCACTGCCCTCATGGTCTGCAGATCAGGCCTGCCATCACATTGCCCCAGACCCTAACCTGAATATGTGTTTGCAGAATTTGTCCCCAAAGCCCTGGCCGACAGGCTGTCCAGGATGGCGCCACTGGTGCCACAGCACAGGACTCTGCCTGCCCTCCTAAAGGATACTCTGCCCGTCATATTTGCACAAACCCTCCAGATAGGGAGACACCTGCAAGGCCCCTTATCCCACCCAATTTCCTTGGCTGCTCTGGATAAAAATGTACATTCTGACACATGTCAGACACCGACCTCCAGGCAGACACCCAGGTCAATGGCCCTGAGTCAGAAGATGGAAATGACATCTCCCTAGGACCTCAATGGAACCCTAGCTGAGGTATGCAGGCATCTGTCCCCAGAGGAAAGTATTGGAGTGTAAGGTTCCATGATCAATGTTATGAGACTACACAAAGGAAAAATCAAGCAAAGCTTTATTTCATGTCAAGCATCAAAAATCAAACTGATAGTTCGGGGCCATTTCTTATGTCCAGCGATGATGACGGGACACCGCTCCCGATGACACAGAAGCGTGGATGACAAGGACGACAACCCTGAGGACACAGACTCTCCTCCCCATGACGCCACTCTGACAAGGCCGCTCCCCACTAGAGGCCGCTGTAGACGACGCTACATGCTGGATGAAGTCTGCACCCGATGATAAAGAGGCTGCTCCAGACCAGGCCACTCTCTGACGAGGCCACATGCCAATGATGAGGCTCCCCAGAATGACGCCGATCTGGCGAGGCTGTGCCTTGGGGCAGCGTGCCAGTTTCGGCAGGGACAATGTGAGGCGGTTCACGGACTGGGCTGCTGCTCATGGAGGCAAGGCCGATCGTGGTGTCGCTGCTGCTCGGGGCAGGGCAGCTCCCAGTAATACCGCTCCCGATGCTCCCGATGATCCTGAAGTTCTGATGCTCCCGAGGACCCCGAAGCTATCACTCCTACAACTACCCTAATGGCTCCCAACAGTTACTCTAATGGCTACTCTAACTCCTCCTACTACTCTAACAGGTATTCTAACTACTCTTACTTCTCTAATGGATATTCTAACTCCTCCTAATTCTCTAACGGCTATTCTAAATCCTCCTACTTCTCTAATGGCTAGTCTAACTCCTCCTAAATCTCTAACACCTATTATAACTCCTCCTACTTCTCCCTCGCCAACCTCACAGACTAACCTTTATAGAGGTGGTTAAGCCCGGCGCACACACAGGTGGCCAATGAGATTTCAACTCACCACAATTAATATATGCAGAGCCCACTGATTGCATATGGCTATCTGGCCTGTCCCACCACTATATCCAGGGATTACAAGTAAATTCCTCTGGCTAAGCAGGCCCCGACATTCCCCCCTTTTCTTTGGAAATTAGTCAAATCCTTGACTTTTCAGCCATTTCTATGTTCTCCTGTTGTAAGGGGGTTATATTGAGCATGTAAGACAAACTTTTTTATCGCTTCAATTTTCTTTGGTACCAATGACTTTAGGGAGTTGTTAATACAGGGGCCAAAAAGTAACAGTAGTGCACAGTCGGATGATGAGTTAGCCATTCAAAGCTTTGAATAACCTTTTCCATTTTTTTCCTAATTCTGCTCATATAATTTACCACCTATACTTTACATGAACAGGTAACAATAGGAGCAAAAATGAACTCGCAGTTTTTTTAGTTTTAGCTTTAGTCCATGGTCAGTGGGGTCTGTCAACTGCAGCTTCCATCTCTGGGGGGCGTCCTTGTCCTTGGCTCATTTGACATGACCCACATGAATCCAGGCCCTAATGCCCTCTACTTTTACAGTAAATGGTCCCTTCCAGCAAGGCTCCAAGTTTCCCCCTTGATAGCGATATATCCAAACCAAGTCCCCAGGTTGGTAAGGATGTGGTTCCACCTCTGTCTCCATCCCAGGGTGGGAAGTCCAGATCCCTGAGTGGGATTTTTTTAGGACAGACTGTAATAGCTGCATTGACTGGAGTACAGATTGATCAGACATTTCTTCTAGGACAACCTCTTGTAGTCGAGGACAGAGAGGAGGCTCTCCCAAATATTATTTCAAATAGGGTCACCTAGCTTAAATAGGGTGTACATAGTGCCCTGAGGAGGGAAAAATGAAGGAGATCCACCCATCCACTGCCAGTCTCCAGAATCAGTTTTGTCAATGTCTCTTGAAGAGTCAGGTACATTCTCTCTACTTGCCTGGAATTCTGGGGCCGGTATGCACAATGTAATTTACAATTAGTGCCCACAGCCTTGGCCAATGCCTGTGAGACTGAACTCAGAAATGCAGGGCCAATGTCTGACCTGATTGCGAGAGGCAGCCCAAACCTAGGAATTATTGCTTCTAGTAGCTTTTTGGCTACCACTCCTGCCGTCTCATGTTTGGCGGGAGAAGCATCTACTCAGCCTGAAAAGGTATCTACAAAAACTAACATGTACTTGTGCCCATATTTTCCAGGTTTCATTTCTGTAAAATCTATTTCCCAGTAAATTCCTGGTTCCTTACCTCTTTCTCTTTTCCCTTTTCCCATTTCAGTTCTTCCCACATTAACTACCTGGCATTGAGCACATCTATCAACAACATCCTGAACCATATGTCCTAATTTAGAAACCTGGAACTGCTTACCTATAAGCTCCTTGAGATTGCGTATCCCCAAATGAGTACACTGATGTATCTGGTCTACTTTTTGTCTAGTCTTCGAGGAAGAATTATTTTTCCTGCTTCAGTCTTAGCCCAGTCCCCTTCATAGTCCAATTTAACCCATTTCTGTAAATACTTTAAATCTTCTTCTGAATTACTCGTTTTTCTTGTAGGACCAGAGCCAGAAGTGTAACCAGTTCTTGCACTGTTTCTCAGGCTGCTTGCTTTGCGGTTTGATCTGCTAATTGGTTTCCTTTTGAAATCAGATCAGTCCCCTTTTGGTGTCCTGAACAACGCATAACAGCCACCACTTTTGGTTCCCAAATAGCCTGGAGGAGAGCCAATATTTCTCCTCTGAATTTAATTCCTTTTCCTTCTGCTTTAATTGGCCCCTTTCTTTATAAATAGCTCCATGAATAAGGAAAGTAACAAAGCATACCTGCTGCCTTTATATATGCTAGCGGTTTTACCGTTGGACATTTGCAGTGCTTTAGTGAGTGCAATTAGCTCTTCTTTTTGCGCCAAAGTTCCATGTGGCAGGGCTGCTGTCCAGAGTTTCTGCTCAGGAGAAACTACTGCAGCCCCCGCATAGCTCTTTCCATTGACCATGTAGCAACTCCCATCTGTGAACAGAGTCATCTCAGCATCATAGAGGGGGATGTCTCTGAGATATGGCCTTATTCCTGCAACTTGGAGTAGGACCTCCCTGCAGTCGTGTGGGTGGTCAGCCAGCTCTTCTGGCACCAGTGTGGCTGGATTTAGCACTTTCAGGGGCCGGAAGGTCACTCTTGATTCATTGAAGAGAAGGACCTGATAACCCATCATTCAGGCCTTTGTCATCCATCGGTCTGGTGGAGTCCAGAGGATGCCCTCAATAGCATGGGTGGTGGTCAAGATGAGATTTTGACCCATATTCAATTTACATGCATCCTTGACCAAGAGGGCCATGGCAGCAATTATGCAGAGGCAAGAGGGGAACCCTGCCACTACTGGATCTAGTTTCTTGCTAAGATAGGCTACTGGCCTTTGCCAAGGCCCCAGATTCTGAGTCAAAACTCCTTTGGCCATGCCTGCATTTTCATCCACATTCAAGTGAAAGGGCTTGGTAACATCTGGGATGGCCAATGCACTCAGTACAGCTGTTTGTAATTCCTGAAATGCTCCTTCTTCCTCAGCTGTCCACTCTATCATAGAGAGCCCACCCTTTTGCCAGTTCGTAGGGAGGCTGGGCAAACTCCGGAAACTGCAGTATCCATAGTCTACAGAAGTTTTGCTCTGGTGGCCAACATTGCTGTCTTCCTTTTGGAACACTCCCTGGCCCAGTGTCTTTTTCCTTACCACAAGCACACTGATCTGAATCTAAGTCTTCCCACCTGCCTTCTCTGTGCTTAGGCTTTTCCTTCCTTTACTATCCTCTACCTATCTCATGTAATGCCAATACCTTAACCAGCTTTTTGTCTGTTTTTCATCCTCCTGTGCATCCCTGTCCTTAAACACTTTTTCTGCTATTCCCAATAGCTTAATCAGATTCTTACCTTCAAATCCTTCAATTTCCTGAAGTTTCTTCCTTATATCCAGGCTGACTAACTGGCAAAAGCAAGATTCACTCCTCCATGATGTTTGGGTGCCTCATGGTCGATCAGGGTATATATTTTATAGGCTTCAATAAGCCTTTCTAGGAAAGCTTCTAGAGACTCATTCTTACCTTGAGTCACCGTACTATCTGGTTTAGTGTGAGTGCAACTTTTACTTCTGGAAATTCAGAAATGAATCCTGGAAATGCTCCAGGATTTCAACATATCAAAGAACGGTGTTTGTTCTGAACGTCTCCTATATGAATTTCCTTTAAGGCGGAATTCAACTTACAAGAGAATTAAAACAATTACAAATGAAAAAAACTCATAATAGATATGGTTAAATATCATATGATGACCCTTATCAAAACATTAAAACTTTAGATAATGTATAGAACCTCTGGAGTAGTTACAGCATTTACCCAAATGTAACCCAAGGTTTATCATTGATTTAGCAGTACTTCCTGCGTAACTTAGCATATCAGGGAAAAGCCTTATGAGTCAAAGAGATCTCATTTACAATTCTGGGTGGGCAAAGAAAACCATTTACATTTTCTTAGAAACATCTCAATCTCTAGTGAAGACTAAATATTAACCAATTGTGAACTGTTGCCATAGCAGTTAAGCACAAAACATGTTTACCAACAGATTTCAAAAGCACAAACCTAGTTCCAGCAACCAGGGCCCTAGCACTTCATCCCATTTGTCATCCAAGCAAAACTTCAAAACATAAGGTTACCAAAGACTGTGAAAGCTACTTTAACAATTACCCATTAAAACCCTGAGACAGACAATTAGCCATCAGTTCAGTCATCTCTTTGCTAACAGATTTCATGTTCCAAATGGGGCCATTCCACTTCAGTCACCATGCTTTCCTGCCAGCAAGGGGGATGGACTAGGCAGACCACGTTGGGCCAGAGAAGACAAGGAATTCCCTGAAACAAAGGGAGATTTGGCAGCTGTTTGGGAATATTCCTTAAAGTCTCTCTCCCAAGTTAGACTAAACCCAGTTGGCTCCAGTTATAGTCCTTAACACATGAAATGAGTGAGAAAGAAGCCCCATGTCTATTATGAAGAACAGAGAGATGAAAGTCAGAGTCCCCTTACTCTCTGCCTGTCCCATTCCCCCAAACACAACAAACAACACAGCAGACAACAAAAAGACAAGACAAAGACAACTGCAGGCCCAGTGGTCCTGCCACAGGTGGGGATTTTCTAGGGGGACTCAAACCCCCTGACCATCTAGGGGGACTCCATCCCCATGTCGATCTACCAACATAGAAATGGGGCAACCCGCTTCCACTCCAGCGCTGGGGAGCATCGCTGCATCCAGCTTCTCCTCGTTGGGCCATACCCTGGAGCTCCAACCAGACAGATGAACAAGATCCCAACGCCTCCAGAGGCTTTTCCCATAAATTCTGATGTTGGCTCAGTTCTCTTTGTTTTATCCCTGGTGAGCCCCCAATGTTAGGATCCATGATCAAAGGAACAAGACTGATACATAGCAAAAATCAAGTCAAGCTTTATTTCACGCCAAGCATCGAAAATCAAACCGACCAGTCAGGGACATTTCTTACGTAGAGGCGACGACAATGAGGATGCCGCTCCCGATGACAAAGAGGCGAGGATGACAAGGACCACAACCCTGACGACACAGAGTCTGCTCCCCATGACGCTACTCCGACAAGGCTGCTCCCCAGACAAGACCGCTCTGGACGAGACCACACGCTGGACAAAGACTGCAACCGATGATGAAGAGGCCGCTCCAGACCAGGCCGCTCTCCGATGAGGCCGCACGCCGATGAGGCCGCTCCCTGGACTGATGCCATTCTGGAAAGGTCGCAGCTCTGGACAGCGAGGCAGGTTGTGGCGAGGCCAGTCGCAGGCGGCGCTGCTGCTCGGGGATGCGAGGCTGCTTGTGGCAGTGCCGCTTCCTGCAATGATGCTCCCAATGCTCCTGATGATTCTGAAGCTCCGATGCTCCCGATGACCCCAATGCTATGACAACAATGACTACCCTAAAAGCTCCCAATGGCTACTCTAACAGCTACTCTAACTCCTTCTACTACTCTAATGGCTATTCTAACTCCTTCTACTTCTCTAACGGGTATTCTAACTCCTCCTACTTCTCTAACGAATATTCTAACTCCTCCTACTTCTCTAAGGCTATTCTAACTCCTCCCAATTCTCTAATGGCTATTCTAACTCCGCCTCCTTATCCCCCCTCCCTCCAGCCTCACAGAATAACCATTATAGAGGAGGTTGAGCCTGGCCCACACACAGGTGGCCAATGAAATTTCATCTCACGACATTTAATATTTGCACGCCCCACTGATTGGATAAGGCAATCTGGCCAGGCTCACCCCAATATCTGGGGTTAACAGGTAAGATCCTCTGGCTAACCAATCCCCTACATTAGTAACTACATATGTTCCAACCCTAGGTCCCTGATCCAAAAAACAGAACACCTCCTGTCCCCCAGAAAGCAACCTGGCACTTGGGAGCTGTGTCCAACCCTCAGGGGAAGAGAATCCTGCATGGCGCCTGAGCTCCTGCCACATTCTATGGTCTCCCTGGACACAAGCCAGCAAGGTTACCCATCAGCATCAAGCTCCATGTCAACTCAACCCCCTGGGCACTTGCCCAAGAGCCATCAGATCAAAACTGCCTTGTTGCTGGGCTGAGAGGATAAGCTGAGCTGGGCTATCCAGACATCTATGCGGTGAACTCTGCTACCATGTCTTTCCATATAGGGGACCCTGGAGCCATCAAAACGGACTCCCCCTGTCCCACAGAAGAAAAGCTTGTTGTTCGGAGCAGCTCACAAGCCCCAGCCTGGGAAAACGTCCATGGCCTCATGCCATTCATCTAGCACCATGCACACAAACTCCAGCGTGAGCGACCATCTGACACTCATCCTGACTCAGGTGCTATGGATCTCGAGTCAGATGCTGCACATTGGAATTGCCATGTGCTCGGCACTGAAAAGAAATGGCGCTTGTGCATGCAGACTTCCATCCTCACCCTCCTGGCCAACAAGCCCTCCAGATTGGGAATTCTAGAGCCACAACACAGCCTTCTGCCTGCTCTCTAAAAAAAAGAAAGGTCCTATGTGTCTGCCCAGAATCTGCATGTGAGAATCAACCTGCACAGCCCTAGTCGGAAGCCCAATATCCAGGCTGACTGTGCACTAATGCTCTGTGTGACACAGCCTGAGCCCTGACCTCCAGTCAGCCCCTAAGGTTGCGGGGGCCATCTCCTGCATGTGGGCTGGCCATGGCACTAGGCTGTCATGTCTACTCACTGGTGCTCAGGCATCTGTGCCCAGACCGTATCTCAAATCCCGGCCTATGGGGTAACCTCAAGGACAAAGAAGCACTCCTCATCCCCCATGGCTGGAAAAGCTTGCTGTGGAGAGGGGAGTCACACCTTCAGAGTGGGAGCCAGCTGCATGGCTCATGAGAACACGCCCACCCAGGAGGTCCGCCCTGGAAACAAACAGGCATTGTGACAAACAGCCTGAGCCTGCTTTCAAACAAGCCCCATCGCTTGCTGTAGTAGGAGCCCACATTTCAGGCCTGCCAAGCTCCTAGGCTCAAATCCTCACCCTCGGTCGAGTTCTCCAGGCGCCTGGACCCAGAAGCCGACTCTGGAATCCCTGCTATGGCGGGACCCCTGAGATGGAAAACAGCTCTCTTCCCTTCATGCAGAAAGACACCCTAACCTTGGGATCCATACAAAATCTCCACAGAGGCAGAATCTCCCATGGACCATGAGGCCACCACTCCATTCTTTGGCCACCCGAGACACAACCCAGACAGAAGAGCCTGTGTTCCCGCCTCCCCGTCGAACTAATATCAGATCTCGAGGCACTACCCTCACGGTCTGTAGTTTGGGCCTGCATCACCTTGCCCCTCACCCTAAACCGAGTTTGTGTTTGCAGACCTTTGTCCCCAAAGCCCTGGCCCATAGGACCTCCAGGATAGGGCCTCTTGAGCCACAGCACATGACTCTCCTGCCCTTCCAAAGGATATTCTGCTCATCACAGTTGCAAAAACCCTCCCACCTGCAAGTACCTTGAGCCCACCCAATTTCGTTGGCCGCTCCAGTCAGAAATGCACAGTCTGACACATGCCAGACACCTACTTCCAGGCAGACACCCAGGTCAATGTCCCTACGTCAGAAGGGGAACCTGACATGCCCCTAGGATCTCAATGGAATCCTAGCTTATATTTGCAGGCATCTGTACCCAAAGGAATGTTCAGTGTACTTACCTATGTTCCAACTCTAGGTCCCTTATGCAAAAACAGCACATCTCCTGTCCCCAGAAGGCAATCTGGTTCGAGGAGCTGCATAAACCCTCAGGGGTGGAAAATTCTGCTTGGCGCCGGAAGCTCCGGCACATACTTAGGTCTCATGGGACACAAGCCAGCATTGTGATCCATCAGCTTGAGACTCCCTGTCAACACAGCTCCCTCGGCAATTCTCCCCAGAGCCACCAGATTGAAACTGCCTTGTTCCTGGACTGCAAGTGTAAGCTGAGCTGGGATTTCCAGGCGTCCATGTATTGAGCTCTGCTACAAAGTCTTTCCATATGGGGGACCCTGAATCCATCAAAACAGACTCCCCCTATCCCACAGAAGGAAATCTTGCTGTTCCGAGCAGTTCACAAGTCCCAGCCTGCGAAAACCTACCTGGAATCTTGAGGACTCCCCTCCATTCTGCATCCATCATGGATAAAACTTCAGCGTGAGCGACCATCAGACACTCGCCCTGACTTGGATGCTAGAGATCTTGAGTCAGACGCTGAACATTGGAAATACCATGTGCACATCACTGAACTGAACTAGCGCTTGTCCGTTCAGATTCCATCCTCAACTTCCTGGCCAGCAGGCCCTCCAGATTGGGAATTCTGGAGAGACAACTCAGCCTTGTGCCTGCCTTCCAGAAAGAAGAAGGGCCCTATAAGTTTGTCCAGAATCCCCACGAGAGGATCCAAGGGCACGGCCCTCAACAGCACCCCAATATCCTAGGCCGTCCTGTGCACTAAAGCTCTGTCTGACAGAGCCTGAGCCCTGACCTCACATCAGCCCCCCAGGTAGAGGGTCCTATATCCTGCAGGTGGGATGTGCCAAGGCCAGAGACTGTCATCTCTACTTAAACTGGGTATTCAGGCATCTGTTCAGAGACCATGACTCAAATCCCGGCCTATGGGGGAATCTCAAGCACAAAAAAAAAAAAAAAAAAAAAAAAAAAATCCTCCTTGCCCACAGAAGGAAAATCTTGCTGTGTTCTTGGTGTCAAACCCTCAGTATGGGAGACATCTGCATGGCCCATGAGACCACCCTACATATTAGGGTGGCCTTGGCCACAAAGAGGCATTTTGAGCCTCATCCTGAGCCCGGTTTCAAACAAGCCCCCTCTCTAGCTGGACCAGGAGCCCGCATAGAGGGCCTGCCATGCCCCTCGGCACAAATCCTCACCCTCCATCTCATTCTCCAGAAGCACAAATCCAGAAGCTGACTCTGGGATCCCTGATACGGCCTGACCTCTGAGACGAAAACAGGACTCTTCCCATCCCCCAAAAAACACCAAACCCTTGGGAGCTGTGCAGAATCCTGACAGAGGCAGAATCTCCCATGGTCCCATGAAGCCACCCCTCATTTCCGTGGCCATTCGAGACACACAACCCAGGGTTCATTGCCCCAGAGTCACCAGATCGAAACTGCCTTGTTCCTGGGCTACAGGTGTAAGCTGAGCTGGGATTTCCAATCATCTATGTGGTGATCTCTGTTACCAAGTCTTTCCATATGGGGGAGCCAGGAGCCATCAGAACCAGCTCCTCCTATCCTGGAGAAGGAAAGTTTGCTGTTCAGAGCAGCTCACAAGCTCCAGCCTGGGAAAACCTCCATGGCCTCCTGAGGTCACCCCTCCATTCTTTGGTCATGATGGACAAAACTCCAGCATGAGCTACCATCTTACACTTGCCCAGACACATGAGGCTACCAATACATTTCATGGCCAACCGAAACACAAACCCAGATAGAAAAGCCTGTGCTCCCACCTCCTCATTGCCCTAATTTCAGATCCCGTGGCACTGCCCTCATGGTGTGCAGATCAAGCCTGCCATCACCTCACCCCTGACAGTATCCCGAGCTTGTGTTTGAAGATTTTGTCCCCACAGCCCTGGCTGACAGGCCCTCCAGGATGGGGCCTCTGGAGCCACAGAGCAGGTATCTGCCTGCCCACACAAAGGAAACTCTGCCCGTTAGCATTGCACAACCCTCCAGATAGGGAGACTCCTGCAAGGCCCCTGAGCCCACCCTGAATTCATTGGTCCCCTAGGAAAAAAGGTGCATTCGGACACATGCCAGACACCTACCTCCAGGCAGACACCTAGGTCAATGGCCCTGAGAAAGAAGATGGAACCTGACAAACCCCTAGGACCTCAACAGAACCCTAGCTTAGGTTTGTAGGCATCTGCCTCCAGAAGATACTCTGGAATATGTGCATATGGTAGAATACTTGATCCCTGAGCCGCAAAACAGAACACCTTCTGAAACCAGAGGCAACCTGGCTCTTGGAAGACTCATCCAACCCTCAGGGGAGGAGAATCCTGCATGTCGCCTGAGCCCATGCCACATACTAAGGTCTCCCTGGAAGCAAGCCAACATTGTGACCCATCAGAATGAGGCTCTCTGTCATCTCAGCCCCTTGGTCACCTTGCTCCAGAGCCACCAGATCAAAACGGCCTTGTTACAGGGCTGGAAGTGTTAGCGGAGCTGGGCTTTCCAGGCATCCATGTGGTGACTTCTGCTGCAATGTCTTTAAATAGGGAGGACCCTGGTGCCATCCAAATGGACTCACCTTTCCCACAGAATGAAAGCTTGCTGTTCGGAGCATCTCACAAACCCCAGCCTGGGATGACCTCAATGGCCTCATGAGGCCACCCCTCCATTCGTCAGCCATCATGGACACAAACTTCAGTGTGAATGATCATCTGACACATGCCCTGACTCAGGTGCTGGAGATCTCGAATCAGATGCTTCACATTGGAAATCTCATGTGCTCGGCACTGAAATGAACCAGTGCTTCTGCGTTATGAATTCCGTCATCAACCTCCTGGGCCAGAAGACCTCCAGATAGTTCATTCAGGAGGCCCAAAGCAGTCTTCTTCCTGCCCTCAAGAAAGAAGAATGTCCCTAGGGGTCTGCCCAGAATCCCCTCATGAGGATCAACCTGCACAGTCCTCGAAGTCACCCCAATAGTCCACCGTGTCCAATAATGCTCTGTCTCACACAGCCTGAGACAAGACCTCCCATCAGCCCACCAGGTAGCAGAAGCCATATCCTGCAGGTGGGACCTGCCATGGCCAGAGACTCTCAACTCTACCCTACCTGGGCATTCAGGCGTCTGTGCCCAGACCACAGCACAAATTGCGGCCATGGCGGAACCTCAAACATAAAAGAGCACTCCTCCTTCACGATGCAAAAACTAGCTCTAGGGACGGGGGTCAAACCCTCAGAGGGGGAGCCATTGCATGGCCCATGAGACCGCACCAACCAAGGAGGGCCTCCCTGGCCAAAAACAGGCATTGTGACTCTCAGCCTGAACCTAACTTCAAACCACCCCCTGGCTAGCTGGACCAGGAGCCCGCGTATCAGGCCTGACATTCCCCTAGGCCCCAGTCCTCAACCTAGTCGGGTTCTCCAGACGCCTGAACCCAGAAGCCGACTCTGGAATCCCTGCTATTGCGGGACCTGTGAGACGGAAAAAAACACTCTTCCCTGCCCCCCAAAAGACACCAAACCCTTAGGAGCCAGGCAGAATCCTCACAGAGGCAGACCCTCCCATGGCCCCATGAGGCTACTGCTACATTCTGTGGCCAACCGAGACACACTACCCAGACAGAGAAGCCAGCACTTCGGAATCCCCGTCGCACTCATTGAAGATTGTGTGGCACTGCCCTCAGGGTCTGTAGATCAGGCCTGCCATCACCTCATCCCTAACCTATCCAGAGTATCTGTTTGCAGACTTTTATTCTCAAAGCCCTGGATGACAGACCCTCCAGGATGGGGCCTTTGGAGCCAAAGTACAGGACTCTGCCTGCCCACCCGAAGGAAGATCTGACCGTCACATTTGCACAAACCCCCCAGACTGGGAGACACCTGCAATGCCCCTGAGTGAACCCGAAATTCATAGGCCACCTTGGAAAAAATGCGCATTCAGGCACAGGCCTGAAACCTACCTCCAGGCTGACACCCAGGTCAATGGCCCTGAGTCAACAGATAGAACCTGATATAGCCCTAGGTCCTCAATGGAACTGTAGCTTAGGTGCAGGCATCTGTCTCCAGAGGAAAACTCTGGAATACCTACATATAGTCCAACAGTTGATCCCTGAGCAAGAAAACAGAATACATCCTATCCCCAGAAGGAAACCTGGCTCTTGGGAGCTGCTTCCAACCCTCAAGGGAGGAGAATCCTGTATGGCGCCTGAGCCTCTGCCACATTCTAAGGTCACCCTGGACAGAAGCCAGCCTTGTGACCATTCAGAATGAGACTCCCTGTCACCTCAGCCTCCTGGGCACTTTGCCACAGAGCCACAAGATCAAAAACGCCTTGTTTCTGGGCTGGAAGTGTAAGTGGAGCTGGCTTTCCAAGCATCCATGTGGTGACTTCTGCTATGACGTCTTTCCATACGGGGGACCCTGGTGCCATCCAAACGGACTCCCCCTGTCCTGCAGAAGGAAAGCTTGCTCTTCAGAGCAGCTCACAAGCACTAGCCTGGGAAGACCTCCATGGTCATGAGGCCACCCCTCCATTCTTCGGCCATCATGGACACAAACTCCAGTGCAAGCGACTATCTGACACGTGCCCTGACTCAGGTGCTGGAGATCTTGTTTCAGACGCTGCACATTGGAAATGCCTTGTGCTTGGCACTGAACTGGACTGGCCCTTGTGCATTCAGAATTCCGTCCTCACCACCTGAGCCTCAAGCACTCCTAATAGTTCATTCGAGAGCCCCAACGCAGTCTTCTCCCTGCCCTCTAGAAAGAAGAAAGTCCCTAGGGATCTGCCCACAATCCCCAGGTGTGGATGAACCTGACGGACCTTGAGGGCACCCCAATATCCTTGGCCACCCTGTGCACTTATGCACGGTCTGGCAGCCTGAGACCGGACCTCCCATCAGCCGCCCAGGTAGTGGGGCCCATATCCTGCAGGTGGGAACTGCCATGGATAGAGACTGTCATCTCTACCCAACCTAGATATTCAGGCATCAATGACCAGACCATTGCTCAAATCCCGGCCTATGGGGGAACCTCAAATGAAAAAGAGTACTACTCCTTCCCCACGACGGGAAATGTTTCCTGTGGGGATGGGGGTCTAACCCTCAGAGAGATAGCCAGCTGCAAGGCCCATGAGACCATGCCCACCCAAGAGGGCTGCCATGGCCACAAACAGTCATTGTGGCATTCAGCCTGAGCCCGCTTTCAAAACAGCCCCCTCCCTAGCTGCACCAGGAACCTGCATATGAGGCCTGACATTCCCCTAGGCCCCAATACTCACCCTCAGTGGGTTTCTACAAGCACCCAAACCCAGACTCTGACTCTGGAATACAAGCTATTACGGGAAATCTGAGACAATAATAGCACTCTTCCCTTCCCCACGAATAACACCAAACCCTTGTGATCCGGGGAGAATCCTCACAGATGCTGAATCTCCACTAGACTCATGAGGCTACCACTACATTCCGTCGCCAACCGAGACACAAAACCCAGACAGAAAAGCCTGTGCTCCCGTCTCCTGTTGCACTCATTTCAGACCCTGTGGCACTGCATTCATGGTCGGCATTTCGTGCCTGCCATCACCACGCCCCTACACCTATCCCAAATTTGGGTTTGCAGAATTTAGTCCCCAAGCCCTGGCCAACAGGGCCTCCAGAATGGGGCCTCTGGAGCAACGCTCAGGACACTGCCTGCCCACCCGAAGGAAACATTGCCCGTCACATTTTCAGAAACCCTTCAGATTGGAAGACACCAGCAATGCCCCTGAGCCCATCCAAATTCGTTGGTCACCTTGGAAAAAATGGGCATTTGGACACAGGCCAGACACCTACCTCCAGGTAGACACTCACTGAACAGTGAGTTCAGAAGATGGAACCTGACATAACACTAGAACCTCAACAGAACCCCAGCTTAGGTTTGCAGGCATCTGTCTCCAGAGGCAAACTCTGGAATACATACATATGGTCCAACACTTGATCCCTGAGGCACAAAAGAGATCACCTCCTGTTCTGAGAAGGCAACCTGGCTCTTGGGAGCTCTGTCCAACCCTCAGGGGAGTAGAATCCTTCATGGCTCCTGAGCCCCCTCCACATGCTAAGGTGTCCTTGGACACAAGCCAACACTGTGACCCATCAGAATGAGGCTCCCTGTCATCTCAAACCCCTGGGCACTTTGCCTCAGTACAACCAGATCAAACCAGCATTGTTCCTATGCTGGAAGGGTAATTGAAGCTGGGCTTTCCAGGCAACCATGCGGTGACTTCAGCTACGACCCTGCTGCAATCAAAACGGACGCCCCCTGTCCCACAGAAGGAAAGCTTGCAGTTCGAAGCAGCTCACTTGCCCCAGCCTGGGAAGACCTCCATGGCCTCATGAGGCCATCCCTCCATATGTCAGCCACCATGGACACAAATTCCAGCGCAAGCGACTATCTGACACGTGCCCTGACTCAGGTGCTGGAGATCTCGTGTCAGACGCTGCACATTGGAAATGCCATGTGCTCTTCACTGAACTGAACTGGCGCTTGTGTGTTCAGAATTCTGTCCTCAACCTCCTGGGCAGCAAACCCTCCAGATTGTTTATTCGGGAGACCCAAAACAGTCTTCTGCCTGCACTCCAGAAATAAGAAGGACCCTAGTGGTCTGCCCAAAATCCCCATATGAGGATCAACCTGCACAGACCTCGAGGGCACCCTAATATCCTAGGGCACCCTGTGCACTAATGCTCTGTCTGAACAGAGCCTGAGCCGTGACCTCCCATTAACCCAGCAGTTAGCGGGCCCCATATCCTGCAGGTGGGACCTGCCATGTCCAGAGACTGTCATCTCTACCCAACCTGGGTATTCAGGTGTCTGTGCACAAACCATAGCTCAAATCTCGGAATATAGAAGAACCTCAAGCCTAAAAGAGCATTGATCTTTCCCCATGAGGAAAAGCTTGATGTGGGGAAGGGCGTATAGCCCTCAGAGTGCAAGCCAGCAGCATGGCCCATGAGAACAAGCCCACTCCGGAGGGCCACCCTGGCCACAAACAGGCATTGTAACCCTCAGCCTGAGCCCGCTTTCAAACCAGCCCCCAAGCTACCTGGACCAGGAGCCCGCATATCGGACCTGACATGCCCCCAGGCCCCAAGCCTCACCCTCAGTCGGGTACTCCTGGCACCCGGAGCCAGAAGCCAACTCTGCAACCCGAGCTAAGGCGGGAGCCCTGAGACGAAAACAGCACTCTTCCCTTCCCCCAAAAGACACCAAACCCTTGGGAGCTGGGCAGAATTCTCACAGAGGCAAAATCTCCCATGGTTCCATGAGGCTACCGCTACATTCAGTGGCCAACTGAGACACACAACCCAGACAGAAATGCCTGCACTCCCGCTTCCGAGTCTCCCTCATTTCAGATCCTGCGGCACTGCCCTCATGGTCCGCAGATGGGGTTTTCCATCACCTCGCCCCTAACGCTATCCCGAGTTTGTGTTTGTAGACTTTAAACCCCAAATCCCTGGCCTACAGTCCCTCCAGGATGAGGCCTCTGGAGCCACAGCACAGGACTCTGCCTACCCACCCAAAGGAATCTCTGCTCTTCACATTCGCACAAAACCTCCAGATTGGGAGACACCTGCAATGTCCCTGAGCCCACCCCAAATTCGTTGGCTGCATTGGAAAAAAAGGGGCATTCAGACAAAGGCCAGACATCTAAATCCAACCAACAACCTGGCCAATGGCACTGAGTCAGAAGATGGAACCAGACATACCCCTAGGACCACAGCAGAACACTAGGTTAGGTTTGACGGCATCTGTCTCCAAGGCAATTTCTGGAATACCTACATATGATCCAGCACTTGATCTCTGAGGAACAAAACAGAACACCTAATGTCCCCAGAAGGCAACCTGGCTCTTGGGAGCTGCGTCTAACCCTCAGGGGAGGAGAATCCTGCATGGCTCCTGAGCCCCCACCACATTCTAAGGTCTCCCTGGAAACAAGCCAGCATTTTGACCCATCAGAATGAGGCTCCCTGACCCCTCAGCCATCTGGGAACTTTGCCCCAGAGCCCCCAGATCAATATGGCCTTGTTCCTGGGCTGGAAGGGTAAACGGACCTGGGCTTTCCAGGCATCCATGTGGTGACTTTTGCTATGATGTCTTTCCCTATGTGTAACCCTGGTGCCATCAAAACGACCTTCCCCTGTCCCACAGAAGTAAATCTTGCTGCTCGGAGCAGCTCACAAGTCCCAGTCTGGGAAGACCTTCATGGCTTCATGAGGCTACCCTCCATTCGTCGGCCATCATGGATACAAACTCCAGCATGAGCGACCATCTGACATGTGCCCTGACTCACATGAGGGACAGCTCAAGTCAGACGCTGCACATTGGAAATGCCATGTGCTCGACACTGAACAGAATCAGCACTTGTGCGTTCAGAATTCGGTCCTCACCCTCCTGGGCCACAAGCCCTTCATATTGTTCATTCGGGAGCCCCAACGCATCTGCCTGCCCTCCAGAAAGAAGAAGGTCCCTAGGTGTCTGCCAAGAATCCCCAGGTGAGGATCATCCTAAATGGACCTCGATGGCACCCCTGTATCCAAGGCCGCCCTGTGCACGAATGCTCTGTCTGACACAGCCTGAGCCCCGACGTCCCATCAGGCTCCTAGGTAGCAGGCACCATATCCTGAACATGGGATATGCCAAGGCCAGAGTCTGTCATCTCTACCCAACCTGGGTATTCAGGCATCTGTGCCAAGATGATAGCTCAAATTCCGTCCTATGGGGGAACCTAAAGCATCAAAGAGCACTCATCCTTCCCCACGATGGTAAAAGCTTGCTGTGGGGATGTTGTCTAACTCTCAGAGTGGGCTCCAGCTGCATGGACCATGAGACCACGCCTACCAGAAGGGCCGCCCTGGCCACAAACAGGCATTGTGACCCTCAACCTGAGCCCGCTTTCAAACCAGCCTCCTCACTAGCTGGACGAGGAGCCCGCATATCGGGCCTGAAATGCCCCTATGCACAAATCCTCACCCTCGGTAGGGTTCTCCAGGCATCCATACCCAGAAGCCAACACTGGAATCCCTGCTGTGGTGGGAAACCTGAGATGGAAAATGGCATTCTTCCCTTCACCTGAAGAACACCAAACCCTTGGGAGCCGGGCAGAATTCTCTCAGAGGCACAATCTCCCATGGCCCCATTAGGCTACCGCTGCATTATGTAGCCAACCCAGACACACAATCCAGACAGAAAAACCTGCACTCCTGCCTCCCTGTTGCCCTCATATCAGATACGGTGGCACTGCCCTCACGGTCTGCTGCTTGGGCCTGCCATCAGCTTGCAACTAACCCTATCCCAAGTTTGTGTTTGGAGACTTTTGTTCCCAAAGCCCTGGCCGACAGGCCTTCCAGGATGGGGCCTCTGGAGCCATGGCACAGGACTCCGCCTGCCCACAAGAATGAAGGTCAGCCCATCGCATTGGCACAAACCCTCCAGATAGGGAGACACCTGCTGTGCCCGCCTTGGAAAAAATGTGCATTCAGACACAGGAAAGACACCTAGCTCCAGGCAGACATCCAGGTCCATGGCCCTGAGTCAGAAGATTGAACCTCACATACCCCTAGGGCCTCAACGGAACCCTCGCTTAGGTTTGCAGGCATCTGCCTCCAGAGGTAAACTTTGGAATACCTACATGTGGTCTAACACTTGAATAATGAGGCACAAAACAGAACACCTCCTGTCCCCAGAAGGCGACCTGGCTCTTGGGAGACGCATCCAACCCTCAGGGGAGGAGAATCCTGCATGGCGCCCGAGCCCCTGCCACATTCTATGCTCTCCCTGGACACAAGCTTGTGTGTTCAGAATTCCGTCTTCAACCTCCTGGCCCGCCAGCCATCCGTATTGTTAATTCAGGAGCCACACGCCATCTTCTGCCTGCCCCCAGAAAGAAGAAGGGACCTAGGGGACTAACCAGAATCCCCACGCGAGGATCAACCTGCAAGAACCTCGAGGGCAACCCAGTGTTCTAGGCCGCACTGTGCACTAATGCTCTGTCAGACACAGCCTGAGCCACAACCACCCATTAGCCCCCCAGGCACTGGGCCCCCTATCCTGCAGGTGGGATGTGTCAAGGCCAGAGAATGTCATCTCTACCCAACCCGGGTATTCCGTGTTCTGTGCCCGGATCATACTCAAATTCAGGCCTATGGGGGAACCTCAAGCATGAAAGAGCACTCCTCCTTCCCCATGACGTGAAAAGCTTGCTGTGGGGATGGGTTTCTAACCCTCAGAGTGGGAGCCAACTGCACGGCCCATGAGACCAGGCCCATCCAGGAGGGCCACCCTGGACAAAAACAGGCATTGTGACCCTCAGCCTGAGCCCATTTTAAAGCAGTTCCCTCGCAAGCTGGACCAAGATCACGCATATTGGTCCTGACATGCCCCTAGGCCCAAATTCTCATCCTCGGTCGGTTTCTCCAGATGCCTGGACCCAGAAGCTGACTCTGGAATCCCTGCTATGGCGGGACACCTGAGATGGAAAACAGCACTCTTCCCTTCGCCTGAAAGACACCAAACCCTTTGGAGCCAGGTAGAATGCTCACAGAGGTAGAATCTCCCATGATCCCATGAGGCTAATGCTCCATTCCATGGCTGAGACACACAACCCAGGCTGAAAAGCCTACGCTCCCGTCTCTGCGTCCCCCTCATTTCAGATCTTGCGTTACTGCCCTCACAGTCCACATATCGCGTCTGCCATCACCTCACCCCTAAACATATCCAGATTTTGTGTTTACAGACTTTTGTCCCCTAAGCCCTGGCCGATAGGCCCTTCAGGATGTAGCGTCTGGAGCCACAGGCCAGGACTCTGCCTGCCCACCCATAGGAATCTCTGCCCGTCACATTTGCACAAACCTTCCAGATTGGGAGACAAGTGCAATGCCCCTGAGCCCACCCCAAATTAGTTGGCTGCCTTGGAAAAAAGGCGCATTCAGACACATGTCAGAAACCTATCTCCAGGCAGACACCCAGGACAATGGCCTTGAGTCAGAAGATGGAACCATACATAAACCTAGGACCTCAATGGAACCCTATCTTAGGTTTGCAGACATCTGCCTCCAGAGGCAAACTCTTGAATACCTACATATGGCTCAACACTTGATCTCTGAGCCACAAAACAGAACATCTCCTGTCCCCAGTAGTCAACCTGGCTCTTGCAAGCTGCGCCCAACCCTCAGAGGAGGAGAATCCTACATGGCGCTTGAGCCCCCACCACATTTTAAGGTCTCCCTGGACATAAGCCAGCATTGTGACCCATCAGAATGAATCTCCCTGTCACTTCAGCCCACTGGGCATTTTGCCCTATACCACCAAATCTAAACGGCCTTGTTCCTGGGCTGGAAGTGAAAGCGGAACTGGGTTTTCCAGGCATCCATGTGGTGACTTCCGCTACGACATCTTTACATACAGGGAACCTGGGTTCCATTGGAAATGACTCCCCTGTCCTGCAGAAGGAAAGCTTGCTTTTCAGCAAGCTCACAAGCCCCAGCTTGGGAAGACCTCCATGGCCTCATGAGGCCACGCCTCCATACGTCAGCCATCATGGACATAAAACTCCAGCGTGAGCAACCATCTGACACATGCCCTGACTCAGGTGCTGGAACTCAACTCAGACGCTGCACATTGGAAATGCCATGTGCTCAGCAGTGAACGGAACTGGCACTTGTGCATTCAGTATTCCATCCTTTCCCTCCTGGCATGCCAACCCACCAGATTGTTCATTCGGATCCACATCACAGTCTTCTGACTTCCCTCCAGAAAGAAGAGGGTCCCTGGGGTCTACCCAGAATCCCCTGAGGGTCAACCTGCATGGACCTGGATGACACCTCAATGTCCTGGGCTGCCCTGTGCACTAATGCTCTGTCTGACACAGCCTGAGCACAGACCTCCAATCAGCCCCCCAGGTAGCGGGCCCCATCTCCTGCATGTGGGACGTTCCAAGGCCAAACACTGTTATCTATACCCAACCTTGGTATACAGGTGTCTGTGCCCAGACCATAGCTCAAATCCCTGCTAAGGGGAACCTCAAACATCAAAGAGCACTCCTCGTTCCCCACGATGGGAATAACTTCCTGTGGGAATGGGGGTCTAACCCTCAGACTGGGAGCAAGCAGCATGGCCCATGAAACCATGCCCACATGGTCTCTGCCACAAACTGCCCTGGCCACAAACTGGCATAGCCCCCTCAGCCTGAGCACGCTTTTAAAAGAGCCCCCTGGCTATCAGGACCAGGAGCCCGCATATTGGGCCTGACATGACCTAGCCCAAATCCTCACCCTAGGTCAAGCTCTCCAGGTGACCAGATCCAGAATCCAACTCTGGAATCACTGGTATTTCAGGACCCCTGAGACGGAAAACAGCACTCTTCCCTTACCCCCAAAAGACACCAAACACTTGGGATTCGGGCAGAAAGAATCCTCACAGAGGGAGAATCTCCCATGGCCCCATGAGGCTATTGCTACATTCCGTAGCCAGCTGGATACACAACCCAGACAGAACAGGCGGTGCTCCCGCCACACCGTGCCCCTCAATTCATATCCCGCGGCACTACCCTTACGGTCCGCAGATCGGGTCTGCCTATCCCGAGTTTGTGTTTGCATAATTTTTCCCCAAAGCCATGGCCGACAGGCCCTCCAGGATGGGGACTCTCGAGCTACAACGCAGGACTCTGCTTGCCCACCCTAAGGAAGCTCTGGCCATCACATTTGCACAAACCCTCCAGATTGGGAGACACCTGCAAATCCCCTGAGCCCACCCCAAATTCGTTGGCCAACTTGGAAAAAAGGCACATTCAGACATAGGCCAGACACCTACCTCCAGGCAGACACCCAGGTCAATATCCCTGAGTCTGAAGATGGAAACTGACATACCCCTAGGACCTCAATGGAAACCCAGCTTAGGATTAGGCATCTGCCTCCAGGGGCAAACTCTGGAATACCTACATAGGGTCCAACACTTGATATCTGAGCTACAAAACGGAACACCACCTGTCCCCAGAAGACAACCTGGCTCTTTGGAGCTGCGTCCAACCCTCAGGAGAGTAGAATCCTGCATGTCGCTTGAGCCCCCGCCACATTCTAAGGTCTCCCTGGCACAAGCCTGCATTGTGACCCATCATAATGAGGCTCCCTGTCACCTAGCCCCCGGTCACTTTACCCCAGAGCCACCAGATACAAAAGGCCTTGTTCCTGTGCTGGAAGGTGAAGCAGAGCTAGGCTTTCCAGGAATCCAAACGGTGACTTCTGCGCCTACTTCTTTCCATGTGGGGATCCTGGTGCCAGCCAAACGGAATCCCCCTGTCCCACAGAAGGAAAGCTTGCTGTTCAGAGCAGCTCACAAGTCCCAGTCTGGGAAGACCTTCATGGCCTCATGAGGCCACCCCTCCATTCCTCGGCCATCATGGACACAAACTCCAGCGTGAGCGACCATCTGACACGTGCCCTGACTCAGGTGCTGGAAATCTCAAATCAGATGCTTCACTTTGGAAATGAAAGGTGCACCGCACTGAACGTAACCAGTGCTTCTGCGTTCAGAATTCTGTCCTCACCTCCTGGTCCTCCAGCCCTCCAGATTGTTCATTTGGGAGTCCCAATGCAGGCATCTGCCTGTCCTCCAGAAAGAAGATTGGCCCTAGGGGTCTCCCAGAATCCCCACGTGAGGATCAACCTGCATGGACCTCGATGGCACCCCAATGTCCTAGGCCCGCCATGTATACTAATGCTCTGTCTGACACAGCTTGAGCCTCAAACTCCCAACAGCCCCCCCAGGAAGCAGGCCCCATATACTGCAGGTTTGAAGTGCCAAGGCCAGAGACTGTCATCTGTACCCAACCTGGATATTCAGGCGCCTGTGTCCAGACCATAACTCAAATCATGGCCTATGGGGGAACCACAAACATTAATGAGTACTACTCCTTCCCAATGATGGGAAAAGCTTGCTGTGGGGATGGAAGTCTAATCCTTGGAGTGTAGCCAGCTGCATGGCCCATGAGACCACGCCCACCCAGGAGGGCAGCCCTGGCCACAGACAGGCATTGTGACCCTTAGGCTGAGACCGCTTTCAAAACAGCCCCCTCACTAGCTGGACCAAGAGTCCGCATATCGGGCCTGACATGACCCTAGGCCCAAATCCTCACGCTGGGTCAGGTTCTCTGGGCTCCCAGATCTAGAAGCTGACTGGAATCCCTGCTATCACGGAACCCCTCAGATGGAAAACCGCACCCTTCCCTTCGCCTTGAAAGACACCAATCCTTTGGGAGCCGGGAAAAATCCTCAGAGAGGCAGAATCTCTCATCTGACCACCACTCCATTCCATGGCCATTCAAGACACACAACCCAGACAGAAAACCTGCGATCCCAACTCCCTGGTGCTGTAATTTCAGATCCTGAGGAACTGCTCTCATGGTCTGCAGATCAGGTCTGCCATAAGCTCTCCCCTCACTCTAACACGAGTTTGTGTTTGCAGACTTTTGTCCCCCAAGCCCTGGCCAATACGCCCTCCAGGATGGGGCCTCTGGAGCCTCTGTGCAGGAATCTGCCTGCCCTCCCGTAGGAAACTCTGCCCATCACAGTTGCACAAACCCTCCAGATTGGGAGACACCTGCAAGGCCCCTGAGCCCACCCAAATTCGATGGCCCCTCTAGAAAGAAATACACAGTCTGACACATACCGAAACCTAACTCCAGGCAGACACCCATGTCAATGGCCCTGAATCAGAAGATAGAAACTGACATGATCCTAGGACCTCATCAGTAACCTAGCTAAGGTTTGCAGGCATCTGTACCCAGAGGCAGGTTCTGGAATACCTCATATGGTCCAATGCTTGGTCCCTGAGCCACAAAACAGAACACCTCCTGTCCCCAGAATACAACCTTGCTCTTGGGAGCGGCGTCCAGCCCTCATGGTAGGCTCACCTGAGCCCCCACCACATTCTAAGGTCTCCCTGGACACAAGCCAGCATGGTGACCGATTAGCACGAGGCTCCCTGTGAACTCAGCACCCTGGGCACTTGCCCCAGAGCCACCAGATCAAAACTGCCTTGTTCCTGGACTGAAAGTACAAGCCGAGCTGGGCTTTCCAGACGTCTATGCGGTGAACTCTGCTACCATGTCTTTCCATATGTGGGACCATGGAGCCATCAATATGATCTCCCTGTGTCCCACAGAAGGAAAGATTGCTGTTCGGAACAGCTCACAAGGCCCAGCCTGGGAAGACCTCCATGGCCCTATGAGGCCACCCCTCCATTCATTGGGCATCATGGACACAATCTCTAGCGTGAGCAAACATCCGACACTCTCCCTGACTCAGGTGCTGGGGATCTCCAATTAAACGCTGCACATTGTAACTGCCATGTGCTCGGCGATGAACTGAACAGGCCCTTGTGCATTCAGACTTATGTCCTCACCCGTCTCGCCGGCTAGCCCTCTAGATTGGGAATTCTTGAGCCACAAAACGCAGCTCTCTGACTGCCCTCCAGAAAGATGAAGGGTCCTATGGGTCTGCCCAGAATCCCCAGGTGAGGATCAACCTGCACGGACCTAGACGGATCCCCAATATCCAGGCCACACTGTGCACTAATGCTCTGTTTGACACAGCCTGAGACCCGACTTCCAGTCAACCCCCAGTGAGCGGGCACCATCTCCTCCATGTGGAGTGGGCTATGGCCCCAGGCTGTCATCTCTACCCAACCTGGGTATTCAGGCATCTGGACCCAGACAATATCTCAAATCCTGACCTATGGGGGAACGTTAAGCCCAAAAGAGCAATCCTCCTTCCCCACGGCCAGAAAAGCTTGCTGTCGGGAAGGAGGTCAAACCCTCAGACTGGGAGATAGCTGCATAGCCCATGACACCAGACCCAACCAGGACATCCACCCTGGGCACAAACAGGAATTGTGATCATCATCCTGAGCCTACTTTCAAACAAGCCCCCTCAATGGCTGGACAAGTCGCACGCATAATGGGCCTGCATGCCCCTAGGCCCAAATCCTCATGCTTGGTAGGGGTCTCTAGGCACCCAGACCCAGAAGCCGACACTGGAATCCCTGCTATGGCGGGACCCCTAAGATGGAAAACAGCACTCTTCCCTTCATCCAGAAAGACTCCAAAAATTGGGAGTCATGAAAAAACCGCACAGAGGGAGAACCTCCCATGGACCCATGAGGCCAACCCTTCATTCCATGGCCAACACAGACATACAACCCAGACAGAAAAGCCTGCTCTCCCACCTCCCCGTCGCCTTAATTTCCGATCCCAAGGCACTGCCCTTAAGCTCTGCAAATCGGGCCTGCCATCACCTCGCCCTCAATATAACCCGAGTTTGTGTTTGCAGACTTTTGTCACAAAGCCCTGGCCAACAGGCCCTCCATGATGGGGCCTCGCGAGCCGCGACACAGGCCTCTGCCTGCCCTCCCGAAAGAAACTCTGCCCATCACATTTGCACAAACCCTCCAGATTGGGAGACACCTGCAAGGACCCTGAGCCCACCCAATTTCGTTGGCCACTCTGGACAGAAATGCACAGTCTGACACATGCCAGACACCTACCTCCAGGCAGACACCTAGCACAATGTCCCTGAGTCAGAAGATTTAAACTGACATGCCCCTAGGACCTCAACGGAACCTTAACTGAGACTTGCAGGCATCTGTCCCCAGAGACAGGTTTTGGAATACCTACATATGGTCCAACACTTGGTCCCTGAGCCACAAAACAGAACACTTCCTGTCCCCAGAAGGCCACCTAGCTCCTGGGAGCTGTGTCCTGCCCTCACAGGAGGAGAGTCCTGCAAGGTGCCTGAGCCCTCACCACATTCTAAGGTCTCCCTGGACACAACCAGCATTGTGACCCATCAGAATGAGATGTCTGTTAGCTCAGCACCCTGGGCACTTGCCCCAGAGCCATGAGATCGAAACTGCCTTGTTCATGGCCTGAAAGGATAAGCTGAGCTGGGATTTCCATACATCTATGTGGTGAGATCTGCTACCATATCTTTCTATATGGGGGACCCTGGAGCCATCAAAACAGACTCCCACTGTCCCACAGTGGGAAGTCTTGAAAAAAGCTTGCTTTTCGGAGCAGCTAACAAGCCCCAGACTGTGACACCCTCCATGGCCTCATGAGTCCACCCCTCCATTCATCAGGCAGAATGGAGACAAACTCCAGCGTGATTGACCATCTGAAACTTGCCCTGATTCAGGTGCTGGAGATCTTGAGTCAGACGCTGCACATTGGTACTGCCATGTGATCAGCACTGAACTGAACCAGCCCTTGTGCATTCAGATGCCCATCCTCACCCACCTGGCCCACAAGCCCTCCAGATTGGGAATTCTGGAGCCACAATGCAGACTTCTGCCTCCTCTCCAGAAAGAAGAAGAGCCCTATGGGTCTTCCCAGATTCCCCATGTGAGGATCAATGTGCACAGCCCTAGACGGAACCCCAATATCCAGGACGCACTGTGCACTATTGCTCTGTATGACACAGCCTGAGCACCGACCTCCAGTCAGTCCCCCAGGTAGCGGATGCCATCTCCTGTAGGTGGGACCGGCCATGGCCCGAGGCTGTCATCTCTACCCAACCTGGGTATTCAGGCATCTGTGCCCAGACCATAGCTTAAATCACCGCCTAAGGCGGAATCTGAAGCACAATAGAGCACTGCTCCTTCCCCATAGCCGGAAAAGCTTGCTGTGGGGATGGGGATCAAACCTTCAGAGTGGGAGCCATGTGCATGGCCCATGATGCCAGGACCTCCCAGGAGCTCCACCCTGGGCACAAACAGGCATTGTGACCCTCAGCCAGAGCCTACTTTCAAACAATCCCCCTCAATAGCTGGACCACATGCACATCTAATGGGCCTGCATGCCCCTAGGCCCAAATCCTCACACTCGGTCAGGTTCTCCAGGCATCCAGTCCCAGAAGCTGACTCTGGAATCCCTGCTATGGCAGTTACCCTGGGATGGAAAACAGCTCTCTTTCCTTCATTCAGAAAGACAACAAAGTCTTGGGAGCTGTGCCAAATCAGCCCAGAGTCAGAATCTCCCATTGACCCATGAGGCCACCCCTCCATTTTGTGGCAAACGGGGACTGACAAACCAGACAGAAAAGCCTGTGCTCTGGCCTCCCAGTTGCCCATATTTCAGATCCTGAGGCAATGCCCTCATTGTCTGCAGATCGGACCTGCCACCACCTCACCTGTCACCATAACTCGAGTTTGTGTTTGCAGAAATTTGTCCCCAAAGCCCTGGACGACAGGCCCTCCAGGATGGGGCCTCTGGTGACACAGTGGAGGTCTCTGCCTGCCCACCTGAAGGAAACTCTGCCCATCACATTAGCAGAAACCCTCCAGATTGGGACCTCAACTGACCTCAACAGACCCTAGCTGAGGTTTGCAGGCATCTGATCCCAGAGGAAGCTTCTGGAATACCTACCTATGATTGAACACTTGATCCCTGAGCACAAACAGAACACCTCCTGTCCCCCTAATGGTACCTGGCTCTTAGGAGCTGTGACCAACCCTCAGAGAAGGAGAATCCTGCATGGCTTCTGAGCTCCCGCCACATTCAAAACTCTCCCTGTTCAGAAGCCAAGGTTTTGACCCCTCAGCATGAGGCTTCCTGTCAACTCAGCCCCCTGGCCAATTACCCTAGAGTCATCAGATCCAAAATGACTTGTTCCTGGGCTAAAATGATAAGCGGAGCTGGGATTTCCAGAATCTATTTGGTGAGCTCTGCTACCATGTCTTTCCATATGGGGGACTCTGCACCCACCAAAAGGAGCCCCCCTGTACCACAGAGGGAAAGCTTTCTGTTCGGAGCAGCTCACAAGCCCCAGCCTGGGAAAACCTCCATGGCCTCATGATGCCACCCCTCTATTTTTTTTTTTTTTGAGGCCACCCTTCTATTAATCAGGCATCATGGACACAAACTCCAGTGTGAGTAACCATCCGACACTCGCCCTGACTCAAGTGCTAGAGATCTTGAGTCATACGGTGTACATTGGAACTGCCATGTAATCGGCACTGTACTGAACCGGCGGTTGTGTGTTCAGACTTCCGTCCTCACCCTCCTGGCCGAAAGTCCTCCAGATTGGGAATTCTGGAGCCACAACACAGCCTTCTTCCTGACCTCCAGAAAGAAGAAGGGCCCTATGAGCTGCTGAGAATCCCCATGTGAGGATCAACCTGCACAGGCCTAGATGGAACCCTAATATCCAGAACGCAATGTGCACTCATGCTCTGCGTGACACAGGCTGAGCCCCGACCTCCAGTCCACCCCCCAGGTAGCGGGCGCCATCTCCTGCAGTGGGACCAGCCAGGGCCTGAGGCTGTAATATCTACCCAACCTGGGTGTTCAGGCATCTGTGCATAGACCATAACTCAAATCCTGATTATGGGTTAACCTCAAGCAGAAAAGAGCAGTCCTTCCCCACAGCGTTAAAAGCTTGCTGTGGGGATGGGGGTCCAAACCTCAGTGTGGGAGACAGCTGCATGGGCCATGAGACCACGCCCACCCAGAAGTGCCGCCCTAGGCACAAAGCAGCTTTGTGACCATCAGCCTGAGCCTGTTTTCAAACAAGGCCCCTAGCTAGCTGGACCAGGAGCCCGCATATCAGGCCTGCCAGGCCCCTAAGCCAAATGCTCAAACTCGACCTGTAAGATTTGTAGAAGGCTCCCCACCTTTGTCTCCTCTGGTTTTGAGACTGGCTCAAAAAGAAGGTATTTATCTACTGCTGCCATAAGCACCTGTACAGTGGGTTTTCTCAAGGTTACAGTCATGTCTACTTCCGAGAACTGAATGCCAACTCATAACTTGTGGAGAAGATCTCTTCCCATCAAGTTATATGGGGCATTATGGAGGACCAAAAATGGATGTTTCACTACTCCCAAGGCCAAATTTAAAGTCCTTTCTGTTGTTCATTTATGTTTTGCTGTGCCATTTGCTCCTTGTACCCATACTTCCTCTCCAGATAGTTTTCCCATAGGTTTAAGTAATGCGGAAAACTGGGCTCCCGTATCCACCAAAAAAAATCAATTGACTTCCCCTCCACTTCAATTTTTACTCTGGTGGCCAGCATTCTCATCTTCCTTTTGGAACACTCCCTGGCCCAGTGTCTTTTTCCTTACAGTAGGCACACTTATATGAATTGAAGTCTTCCCACCGGCCTTCTCTGTGCTTAGGCTTTTCCTTCCATTTACTATCCTCTACATATCTCATGTAATGCCAATACCTTAACCAGCTTTTTGTCTGTTTCATCCTCCTGTGCATCCTGGTCCTTAAACACTTTTTCTGCTATTCCGAATAGCTTAATCAGATTCTTCCCGTCAAATCCTTCAATTTCCTGAAGTTTCCTCCTTATATCCAGGGCTGACTGACTGGCAAAAGCAAGATTTACTGGCCCTTCATTTTCAGGTGCCTCAGTATCGATCGGGCTATACATTTTATAGGCTTCAATGAGGCTTTCTTTAAAGATTTTTATTTATTTATTTGACAGAGAGAGAGAGATCACAAGTAGGCAGAGAGGCAGGCAGAGAGAGAGGAGGAAGCAGGCTCCCCGTGGAGCAGAGAGCCCGATGCGGGGCTCAATCCCAGGACCCTGAGATCATGACCTGAGCCGAAGGCAGCGGCTTAATCCACTGAGCCACCCAGGCGCCCCTCAATGAGGCTTTCTAGGAAAGCTCCTGGAGACCCATTCTTACCTTGAGTCACTGTACTAATTCTGGTTTAGTGCGAGTGCAACTTTTACTTCTGGAAATTCAGCTCCAGGATTTCAACATATCAAAGAATGGTGTTTGTTCTGAAAGTATCCTATATGAATTTCCTTTAAGGTGGAATTCATCTTACAAGAGAATTAAAACAATTACAAATGACAAAACTCAGAATAGATATGGTTAAATATCAAATGATGACGCTTATCAAAACATTAAAACTTTAGAAAATGTATAGACCCTCTGGAGTAGTTACAGCATTTACCCAAATGTAACCCAAGGTTTATCATTGGTTTAACAGTACTTCCTGAGTAACTTAGCATATCAGGGAAAAGCCTTATGAGTCAAAAAGATCTCATTTACAATTCTGAGTGGGAAAAGAAAACCATTTACATTTTCTTAGAAACATCTCAATCTCTAGTGAAGACTAAATATTAACCAATTGTGAACAGTTGCAACAGCAGTTAAGCACAAAACATGTTTACCAACAGATTTCAAAAGCACAAACCTAGTTCCAGCAACCAGGGCCCTAGCACTTCATCCCATTTGTCATCCAAGCAAACTTCAAAACTTAAGGTTACCAAAGACTGTGAAAGCTACTTTAACAATTACCCATTAAAACCCTGAGACAGACAATTAACCATCAGTTCCGTCATCTCTGTGCTAACAGATTTCATGTTCCACCAGGGCTCATTTCACTTCAGATGCCATGCTTTCAAGCCAGCAAGGGGGAGGGCCTAGGGAGTCCACGTCGGGCCAGAGAAGGCAAGGAATTCCGCAAAACGAGGAGAGTTTCAGCAGCTGCTTGGGAATATTCCTTAAAGTCTCTATCCTGATTTACACTAACCCCACTTGGCTCCAGTTATAGCCCTTAACACAGGAAATGAGTGAGGAAGAAGCCCCACATCTCTTATGAGGAACAGAGAGACGAAAGTTAGAGTCCCCTTACTCTCTCCCTGTCCCATTTCCCCAAACACAACAAACAACACAGCAGACAACAAAAAGACAAGACAAAGGCAACTACAGTCCCAGCGTTCCTGCCACCTGTGGGGATTTTCTAGGGGGACTTAAAACCCCTGCAGCCTAGGGGGACTCGAACCCCCTGATGACTGCCTAGGGGGACTCGAATCCCCGGGTGACCGTCTAGAGGGACTCATACCTCCTGATCATCTACGGGGACATGCACACCCCTGACCGCCAAAAAGGACTCGAACCCCATGTTCGATCTACCAACTGAGGAAAGGGGCATCCCCGCATCCACTCCAGCCCTGGAGAGCATAGCTGCATCTAGCTTCTCCCCGGTGGGCCATACCCTGGAGCTCCAACCAGACAGACGAACAAGATCCCAACACCTCCAGAGGCTTTTCCCATCAATTCCGTTGCTGGCTCAGTTCTCGTTGTTTGATCCCGGGCAAGCCCCCAATGTTAGGGTCTGTGATCAAAGGAACAAGACTGACACAAAGCGAAAATCAAGCAAAGTTTTATTTCATGCCAAGAATCGAAAATATAACCGACCAGTCAGGTCCATTTCTTAAGTAGAGGCGACGACAACGCGGACACCACTCCTGATGATAAAGAGGTGAGGATGATGAGGACAACAACCCTGATGACACAGAGTCTGCTCCCCATGACGCAACTCTGACAAGGCCGCTCCCCAGACGAGGCTGCATTGGACTAGGTCATACGCTGGACAATGGCCGCAACTGATGATGAAGGTGGATGGGTGGGGGGGTCTGGGGGCTGAAGGTGTTGGGGTCCACTCACGCTGACTCCTGCAGCTCAATTCATTCTGGGAACCTTCGATTTTTTTCTGCAATGGTGCCAGGTGCTGTTATGGCCAAAGCTCAACTCTTTTCTTTGCCAAGTTCTTAAAATGCCCGATTCTCCTGACTTCTCGGTAAAGGGACTGAGCCACACCCTCCCATCCTGCCAGACACCCCGTGCAAATACTTCCACTTGAAGAGGGCTTTCACCTCGTTCCAAAAGTAAACAAACTACACCCACCCACACTCATCCCCTTGTCACCAATACATAAAACCAACCCACAGAAATCCAGCGGGTCTTCTTCAGCCCAAGGTGCTTTAGAGAGTCACTCTCTTCAACACACCTTAGGCTCAAGGACATGCTGATGTCTCTCATTCTCTGGCACAATTCTATCCAGGGATGAGCCTCGTACTGTATCTGCAAGATATAGTGCTCCTGGGAGCCGGGGACAGCAGACAACACTCACCGGATGATAGCACCCTACCTTTGGAATGACGTCCATACCTAAGCATGGTCTCTGGAAATATTTGACATTTGCGTGCCTCTGATGAGATCATTGTTTGGGAAACTCCAGCATTTAGAGTCAATCTTGTCTATGTTCCTCTGACCGTTACTTGCCCTTACTGTTGGCCTGATATTTTGCCTGATTGTTTATGGAGAGATTATATCCCTTCTGGCAAGAGCTGAATGTGAATCCTCTGCTCACCCCACCATGGAGAAGAATATGCACAGGCCCGCACCCATCTTCTCCTTCTCCACCATGTTGATGAAAAATGTGGGCTGCCGTCCCTCCCTCCGTCCTATCAAAACCCAATCCTGAGATAAGGTTTAGATGTTAAGGAAGCCAGAATACTGTTTTGAAATATAGACACTTCTAAAATGTACCTCCAGCAGGAGCAGCAAACACACAACCTCCCCCCCCCCAACTGCAGGTGCAAGGACGGAGAGATAACTCTCCCCCCTTTCTCCCATGAAGCATCACCTGCCCACTTCCCTGGGAGATGTCTCCTCTATCGCAGAAGGGGGAGGGAGTGACAACCTTTTTTCTTTCTTTCTTTTTTCTTTTTGAGTGAGTGAGAGAGATGGAGAGAGAGAGAAGGGGGGGGAACACACACACACACGCACATGTATATATGTATATGTGTATATACGCACATATATGTATATGTGTACACACACATATATTCCAGGCGTGCAGAAGCAGGGGGAGGGACAGGCACAGGGAGAGGGAGAAGTAGGCTCCCGGCTGAGCAAGGAGCCTGATGTGGGACTCAATCCCAGGAACGTGGGATCAGGACCTGAGCCAAAAGCAGCCGCTTACCCTTAAGGGACTAAGCCACCCAGATATCCTGTGATGGACGTTCTTATCTTCAAGGACAGGAAGTTGAGAATGAACATGAGAATTCTGGACAAACTGATCTTGTTTGTTTGTTTGTTTGTTTGTTTGTTTGTTTGTTTCTTTCTTTCTTTCTTTCTTTCTTTCAAATCCGTGTTTTCTTGTAGACTCCCCACACAGTGTAGTTACTCTTCCACAATCGCCTGTTCTTGTTCAACCCAATATGCCAGCAACTAGGATTTGCTCTTTCTCAGGGTCTGGCTTTCCTCGGGAGGGCTTTTTCATGGGACACTTTTAGGAAACAAATTTGTAGGCTCCTTTTTCTGTTACTCTGTCTCATGTCAGTGTCATCCTTAGGGTGTTCCACCAACCCTGAGGTCTTCCTTTCCAGGATCTTTGAATTTTCCCTCCTTTATGACCTTGTTCCTTCCATGAACAGCCCTCTGCTTGGCTCCCGCGCCCCCCCCAAATGCCAGAAATATGGGTGATGGCCTCTCCAAGCTAAACATACTCTTACTGTATGACACAGCAATACTGCTCCTTGGTATGTATCGATGACCCAAACGAGTTGAAGATGGATGTCTGCACAGAAACCTACACACAGACATTCACGGCCCCTTCACTAGTCACAGATTGAAAATGGAGGCAATCAAGAAGTCCCTCAGGAGGAGAATAGAGACTGGGGTACATCCAGGCCACGGAATAAATGGCTCTCGGGGCTTTGGAAAGAGATGAGCGAGCTATGGGGAGCTATGGGGAGCCAGGTGGGGAAACTTCCGCGTGTCTTGCTGACTAAGAGAAGCCAGTCAGAAGAGGTGAATCCGCCTCAAGTTTCCAACTCCATGTGACATGCTGAAGGAGGCCAAACTATGGAGAGGGTCATGAGATCAGTAGGCTGGAGAGCAGAGTATGAACTATAGCAGACAGCGTCATGGACGGACAGGTGTGTGCAGAGGGTTTCTCCCGCTCTTTGACCAGGTTTTGTTTCAAAGGAGTGCAGCCCAAATTGTAACCAAAGGAGGCAGGATGCTTCCCCAAAAATCTCAAGGAAATTACTGCAAGCAACAGGAATAGCTACTGGTCAGGCTCTGGAGGAAAGGGTGGAGAGATTCAGCCAGTTGGCCTGAAAGTTGGCGGTAACTGTCTTCTCCCAGAATATGGAGGCATCGGAGTAGTTCTAGATGATGTGGAGTATTTTCTAACTTAGAGACAGTGATATTCTGAGAAAATATAGACAGAAAAAAAATCATGATTGAAATGGCATCTCGTGAAATTACTCAGTCTACTGAAGTGGTGAAATCTTGCCTCGTGTGAGTAATTTCCATGTCTGTCTTTCATAATAAATGAATGATATTCAAACTAATGATAAGGAAGGTAAGAAGGAAGGCTGGCAGGCAGGCAGGCAGGCAAAAGGGACAACAAAGTTCATTCGGCTGCCAGGGGTTTTGGTGGGGGTGGAGGGTGTGTGTTTGTGGGTGGGGGGGAAGGCACGTGTGGGTGGGTAGGGTGACTAGGCAGAGCACAGAGGATTTTTAAGGTGGTGGAACTATTAAGAGTGCTACTGTGGTGGTAAGATACCTTTGTCAAAACCCACAGAAGTAGGGGTGCCTGGGTGGCTCAGTGAGTCAAGTCTCTGCCTTCGGCTCTGGTCATGACCTCCGGGTCCTGGGATCGAGCCTCGAATAGGGCTCTCTGCTTGGCGAGGAGCCTGCTTTCCCCTCTCTCTCTGCCTACTTATGATCTGTCTGTCTGTCTCTCTATCTCTCTCTCTGTTATACAAATAAATAAAATCGTTATAAAAAGGAAAACAAAACCCCAGAGAATGGACAACGTTGGGCACTGAGTGGGTGATGATGATGCCTCCGTGTGGTTTCATCCATTTTAAGCGATATACCAGCTTTGCCACGGATGGTCGGATGGTCGATAGGCTTGTGGGGAAGTGAGAAGCTCTCAGGGAACAGGTCTGTGCCTCTGAGTGTTGGGGGGCAGGGCAGGGGCCAGTGAGCAGTGAGCGATGGCAGAGCAGGTGTCCTGTGGGTACTGCCCGTATTCTCCAGTGAATTTGGCTGTGAACCCAAAACCACTCAAAATAAGTAAATAAGTAAGTAAGTAAGTAAATAAATAAATAAATACAAACAAAGGCCCATGAAACATGTGTGTGTGTGCACACACGCGTGCATGCGCACACACACACAGTCACACACAAAGGAAAAAACCCAAAAACAGACAGACAGGCAGACTGGATGTGGAGCTGCTGGGGAAATGGCCAAGCAAGAATTGCAGAGATGTGTTTGGTGCAAAAAGGTGCTTTTATTACAGCATGGGGACAGGACCTGTGGGCAGAAAGAGCTGTGCTGGTATTGTGAGGGGTAACTGGTGATACGGTTTCCAGTTAGTGGGGGTTAAGGATGAGGTCAGTCTCCAAGGAATGTGTGTATGCTGCGAGCAAGGTCTCCGAGACCTTGCCGGGGTACCCACTATCAAGTTGAGGTGAGTCCCTCTTGTTTTAGCAAAGCATTAGTCATGGGACCCTTTTGATGTGTGTCTGTGGACCCCGTGTTGGAAAAGGGATGTTAGCATATCGTGGGCATGTGTGGCTATCGGAGTGAAGTGACACTGACTAGAGCGATCCTCACGGGTAAAACATGGAACAAAATCCTTGAGGGAGTTGTAGGGGTGTTACACCCTCTATGTGTGTTAGGTATTCATCAGTGGGTTACAAGTGGTCAGGGGACCTCGCTGTCGCCTCATTTCTCTTGCCTTGGCTTTCTTCATTTGGTCCGAGTGACATTCCAGGTGGACAATCTCACTGCTGGGGTGGTGGTGGTGGTGGTGGTGGTGGTGGTGGTGTTTGGTCGTGGTGGTGGACACACATTCTCCTCTACCTGCTTAGGGTCTGTGGCTGGGCCTAGGATGGCGACCAACAGAAGAGCTTCCCTGGAGAAGGGCATCCAACCGTGGGTAGGTGATTGCCTGCACAGGGGGGCCTTCCCAAGGGCCTAAAGACGGGGACTCGAGGGGTGCCTGGGTGGCTCGGTAGGTTTGGCTTCTGCCTTCCACTCAGGTCATGATCTCCGGGTCCTGGGATCGAGCCATGCATCGGGCTCTCTGCTCGATGGGGAGCTTGCTTCACACCCCCCACCCCCTCTCTCTGCCTACTTGTGACCTCTGTCTCTCCGATTAGTAAATAAGATAAAATCTTAAAAGAAAAAAAGAAAAGAAAAATGAAAGACAAGACAAGACAGGGACTTGATCCACTCGTGAAGAACGGACAAGACAAAGGGGTTTGGGCAAGGGGAAGGCAGGCCGTGGCAAAGACAGCCCTGGGAAGACAGGGGTGGAGGTGTCTACACTGTGTCTACAAGGAGTGGAATTTGAGATAACCGATGTGCCACAGTGGGCACCTTTTCAGGGTGACAGGTTCTGATTTCCTTCAGGGCAGTCTGGGTAAGTGGCTCACGGGTGGGTCCTTGTTCCTCGGGATTCCCTCTCCCCATCCCTGGTCCCGCCATCACTGGCTCCTTTCTTTCCGGCCATTCCCGAGGCTCCTCCACAGTGGCAGGGTGCCTGGGCATAGGCTCCAGGGCCTGGGTGTTAAAAAGAAAATCGGAAGTTTCCCTGCCGTTCGACCCTGGAGCCTGCAGAGTTTGTCCTTGCTACGGTTCTTCTGTCTTTTTAATCGCCTCTGGGATGATCAGGGATGGACTCCCTGCCTCTCAACCCCAGACTTTATGTCCCTTTGGAATTAGACATAAAACGGCCTTGCTGGTTTTCTGAGTTGGTGGCCTTGTCGTAGACACGACCTGCTCGAAGGGACCTGACCTTGAAAATCTTGGATTTCTTCCTTGCCTTTGGCCCTGTGGCAGACTTCCCATCTGAATGGATTGTACCCCATTCTCCTAGTGACCCTGATCCGACCTCTGGGAGCGTTTCCTCATTTATTTCTCTCTGAGCAACACCCTCCACCACCACCACCCCCCACCTCCCACTTCTGGCCTATCCCCCAGGCCTCTGTGTGTCCTTTGCCCTTGGGTCCCCTTCAGAGGGTGTTTCACAGAGCTTACGTTTTTAATTTTGTTGACTTCCAACCACTCCGTTTCTTTTTTACAGATCGCGCCTCAGGTGTCCAGTCTTAAACCCTCTTGGCCTGGCCCTAGATCCCCAGCATTTCCCCTAGAATCACCCCCCAACACACACACACACACACACACACACACACACACACACACGTGTGTTCCAGTGTTCTGTTTCCCATGGAAGTGTGAGATCCGTTTGGAGTTCACATTTGTAGGAGGAGTTAGGTCTGCCTGTTTGGAAGGAAGCTTTCCTCTTTCTCTTTCTTTCCTTCTTTCTTTTTTTTCCCTCCTTAAAAAAAAATGTTGGTGGTGGTGGTGGGAGGGAGGGAGGGAGGGAGGGAGGACGAAGGAGCGAAGGAGCGAAGGATCCGAAAGGAGGGTCAGAGAGAGGGAGGTGAGAAGCAGAGTCTCTGCTGAGTAGGGAGCCCCAATGGATGGATGCGGGGTTTGATCCCAGGACCCAGAGATCATGACCTGAGCTAAAGGCAGAGACGTTTCACCAACCGAGCCACTTAGGTGCCCCAGTTTTCTTGTTTCTTTGTCTGCCTGCTTGCCTCCATGTTGGGTCTGTGGATGTCTGATGACTGTCCTCTGATTTCGTGGGGAGGTGGGCCATGTTTCCTCCTTTGAATGGCCTTTGCGCATCGGCGGAACTTCGGTTGGGCTTGGGCATATCTCTTTCGGTATCTGTTCCATTCCATCGATTCATCGACCGACCGACCATGTCTCTCTGTCTGCCAGCATCACGGGGTCTCCATGGCCTCTACAAAGAAAGCATTCGACCAGGGGCGACTTTATTTCTGATTTTTGTTTTGTTTCCCTTTGTTGTGTTTGACATCGCCATGGCGATTCAAATTTCTTTTGCGTGTCAGCTCTGTACACACACCCAGTGTGGCCCTGGAACTCAGGACCCCCACAAATCAAGAGTTGCCTTGCTTGCGGGTCCTCTGGACCAAGCCAGCTAGGTGTCCTGAAAGACGTGTACTTGAAACACAGGTGTGAATTCTGCGTCCATGAACTTTGCACTGGGAAACCTTATTTGGATCATCACACTCTTGGGGAAATACTGGTGAAAGAACGTCATGTAGCCAACCACGGAGGAACCGACTTGGGAGGAAAATCTTCTTTTCCAGTTTCTGCCGTTTGGTCAATTGTCTCGACTCAATAGGTGCCCAGCCTTCAGAGTCACATTATTTGTTTGATTTCTCTGTTGTCTGCATTTCCTCATTTACTTTTATAGTGAGTGCTCTGGATGGATTGACAGAGAACAGTTTACATCCTGGTGTGTGTGTGTGTGTGTGTGTGAGAGAGAGAGAGAGAGAGAGAGAGAGAGAGAGAAAGAGAGAGGGAGAGAAAGGTGTGGGAGGGTCACGGTGGGGTTGAGATGGGTAGGGATTGTTGCAAAGTGGGATCAGGGATTCACGTAGGTGAGAAGGTGGCAAAGAGAAAGGCTTGGAAAGGAAGCCATGAAAAAGCTCATGTTCAAATGGTGAAGTTTCATGGGAGAAGAGTTACCTCTAATCAAAGGCATTCTTGCTGGGCTGTAGCTTCTGCCCTCTCCGCTGGGGGATAGGAGGGCCAAGGTTTTGAAAGGTTCCTCCTGGGCTTTTGTAAAGCACAAAAGCGCCAGAGCACCTAGAAAGGATGCTGCTGCTCTGTTACCCTCTAGTGTCCTCTCCCTCTGCCACTGCTGTTTCTGTTTTCCGCTGACCCCACTTCCTGCTCAGGGGTGTTTATCTTGGATAGATAATGCTGCTCTGTGTGTGTGTGTGTGTGTGTGTGTGTGTGTGTGTGTGTATGTATGTCTTCAAGGTTTTATATTTTTAAGTAATCTCTCCACCCATCCATCCAGCGTGGTGCTGGAACTCAGGACTCCCCCCCCTGCAGATCAAGATTCGCAGTCGTGTGGTCCTCAGAGGGAGCCAGTCAGGCACCCCGAGATATGTATACTTGAAAATCCAGCAAACAGACAAAAGAACCAACGAATAAATTTTTTTTTTTCCTTTACAGGCGGGGTAAGTTCTATGCCTTGTTTTTCTCCCCCCCCTTCACACATCATGGAATAGTTAGTTCATCATCAATATTTACCTCTTCTCAAGCACCGGCCCCTTCCCCTCCACTCCCCCGCCCCGCCCCGCCCCGCCCCGCCCCACCCCGCCCCGCCACCGCGACCTAGATTTGGACCGCTTGGCTCTTCTGGAACTGGATTTCTTCAGTGAATGGCTATTTTAACTCTTCTCTCTCTTTTTTTAAAAAATATTTTATTTATTTATCTGACAGAGATCACAAGTAGGCAGAGAGACAGACAGAGAGAGAGGGGGAAGCAGGCTCCCCACTGAGCAGAGAGCCTGATGTGGGGCTGGATCCCAGGACCCTGAGACCATGACCTGAGCTGAAGGCAGAGGCTTAACCCCCTGAGCCACCCAGGCACACCCATTTTAACTCTCTTCCTCCCCATTCTGCACCTCCTCCCCACTGTCCCACACTCCCTCCACCGTCCCCCTCCCCTGCCCGTGTTTTATTACGTTTTTGGTCATGGATGCCATGAACCTGCCTTGGCACCGATGTTCCCCACAGCTGTTTGTTGTCCTTAGACATCATCGTGGTATGGGCAGAGACAGGTTCAGTTAGCACCTTTCTGGGGGTGTGTGTCAGTCACCCCCTTTCCATCCTCCTGTGGTGTCATCGTTGGCTTCAGATTAGACCTCCTGCCCTTGAAATGCTAGGAAAAAAATGGTTCATCCGTTCTTGGTTTAGGAGTGCTCGCGTGTGGGATGCCTGGGTGGCCCAGTGGATTAAGCCTCTGCCTTCAGCTCAGGTCAGTATCTCAGGGTCTTGGGATCAAGTTCCGCATCGGGTTCTCTGCTGGACAGGGAGCCTACTTCCTCCTCTCTGTCTCTCTGCCTGCTTGTGATCTCTGTCTGTCAAATAAATAAATAAAATCTTAAGCAACAACAACAACAAAATTAAGGAGTACTCACGTGGGTCACGGTTTTACAGTCCCTGCCGGGGGACATTTGTCTAAGTCCTCCTGGAGGCCTGGGCGCCACTCGCTCACGTGCCACGGTGGGAAGCTGGTGCCTCCAGACCTGCTGGGCCGCCGGGTGTGGGGGTAGGGTGTGTGTGTGTGTGTGTGTGTTTGTGTGTGTATGTGTCCCGTGGTGAATTGGGCCCCCCCTTCCGGCGGCAGCGGCCGGGACGCATTTCCCAAATCTCCCCTGGGCGAGCTGGAGTCCCGCAGTGCCCGCTGGGACCTCCCGAGCCTGACGATCCAGGGACTCGCGCCCCTCCGAAGTGGGCCGGGAGGAGATAGGTAGGCCTGGAGGCCGGCCTTGCGACTTCACTGGCCCTGCGATCCGGATCTGCCTTGGTGTCTTTCATGGCGGTTATCTGGCGCCACCTGGCAGCCGCTTTTATAGAGCTTCTTCCCGCCGGAGCATGGGCGATGTCGGCAAGGGATAGCATTTGGCCTCGGTCCCTGAGCTGGACTTCCCGGAGGCTGGTGACACTAGAGCGATGGTCCCGCTGTCTCTGGGGCGTCGACGTGCGATTGGCTCGCAGGAGATTGAACCCTCAGGTATATGGGCGAGCAGCAGTGCCTCACCCACCGCCTCCTCCTCCTCCTCCTCATCACTCTCCCCAAGGGGTGTTGGGAGCTGCCTGGAGGGGTCGACTAGCACCCGCCGGTGCCCCCTCCTCTGCCCACCAGCGAGGGAATGGGAGAGGGTGTGTGCATGCGGTGTGAGGACTCCATTTGGCCTGTGGCTCTGGTTGGTCCTCCGGCCTTCCATGTCCCACGTGCCCTGTGTGTCCCGTGTCACACTCGGACAGCCCGAGCCTTGCGGTAGAAGCCAGTGGATGGCACGAGGGGTCCGTCCGGGGGCACGCATGGGGTCCTGTTCATCGCCCCTGGTTTTCTCAAGTTTTCCGAGGCCCGCTGCGTAAGTCCCGACCTGGGGACAACAGGCGGACCAGGGGAGGAGCTCCACTTCCCTCGAGCCCATGGTCAGTCCAGCTGCCAGCTCCCCCACGCTTCGGGGGGTCGACCAGATGACCCTGTGGGTTCCATGGGGTTCCCCCCTCTTTGCAGGGTAATGGAGCAGTGTTTGGGGCCAGTGGCTGGGCCACGGTTCCACGAGGTCCCAGTGACCCGTGGCTAGGCCCCGCCAGATGGCGTAGCTATTTTGTCACCTGAAAGGAGCACTTTTTGTTGCCAGGTAGGTGCTGACATGCTGTTTGAGTGACTCGCCATAGCAATGTGGGCCTCTGGGTGCGTGTGGGGCTCTGGGCTTGGCCATGGTGCCAAATCCAGCTGGCCCTCGCTCGTTTGAGCCATCCCCATAGGCCTGTGCACTGGCTCTTGTGCCCCCAGCTGGTCCTGGGCTGTGGTGCCACCTCTGGTCTCCAGCACCCGAGGGTGGCATGGGCAGGTGGCGTAGGTCCTTTACCACCTTCACTCCACGCTGTGGGCGCCCGGCTGCGGCTGTGGTAACCCTCGTTCTGTTCCACAAGGCTCCATGCCACGTGTCAGGCATTCTTCTTGGGTTGCCTGGCTGCTTTTGCCCTAGGCTTGAGGGGTGCCAGGGAGGCTGATAGCAAGTCCCTCTGGTCGGTTGTCCTTGCCAGTCGTTTCCCCCCTCAGGTTCCTCCTTGGGCACGTTTTTGCTGATCAATGTGGTGATGTCACATTCTCCCAGGCCGGGTCTAAGCTGCGTCAGACGAGGGATGGACATTCATGGCAAATGGGACCCCTCTTCTCGCTCTGCCTGCGGATCCCTTGCTCCTCCTCTGCCACCCGCTCTTGTGGGGGGTGTGGGGAGAGGGTGCTAGGGGGGTTTGTGGGCTCCAGATAGACTCCACTTTCCCATGGTTCTCGCCTCAGGGTGCCCGTGGGTGTGGGGTCCATCTGATGCAGCAGACACTCTCACTTGCGGCTTTTGGCTTTGTGCGGGGTGAGCCGCCCTCCCTGTTGGGGCCCAGTTCACGGGGGCGGTAAGTTGTGCCAAGGGTGTTGAGGTCGGCCGGTGTCCCCGGGCATCGCGGGACCTCTCTTGTGCTGGTGCGGGTGGGATCCCATGCACGTTTACCTGGCAGCCTGGCTCGCGCCATCGTTGGTGCGCCCTTACCCCTGGAACCGTTCCCCACGCGCTGTTGGCCATCGCCCGCTGTGCGCCCACTCCCCATTGCCGCAGACCTTTCCCCCCTACCTTGTCCCCGGCTTGCCTGGACAGCTTGAAGGTGCACTGTGCTCTCGATCCATTCCCTCGGGACTGAAACGGACCTCGAAGCTGTTGGGTGTTGTCCCCCTCCCCAGGCCTCTAGCGGCTCTGGGCTGGGGGGGTCGTCCCCGGGCTAAGGGCTCTGGTTTCTGGCGCCTAAGCCCCCTGCCGCCGAGCTGTTGTCTCGTGGTCTACCCCGTCCGCCTGCCGACTCGGTGCTGCGCCCCAGTGCACGGGCACGTCTCAGGCCTGTGGCAGCCTCCCATCCGTGTCTGCTGCCACTGACAGCCCGGCGGCGGTGGTGGTGTCGCGTGCAGGCAAGGGACCGTTCCTCCTGCCCCTATGTCATGCGCCCCCCTGTTCCGGCGCGTGTTTCAGGGCGTGGGTCGGGTCCCGGCCGTCCGCCGTGGCCGTTGTGGCCATGCACTGCCTCCCCTGGTGGTGGTGGTGGGGTCGGGCTACGACCCGGCTCCCCTCGCCCCACGGGAGCGCGTGCCCACCCGCCCTGGCCCCAGCGTGGCTGACCGGTGCCCAGGCCCCACCCTGCGTGCCGCCCTCAGGGCCGCCCGGGTTTGTGGGAGGGGGTTGGAGCATCACTCGCCTCTCCAAGGCACCGCCGCTGGTTTGCTCTCCTCCGCGGTGGCGGGCCCGGCCAGTCAGCCCTGCTTGCAGTTGCGGGTGGGGGTAGTCCGTGGCGAGTGGGGAGCATTTTCCCACTCCCTAACCTCCATGGGCCCATGCGCTGGGGGGTGTTTGCCGCTGCTGCCCCCGCCGAGGCGTGTGCCCCCCCCCGCGCTCGGCATGTCTGGCCCACCTGGAGACCTTGCGCAGTGCCCCTCCTGGGGGGGAGAGGGGATGTTGTGTCTCTGGCTCACCGCGCTCCTATCTGGTTGATCCTGCCAGTAGCATATGCTTGTCTCAAAGATTAAGCCATGCATGTCTAAGTACGCACGGCTGGTACAGTGAAACTGTGAATGGCTCAATAAATCAGTTATGGTTCCTTTGGTTGCTCGCTCCTCTCCTACTTGGATAACTGTGGTAATTCTAGAGCTAATACATGCCGATGGGCGCTGACCCCCCTTGCGGGGGTATGCGTGCATTTATCAGATCAAAAACAACCCAGTCAGCCTCCCCCTGGCCCCAGCAGGGGGGCTGGCGCCGGCGGCTTTGGTGACTCTAGATAACTTCAGGCCAATCGCACGCGCCCCCTTGGCGGCGATGACCCATTCGAACCTCTGCCCTATCAACTTTCTATGGTAGTCGCCATGCCTACCATGGTGACCACGGGTGACGGGGAATCAGGGTTGGATTCCGGAAAGAGAGCCTGAGAAACGGCTACCACATCCAAGGAAGGCAGCAGGCGTGCAAATTACCCACTCCCGACCCAGGAAGGTAGTGACAAAAAATAACACAGGACTCTTTTGAGGCCCTGTAATTGGAATGAGTCCACTTTAAATCCTTTAATGAGGATCCATTGGAGGGCAAGTCTGGTGCCAGCAGCCATGGTAATTTCAGCTCCAATAGCGTATATTAAAGTTGCTGCAGTTAAAAAGCTCATAGTTGGATCTTGGGAGCGGGCGGGCATTCAGCCTCAAGATGAGCCACCGCCTGTCCCCGCCCCTTGACTCTTGGCGCCCCCTCAATGCTCTTAGCTGAGTGTCCCATGGGGCCTGAAGCATTTACTTTGAAAAAAATTAGAGTGTTCAAAGCAGGCCCGAGCCACCTGGATACCACAGCTAGGAATAATGGAATAGGTCTATGGTTCTATTTTGTTGGTTTTCAGAACTGAGGCCATGATTAAGAGGGATGGCCGGGGGCATTAGTATTGCGCCGCTAGAGGTGAAATTCTTGGACCGGCGCAAGACGGACCAGAGCGAAAGCATTTGCCAAGAATGTTTTCATTAATCAGGAACGAAAGTCGGAGGTTCTAAGACGATCAGATACCGTCGTAGTTCCAACCATGAACGATGCTGACTGGTGATGCAGCAGCGTTATTCCCATGACCCACTGGGCAGCTTCCAGGAAACCAAAGTCTTTGGGTTCTGGGGGGAGTATGGTTGCAAAGCTGAAACTTAAAGGGATTGACAGAAGGGCACCACCAGGAGTGGAGCCTGCGGCTTAATTTGACTCAACACGGGAAACCTCATCCGGCCTGGACATGGACAGGATTGACAGATAGCTCTTTCTTGATTCTGTGGGTGGTGGTGCAAGGCCGGTCTTAGTTGGTGGAGTGATTTGTCTGGTTAATTCTGATAACGAACGAGACTCTGGCATGCTAACTAGTTATGTGAGCGGTCAGCATCCCCCAGCTTCTTAGAGGGACAAGTGGCATTCAGCCACCCGAGATTGAGCAATAACAGGTCTGTGATGCCCTTAGATGTCTGGGGCTGCACGTGCGCTGCACTGACTGGCTCAGCATGTGCCTACCCTACGCCGGCAGGCGCGGGTAACCCGTTGAACCCCATTAGTGATGGGGATTGGGGATTGCAATTTTTCTCCATGAACAAGGAATTCCCAGTAAGTTCGGGTCATAAGCTTGCGTTGATTAAGTACCTGCCCTTTGTACACACTGTCGTCGCTACCACTGATTGGATCGGCCCTGTTGGGGTCGGCCCAAGGCCCTGGCAGAGCGCTGAGAAGATGGTCGGACTTTATCTAGAGGAAGTAAAAGTCCTAACAAAGTTTCCATAGGTGAACCTGCGGAAGGATCATTAAAGAGATCGCAGCGGCGGCCAGCCTGTTGGGCCTGTCAGCTTGAGAACACCTCACCCCTGCGGGATGGGCGGGCCAGTGCAATGTCAGCCCTCTGGTCACAAGGGACAAGAGAGAAAGTGCACACATGCAGGGGATAAAGGGCACTAAGGAACAGGGGGAAGGAGGCGCCCAGAGGCCCATTGTGGGAGCCCCTCGACAGCGGCCTCGGCTGCGGAACAGCGGCGGTCGTCCAGAGGGAGGGTGGGGTGGTGCAGCGCCTTTACCCCCCCCCCAGGCATGTCCCCTCTGGGCTCCCCTGCCAGTCTTCCCTGTGCGGGGCTGGTGCCGGTTGCTCCTGCCGCGCCCCTTGGCATGCCTTGTCCCTGTTCTAGGCCCTCCCGCGCGCCCCGCCTTCCTCGCTGAGGGCGGGTGGAGGGCTTGGGGAGGGGCACACCCAGGCCTCTGAGCAGCTGCCTTTGCCCTTGGCGCTGGTCCTTCCAGGTCGCAGTGCCTGCACGGAGCCCTTGGCGCCTCTCGGGATGCGCGGCGCGGGGGCGGGCCCCGTGGCACCTTCCAGTGGTGGTTCCGGTCTGTCCCCCCACCCCTGGGGGCCTCAGAGCCTCGGCTCACGGGGGGCGCCCCCCCTCCGGCCGCCTCCCACCGCCTGCCCTGGAGGGTTCTCTTCTTGGTCCGACCGTCGGACGTTGTCTGCTCTGAGCCTGCCCTTCCCCGGCTCCCTGTCTCTCCCCTCCAGCCCCCCCCCCCCCCCCCCGCCCAGGCCTTGGGCCTGGGTTCGGCTCCTCGCCTTCCCCGCCCCTGCTGCTCTCTTCCCCCATGCCTCATGCGCCCTACCTGCCCGTTCCCCACTTCCCTCTGCAGCCCCTCGCCCTCTTTGGTGAAGGGGGCCTGGGTTCGCAGGTGAGGGGAGGGATGCGGGTATGGGCCAAAGAGAGCTTCAGGGTGCGTGGGAAGGGAAGAGGGGTCCAGTCTGGCCCGGTGGTGCTGGCGCCCGACAGGGTGTGGGTGCCTCCTCCATCATGGGCCAGCAGCACCGGGGTTTCCGTACCCTGCGGGGTTGGCCGCGGACGGGATCTGCATCCAGGCAGGGTGGCCTGCGGTCTCGTGTCCCCCCCTCCTGCCTCGCCTGTCCCCCACTCCCTGTCCAGGTACCTAGCGCGTCCTGGTGCGGAGGGTTAAAGACCCTTTGGGGGCCGTCTGTCCGCCTTGGGTCGGGGCGGTCAGGACCATGGGGAGGAAGGTTCCCTTCTCCCAAGACTCCGCTGCCCAATCCCCGGGGCTGGGGTTGGTACACCAGGCCAAGGTCTTTGCGTGGCCTTTGGGATGGGGCTACCCGGTGGCCCCGTCAGGCCATGCGTGTGGGTATGCCCCACGTCCCTCGCTGTGGGTGGGGCAGTTGGGAACCCCCTGGGCTCCTGTGGGGTTGTCTGAGCTCCGCCCCTCGCATGGGGGGCGGTGGCCGGATGCCCCGTTGTCCAACCTTTCTGACCTTCTCTGAGTCTGGTCTCACTTGTGTCTGACTGGCCAGCCAGAGGCACCCCTTCAGGGGAATGTGCTGTGCCAGTGGGGCGCCTCTCCGGGGGTTGGCCCCCTGAATGATCAAAACTCCTATGACTCTTAGCGGTGGATCACTTGGCTCATGTGTCGATGAAGAATGCAGCTAGCTGCGAGAATTAATGTGAATTGCAGGACACATTGATCATTGACACTTCAAATGCACTTGCGGCCCTGGGTTCCTTCTGGGGCTATGCCTGTCTGAGCATAGCTTAAGGATCAATCGCTCCCCCAGGGGTCAGTCGCCCTGGAGGGTGGCGCGGCTGGGGGTTTGCCTCACAGGGCCTGGGTCTGCTGGTGCCCTCCGTCCCCCTAAGTGCAGACACGGTGGCCTCCTCTGCCCCCTGTGCTCCTGGTCCCCGCTGCCCGCGCACCCCGCCCCCCACCAGCCCCCGCCTCGCCCAGCTGGGTCTGCCCAGCGGTGGTGTGTGTGGGACGTGGGAGGGGGTGGAGGCATGCGTGTGTGTGGGGGTGGCCGGTGCCAGCGCCACGGCGGGGGCGGCCCCGCCCGCGAGAAAGGGAGAGAGGATAGAGCTCGCGCTGAGGGCCACGGTCGCCGCGATTCCTCTTGGGGGAGATCCCTCGCACCTCACGTGGTCTTGGGGTCGCCCGAGTTGTGTGTTGGGGGCATCGCGGTCCCGTGCAGCTCGCCAGTGGCAGTCCGTGGTGGGGGAGAGCCCAGACCCAGAACACCATCGGTCTCGCCGCTGGGGCCCCCTCCTTGGGCCACCGCCTGGCATCTGGGTTCGGCGCCCGGCCCTCCCTCCCTCCCCGCCGGCGATCCCAGCCTTTGCCCTGTCGGGGCAGTTCGCGCTGAGGCCAAGTCATGCCTGCGGGGCCGCTCCCCGGGGACGCGTGCCCTGGCGGTGGCCCAAGGGACACCTCGGTGCCGCCCGCCGCTGCAAGCCTTCCCCCGGGTTGCGGCCGTGCCGCGTGCCCCGAGCCCGCGGTGTGTCAGGGTGGGGTGTCAACAGGGTGTTGTCATATAGAGAGGACGGGTGCTGCGCTGTCCGTCGCGGGGCCCCGCAGCTGTGCAGCGGTTGCGCGAGGGGGCTTCAGTGAAGGAGGGAGGAGAGGAGCCTGGGTGGCGGTGCCATGGGCGGTGGCGGTGGGGGGTGTGGTGGGGTGAGGGACGGCGCTCGGGGCAATCACTGTTCCCCACTGCCAGGGCTTCGTGCCCGTGCTCCCTCCAACCCCAGCCCTCGCCTCCCCCCATGCGTGCCTGTGCCACGCTCAGCCTGCCCTGGTGGTTCCCCACTCCGCCGTCTCCCCCTCCCCCTCCTCAGAGCCCAGCAGGGCTCCCGTCTGTGCCGCCGGCCCATGCTCCCCGCCCGCGCCCGCATTTTCAGCCCCCTCCCTCGGCGTGGGGGGCTGGGCCAGAGGCCGGGTCCAAGGGCGTCAGCTGTGGCCTTCCAGTGCCGGGTCCTCCTTCAGCCCGTGCCTCTCTCCATCCCCTCTCCCTGCCTCGTGCCATGCCCCTCTCGAGCCCCCGTGGCGCGCCCTCAGGGACACCACCTCAGATCAGACTTGGCGACCCGCTGAATTTAAGCATATTAGTCAGTGGAGGAAAAGAAACTAACCAGGATTCCTTCAGTAACAGCGAGTGAACAGGGAAGAGCCCAGCGCCGAATCCCCGCCCCGCGGCAGGGCGTGGGAAATGTGGGGTACGGAAGACCCACTCCCTGGCGCCGCTCCGGTTGGGGGGGCCCAAGTCCCTCTGATCGAGGCCCAGCCCAAGGACTGTGTGAGGCCGGTAGCTGCCCCCGGCGCACTGGGCCCAGGTCTTCCCAGAGTCAGGTTGCTTGGGAATGCAGATCAAAGCGGGTGGTAAACTCCATCTAAGGCTAAATACCAGCATGAGACCGATAGTCAACAAGAACCATAAGGGAAAGTTGAAAAGAACTTTGAAGAGAGAGTTCAAGAGGGCGTGAAACCATTAAGAGGTAAACAGGTTGGGTCCATGCAGTCCGCCCAGAGGATTCAACACAGCAGCGGGTCCGGCCATGCCAGCAGTCCTAGGCCTCTCCAGTCCGCCGAGGGCGCACCACCGGCCCATCTTGCCCGCTG